>NC_044040.1:104951698-105571899 GCF_901765095.1 Microcaecilia unicolor | reverse complement strand
CCATAAGTTTGGTTATCAGTGGGATAGATGCTACTGGACGATAGTTGGTTAAATCATTTGTATTTTTCTTTGTGTCTTTAGGTAGCGGAGTAAGCAAAATATTTCCTTTATCCTTTGGGAAGAGACCATTTTGCAGCATGTAGTTCAGGTGACTCGTGAGGTCTGTTTTGAGTTGTTGAGGGGCGTATCTTATGAGGTTGTTAGGGCAGATGTCTAATTTGCATTGCGATTTGGTGTATCTTCCAAGCGATTGGGAGATGTTATCGATTGAGAGTGTGTCAAAGTTGGTCCATGATCGGTCTGCTGGAAATTCCCCAGATATTGGATCTAAACACTCAAGGAGGTTTACATAGTCAGTTGCATTGGTAGGTATCATGAGTTGTAGTTTTATAATTTTCTCTTTGAAGTACTTCGCAAGATTGTTTGCTGATGGGGTGTCTATGTTGTTAGAGGTAACCGGTGTGGTATTTAGTAGTTTGTTTACGAGTTGGAAGAGTTTATGTGTATCCTTGAAGTCTGGTCCGATTATAGTTTTATAATATGATCTTTTAGTTTGTCTGATGGTGTATTTGTATTTTCTTTGTAGTTGTTTCCAGTTGCTGAGTGTAGTATTGTCTCTTTTCTTATTCCATGCTCGTTCTAATCTTCTGACTTGTGTTTTTAATTCTTTCAGTTCTTCATTAAACCATGGTATTGAGTTTTTTCTGTGTGATGTTCTGGTTTGAAGTGGTGCTATGTTGTCCAATATGATTCTGCATCTGTTGTGCCATTCGTGAAGAAATTGGGGTGAGTCTGTTGGTGATGTCCATTCATTGTTATAGAATTCTTTCCAAAATGTTAGCGGGCCTATTTTGCCTCTCGTGGTGTAGGTTAGTTGCTCTTGTTTATGTTGTGAGTCTTTTGTTCGCCAGTGGAGGGAAAGGTTTGTTTTGTAGTGATCAGACCATGGTATAGCTGTCCATTTTGTATCTGTTAGTGCGAGATTTAGTTCTGATGAGAATTTGTATGTAATGATGTCTAATATGTGTCCTTTAACATGGGTGGGTTGCATATTTGGCCAGTGAAGTTCCCATAGTTGGAGGAAGTCCTTGTATTCACATACGTTTGTTAGGTTAGTATCCTCAAGGTGCAGGTTGATGTCTCCTGCTATGAGAAGGTTTTGGGTAGAAACACGTGTTCGATATGAAATCCATAAAATGTGTTTGGCAGTCTTGCCAATTACCTGGTGGCTTATAGAACAGGATAACGTTTAGGTGGTCGTGTAGGGTTGGGTGGTTAATTCTAACTGAAGCAATTTCGAGTTGGGGAAGCATGGATTCGGCTGTTGTTGTGATGGTGAATTGGGATCTATAGATTATAGCTATGCCTCCTCCTCTTTTTCCATTCCTTGTCCAGTGGGTGATTTTATACCGTGGAGGGCATAGCCAGTGGTGTGCTGGAGCCGGCTCGCACCGGCTCGCAAGAGCCGCTTGTTAAATTTTGACAGCTCTTGCGAGCCGGTTGTTGTTGGGGGCGAGCCGGCTCCATTGCGGGAGGTAAGCATGGCAGGAGGGCGCCATCAAAGGCCATGCTTACCTCCCCTGCCGCTCCGAAGCATATCCAACCATGTCCTTCACTCCCACCCTCCCCTCCCGCTCCCCTCCGTCTTTTTTTAATTACCTCCGTCAAAGCGCACGCCATTTAAAGCCCTGCTGCGTGCTGGCCGTCTCCAGGCTTCCCCTGCTTGCTTCGGATGATGTTCATGCCTTAGTCCCGCCTTCGCGAAAAAAGGAAATGACATCAGAATGAAGGCGGGACTAAGGCACGAACATCATCCGAAGCAAGCAGGGGAAGCCTGGAGACGGCCAGCACGCAGCAGGGCTTTAAATGGCGCGCGCTTCGACGGAGGTAATTAAAAAAAGACGGAGGGGAGGGTGGGAGCGAAGGACATCTTTGGACATGCTTCGGAGCGGCAGGGGAGGGAGGAGAATCGCTGGATTGGTAGAGGGGGGCAGGGGAGAGACCTGCTGGGCATGTGTGGGTAGAGGGGGGCAGGGGAGAGACTTGCTGGGCATGGGTGGGTAGAGGGGGGCAGGGGAGAGACCTGCTGGGCATGGGTGGGTAGAGGGGAGCAGGGGAGAGGCTTGCTGGGCATGGGTGGGCAGAGGGGGGGCAGGGGAGAGGCTTGCTGGGCATGGGTGGGTAGAGGGGGCAGGGGAGAGACTTGCTGGGCATGGATGGGGAGAGGGGGGCAGGGGAGAGATTTGCTGGGCATGGATGGGGAGAGGGGGCAGGGGAGAGACTTGCTGGGCATGGATGGGGAGAGGGGGCAGGGGAGAGACTTTCTGGGCATGGATGGGGAGAGGGGGGCAGGGGAGAGACTTGCTGGGCATGGATGGGTAGAGGGGGGCAGGGGAGAGAGGAGAGTTTCAGGACATGGATGGAGGGAAGAGCAAGAGAAATTCTGGACATGGATGGAGGGGAGGGAAGGGAGAGAGAAGAAATGCTGGACATAGAGGGAAGATAGAGGAAGGAGATTAGATGAGGGAAAAGGAAGTGAGGAGAGAAACTGCACATGGATGGAGAAAATAGGCAGAAGCTGGATCCACTGTACAGTCAAGTATGCGGAGGACCAGAAATGAAGAAGAAAGGAGGAAAGAAAAGAAATAAATGGAAAGGAAGCCCTGGAAACGGAGTCAAGGGAACAGATAGAGAGCAGCAGAATCAGATACTGGACCAGCATGATCAGAGAAACAAATGAGGCATATTTTCAAAGCACTTAGCCTTCCAAAGTTCCATAGGTTTCTATGGAACTTTGGAAGGCTAAGTGCTTTGAAAATATGCCTCAAAGTCACCAGACAACAAAGGTAGAAAAAAAATAATTTTATTTTCATTATAGTGTTTGGAATATGTCCACTTCGAGAATCAGGTGCTGAACGTTAAAAGTTTATATTTATTTACTTATTTATGGCATTTTATCCCATATTAAACATGAATTAGATTGGAACCTGGGATAATTTAATTTTTTTTTCCTGGAGAGAGTAATGTGTTGCCCCCCCCCCCCCCCCCGGGGTATAGCCAGCTCTGCAATTTTTTTTTGGGGGGGGGGCGCAGAGGTGGATGGGGGGGCGCCAAGGTGGACCAGGGAGAGAGCCTGTTGTTAAAAATTTACCAGCACACCACTGGGCATAGCTCTAAAATTATGGGGTCTTTGAGGTCATGGATCCAGGTTTCGCTAATAAATAAGAAATCGAGATTGTCTGTTGTGATTCAATCGGTTATAGTCGTAGTTTTGTTAACTACCGATCTGGCATTTATATAACCCATGTGTATTAGTTGGTGGGGTTCGGTTGAGGTTGAAGATGTGACGATTTTTATTAGTTGTCTGTTCTCCTGGTATTTGAGTTTGTTTTATCCCTTTTTTCCTTTCTGTTGGTTGTGTCCGTAGGTGGTGGGTTTTCCATTCCATTTTTTAATCTTTTGGATGGGTGTATTGTTTTTGGGTTGTGTGAATGGTTTGTGTCCTGTGAGTAGATTATTGTCTGTGAGGGGAGTTGTCAGTGCGTGGTGGATTAGTGAGAGACAATAGATGATTAGAAGTAATTTGTTAGTGTTCGTGTTGGTGTTAGTTTGTATAGTGCAGTTGAATGTAAGTTAGTGTTCAGCCATGCAAATCAGTGGCGATTGGTTAGAATTTAAAGTCAATCGTGTAATTCAGTGTATGTACTTACAGTCCATAGTACAATTCAGTGATTGCAGAATGGAGCAGAGGAAGTGGTTAAGGTCACCGTTAGCAATTTACAGTCCTGCAATTCAGTGAAATGCTATGAGATGTATACAAAGCATTTAAAAAAGCATTTAGAGGTTTGAGGTGGTCAAGCAATTCACTAATACAGTAGTAGTGCAGTAGTACAATAATTCAGTAAAATGCAATGAGATGTATAAAAGCATTTAAAAGGCATTTAGAGGTCATCAGACAGTTCAATAGTACAGATCGATAATGCAGTAATACTGGTTTAGGGTAGTCAGTAAGCTGATGATACAGTCAATATGCTACAATCCTGCTTATAATCGAAAGAGAAAAATGCCTATATTGCGACCCAAATCGAGAGATAGATGTTTATCTCCCCAAAACGAATAAATCAGTATAATGGAAACAAAACGTTTAGTGCGTCTGTTTCGCTCGTACGCTCAGATACAAACGCCCAAATAAGAGGCATGTTGGGGACGTGTTAGGGGCGGTGTTACAAGGTGGTCGTCTACAACGTATAACGGATAGCGAAATGATTTTGGGTGGGCGGGAACATGGGCATCATTGCTTAGACCCAAAATAAAAGCGACCAGAGCAAGGGGGAAATCGTCTTTAGACTCATAAGCGATTGTGTGGAGTTGGAGAGTGGCGAGATCGGTGTTGGGAGAGCTGAATTGTTGGTTGCAGAGAAAGCTGAGTGTGTGGAGTACCTGTTACGTTCGTCTGTCTGCCCTAGTCGGAACATTGTCACCCTCACCTGCCTCTTTTGTGTCTTACCTTTTGACCTTTCCCTACTCCTCCTCCTTGCTCTATCGGGCCCTTCCCCTACCCCTATCCCTCTCCATTCACTGTTTCCCACGTGTATATTGTATTCCCTGACCTCCGTTTGTCTCTGTGTTCCCTGTACTGTTTGGCGAGTAAGTGGCCAGAGGGTGTGTTCAGAGTGAGATTCTGTGTGCTGCTGTTGTTTCAGTACTACTACTAATACTTGCACTGGTGGGGAAATGGATGCACTAAATTCACTGGCAGCTTCCATGTTAGAGGAAGAGGCCCCACACCGCAGGAGGTATTCACGGCCCTGAGTGTTCAGGCCCCGCACCACCTTCCTACACCTCACTGACCAGCAGTGTCTAACAAGGTTCAGGTTTGATAGGGCGACCATCGTGCAGCTTTGTGAGCAGCTGAAACCCCTCCTTCAGCCCCAGACCCGTAGGAATAACCCCATCCCTGTCCACCTCAAAATCACTGCCTCTCTCTCTGTCCTGGCCACTGGGAGTTTTCCATCTGTATTAGCTGCTAACACAGGGCTCACCCAGGCTTCTATTTCACACTGTCTCACCCAGTTCCTGGATGCCTTTCTAACTCACACCTCTCACTACATCACTTTCCCCACAACCCCCCAGGCCCTGCACAACAACATGGCTGCCTTCTATGCTGTTGCTAGATTCCCCTCGGTCATAGGTGTGATTGACTGCACACACGTCCCACTCAGACCCCCCCGGCCACACGAAGCCACCTACAGAAACAGGAAGGCATTTCATTCGATGAACATGCAAGTTGTGTGTGATGCCCAGGGGGAGATATTAGACGTTTGTGCCAGGTACTCCGGTTCCACCCACGATGCCTACATCCTACAGCACTTGGGCATCTTCCACAGGTTTGAACGAGGGGAGTTCACTGGTGGATGGCTACTAGGTAAGTGCAACATGGATGTACCCATACTATACCTCCTCCACTGGGCAACTCTCCGCCCTGCCTTCCTCCACCTCACTCCACAACCCACTATCCTAATCCCCCTCCACCCCCTGTACCTGCTCCAAGCAATACACACTCATCTATCTCATTCTGTTTTTCTCTAAAGGTGACCGAGGCCACCCGCAGAGGACGTGGCTCATGACCCCCATGGTGCACCCACAACCAGGGGCAGAAGAAACCTACAACAGGAGGCATCGGAGCACCCGGGGGATCATCGAGCGGACCTTTGGCTTGTTGAAAAACCGGTTCTGCTGTCTGGACTGGTCTGGAGGAGAGCTGCTCTACAGTCCAGAAAAGGTGGCCAAGATCTTTGTGGCGTGCTGCATGCTGCACAATGTGGCCCAGCGCAGAGGACAGGCCCTCTCAGAGGAGCCACAGCCACCAGAGGAGGCCCCAGATGAGCAGGAAGAGGAGCCCCCTCCACCCCCAGCCCACAGAGCAGAGCTCACTGCTTACCAGCTTGGCATCAGAGCCAGACAAAGACTCATAGAAACAAGTTTTCTGTGAAAGTAAGTGCACATTTATTTGTATTCACATAAGTGGTACCATCACACCCCCCACCACCACCCACCAACCCTCACCCTCCAGCATGTGCCGTCACTTTCCCCGTCCCCTCTTACTCCTCCCACGGACTTCCTTTGCAGCTGGTGCTGCAGGGGAAGTCTGTTCAGACTCCTCTGATGGGCTGCTCCCACTGTCCTCCTCCGTATCCACACAGCACATGGCTGCGCTGTGGAAATCTGGCCACCTTGTTGGCTATAGCCTGGCCACAGGACCCAGAAGGGGAGCTGGTTTGATGGGTGCTGCACTAGTGGCTGCGGAGGCGGATGATCTCAACGCCCACCTCTTAGCTGGTGGTTGCTGCCCACTGGAGGAGGTGGATGGCAGGTCTTGCTGCATCAGCACCTGTGGAGTAGGTGCTGTGACCTGAGGGCGCAGGCCTTCAATGGTGTGCTGCAGCTGTTGGAGTTGCTGGAGCACCTCCTGGTGGGCTTGGTGCTGCGCCTGGAGCACCTCCTGGTGGGCTTGGCGCTGCGCCTGCAGTGCCTCCCACTGCAGCTCTAATTTTTGCTGCCGGTACTCCTCCAAGCGCACATTGTGCCGCAGCAAATCAGTGGCCAGCTGCAGTAGTTGCCTCCTTTGGCTGGATGGCCTCTGGCGAGGAGCTGGCCCCCTATATGCATCCTCCTCATCAGCAAAGTCAACCGGTGGTAGAGGTCCAGCCTCTGCTGGTGGTTGAGCCTCTACTGCTGGTTCTGCTGCTGCAGGTGGTGGAGGTACAGCCTCTACTGCTGCTGCTGCAGCAGGTGGTGGAGGCAGAGGCTGTACTGCTGGTGCAGACGGTGGAGGTTGAGGCTGTCCTGCTGCTGTAGGTGGTGGAGGTTGAGGCTGTCCTGCTGGTGTAGGCCTTTGTTGGGATTAGAGGCCACTAGGGCCAGTCTCATCAGTGTCATCACCTGTATAGCACAAGGGTGAGGAAGTGTGTTGGTGAAAATAACCCACTTTTTTCTTACAGCATTCATATACATTGCCCCACGCTTCATGACCCAGCAAAGAGAGATGGTGAGGAGGAATGGAATTGACACCCATGTGAAAGAGAGCACCATAGGCAGCTGGGTACAGGTGGTGGACGGACAGCCAAGAGAGGACACCGCTCACAACTTTGTGGACAAGCTGTTTGTTGTATATTTGTTAAAGTGAAGGACAATTGAGCATGTCTTGTGTTACTACTGACTTGGTAGACTGCCTAGAACTGCTTTATGACCCCGATTACAGACTCCTTAAGTTGCATGCATGTGGCCCACACTGACTAGAGCACAGAGGTGACAGAAGGAAATAGGCACAGTTTGGTGATGGGAAAATAGGAGGGGTAGGAAGGAAGGGCCCCAAACTTGTGCCACAGTAGTAACCTACACACACCCATAGGAGCCAAGTGTAAAGTATTATTGGGGGTGCTAAGCCCAGTGCAAAGAACCCCTCCCTGGACACCTACATGATATTTCCTCAATATTGGGGGGTGCTCAAACACCCACAGCACCCACAGAGTCTACTCAAATAGAGCTTACAATTTAATTAAGATGCACACACAGGACAAGTAAGAGGGAAGCCAATGAATACGGTAGGGATAGGGAGTAAGGGTACAGAGCAAGTGAGTAGGGGTTAAGAGGTCAGGACACCATCATAAAGGTGGGCATTTATTCCACATATGAAGACAGCCTGAGACACACCCTGGTGAAACTCCTCCCCCCACCTCCCTCCTCCTGCCCCCCCCCCACTCCTCACCTCCCTCCCCCTGGCCCCAACTTCTATAACACAGTGTAGTGCAGCACAACAGATACCCCAACCTCATAATGGACAGCCTACCTGAGCCCTCAGGCTGGGCCGAGGTGTCAAAGGACCCGATCCTGTGGATGCCCTCCTGGGGTAGGAGAGCGTGAACCATCAGCTCCATGGGGGTGAGGTTGGCTGTGTCATGTGCAGTGGGATTGGCCCCAGCCTTACTCCTCACATCCCTCCTCAGCTTGCGCCACTTCCGCTTACAGTCATCGACGTCTCTCCCACAATGGAAGACTGCATTCAGCCTGTCACGTACCGCCTCCCATTCCCACTGCTTTGTGGTCGCAGACTTCCAGCTAATGTTCCAGAAGATAGAAGGCGCACTACACATTCTTGAAACAGACGTTCATGGTAAGCTCTTATTTCTCTGCCACCTCTTCTCTTTCTGCTCATTATCAAGGAGTGTGCATTCACTGTATGTAGTCTGCAGTCATGTCTTAGCTCTCTTTTCACCAGGTTCCTGTGCACTGGTTGGAGGCCATCAGCCCCGTACTGTGTGGTTCTGCCAGGTTCTCAATGCTGTGGGCCAGCTGTTGCAGCTGCTATATTGGTTCCAGGTAGGTTTAATCCTTTGTTTGTGTGCTGAACCCCAGTCCCCATTTATGAAATGGCCACCCATTCTCACTTTTGATAGGAGGGGGTGGGGGAACAATATAGGCAATTCATGTTTGTACCACAGTATTGAACACAGTCCTACAATCCTCCATAGTTCAGGAACAACAACATTTCTAACATGTAGGCTGCAAACTAGTTTCAAGGTGGCCACAGGTACTGCCTACTGAGCCCTTAAGATATGGTGAGGGAGAGAGTTTGTGGTTACAGCTCCAAACCCAAATTACCTGCAAGTAGCTACAACCTGGTGGCTGCCGTGGCCTAGTGGTTAGATCACCAGCCTTGTAATCACAAGGTTGCCGGTTCAATTCCCACTGCTGTGCCTTGTGATCTAGAGTGAGCCACTTAACCCTCCATTGCCTCAGGTACAAACTTACAGTCCTCCTGGGACAGGGAAAGACCTGGAATGTAGGTCACCTTAACCTACTACTGAAAAAGGTGTGAGCAAATAATGAATGCCATATTTATTTGTGCCCTTCTGTAACTCTTGTATTATATTGCAACTGTGATGCAGTAAGCCTCCATCTAATGGTTTTCCCATTGTTTTCTGGTGTCTGGTGATCACACTGAGAAAACACCATGTATGTGCTACCTAGGGTTATGTGCAAGAGTGTACTTGGCAGATCACACGTGCTAGACAACAAATCTATTATTTATGCCACTCTGTGCTGTGGGGCTGTATGGTAAGGGGGAGGGAGAGAGGCTGGATGGCCATTTGTGTCCCTCAACAGTAAATAGCCATCCAACCTCTGCGGCCCACCCCCCTGCACATAGGGCCATGGAGGTTGGAATGAACAGGTGGGCTTCTGTATGGGCACCATTATCACAGACATGCATCAACTTTCTCATTCACACTTCACATTTCATGCAATGCATATTGCTGCCTCCTCTCACATCAACAGCACTATTTGGTTATATGTAATGCACAACGCACACACTGTTAGATTAAATGTGCAAAAATATTTTTTATGTCCAAACCCCAACATATTCCGCCCCACCCCCACCCCTACAAATTCTCCCCCACACACACAAAAATTCCCCAACATCCCTACATATCCCCCCCCAACCCCCCTCTAACATTTCCCACCCCCCCAAAATCCAAACTATTCACCCAACAACCCCCCCCCTCACAAAATGCAAACAATAACCCACCCTTCCCCCCCAAGTCTATGAAGGGCGGCCATGGCCTCTTATCAAGGCCCTCTGTAGCAGGGTAATGAGCAGCAGCAGGACCACCCTCAGTGGGCCATGGAGCTGCTCATTACCCTGCCTAATGGTTCTGAGCTCCTGCAGCACCTGGTTCTGCCCATCTACCAGGTGCTGCAGGAGGCGCAGAACTGCAGCTGGGCCAAGGGCTTGAGGTGGCCCAGGGGATGGAGGTGGCCCAGGGGATGGAGAGGCCTCAGATGGAGGTGGCCCAGGGGCTAGAGCTGGCCCAGGGGATGGAGATGGCCCAGGGGATGGAGATGTGTCAGATGGAGCTGCACGTGGGGAGTCCTCCTCCG
The DNA here is from genome assembly GCF_901765095.1 of Microcaecilia unicolor. Classification (NCBI taxonomy): domain Eukaryota; kingdom Metazoa; phylum Chordata; class Amphibia; order Gymnophiona; family Siphonopidae; genus Microcaecilia; species Microcaecilia unicolor. Next base: position 105,561,960 of record NC_044040.1, on the reverse strand, counting down.
AGTCCGACTCCTCATGGGCCTCCTTGGCTGGCTCTTCCTCCTCCTCCTGCTGGTGGCCCTCCTGGGCTGACTCCTCCTCCTCCTTCTGCTGGTGGCCTTCCTGGCCTGGCTCCTCCTCCTCCAGGTGGCCCTCCTCATCCGCCTGCTCCTCCTGCTGGTGCTGGAGCCCTGTGTAAGTAAAAGGACTATGGTTGAGATCAGCACATGTAACATGGCTTGCATAGTGCAGTAGCTGGGTGGCCTGAGCCGGGGGATGAGGGAAGGTGTGAGGAGGCATGGCCTATACCCATGGGGGACTGAGATGCATCAGATGACATGACAGGGAACCCTGGAAGCTGCTCTGACACCACAGAACACACAGGACATGTTGGCAGACCACACTCACTCATTGCTGACCAGCATGTTTGCATTGTGAGATGCGACGAGGGTTTGGTGACCGACGAGGGTTTGGTGACCTGTTTTGTTGTTTTTAATAGGGGGGGGGGGGCAGTGGGAAGGGTGTTTAGCACATAACTTTTATTTTTTTATTTTTTTTTTCTTTAAATTATTTTATTTATTTATTTTATATTACATTTATGTCCAATACATAAATGGGAAAGAAAAGAGAAAAGAGAAAATATCAATTAAAACAAACATTAAGGAAAAATATTATCTTTGTTAGTCCACATTATTGTCCACAATTGGGGGATCCAAGACCAGGAAAACAATCTCAAAGAAAATTAGAAAAACACGGAATGGTTAATCTTACAAATTCATATTTTCTGAGGGAGGAAGGTTAATCGGTAATTGCAGCCGGTACAGTGGTAACTTAAAGGAAGTTGCTGCAGAGGGTTCTTCATCTCTTCTTTTAATTCCACAAACTCTTGTAATTTCCTGGGTTCAACAAATAAGTAATCAGGAAATAAAACACTTACAAGGGAATCGCTCTAGGAAGGTCCCACCTAGGGCAATGATTCTTGGCTTAAAAGCCAAGAGTTCACACCTCCTAGTCTGCGATTCCCTTGACATGTCAGAAAATATATTTATCTTTGAACCAAAAAAAACTATCAGCCATATGTCGGAAATACAATTTCAAAACATTGTTCCTATCTAAATCAAAGGCAAAAGTCACTAATAATATATCTCTATATACAGGGTATTTTAGGAAAATTTATCTTTCTCAAGTTATTTTTCCTTAATTGGTTCTCCAGAAGTTCCAATTTTTTACAAGAAACATAATTGTCCTTCATTACCAGATTAACTGATTTTCGTAGAGAAACCATTTCTGAAATCAAAGTCTTAATTTTTTTTATCTTGGACTTCCACTTTGTTAGATAAGTATTGATATAATCACATATTTATTCCTAAAAAGTTTGACATCTGAAGAAGAGAGTTATTCACACTCTGCAGCACTTCCCATAGCGCGTCCGTTGTGACATTGTTTGGCTTCACCAGGTCCAATTTCTCCACAGAAACTGCTCCAGATATCTTCGGGGGGAAGAGCTCACTCTCCAATCCCCCAGTTGGTTTATTATCCGGAGTCAATGCTGCGCCAGGACCTCCTCGGATCGCATGAAAATCCTAACCCACTTCGGGCGTTTCCACTGTCGACCTCCATAGCGAAGCGTTACTGTTTCCAGGTCTTGGAGAAGTCATGCCAACAGGGGGACTCAAAGTCACTCCCTCTCCACTGAGATTTGGCAATAAAGCCTTGCTGTTCCCCGGAGCAGGAACTGATATCCCCGACGTTATGACCCCGAATCTCTCCAAAGTAGACTGTTCGAGGAGGGCAACACCACGGCTTTGCCTTTCTTCTTCCCCATTCTCTGGGGAGCGTGCCTACTTCTTCAGGTATTCTGGTGTAAAACGGGAACTCAACTAACATACATCCTCCCTCGACGCCATCTTGGATCCTCCAGGTTGGGACACTCTTTGTCTGGTTTCTCCTCAGAGGCCTGTCTGATATGGGTAACCCTTCAGCATAGCCCTCTGAGTCATTGAAACACGGAAGCCCCTCCACCACTTACAAGGTGGTGTCCCTTCGGAGGGGTTTAGCACATAACTTTTATGTGAGGGAGGCCATGACATCCAGTAAAAGTAGGGCCTCAGGCAGGTCTACCAGGACACACTATCCACCCACCCCAGAAAGGGGGAGAGTAAAGTGAGGCATGTCATCTCTTTCATCTCAGGGGGGGGGGGGGGGGGGATGGTTGTTGGAAGTTGCAGCCACAGTCATGGGAGGGCACCTGCAACCTACATCCTTGATCTGGGACAGATATGTTATTACTTAGTAGTTGGCTATTAGCCACATGGAAAGTGATATTGTACAGGACATTTGCATTATTCAATAAATATATTTACAAATCCGTACAGGTGTCCTGTTTTTGAATACTTACGGCGAGCCTTGAGGTGCTGTCGCACTGCCTGGATGAGCTCTGGCCTCTCCCGCCTCACACGGCAGAACCTCCTCCTCAGGGACTCCAGGTCCCTGTGAACCCCGAAGCGTCTGTAAGATATAAGTTTGTAGAGCAGGAGTTAAGGGATGGTCCTTCTTGCCCTCTGCACACACATTCATTTGTTATTCAAATAGCAGAGAGGGTCAACACTGTTGGGTGGGGGGGGACCACCTCCATTGGTACAGATTCATAGGAGCCACCTTTTTAAAATTTTGGGGGGTGCTACCCCCAGTGGAGATCACCCCTCCCTGGACACATACAAGGAATTTATTCTATATTGGGGATGCTCAAGCACCCACAGCAGCCACCGAGTTGGCTCCTATGCAGATGATGCCATAGAGGTGGCCATAAGGCCAGAAAGTACCGTTTGTATGCATTATAATTTATGCTTGTAAAACTACTTTATATGTGTTATCATTACCATGTTATGAAGATCCTTCTGTATGCTATACATTTATTTTGTTAAATGTTTACACTATTCATGATGTATTGTAAGCCACATTGACCCTGCAAAGAGGTGGGAAAATGTGGGATACAAATGCAAGAAATAATGAAATAACGAAATACATTATTGTAGGGATATGGGAATGGTCATCCTTTCAAGTACATACATTTTATTAGTGATTGTGCATGTACCCATATTACTCATTATCCTTGCATGCACACTCCAGTTACTGGCTACATTGATGAGGGAGCTGTTATATGTGTAAGTACAGGAGGGGGGGGGGGGGCAAACACTTACCTCTCAAGCCTCTCCCTGATGTGGGCCCAGGCTCTCATGGCCTGGAGCCTGGGGGCCAGGTGGTGGTGGGTGATGAAGAGCCTGTACCGGTGCCTAAGGCATAGATGCACCAGCAGCAGGCTCTCCTCCTCATTGAAATTTGGCTCCCTCCATAAATGCACCATCTTTTTCAGTGAGAATAGGTGTGGGAAAACAAGTGCCTTATATGGACATCCTTGCGTGATGGACGTCGTTTCGTGCACAGCTCCATATATGGATTACCATCCCATATATGGCCCTATCAGCACGTGGACGCCGTCGTAAGCATAGACGTCTTTGACGTGCATGCCTGGTTGTTATGCGTGCGGGCCCTTCATGCGTGCGGAACTTGCCTTATATAGATTAGTATGAAGCACCCGACCCTTTTCACATATCCACAATATGCATATACCTGCATGTTCAGTAGGTGTACAGTACATGCAGTTCCGGACATCCAGGTAGGGTACATATGAGGAATATTCGGTGGAGCAGCATGATCTTTCTGTAGTTGACGCGTATAAACGTCCCACATATTTCCCGTACCTGGATGTCCAGAACAGCATGTACTGTACTTGCGGTACGCCTATGTACATTCTTTTACACACTTTCTGATTTGGTCGTTTTCACCTGCGATAATCGAACGTGTTAGGGCGCCCTATTTATTAACGCTTATGCGCTCCTCATTTGGTCATTTTGCAACAGGGATAATCGATTGTCGAAAAACGCTCATACTATTTTTCGATTATACATGCCTGATTTTGGACGTTTTCGTAAGCACGTCCTAATGCGTACTTGGACGACCTTTCGATTATGCCCCTCCACGTGGTACAGAGAAAACAATCAAGGTGGACAAGTTCTACCTCGTTGTATTCTGGGTCACTCCTCCAATATCTTGTTCGATTTCCTTTCTTCTGCACCTTACTGGACCCAAATTGTGATAGATGATAGCAGGAACATTTATCAATGTAATTAGATGACTGACAGCTAACCAGTGCCTCTAGAAACTTGGTAAAAGCAATGGAATTCCTGCTATTGGTCTAAAACTGGAAATAAATGACAAATTCAAATTCTGAACTTTAGAGATTAGAGTAAGGGCGATTGCACCCATCCCTACCAGAAGTTTATCAGATGTCAATAAGGAATTAAAGAAATACGCAAGCCAGAGTATCACAATAATAGGTGGATTCTTAAACAAACTGGAAGGACCAATATCCAAAACAGACCGACAAGATGATAATTTTGGTAATAATAATAATTGAAGATCCTTTGAAGTTATGGGTTCAAAAGAGTCCCATAATTGTCTATAGTTTTAATTATTTCTAAAGCAGGAGCAGAACCCATTTAATGTAAATCAGATAATTTTCCACTTTTATATTTTAAAAAAATCTGCCAATTCCTGTGCACTAGGTGTGCCATAAGCGCCAACTTATCAGGAACGGGAGGAGAAATTCACTAGAGCCAAAAACAGAGGCATAATATGCCTTTTTAGCATCAACACAATGAAATTTAGAAGATCTTAAAGCTTCTTTCCGCTTAAATTTTGCAGAGGGCTCATGATTCTTTCTCCAAATCATTTCAAGACCTCTGCATATCTTCTTTAAATTATTTGAGAAATCATTATACCAAGGATTAGGTTTAGTGAATATAACCTTTCAAACTTTCACAAGAGCAATGGTATTTAAGGAGCTCATAATAATAGAATTCCATTTGTACTTCATAATGCCTGGATCCTTTTGTTGAATGTTAAGCTTTTCTGAAACGAAATCTCCAAAGCCACCTGCATCAATTTTACCCCTTAAATTAATAATGGATTTAATATGTTTAGACTGGTTAGTGATCAAACAAATATTCAAAGTAAAATGGGTTAAAAAATGATCAGACCATGGAACAGCCAGCCAATTAACATCAGACAATAAAGAACAAGGAGAGGAAGTAAGCAGATCAAGGGTATGACCTTTCTCATGTGTAACCAGGGGCTTAGCTACTATGGGGCCACAGGGGCCTGGGCCCCCATAGATTTGGCCTTGGACCCCCCCTGCTGCAACCCTCTCAACCCTCCTTCTCGCCGCCAACCCCAACCCCTGCCAGACGAAGTTCTCTCCTCAGCTGCACGGCGTTGCTTGCTAAATGATCTGATCAAGTTTCTGTGCGTGCATCTGACGTCCTGCACGTTGTACGTTGGGGTCCCCCGCCAGCAAAGGTACGCAGCAGGAGAGGGTTGGCGGCGGGAAGGGGGCTCGAGAGGGTTGCGGCAGCGGGGGGTGAAAGTTGGCTGCTGCGGCGGCAGGCAGGGGGTCGACGGCGGATGGGGGGGGGACTAAAATGTGCCCCCTCACCTCAGGCTCTGGACCCCCCTCCCATCGAAGTCTGGCTACGCCCCTGTGTGTAACAATTTAAACATAAAGACCCCGTTAACAAGGGTGCAATAGAGTTTTTAGCGCATATTAACTATGGGCATCTACACAGCACACACTAAAAACTCTAGTATGCCTTTGTAAACATGGCCCTAAGTGATGTAACAAGTCATTAAAAAGATTTAAAACTAATAACCCTAGAATCCTGTTGTAATTCAAGTGGAAGATTCGTATCTCCAACCACAACAATCTTTAAAAATTGGGATAAAAGCAACAACGGGTCTCAAATAACATTTCTTGAGCCTCTGCCCAAGATTCAGGTGGTCTAATAAATCAACAGGATACCTATGCTATTAAAATGTATATAGAGAAAACAATTTGTATAAAGTAGGCTCTCCCTAGAGCTGCTGTGTGTGACAGATGTTCCATTCCATGTCAGATGTTTGCAATCCTTGGGATGTTGTTTTCTGTCCTTAAAGCAGGAAAGGTGAAGGCACACCAGCAGAACCTGCCTTAGGATTTAAACCCCCTGAGCTGAGGTGACAAAGCAGATACCCTAACCATTAGGTACCTCAAGTTGTATTTGGTTTTTGGCCAAACCATCACTGAAAAGTTGGAAAGGTCTAAATTCAGAACTGGAGTTGGGTGGGGTACGGTGGGGGTGGGCATATCTCTGAAGGTGCAAACAGGGCGTATAATGAGGGCTACACTGTTCTGTTCTGATGGCAAAATAGCTCTCTGGTTAAAGTGTGTGCTGTTTGATGTTGTGTTTGTTGCTTCAGGAATGAGTTGTCCAGATCTGGTTGTATTGCCTGGGGATTGTGTTGTTGTCATCATTATGTAACATAGGGTTAAAAATGAAATTAATAATACTTATCTGGGGTATCTGGAGGGTCCTGAAGGCTGCTACCCAGGTCAAAGTTGATGCTGGGGGTTGGAGAGAATTGCAGGAACGCTCTGGGCAATCCCCTGGTGTTTGGTCCGCTTCTGGGCCGATATTTAGAAGGGGGGGGGGGGGTCGTTTGGGTCCGGTGGGAGAAGAAAGAGCGCCGGAGGATGGGGCTGGGAAAGCAGCGGAGCGATTTTTGGGACTCGGGGACAATTGGGTACGTCCTCGGGCGTGGCAGGATGGACCGCTGCCGGTTTTGGGCCTGTTGAGCCGGTGTTAGGGGCCGGATGGAGGAGGAACACTGCAAGAGGCAGTGCCGAGTTTTTCAGACTCCCGGAGATGACTGGGCACGTCTCTGGGAGTGGTGAGGTGCACGGGGGGGGGGGGGGGGGGGTTACCGGTGTTGTTGGCCCCGTCTTCAGGTCAATAGCGGGCATGGGGTTGGATTAGGGGAGGTCCGGGCATCCTGGATGTTTTGGGGCCTGTTTTGGGGCCGGGAGAGGAATTGGCGCTCTGAAGGGAGCGAAGGCCATGCTGTGGGAGGAAGGAGTTCCGGTGAGGCGCTGCGAGACGCAGGGCCACGATTTTCGGGGATACGGGGGCGTGATGGCGGTCGGGAGGAAGAGTGCCAGACAGGGTTGCCAGGTGGAAATTTTTTTTCCCACCCAAACCAGCCTAAATCCAGCCCAAAACCCACCCAAACTCAAACCCCGCCCCTGACACCCCCACCCCCGCGTCATCACCCCCGCCCCCGCCGTCATCAACCCCGCCCCCGCCGTCATCAGCCCCACCTCCCCCGTCATCGGCCCCGCCTCCCCCGTCATCGGCCCCGCCCAAAACGTCACTAACCCCGCCCAAAACGTCACTAACCCCACCCCCCGCGGCCGAAAAAACCGGCCAAAAAACCGCCCTGAAGCCCAAAAAGCAGCCCAAAAAACCACAACCCGCCGCGGGCAAAAATTTCCCGCGGCGGGTCGCGGAAAACCGCCCAATTGGGCGGTAAAACCGCCCACCTGGCAACACTGGTGCCAGAGGAGAGTGTCGTCGTGGAAGGCAGTGTGGCAAAGAGGGGTGGTCAGCGAAAAAGAGTTTCAGTTGGGCTCAGCAAAATTCCGTTAGTCAGCAAGGGAAGACGGAATTTTCAGGGTGTCCTATGATTGGCTGAGGGGCTTTGGAATGCCAGGCTAAGCTTCTGTTGGCTTGGTAACGGCAGCTGAGTCGCAGAGTGCTGGTGAATGTGAAGGAGAGAGGAGGTGTTTTGGCTGTGTGTCTGTGACAGTGGAGTAGAGACAGATTTTGGGACGCTATAAAGGTTTGATGTGGCTGATTGGATGTGATTGGAGGCAGAGAAGGTATTTTACGGAGAGTGAATGATTGTGAAGGGTGATTGGGGGGGGGGGGTTAGTGAAAACTGCATGTAGTGATATGTGATCAGGTGATTGGAATGCAACAGTGTATACGTGGAGGGGCATAATCGAACGCGAACGCCTATCTCCATGGGCGTCTATGTCCGAAAACGTGTACGTGAAGAGGCGGGACAGACCGTATTTTCGAAAAAATGGACGTTTTTCAGCTTGGCGTTTGTTTTTTTTAGCGATAATGGAAACTAAAAACGCCCAGCTCAAAAACGTCCTAATCCGAGCCATTTGGTCGTGGGAGGGGCCACGATTCGTAGTACACTCACCCCCCTGACATGCCAGGACACCAACTGGGCACCCTAGAGGTCAATGCGGTGGACTTCAGACAACGCTCCCACATGCATAGCTCCCTTACCACGGGTGCTGAGCCCCCAACCCCCCTCCCCCAAAACCCACTACCCACAAATGTACAACACTACCATAGCTCTTAGGGGTGAAGGGGGCACCTACATGTGGGTACAGTGGGTTTTGCAGGCCTCCCATTTACCAGCACGTGTTACAAGTAGGGGGGGATGGGCCTGAGTCCGCCTGGCTGAAGTGCACTGCGGTACCCACTAAAAGTGCTCCAGGGTCCTGCATACACGCAGGCCTCTAGGACTGGTTGCTGCTATATAACATTGGCACAGCAGTTGACACCTGAAGACTAATCTCTCCGAAAACGTCCTTTATTGGAATAAGCACGCTTACTCACAGTTAACTGCAGATCAGAGGTTGTGCCCCACTGGCAACGAGTCTCCCTGGTACTGAGATGGGCAGTAGGTCAGAGCTGGCAGAATGCTGTAAAAATGCCCTCTTTCAGCCACATTCAAGGGAAGAACTAAGTTCTGTAACGTGGTTAACACGTGAAAGGGATCTAAAACTGGCTTACAAAAATGGCCACTACCTCATGGACTACCGGAAACAAAACAGGGCACACTCTGACCCAGTAAGCAGGGGGAAAAGCACCATGGGAGTAGAGCCTACCAACTACCAACATTGTGAGCATTTGCCACAAGCTAGTGGAATCAGGGAGCCCAATACCCTACACTCACCACAATGCATTGCTGATGTGACTCTGCATTGCGCATAACAGAAAAGGTGTCACACTCACCCGAGAGCCACATCAGAACCAGGGAAAGGCTGTCACAGGATAGAACACATTCTGCTGTCATGGAGGTGGGTACGGCATTTGAGGCTGGCATAGAGGCTGGAAAAAAAGTTTGTAAAGTGGGTTTATTTTTGGTGGGAGGGGGTTAGTGATCACTGGGGGAGTCCGGGGAGGTCATCCCCGATTCCCTCCAGTGGTCATCTGGTCAGTTGGGGCACTTTTTTGGGACCTGTTCGTGAAAAAAAAGGGTCCAAAAAAAGTGACCCAAAATCGTGGTACAAACGCCTTTTTTTTGATTATCAGCTAAAGACGCCCATCTCTCCTCGGCCGATAACCACACCCCCAGTTCCGCCTTCACCACGCCACCAACATCCCCCCATCAACTTTACCCGTTTCCGCGACGGATTGCAGTTGGAAACGCCCAAAATCGGCTTTTGATTATACCGATTTGGGTGCCCACGGGAGAAAGATGCCCATCTCCCGATTTGGGTCGCAATATAAGTGTTTTTCTCTTTCGATTATAAGCTGGATAGTAACATAGTAGATGACGGCAGAAAAAGACCTGCACGGTCCACCCAGTCTGCCCAAGATAAACTCACATGTGCCATTTTTTGTGTATACCTTACCTTGATTTGTACCTGTCTTTTTCAGGGCACAGACCATATAAGTCTGCCCAGCACTATCCCCACCTCCCAACCACCAGCCCCGCCTCCCACCACCGGCTCTGGCACAGACCATATAAGTCTGCCCAGCACTATCCCCACCTCCCAACCACCAGCCCTGCCTCCCACCACCGGCTAAGCTTCTGGGGATTCCTTCCTTATGAGGAGGATTCCTTTATGTTTATCCCACGCATGTTTGAATTCCATTACTGTTTTCTTTTCCACCACCTCCCCCGGGAGGGCATTCCAAGTTAGTTGCTGTTGAGACTTGGAAGGAGGAGGAAGTGCTGCCAGAGGCTCTGCAGGCTTCCAGGGGGAAGGGAGTGAGGCCTAGCTCCTTCCCCAGAAATGAGGAAGGTCCCTGGGGAGCAGTCCTCAGGAAAGCCCCAGGCCAGGGGGTCTCCTGGGGCCAGGGACCAGAAGGCCAGGAGAAGTAGTTCCCTCTCTGGCAGGACTCCAGAGAGGAGGGAAAGGAGCCCTGTGGATCGAAGAGTGCAGGCTTCCATGGGAGGAACCCAGACCGGTACCCCCCTCACAGTGGCACGCCATCTAGCAGGTGAGGGGGGGAGAGAGCTGGGGGAGGCCCCAGAGAACAGCAGATCGGAGGAGAGAGAGGAGAGAGCAGAGGTAATGGAGATCTGCCGGGAGGCCCTACCGGTGTCAGAGGAGGAGGACAGTGACTCCTCAGAGGAGGAAGATTTCACAGACTATAGTCAGGATCCAGAGGACCCGACCAGTGGCCTGATTCAAATGGTGAGAAAAATAAAAAGCACAGAAAAAGAGGTGGTAGAGTTGGGGAAACGGGTTAAAATGGCAAAAGCCCTGTGCAAACTAGCCCCAGTGGAGCACCGCAAGACTTATACAAAGGAGGTAACCCGTTTACTCAAGCTTCTTCAAAAGAAAGAACATTTGCTGGGGGCATTGAAAAAGGGCCCTGGGAACCCTCTGAGAGAAGTTTACATCAACAGAGAAAGAATGGCCTTGGGGGGAAAAGCCCTGACAACCTTCAAAAAGTCACAACAGCAAACAGAGAAGGAGAGTAGGAGCTCAGACCTTGGACCCCAGAACACCCAGGGGCCAAAGGAGCTTCCTGGGCCCAGTACCCAAAAGACATTACAGTATATGCAGTACCTTGCTAGTCAGTCTCTGGCAGCTTCTGAAGCAAGCAGGACTGGAGGTGGGGCTGGAGAGGCATGCTCGTTAAGGGAACCTGAGGTTGGAAAAACTGAACAGGAAAAAAGTTTTAAAACCCAGACTTTTCATCTTGTAGAAACAGGGGCTGGAAGTTCAGGAGAGAGACTCTTTTCTACACCAGTGGAAGCAGAACTGAAAAACTTACTTGAGCAAGAAGCAAGAGGTCAGCAGAGGCAGTTGCAGCCACAGGTTTTGTGCCCATTGCCTGCAGCAGGAGTTGAGAGCAGCAAACAAACACTGACTCCATTGCAGCTGGGGAGGCCCCGCCCACGCAGCACTGAGGGGCTGGAGGTCACGGCCAGGCAGGCTGCAGCACTGCCAAAGACTGAGAATGGTGAGGTTTTAGCAGAGGAAAACCTGGTGACAGAGAGTGCTGCAGCTGGACAAACAGCAGGTGAAAAGGAGGGGTTCTCGATAAAGAAAGCACTGGAGGATCAGGAGTGTTTGCAACAAACCAGCCTGGCAGCAGAGGCTCCAGCCAATCGGGCTGTGGGAGCAGGAAAGACTGCAGAACAGCTACAAAGGCTGGCAGGGGAAATAGCTGCAGCGCCAGAAGATTCCCCATGTGTGAGAGGGCAGGCACTTCTGGAGTGTGGGAAGCCTCATCCGCTTGGCGAAACAGCGGGGCTGGAGGATCCGAAGGAGCAGAACGTTGGAGGAAAAAGGGACCCGGTCCAGAGAGCAGGTTTTGGGCGGGAGGGAGGGGTGCTTGCCTTGCCATGCGCACCAGAAGTAAACTTAACTGGTGGTACTAGGGATTCTGATTCCGGCCAGGCAGCGGGGTGGTTGGCTCTGGGGGGAGGGGTTGATTCGACGGGAGGGGGGCAGGGGCACTGGGAGGGGACCAGTTATATAGGGGAACCTGCTCTCAAAGTTCCTATCGATAGGGAGACAGGCAGGGTTTCTGTTGCAGGAGGCATTGAACTGATGGACACTGTGACTACAGGGGATACGAGTGCTCGGGGGGTGAGGGGTGCAGGGGACCAAGGTTTGCTGGTTGAAGGGGTACAAGGCATGTTGGGGGGAGGGATAGGGAGGGAGGGGAGGGAGGCTGAGAAACGGGGAAGGCAAGAGAAGGAGGATATGGTGCATCAGGAGCGGGGGGGTCCCCGCGCTGCAGAAGGGGGGGGACGGTGGGGTGGGGGTCCGTCCTTTGCGGCGGTGGTGGGTGGAGGAGGTGGCCGCAGGGGAACTAGGGGGGTAGGGGGCAGCGGGGAAGGATGGGGAGGGGGGTGGGGGGGAGGCCAGGTTCCCAAAAGGAGGAATGTGGTACAATTGAGATGGGTGGGGGAGGGGGGGATGCCAAGCAGGGATGCGGTCCTGAGATTAGTCCTTGGTCTAGGATTCCTCCCAGAGGACCTCTATGCCTGTATTCATCCGGTGAATATACCAGAATACGATGTCAGCTTTCTAACCCAGCGAGGCATGGAGGTCTTCTGGGAGAGATACGAAGGGGTACGGGGGAGAGGGGACTGGAAGAACTACCGGGCCGTACCGATCAGCAGACCCGACCTGGTGCAAGTAACCCTTCTTGTTCGAAATGAGTCTCTATCAGGGGCGGACCTGGCCTTCTGGCTACAACGGTACGCAGAATTGCGTACCCCCTTGTCCAAACTCCCGGACCCCAGTAGGGTGTGGGCTGGAGGTTGGGGTGCGCAGGTTAGGCTGAGGCAGGCAGGGCATGTCACCCAGCACATTCCCTCCTCGGCGTTCATCGGCAGGGATCGGATTCTCTGCTTTTATAAGGGGCAGCCACGGCAGTGTCACAAGTGCGGGTCGTTTAGACATTTTAGTATGTCATGCCCGGTTGTGCAGTGTGGAAAGTGCGGGTCTAAGGAGCATCCCACGGAGTCCTGTATGTCTATTCGGTGCAACTTGTGTGGGGGTCTGGGGCATGCATTTCGAGCCTGCCCTTGGGCCTCCCATAATGGGGGTGAGGAGGAGATAGATAGGGATGGTTCAGGTCAGGGGGAGGGGGGAGGGGAAGCAGACCATGATCAGGTTCCCGGGGCGGGAGGGAAAGGGTCCAGGGAAGGACAGGGACAGGTAGAGGGGGGGGGCTTGGGGGAGGGTCGGAAGCGGCAGGAAGGGGAGGATGAGGGCTGGACGCGGGTGTCCAAGAAACAGCGGAGAGGAAGGGTGGGAAGGGGGGTGGGAATGGGGATAGAAGTAGGGAATAGATTCAGGGGTTTGGAAGAGGAGGGAGGGGTTGAGGAACTGGCTGGTGAGGAGGTAGAGGATGGGGGTAGCCGGCAGGACGGGTTGGGAGGTAGGGGAGAAGGAGTGAAGGGAACAGCGGGTAAGAGGAAAGAGAAACGGGAGGGGAGGGTTTTGAGGGACAAAGAGGGGGGAAGGGTAGGGGGGGAGGTGGGTGGATCGGGGGAGGTGACGGCTGATGCAGGGAGGGCGGGAGAGGAAAGGAAGGTAAGAAAGGATGTAGTAATGCAGGCCCGTGAGGGGAGGGAGGAAGGGTCGGAGGCGGGATTGATGGGAAGGGTGGAAGAAGAGGAGGTAGTAGGGGTGGAAGAGGGAGGAGAGGAGGGGGGCAGGTCGCTTGATGATCCCCAGGGAGGGAGGGAGGTGGGTGAAGACAAAAAGAAGATAGGGAGGAAGAAAGCAAGGGTGGGGGAAGGGATGTTTAAGCTAGGGGTCCGGGATTGGGCGGAGGAGGAAGAAGAGGGTGGAGGGGAAGGGACCACGGATGATGGTGTGGAGAGAAGGGAAGGCAGCCAGGAAGGCGGGGGGTGTGGTAGCGAGGACTGATGGCGGGACTGCTATTGGTGTTCGCCACACTTAATGTGGCTAGTGTCGCCTCCCAGAGGGCAAGAAGCTTGGCATTTGATGGCCTCTCTGCTGTGGAGGCGGACTGTTTCCTCCTCCAGGAGACCCGGTTGCAGACGCTAGAGGACATCCGGCGGGCAAAGAGGGCCTGGAGATGGGGACCCTCTATTTGGGGTCTGGCCGGGGAGAGGTATGGGGGGATAGGCGTCCTCTTTAAAACCAATAAAGTAGAGATTCAGAGGGTGGTGGAGCTGGGTATTGGTAGGTGTTTGGTGTTGGACGTAATATTGCGGGGGGTGGCCTTGCGGGTGATTAATGTGTATGGACCGCAAAGCAAACAGGGAAGGTCTGCACTGTTCAACAAAATTAAGCCTTACCTATACACTTCAAGGCAGTTGGTGTGGGGAGGAGACTTCAACACTATCTTACGGAAAGAGGATAGTGGGGGGCGGGCACCACAAGTACGTTATGATGGGGTTCGACTAGCGGGGATTATGAAAGGAGCAGGGCTGGTGGATGTACATATTGCACTTGGTGGTGGGAATCAGGGTTTCACCTTTTCACGGGGCACCTGTAGGAGCAGAATTGACCGGTTTCTAGTTCGGGAAGGGGCATGTAGGCAGGCACCTAGGGTGGTGGAAGTAGATTTCTCTGACCACAGGATGGTGATGATAGAGTTGGGGGGAGGGGGGGCGTGCAAGCTAGGGAAAGGGTTGTGGAGATTGAATCTCAAATGGTTGAAGGAGGGGGTGTTGCACCAGGAGTACCTGGAATTCCTAGCAGACCAGGTGTCCATTCAGGGTGTCTTCCCTTCCCTCAGGGACTGGTGGGAAGTACTGAAACACCGCACCAGAGGGTTTTTTCTCCGTCAGGCAAGGCGGGAGGGAAGGGAGGCCACCCGGTTGGGGATCGCCCTGAGAAAGCGACGGGATAATCTAATTTCCCGGGGGGGGAGGAGGGAGGATATTGAGGTACTGCAGCAGGAGGTTGAAAGAGTACAGTACAACCGCTACTCTTCCCTCGTCTACGAGCGGGACTTCGGGAAGCTGCTTGGTCCGGACCCGTATGACTGCTGCAAGGAACGAAGGGAGAGGAGGGTGGTGGTGGGGTTTAGGGATGAGGGGGGGGTGCTCCAAGAATCCAGGGAAGGTATTTTGCGGGTGGTGGGGACGCATTTTGGGCGGGTTTTCTCGGACCTACAGTTGGGGACAGAGGCCATGGGAAGATATATTGAGGGGACCCCGGGGGTGGGTAACTGGGGGCCCCATCTTCAGGTCTTAACGCAGCCGTGGACGCTGGGTGAGGTGGAGGAGGCCATTGGGGCCTTGCGGCGCAGAACAGCGCCGGGGCCGGATGGACTTCCGGCGGAGTTTTACCAACGGTTCAGGGACCAGCTGGCGCCGCTCTTGCTGGAACTCTGGGAGGAGGCGCGAACAGGAGGATCCTTGCCAGAGTCTATGGGAGGATCAGCATTGGTCCTCCTTAGCAAAGGCAAGGATCCTCAAGACGTGGCGAACTGGCGACCAATAGCACTATTGAACAGCGACCGGAAGATCTTCGCCCACATGCTTCATGCTCGCATGAGGAAGGTCTCCGGTGAAGTGCTAGCAGTCCCGCAGAGGTGTGGGGTCCCAGGAAGGGGGGTGCTGGAGGCAGTAGCCTGGGTGAGGGAGGGCTTGGAACATAGCCGGGTGGGAGATGGTAGGTTGGTCGTGGCCTTGGACCAGGACAAGGCTTTCGACCGAGTGCAGTGGGAGTTCTTGTGGAAGGTCCTGGATCACTATGGCTTCCCGGGGGAGTGGATCGCACAACTGCAACTGTTGTATGCTGGGGCGCGATTTTTTCCCCTGGTGAATGGATGGAGGGGGGCGGAGGTGGGGGTCACGGCAGGGGTACGGCAGGGGTGCCCATTGAGCCCCCTGCTGTACGCTTTTGCCATAGATCCCCTGGTGCGGAGGCTGGGAGGGGGGGGGGAGGGAGGGCTCAGAGGGGTAGAGGTTGGCAAAGGGAACGTATTGAGAGTCATCGCTTATGCAGACGATGTCACCGTTTGGGTGGCAGACCAGAGGGAGGGGAGGATGCTGCGGGAGACCCTTGAAGAATATTCCAAGGCATCGGGGTCACGGGTAAACCTGGGTAAGTGTACTAGCTTGTGGGTGGGTCCAGAGGAACGGCGATTTAACCTAGGGGGCGGGTTTCCTGCAGGGATTGAAAGAATGCGGGTGTTGGGAGTGTATTTTGGGGGGGGGGATTACGGGCGGGAGAGTTGGGAGCAAAAGATATCGGAGGCAAGGGAAAAGGTGGATCGTTGGAAGGGGTGGCGGATGTCCATGGCAGACAGGGTCCGGTTGTTGAAGACCCAGATAGTCCCCATGTTTCTCTTCTTGAGTTACATCTGCCTTTTGCCGGAATGCTGTTTCACTTCATTGTACAGCGTGTTTTTTCAACTTTTGTGGGGCAACAGGATGAACCCGGTAAAACGCAATATTACTTACCGGTCACGGGAGGAAGGGGGGGTGGGGATGGTAAACCCTGTCCTGCTATTCTCCTCCCTGTTCATCCAGTTTAACCTTGGGCGGGGGGGAGGGCCGGAGGCCCCAGGGTGGGCACAAAGTGTTGTGCAGTGGTGGGAGGGATTTTGGGGCCCTTGGTGGGGAGGGGGGAAGGTGGGGAGGTTGCGGAAGGGTTTCCCGGAGGGGGTAGGCTACTACAAATCCTTAGTAAAGCTGGTCCGGTTGTGGGACATTACATGGGAGGAAATAAGGGCGGGGCAGAGGGAGAGCTGGGTGGAGCGGGTTCGCTCCCAGCATTTCTCATCTCCCCTGACTCTTAGGGATGCTCCAGGGCCCGTGCTGAGGCAGGGCCTGCGCTTTATTTCATCTAGACGACTCCCGAACAAGTACAGGGACATTGCCTGGCTGTCCCTTCACGGTAAATTATATGTTAGGGCAAATATGCACCGAAGCATGCAGGACCGAAACTGCCCGAGGGGGGAGTGTGCTGGTCAGCTGGAGACGATGGACCACTTCCTTATGGTGTGTCCATTCTCCAGAGCAGTTTGTGGAAGAGTGGCCGCCTTGTTGGCCATCCCCAGCTTCACGTCCTACACCTATGCAGACTGGGTGTACGGGAGGCAGCAGGGGACGGGGCGGCTGGAGCCAGGTACCGCCTTCCTCATATCAGTCATTATCAGGTACTGCCTGTGGGTGGCTCGATGCGGGGTGTCTATGCGCCAGGAGTGCAGGTCGGCTGAGCAGGTTTCCTGGGACATTGTCCGAGCCGTCCAGGAATTGGCACGCTGGGAAAAGGTGGAGGGGGGGGTACATAATTTTGGGGTTTGGTGGAAGCATGTCCGCTTGAAGTTGATTTGAATGTATGGTGTGGGGGGGATTTGGGGGGGACGGGTTTTATCGGGTTTGTATTTTTTGTATAAAAGTGTAGTGGGGCTGGTTTTACAACGGCATGATGTAATGTCTTGAATATTGGTTTTTTCCGTTTTATTTAATAAAGGAATTCTCCAAGCATCCACCACTCTCTCCGTGAAAAAATACTTCCTGACATTTTTCTTGAGTCTGCCCCCCTTCAATCTCATTTCATGTCCTCTCCGGAAAAGGTTTGTTTGCAGATTAATACCTTTCAAATATTTGAACGTGTGTATCATATCACCCCTGTTTCTCCTTTCCTCCAGGGTATACATGTTCAGGTCAACAAGTCTCTCCTCATACGTCTTGTAATGCAAATCCCATACCATTCTCATAGCTTTTCTTTGCACCGCTTCCATTTTTTAACATCCTTCACAAGATACGGCCTCCAAAACTGAACACAATAATCCAGGTGGGGCCTCACCAACATCTTATACAGGGGTATTAAAACCTCTTTTCTTCTGCTGGTCACACCTCTCTCTATACAGCCTAGCAATCTTCTAACTACGGCCACCGCCTTGTCACACTGTTTCGTCGCCTTCAGGTCCTCAGATACTATCACCCCAAGATCCCTCTCCCCGTCCGTACCTATCAGACTCTCCCCGCCTAACACATACGTGTCCCGTGGATTTCTACTCCCTAAGTGCATCACTTTGCATTTCTTTGCATTGAATTTTAATTGCCAAACGTTAG
Organism: Microcaecilia unicolor; assembly: GCF_901765095.1. Classification (NCBI taxonomy): domain Eukaryota; kingdom Metazoa; phylum Chordata; class Amphibia; order Gymnophiona; family Siphonopidae; genus Microcaecilia; species Microcaecilia unicolor. The sequence goes on along the minus strand of NC_044040.1, from coordinate 105,544,265 downwards.
ACCATTCTTCTAGCTTTCGCAGATCTTTTTTCATGCTTTCCACTCCCTCCGGGGTGTCCACTCTGTTGCAAATCTTGGTGTCATCCGCAAAAAGGCAAGTTTTATCTTGTAAGCCTTCGGCAATATCACTCACAAATATATTGAATAGAATCGGCCCCAGCACCGATCCCTGAGGCACTCCACTACTCACCTTTCTCTCCTCCGAGCGAACTCCATTTACCACCACCCTCTGGCGTCTGCCCGTCAACCAGTTCCTAATCCAGTTCACCACTTCGGGTCCTATCTTCAGCCCGTCTAGTTTATTCAAGAGCCTCCTGTGGGGAACCGTGTCAAAAGCTTTGCTGAAATATAAGTAGATTACGTCCATAGCACATCCTTGATTTAATTCTCTGGTCACCCAATCAAAGAATTCAATGAGATTCATTTGGCACGATTTCCCTTTGGTAAAACCATGTTGTCTCGGATCTTGCAACTTATTTGCTTCCAGGAAATTCACTATCCTTTCCTTCAGCATCGCTTCCATTACTTTTCCAATAATTGAAGTGAGGCTTACCGGCCTGTAGTTTCCAGCTTCTTCCCTATCACCACTTTTGTGAAGAGGGACCACCTCCACAGTTCTCCAATCCCACAGAACCTCTCCCGTCTCCAAAGATTTATTAAACAAATCTTTAAGAGGACCCGCCAGAACCTCTCTGAGCTCCCTCAATATCCTGGGGTGGATCTTATCCGGTCCCACTGCTTTGTCCACTTGTAGATTTTTAAGTTGTTCATACACACTCTCTTCCGTGAACGGTTCTATATCTACTCCATTCTCACATGTACATTTGCCAGTCCATTGCGGTCCTGCTCCAGGATTTTCTTCTGTGAAAACAGAACAAAAGTATCTATTTAGCAAATTTGCTTTTTCTTCATCATTATCTATATAGTGGTTCTCAGCATCTTTCAGTCTCACAATTCCCTTTTTAGTCTTCCTCCTTTCACTAATATACCTGAAGAAAGTTTTGTCACCCCTCCTTACATTTCTAGCCATTTGTGTATACATGGTGCATGGTTCTATTAGCATAGGGAAGCTCAAGTAAAGAACAGGTTTTTAAAGTGAGGGTTTGATTATTTTTATTTAAATAGTTCAGCGTGTCCCAGTATATTTAAAGAAAACTTATTAACGACACTAAGTAAGAGGGGGGAGGTTTAGGATAAGGAGTCAGGGTCTTCCTTCCGGTTCATTTATTTAAGTGAGAGGTGAAGGGTGAAGGAACCAAAGAAAAAGAAGAGGAAAAGCAAAGATCCAGAGTTCCCATGGGCCACCACGCAAGACAGATGACAAGGAAAAACAACACAAAGTTACAATTTCAGCTAAGTGGTGACAGTTCTGAATGAGAGAAAAGAGAAATACCTGATTTGACAGCTGATCCGTAGTACCTGCAAATTACAAAAAAAAAAAAAAAAAAAAAGACACAAAGAATCATTTTCTTGCAGAGTTAATTAAATCTCAGTCTGGAAAAGGAAGAAAAACATTGAATGTTATGTTTTATGAAAAACCTATATTTATCTGATAAATGTCTCGGTAGTTGATTGCAGGAAAGGGTTCTTTAAGAAAAAGTAAATCAGACAGGAGGTTACAAGGTTTCTTATTGTTAATATAGTTTGTCAGGAAAAGAAATTTCTTTTAAAAGTGGTACCAATTGAACATTTGTCTTAATGCTTGTAGAAGAAAAGCTGATTTTAGTAACAGAAAAGTAAAATTAGACAGACCGGGTGAAACTACATGAAAACTTTTATTTAAATTTTGTGTAAGTTACATCTATTTTACCCAATTAATTAAAATTTGAATAAACAAATTGTATTTTAAAAATTGAAGTTTGGTTCTTCCTGATCGGAGCAAATCCAAAAATTAGTTTCTTTTCCTCCCATTCCTGCCTCAGGTTTGGGACGAGGTTAGTGTTATGTGACCTGTCTTCCCTTGCTCTGAAGTCGGTGATCACTCTCTTGGCCCGACTACTGAAAGAGAGAGTCTTGTATCACCTAGTAACTAAAGAAAATCCTCTTCGGAACAGGGGGAGGGGGTTTACAATTATATGGTTTGACCAAACCATTAACATCTCCATGTTTGGGATCTCACAGAGTCCAAAGTGGTGCCATTTAGGAGCTGGCTGGTAGCATGGCCCTCAGTCAAAACAAGAGGAGGGAGAACCTCTACGTCAAGAAAACCAAACGGGAGAGTAGAGGCTGACAAAAAGACGAATCTAAACTGGAGATGTAATGGAAAAGTACTTTATTGATGCAAATATTGAGGGACCTGACACGGTCCGTGTTTCGGCGTGTCACAACACCTACATCAGGGATCTTTAGTATGCTGTAAGACCCTCTTTAAATGTTTTTAAAAAATTCCACCAAAAGCCTCAAATGTTCTATATGCTCTACAAAATGTTGAAAGACTTCCTTTAAATGCTTAAATGCTTTACAGACCTTAAAAGCTTTATATATACCTTGCAACGTGTAGAAGAACTTCCTCTAAATGCTCAAATGCTTTACAGGCTTAATTATTTAATGTTGATACTGATCGATATTGACACTGCTTAATACTGATATAGCTTAATGCTGACACTGCTTGACGTTGACACTGCTCGACGTTGACACTGATTGACGCCGACACTGCTTAATGTTGATACCGCTTGATGTTAAGACTGCTAAGTGCGAATACTGCCTAAAACTACATTTACTCACTGCTTAATGTTCACACTGCTGATGTTGACAATGCCTAATGCTAACACTGCTTGATGTTTCAAAATCACACTTACTAATACCCTTAGGCACAACCAAATATCACGAACCATAGCCAACATGAACACCAACAAACTGCTCATGATAATTTACTTTCTACCCCTAATCTATCACACATGGACCACTCCCAACTTGAACAACAACAATCTACCCACAGCATTCAAGCCCTATAGACAACCCATTCACAACTGACCAGACCAAAGGAGCAACAACCAACTAAAAGGAAAAACAAATACATACGGAAATAACCAACAGAAAGGAAATAAAGGACACAACAAAACCAGATACCAAGAAAACAGGCAATTAATAAAAATTAACACATCTATGTCCCAAACCAAACCTTATTACTCAATCCAAATGGGATACATAAACGCCAGATCAGTAGTAAATAAAACAGAGATCATAACAGACTGGATCACTACAGACAACCTCGACCTCCTATTCATCACTGAAACCTGGATCCACGACCTTAAAGACCCCATAATCTTAGATTTATGCCCACCAGGGTACAAAATTACCCACTGGACAAGAAACGGAAAAAGAGGAGGAGGAATAGCTATAATATACAAATCCGAGTTCACCATCACAACCACAGCTAAATCCATTCTGCCACAACTCAAAATTGCCTCGGTCAGAATCAATCACCCAAATCTGCAAGAACACCTCAACGCAATCCTACTCTACAGACCGCCAGGTAACTGGCAAGATGCCCAAACACACTTCATGGACTTCATTTCAAACACTTGTGTCTCCACCTCAAAACTAATCATAATCGGAGATATTAACTTACACCTTGAAGATCTTACCTCAACAAACACCCAAGAATGTAAAGGGTTCCTACATCTATGGGATCTTCATGGACCTAACATGCAACCAACTCACACTAAAGGACACACACTAGACATTATCTCACACAAATTCGATCCCGACTCTAACCTTATACTAATAGATACAAAATGGACACCAGCACCGTGGTCAGACCACTATAAAGCATACACCTCCCTTCAATGGCGAACGAAAGACTCAATTAATAAACAAGAACGAAAAATCTACTCCACGAGAGGAAAAATAGACCCAGTAACATTCTGGCAACAGATATACCACAATGGATGGACAATAAAGGCAGACACAAACCAATTCCTCCTTGAATGGGACGATAGATGTAGATCAATATTAGACAATATTGCCCCAATTCAAACCAGAACCTCACACAGAAAGAGCTCAACACCATGGTTCAATGAAGAACTGAAAAAACTAAAAACACAAGTTAGAAGGTTAGAACGAGCGTGTAATAAAAAGAAAGATGAACCTGCACTTAACGCCTGGAAACAACTTCAAAGAAAATATAAATATACCATAAGACAAACCAAAAGATTATATTACAAAACTGAAATTGGAGCAAACTACATGGACACACATAAACTCTTCCTACTTGTGAACAAGCTACTAGATATCACACCAGTCATAACCAACAACAAAGATAAGCCAGGAGCAGCAATCTTGTGAAATACTTCAATGAGAAAATCGTACAACTACGACTTAAAATACCTGTCAGCACCATCGACTACGCTGAACTCCTCGACTGTCTAGACTCAGACCCAGGTGTATACCCAGCAGACAGAACCTGGACCAACTTCGAGATATTATCGGAGGATCCCATCTTCCAAACGCTCAAAAGATTTGCCAAATCTCATTGCAAATTAGACATATGCCCAAACAACCTAATGGCATCTGCCCCTCAATAATTCATAACAGATCTAACGAACCATTTGAACTATATGTTACAAAATGGACTCTTCCCGAAGGAGAAAGGAAACATTATACTCACCCCCATACCCAAAGACGCAAAAAAAAAGTGCTAGTGAAATAACCAATTACAGGCCAGTAGCATCCATTCCCTTAATAACCAAAATAACGGAAGGGATGGTGACCAAACAACTTACAAACTATTTAAACAAATTCTCAATACTACACAATTCCCAGTCAGGATTTCGGTCTATCCACAGCACTGAAATAGAGTCACTCTAATGACAAAATTCAAACAATTGATCGCAACTGGCAAGAACATACTACTACAATTTGACATGTCCAGCGCATTTGACATGGTGGATCATGGAATACTACTACACATCCTCGAGTACTTCGGAATTGGAGGCAACGTCCTCAATTGGTTCAAGGGGTTCCTAACCACACGATCATACCAAGTAACATCTAATTCGACTACATCAGCCACATGGATACCTGAATGCGGAGTTCCACAGGGATCCCCCCTCTCACCGACCTTATTCAACTTAATGATGATACCCTTGGCCAAACTATTATCAAACCAAAACCTCAATCCATACATATATGCAGACGACGTAACGATCTACATCCCATTTAAACAAGACTTAAAGGAAATTTCCAATGACATCAACCAAACTCTACACATAATGCACTCATGGGCGGATGCATTTCAGCTGAACCTCAATGGAGAAAAAACCCAATGCCTAATACTCACCTCTCCATACAACATGAACAAATTCACCAACATTAACACACCAAAACTGAATCTTCCAATTTCGGACACCCTAAAAGTTCTTGGAGTTACCATTGATAGACACCTAACACTTGAAAACCACATGAAGAACACAACCAAGAAGATGTTCCACTCAATGTGGAAATTAAAAAGAGTAAGACCTTTCTTCCCAAGGACCATCTTCCGTAACCTGGTACAATCAATGGTACTCAGCTATCTAGACTACTACAACGCACTCTACGCTGGCTGCAAAGAGCAAATAATCAAGAAACTTCAGACAGCCCAGAACACTGTAGCTAGACTCATATTCGGTAAAACAAAATATGAAAGTGCTAAACCCCTACGAGAAAAGCTACACTGGATCCCAGTTAAAGAACGCATCATGTTGAACATATGTACCCTAGTTCACAAAATCATTCACGGAGAAGCCCCTGCCTACATGTCAGACCTGATAGACTTACCACCCAGGAATGCCAAAAAATCATCCCGCACATTCCTTAACCTTCACTTCCATAACTGCAAAGGTCTAAAATACAAACTAACGCATGCGTCAACCTTTTCTTACCTGAGCACACAATTCTGGAACGCGCTGCCGCGCAACTTAAAAATGACCTATGAACTAATTAACTTCCGCAAACTACTGAAGACCCATCTCTTTAACAAGGCATACCACAAAGATCAACAAATATGAACTCCTCCATATATATCCAGTATTGTCTTATAATATTTGCTTTGTTATACCAACCTCATGCTTTCTTATTATCATGTTTACCCAAGATCCTTCTATAATACTAAATGTCTATCTTATTATATATTTCCACTATTCATGATTTATTGTAAGCCACATTGAGCCTGCAAAGAGGTGGGAAAATGTGGGATACAAATGCAATAAATAAATAAATAAATAAAATAAAAGTTCTAAAAAAGCAAAGAACAAAATACAAGTATATAAAACCAATTAATGGATAAAAGATAAAAATGGAAAATACAGATTAAAAGATAGGAAATCTAAGATGTGTGTGATAATGATAAAACTAATCCAGATAAAATATGTAAAAACCAACTAAGACTGAAGACATGTAAATAATAATAATACTAGGTAGGTTCTGTAACCTATACCATGAGAGGAAAAATAGACCCAGTAATATTCTGGCAACAGATCTACTATAACGACTGGACAATAAAAGCAGATACAATCCAATTCCTCTTAGAATGGGATGACAGATGCAGATCCATATTAGACAATATTGCTCCAATCCAAACCAGAACCTCACGTAGAAAGAATTCAATACCATGGTTCAACGAAGAGCTGAAAAAACTTAAAACACAAGTCAGAAGGTTAGAACGAGCATGGAATAAAAAGAAAGACGAATCCACACTCAACGCCTGGAAACAACTCTAAAGAAAATACAAATATACCATAAGACAAACTAAAAGATTACATTACAAAACTGTAATTGGACCAAATTACAAGGACGCACATAAACTCTTCCAACTTGTGAATAAATTACTAGATATTACACCAGTCACAACCAATAGCAAAGACGCACCAGGAGCAGACAATCTCGCGAGATACTTTAACGAGAAAATCGTACAACTACAATTTAAGATACCTGTCAGCACAATCGACTATGCTGAACTCCTTGACTGTCTAGACCCAGACCCTGGCATTTACCCAGCATACAGAACCTGGACCAACTTCGAGAAACTATCAGAGGATATCATCTCCCAAATGCTTAAAAGATTTGCCAAATCCTATTGCAAACTAGATATATGCCCAGACAACCTTATGACATCTGCCCCTCAACAATTCATAACATCAATACTCCACAATTCCCAATCAGGATTTCGGTCTAACCACAGTACTGAAACAGTACTAGTCACTCTCATGACTAAATTCAAACAAATAATTGCAACTGGAAAGAACATACTACTCCTACAATTTGATATGTCAAGCGCTTTCGACATGGTTGATCATGGAATACTACTACATATCCTTGAATACTTCGGAATTGGAGGTAACATTCTCAATTGGTTCAAGGGATTCCTAACCACACGATCATACCAAGTGACATCTAACTCGACTACCTCAGCCACATGGACACCCGAATGCGGAATCCCACAGGGATCCCCCCTCTCGCCAACTCTATTCAACTTAATGATGATACCCGTGGCCAAACTATTATCAAACCAAAACCTCAACCCATACATATATGCAGACAACGTAGCGATCTACATCCCATTTAAACAAGATCTAAAGGAAATTTTCAATGACATCAACCAAAGTCTCCACATCATGCATTCATGGGCAGATGCATTGCGGCTGAAACTTAATGCAGAAAAAACCCAATGCTAATACTCACCTCTCAATATAGCAAGAACAAATTCACAGCCATTAACACACCAAATCTGAACCTTCCAATTTCGGACACCCTAAAAATTATTGGAGTTACCATCGATCGACACCTAACACTCGAGAGCCATGCAAAAAACACAACCAAGAAGATGTTCCACTCAATGTGGAAATTAAAATGAGTAAGACCTTTCTTCCCAAGAACTGTTTTCCGTAACCTGGTACAGTCAAGGGTGCTCAGTCATCTAGATTACTGCAATGCACTCTACGCCGGCTGTAAAGAGCAGATAATCAAAAAACTTCAGACAGCCCAGAACACAGCAGCTAAACTTATATTTGGCAAAACAAAATGTGAAAGTGCTAAGCCCCTACGAGAAAAATTACACTGGCTCCCACTTAAAGAACGCATCACGTTCAAAATTTGCTCCCTAGTTCACAAAATAACTCACGAAGATGCATCAGCCTACATGTCAGACCTGATAGACTTGCCACCCAGGAATGCCAAAAAAATCATCCCGCACATTCCTTGATCTGCCCTTCCCTAGCTGCAAAGGTCTAAAATACAAATTAATGCACGCGACAAATTTTACCTACTTGAGCACACAATTTTGGAATGCACTGCCGCGCAACTTAAAAATGATCTACGAACTAACGAACTTCCGCAAACTACTGAAGACCCATCTCTTTAACAAGGCATACCACAAAGATCAACCAATGTGAATATACACAGCTCTTCCACTTACATACCGAACTGTCTTACAATATCTGCTTGCTAAACTACTATCACGTTTTATCATTATCATGTTGCCCAAAATCCTTCTTGTTATACTACTATTATGTTTTTTCATCATCATGTTGCCCAAGATCCTTGTATAACACTATATGTCTACTTTCTAAAATATTACCACCACTCATGATGTATTGTAAGCCACATTGAGCCTGCAAAGAGGTGGGAAAATGTGGGATACAAATGCAATAAATAAATAAATAAATAAATAAATAAATAACTTAAAACAAAGAGGAAATCAATTTCTGGATGGTACAATTATGGTAAGTGATAAAATGACTAAATGGATTTGGGTCATTTAAATAGCCTTACCCAAGGCTACTTAAAATGGTATAATGCTAGTGTTGAGAACGCCAAGGGAAAAAAAAATACTCCATGGGCAAAAAAAGAACTATATGGCAAAGGACAGTTGATTTCTATAACTAGCCATGCTGTATTCAATTACCTTAGGGAAACATGGAAAAATGTACGGGGTATGTAAATGAGTACTTCCAAAAAAAACTTATATGCAGAAACTATATGAAACCAAAGGATGAATCAATAAACACTATGAGACACGTCAGTTTAAGCAGTGAGGTCATGAAAGATAACAAGCTATCAACCGATTGTGTATAGATGCTAGAGGCATAGAAAAGTGCTGGAAAAGGTGGAATAAAAATGTACTCACCATCGACATCAGCCTTTATACAAAGGACAGCAAGTGTCCAACAGGAGAACTGAAATTCCGTCAGGCTAACAGAAAATTGTGCAATGTAATAAGTATATAAGAGTACATTATGTACAAACAGGAACATTATTTTTAAAAAATGTGTAGAAAGGATAATACTTAATGTGTGTAAATACACTCCGTTAGACCCACAAGCCCAGGAGAAAAAGGTGCCAAAATGTGAAGTGAAAAGCCGCTGACTGCACCGTTGAAAACAGTCATGTGTGGTATAAAATAAAGGATGACTATCTGAGTGAAATAAAGCGGACTGAAGAATATCGCACAAAAACTACTTACCAAATAGACCTGCACTGAAAGACTTTGTGGGGTCTGCTTGTCTATCAAAAAAGGGGGAGTGGCAAAAAGTGTCTTGTATTTAAAGGACGCCTATTTTATATTTATGAGCATCTAATGAGTATGTAAAACAAATCATGGGACTGCCTATGCAAAACTCTAAGGAAACAAGGAGTATGATATGCATGGACCAGGAAAAATGTTGTATGAATGAAGTGATAGCGATGTCTATATACTGTGAACAGGTTTATAGTATGGGAATGTTATTATTCAAAACACCAATAAAATATGAATATAAATGTAAATCCGAATGTGGATCTCATAAAATGCCACAGATATGGAACAGGAATATAATGAAATGTGAAATGATAGTGTATAAATGTTAAACATAATTATAACGTTGTCTGAACATTGCTAGATATGTATGATTGAACACATTCCAAATCTACATAAGTACATAAGCACCGCCATACTGGGAAAAAACCAAGGGTCCATCAAGCCCAGCATCCTGTCTCTGACAGCGGCCAATCCAGGCTTCAAGAACCCGGCAACCCCCCCCCCCCCCCCCAAAAAAAAAAAACCATTTAAATAATGTTCAATGGACATTTCCCTCAGGAATCTGTCCAAATCTCCTTTAAATTCCATAAGGCCAGCTGCTGTCACTACATCTCTGGCAACGAGTTCCAGAGTCTAACTACACGCTGAGTAAAGAAATCTTTCTCCTATTTGTTTTAAATCTACCAACTTGTAATGCAAATGGACACCTCAAATAAAGCAAATCATGACAAATCATTTGACTGCAGATACCATTGTACATAGCTTGCAGAAACATAAATAATATATGTAAAAACAGAAAATAAAACTAATATAACCACATACATTTAAAATGCGTACAGTAAATAAATATTGCATGTGCCCAAAATAATGATGATGTAATACATTATGCATAAAAAGGATATTCTGTTCAAACCACATCACATGTCTAGGTACAAGTTAAATATCAAGTATACAATTTGTGCATTGTATAAACATTGTGTTTCAAAAATTAGTTGACATAATGCAGATATGATTGCTGTATACAATCCATTATATATTATATCATGTCATACTTAAATGCAACCCTAAAAAATATTGAAGTGGGAATGTACTGCATAAAAAGAAAATAATTAAAATACAGTAGAATATTTGGTTGACCCCTTATGTAGGCATTGTGACAAGCCGAAACACGGACTGTGTCGGGCAGTGTGTTTTTTCTTTCAAAAAAGGTGCCGGTACTCAAATGCTGGGCAACCTTTCAAGGGTGGGGTTATCATTGAGGGACTCATCCCACAACCCCAGAACCCCTGCAACCAGTCACAGAATCTATGACAAGGCAGAATTGGTGTGTAGAGCCTGAGCTCTTTCATTAAAACTTGGGGTCCATGGGTCAATTTTAGCAGACAATAGAAAAGATGCCGGTACTCAGTACCCCCAAGTACCCCTTCAAAAAAAGCCCTGGTGTTGGGTCCCTCAATATTTGCATCAATAAAGTACTATTCCATTACATCTCCAGTTTTAGATTCATACTTTTGTCATCCTCTACTCTCCCCTGTTTGGTAGCGTGGCACTGACAGATGTAATGAGCATGTACATATGAGCTGTGCACTACTATGTGTTGAGTAACACACATGGATCTGATGACACAGTTCAATTATACACCCTGACAATAGTGATGTGGTGTGACAGTGTATCATGTGAGGGTAACGGTGCGGAACATGAGGCAAAAGCGACAATGCAAGTGGTGTAAGACAGACTGGTTATCATTTTGCTACAGTTGTTAGCCTGAGTTTGAGGCAGTGTAGATTTCTGGACACATGTACCTGATGGGCCTCCCTGACTGGTGGTGGGCTAGGTTAGGCTGTAATACATTGCAGATGTCAATTGACTGAAATGTGTCAATGATTTGCTCCATGCCTGAGGCAACAGTGAAGAAGCCCCCCCCCCCCCCCCAAATATGCCCAGGCTGCTTACAGGAGATCAGAGGCCCTAATGTGAGCTACATTCCCCATTGGCGGGTCAGTTCTGTTCACCTTCTCTTGTGTGACTGAGATGGGAACTGCATTTTCCATAATCAGGGGGTCATTGCCCCAAGTACAAATAAGTACCTGCATATAATATGTAAACTGCTTTGAATGTAGTTGCAAAAACCACAGAAAGGTGGTATATCAGTCCCATTCCCTTCCCCCCCCCCCCCCCTTACCCAAGGGTTGCATCCAGTTCATGGGGCAGGGAAAATGCCCAATCAATCCTGCCTCATCAGCACCAAATTTCAAAATGGTACCAGCTAAGCTGAGAGCAGGACGGGGTAATTGAACATTGCTCTTTCCATATGGACCTGAGGGAGTTATAGGCGGTCTCTTTTTTGTAATTTGTAATGTGAGTGGACTTTGTGCTGGTGGAGTGAGTATCTGCAATCTCGATTAGAATTCGCTTCATAGGCAGAGGGGCATTTTGGTTCAAGGGGGCCAAATGTGTGATTAGCTGCCTATGTAAGAATCACATCCAGAAACATGTGGAGGTTACTGCCATTGAAACACAAATTTTACTAGACTGCTATACTCATATACCACAGGAAATAACCCTTGTTAAAATGGTATATAATATATTAGTGTGCAATTTTAACACAACATAGTAAACAGACCCCTATGTTTTTTTGTTCTAGCAAATGACATCCAATTGTTCTGTTATTACAAAAGATTGTTTGTGGGTTCAGATCATGGGGGGGTGGGGGGGGTTGTTTGTTTTTGTTTTGCATGCATGCATCATGATATCACCTGCATGGAAAGATTGTTACAGTCTAGGGAATTGGAGAACCATTGTTTTGTTATTTACTGTATATCCTAATGCTTAATAGTATTCATTTCATGCTGTTCTGCTAGCCTTGAAGAATGAGTAATGAATCAGACTCATCATTTCTTCTGGCCTGGGAGTCCACTCATGTATACAAAATCCAATAAGTGGTTCTGTATAAGAAGTAGCTTCTATCCCATAAGAGCAGAATCACTAGCATTGAGTGTTTAAAGAGGGAATGTAATTATTCACCCTGTAAATTACCAACTGCTCACACATTACTAAATGGCTTGTTATCACTCCCTCTCAGTAAGAAAATGTCTTTGTTCTACATTATATTACAAATGTCTTTCCTCATGATTATCATTCATAAATCACAGTGGGCATGTCCCATGGTAGAGTACCACTTGCTGTTAGGAGGCTGTGAAAGCAGGCCATCTGGGGCCTCCTTCTACCTTTATCACACTTTTCTCCTTTTACTTGCTTTCTGAGTTGCCAAGTAAAGGAGAAAATTATTACCGTCAGCCTGCATAATTGTGTCTCTTAAGTATTAAAGCTTTGTTTCTGCCAAATTTAGAAGGCATATAAACGAGTTTCTGTAAAGAATTAATTGAATTTGGGCTTTTCACCACAGCTGAATTTTCATTATATCACCATGTTATTATTTTTACGATTAGTTAAATCCTCTCAGTTTATCCAGAGTCCAGGACAGTTTTGTGTCTGCAGTAGGATTGGATGGCACAAACTTTACTTTTCATTGCTATATAGATTCAAAATTGTAGTCAAAGGCCAAGAAGAAACTATCCTCACAATTCAGCTCACGATTCAGACCTGGTTTATGATCTTAGTCTTAAAGAGGCCAACATAATTCTTAAAAATAATATTTATTTCATTATTTGTCAACAATTCCACAAATGTTTCATATTCAAGCAGCATATACTAAATATGCCTGAAATCTATCCATCAGTTAGGAACAAGAAATTCTAAATGATGGGAGGTCTTTTCTTTTTGCATGTCTATTTGCCATGCCTAAGGCAATTTTGCATCTCCTGCTGATCAAAGCTTTCTTCCCACCAATGGTTTATCAACTTTAAATAATTCTGTGTCATCTGCAAACTTGATCACCCCATTGTTCCAATTTCTAGATCACAGTTCACACTGTGGCAATCAGCATGACCTCTTTGACATGGGCTGTGCAGCAGGGTGCCCAGATATGTGGAGGCCCTCAGGGAATGGTGTGACAGATCTGCTGCTGCAGCAACACCATCACCATCACCCCCACCACCACCAGATCAACCACCTTTTGGCAGGTAACAGCCTCCCCAATGGCTCCAGGGAAGGACCCCAAAAATGGCCAGGAGAGGGCCTTAAGGTTGTTTTTTTTTTTTTTTTTTAATTGATTTTATGTTATTTTGGTTACAGAATTGTTTTTTTATTGTTTGTTTGTTTTTGCATTATAGTTTGCTTTTTTCATTGACTAGGTGAAGCTAATTGTGAAGAAACAGTGTGTTTTAAGCCTGTAAAATGTATTGGATATTTTCATGCATTAATTGCGTCCTGAAGTGTATTTCTACTATTTGGCTAGCAGGTGGTGTTTTTTTTTTTTTGCTGTAAAGCTATTACAGAGAAACAAATGTTCTTTTCTTTAGTTTTAGCACACAAACAGGAAGCAAGAAGCAGTATATGTTTGAAATCTTCTTGTTCTGAGCTCTGATTGGCCCATGATCTCATTTTCATTTGGACAGTACTGGCTTTTGCTCCAGTTTCAGAGAAAGAGAAAGCTCTTTGCTGAAGCTCTGTAAAAGCTATATGTCCTCATCTCCCCAGGTACTTTTTAGAAAGTAAACAAATATTTAGTTGTATAATTGATCCATTTTTCAGTTACTTGTTACTGTTTGCTGATTGCACATTTTCTGTCCACTGTTCTGTCAGGCTCAGTATGTGGCATGAGGGTCACCATCCACTGAGTGGTTCAGAGTCTTTTTTTTATCTGTAACCGCCAGACAGAGCACAGTGAATGAGTGCAGCAGTAACAGGGTCCCTTTCCTGTTCAGTTTTTTTTATAGTGCTAGGAGATTAGCAGCATGCTTATGGCAACTGGTAGAGGCCAGCAGACACTTGAGATACCTGACCTAATGCAAGAGCAACTGGATAACCTCAGCAAGGAGGAGCTGCACGATCGGCCTGTGCAGAGTTCTCCTGGGGTGAGAGCGGACCCCTTATGGGCAGAGGCCCGTAAGTTGGAAGGGCCAGATGCCATACCAGCTGAGATCCGGCAGATCTACATGCTAGAGCAACAGTGGATAGGCCAACAGCAGCTGCGGCGAGAGGAACAGGAAGAGTGTCAGCTGCGGCGTGAAGAGCATGAATGGGAATTCCAGCTACAAAAAATAAAGTTGGAGTTGTAAATGGCTCATATCCAAAGCTCCAGCCCAACCCCTGTGCCAAGGCCCGAAGCAGGATCCACAATTTGGATCGAGACCAATTTGTTTTCGCAGTTTGATGGTATCAGAGGTGACATAGATATCTAACTGCCTTTGAAAAAAATATGCTGCCTCTATGAAATTCCTCAAAAAGACTGGGTGTATTATCTAGAAGGAAATCTCACTGGTAGAGCACTTGAGGCATTCCAAAGACTGTCCATGGAGACATGCTCTCAGTTTGAGAAGGTGCATAAAGCTTTGTTGAACCATTATGCCATTACCTCTGAGACCTACAGACTAAAGTTCTGGACTTTGCAAAAGGGGGCAGATGATACTCACAACGAGTTTGTGATTCAGCTAAGATACCAGCATCAGCAGTGGCTCAGTGGAGCTAAAGTTAAGACCCTGGAGGACTGCCAAAACCTGATGGTCCTGGAATAGTTTCTTCAGCGTTGTCATCCTTCAAGATCACCAGCCCCATACTCCAGAGTTGGCTGACATCTTCACGGCTAACCGTCCTTGGTTGGCAAAGAGAAGCCATCCTTATCTGCAGTCAGGGCCCCAAGCCAAATAGTAGCAACCTCAGAGACTGTCAGCAAACCCTCCAGTGTTCTCCACAAACCAAAAGACTTTAGGCATGAATGCCCTTGTTACCAGTGTGGGTGCACAGGACAATTAGGATTGCCCAGATAATCCCAAGCCTGCACTAAAGAGCATTCCAGTTAGTGCACCAAGGCAGATGGGTGGCTGTGTATCAGTCTATTCATTTGCTACCCCTTTTCCTTATCACATTTCATACCAGCAGTTTTGAACATTGTCCTTCAGTTTTCTACTATATATCTTTTCTACCACTCATTCACATACGGTAAGGTTTAAACGTTTTCACCCTCACTTGCCTCTTTTGTGTTTGACCTTTTCAGTTTTCCCTACCCCTTCTAGCCTCCAACCCTAGCCACTACTGCTCCTTCCTCTATCTCCCCCATCCCTGTTTGTTGTCTGTGTTTCTCTCTTTGTCCTGTGTGCTGCTGCTGCTGTGTGTGTGTTTGTGAAGACTGTTGGTTGCTGCTTGGAGAGTGAGTGGCTAGAGGGTGTGGCAGGAGAGTGTGCAGTGGTTGAGAGAGTGATTGCTGTTTGGCTGTGTTGTGTGTGACTGCATTGTTTGTCAGTGGTGGGAGAGTGAGTGTCAGCTTGTGTTTGTTGGTGGTGGGTTTCATCAGGTTGGTAGGGAGAGGTGAGCACTGGTATCATTGCGTTGCACCTGTAGTGTGGGGAAATGTAGACACTGAATGCAGAGATGGCTTACATGTTGGAGGAAGAGGAGAGGCGCCACAGCAGATACTCACACCCCAGAGTTTTCAGGCCCCATAGCAGTTTCTAAACCTTACTGACCCACAGTGTCTCAATAGGTACCACTTTGATAAGGGCTGCCATTCAGCACCTTTGTGAGCAGCTCCAACCCTTCCTGCAGGCCAGGACCCATAGGAACAATCCTATCCCTGTGCACCTCAAGATCACCGCTTCTCTCTCTTTTTTGGCCACTGGGAGCTTCCAGTCTGTGCTAGCTGTGAACACAGGCCTCACCTAGCCTGCCATTTCTAACTGCCTCACCCAGTTCCTTGATGCCTTTCTTACCCACACCTCAGAGTACATCACCTTCCCCACCACCCCACAGGCCCTGCAGAACAACATGGCTCACTTCTACCCAGTAGCTCACTTCCCCTCGGTCATAGGCATCATCACACTCAGACCCCCCCCCCCCCCCCCGGGCACAAGAGGTTACCTATAGGAACAGGAAAGCATTCCACTTTATGAATATGCAAGTTGTGTGTGACACCCAGGGGGAGATTATAGACGTGTGTGCCCGCTACCCAGGTTCAACCCATGATGCTGCCAGCTAACACCCAGTCTGAAACTTTTTCAAAGGAGGTACACAGCCCACACACCAGTTATCTTTCAAGAATTCCCCAAAGGTGTACATATAAGCATACAGTGGCAAAACGAAGGTTTACTATAACTGAACCTAAAACGCTTATAAATGCCACCCCATAATGTAAGAAAAGCATCTAAAGTGCGAGCACAGAGAAAGATGTTTTAAAGAGGCGCCATTAATAGGAATGCAAACTTCCAAACCGGCAGAGCATCTGTGGACGTTTATAGTTTCCACCCATAATCAGAATTAGGACGTCCATCTTGGGGACGTCTACTCCACCCTCACTTGGACGTCTTTCGGGCAGTATTTAAACGTCCTTCTCAGTATTTTCAAATTTTTGGATACTATTGTCAGAATGGCACCAAAACAAGCATCCACCCGCAAGGGTAATTTCAGTGAACCTGAAATAGAACTCTTGGTGCAAGAAATTGCAAAAAGGAACACCAATCTGTTTGCTGTCAGGGGGCAGATGCTGGCTGCTTCAACAAAGGGGAGAGAATGGGAGGCAGTGAGGAACCGGGTTAATGCAGTCTTCCACTGTGGCAGGGATGTAAAAGACTGCAAGCGGAAGTGGTGCCAGCTGAAGTGCGATGTAAGGCATAAGGCTGGTGCCAACCCCACAGCAGACAACACTGCTACCTTGACTCCCCTAGAGTGCATTGTTCATGGGCTCTTGCCCCAGGAGGGGATCCATGGCATTGGGTCCCAGGACACATCAGCACAGTCTGAGGGCTCAGGTAGGTTTAGGATTAGGAAGCTGTGGTATCTGTTGTGCTGCACTCTGTTTTCCGCAAGTGGGGGACAGTGTGGTGCTCCGAAGTAGGGGAGGGGGTGAGAACACCACATGTAATACAAATAACTATTCATTAGAGACCATGACACAGGGAGTAGGCAGGTGGAGGGGGGGAGGGTTTCCAGCTATGTGTGTGTAGGGTACCACTGTTTCACAGCTTTGGGAGACTTCCCCACTCCCTCCTCTTTTCCCATCACCAAACTGTGCTTTCTGCTTTCCACACCTCTATGTCCTCTGCCTCCTTCCACAGTTCTATGTCTACCCACCTGCCTGAGTGGCTCTCTTGTACATCAGTCTCTGAAGTACTGTGCTCCTCGTCTCCAGCTCTGTACCATGTACAATGACATCTGTGAGATGCCGGCCAATGTCATTCCTCACCATCTGTTTGCTGGGTCTTCACATATGGGGCTATGTATATGAATGCTGTAAAACAAAGGTGGGTTATTTTTACCAACACACTTCCTCCCCTTTTGCTATGCAGGTGATGACAGCAAGTCAGATGCTGAAGCTGGCCCTAGTGGCTACCAGCCCCAGCACACTGAAGGCAGATAGAGCAGCAAACCAGTGGGCCTGGGACTGCACAGGAAACCATGTAGGAACAGTCACATGGGGTGGAACCACAGGACACAGCAGCAGGAGAGGATCTCCCTCCCCCACCCACAGCCTTTGCCAATGTTGCCACAGAGGAAGAAGAGGCAGAAGGGGGGGGGGGGACCACATCATGAGCAGAGACCATCTGGCCAGAGGAGGCAGGTGCTGCACCATGCAACCCAATTGCTGAGCCACAATGTGCAGCTCAAGGATTACCGATGCCAGAAATTGAAGCTGCAAAGGGAAGGGGTACAGCAGCTCCAATGGCTGAAGCAGAGCAAAGAGGGCCTAATTCATGACCTCCAAGCGCACACTAGATTTTAGATAGTGCTGGGAAGGAGTCGGCTGTCTTGATACATGTGGGTGGGTACCAATGACGTAGGAAAATGTGGGAGAGAGGTTCTGGAAGCCAAATTTAGACTTTTATTAAGAAAGCTCAAATCCATATCCTCTAGGGTGGCATTTTCTGAAATACTTCCCATTCCACGTGCAGGGCCCAAGAGACAGGCAGAGCTCCGGAGTCTTAATGCGTGAATGAGACAATGGTGCAAGGAGGAGCGGTTTAGATTTGTCACGAACTGGGCAACTTTCTGGGGAAGGGGGAACCTATTCCGAAAGGATGGGCTCCACCTTAACCGGGATGGGACCAGGCTGCTGGCATCAACATTTAAAAAAGAGATAGAGCAGCTTTTAAACTAGGAACGGGGGGGAAGGCCGACAGTCGCACAAAAGCATATGGTTCGGAATAAGGTATCTTGCAAAGATATCGCCCAAACTGAGAAGACAGGGTTTATTGATAATGAGTATGAAAAAGAGACTGTAGTGGATTCAATGTTCATAAATAAAAAAAACAAAAACCGGACAAAAGATAGCAAATTAGTACTGTCAAGTAATCAACATGCTGTAATAAGGAATTACAAGCCTAGCTTGAAGTGTCTATATGCAAATGCTAGGAGCCTAAGAAATAAGATGGGAGAATTGGAATATATTGCACTGAAAGAAGAATTGGACATAATAGGCATCTCTGAGTCCTGGTGGAAGGAGGATAACCAGTGGGACACTGTCATAATTATATTGTAGTGATAGAGTGGACCGGATTTGGGGAGGAGTAGCACTGTATATTAACGAGAGCCTTGAATCAAATAGATTGAAAATTCTGCAGGAAACAAAAGACCCCTTGGAATCATTGTGGATCGAAATTCCAAGTGCTAAGGGGAAAAGGGCGGTGATAGGGGTTATACTGTCCGCCCGACCAGGATGAGCAGACGGAAGCAGTCATGTTAAAGGAAATTAGTGATGCTAATAAAGTAGGCATTGCAATAATAATGGGTGAATTTAATTACCAGAGACTTATGGAATATGTAGAATATCAATCACATCAATTTCCAAAGTATTCTACAGATATATAGAGTGTCGAAAGGTGATAATGGACTCACGCATGAACAAAAGTGGAGAAAAAAAGACTTCAGTTTGAATTGCACCTCCTACTTCCAAAGGACTTGCCTTATAATAAGAAAGAGTACCTCTTTAATCATAAGTCTTTGAAAAAAACTCCACATTAAATGATTTCATAAGCAGCTGTCCATACACCTAATCTAACACTCATGAATGGAGCCACGGGTGTATATCAACAAATGTAACAATCAAACAATGTTACTTATCTTGGATGGCCAGAATGATAAGAAAATCCTCCACAAAATCATGCGGGTTCTTCAACTACTGTTGCTGTATCATCATATCCCGACAGGGAAGCCCTGTTTCGCCGCTAAATGGCTGCGTCAGGGGAAAGTTTTTCAATAACCACATCCAAGAAAAAGCTTGCCTCCTGTGCTCCTGTAAGCATCAACAACTTAACATGGCGGCCGGCTTCCCCCTAGTCCAATGGGCTTTTTATACTTGGCGTGTGACATCACCACTTCTTATGCAAATTGCCTTAAAGAAAGGCTTTCCATTCGATGGAAATATTCAAACCTTTTGGCATTACAGTTTGAAGAGTAAAAATCCATCGCTGCTCTTTCTGCCTGAGTACCTTTCTGATGTCTCCTTTTCGCTCCGTAGTTTGTACTTGTTCTATTACTAGACATTTCAAGTCCGTGAATTTGTGTTGTTTATCATAGAGTGGGTCACCATCGGTTCATATGTTTTCTCTGTCTGGATGCAGTGTCTATGCTTTATTAATCTTGTCTTTAATGGATGAGACGTTTATCCAATATAGTATAAATTGCATGGGCAACTTATAGCATATATGACATTTAGAGATGTACAGTCAGTCTTATGTCGAAGAGGATAAACTCTCCCTGTGCATTGATCTATAAATTCTTTAGATGTAATCATAATGTCGCATACAGAACATCTTCCACAAGATGAATGTGAACCTTCCTTGTCAAACATTACTGTACTTCGATTCCACTTCTCAGCTGGACATAGGGTGTCATTCAAATTGCTGTTCTCTGAAAAGAAAAGATCACGTTGAGGTTCCAAAGGCAAGGGTGTACCCGTAATAATGGTAGATGTTTTTAAATAATTTTAGTCATTATATTAGTATGAGCATTGAACTTCGTCACGAAGGTTAACAGGTCTTTTGCATCCTGCTGATCTCTTTTAGGTTGTAACAGCCATTCTCTATGGTTGTACAGTGCTCTCTTCTTAGCGCTGGCTACCAGTTTATCTGGATAGCCACGATCTAATAATTTGAATTCCAAATGATTGGCATGCTGTTTATATTCCATTTTTGAGGAACAAAACCTTCTATATCTAATAAATTGTGCAAAAGGTATATTCGTCTTGCAATGACTGAGGTGCGTACTATGATATTGCAGCGTGGTATTTCTGTCAGTGGGTTTTATAAACATGATGTTTCCAACTGATCCTGATTCATTTTCACCCAAACATCCAAAAAGACAATAGCTGAAACGCTGTGTTGAGATTCAAATTTAATTGTCTCATGCCAACCATTCAGTTCACTGATGAATTGTGTCAATTGAGTCAATGTACCTCCCCAGATCATAAAGATGTCATCTATATAACGGAACCAACACATGGCATAAGTAAACAAGTTAGAGGTGTAAATCCATTTCTTTTCAAAGGCTTCCATGAATAAGTTAGCAATTGTTTGGGAGCAAGCCGCCCCCATAGAAACTCCCATCTTCTGAAAGTAATATTTATGATCACATGTGAAATAATTCTGTGATAATGTAATATGAGTCAGTTCCAAAATGAAATCCGTAGGGATAAGGTGTGGCCGCGGTCTCTGTTTTAAAATATCTTCTAAAACATGCAGGGCTTCCATTGTGGAATGGAGGTGTAGAGAGCACAGACATCTAATGTCACAAGTATCATGTTCGAGGTGAGTCTGCCTTGTAAAGATGTTAATAATCTTAAAAAATGAGAGCTATCCTGAATGTAGGATTTTATATTGAACATGTAGGGCTGTAAAATTTTATCAATAAATTGGGCTGCATGTTCCAACAAAGAACCCTGGGCAGACACAATTGGTCAGCCCGGGGGTTTATGTATGTTCTTATGAAGCTTAGGAAGAATGTAAAAGACAAGGACTTTAAAATAATGAGGATTCAAAAACATATATTCTTTTTTAGTCAAAAAGCCCATCTGTCTGCCCTTGTTAGTAAGCCTAACTATATGTTCTTGTACAGTCTCAGAAGGGTCCTCATTTATCTCTAAGTAAGTGTCCCTATCTGTAAGTTGGCGCCTAACATCCATCATGTAGTCCGTAGTATTCTGTACCACAACTGCTCCTCCTTTATCGGCCTTTCGAATAGTAATGTCGATGTCACTTTTTAAATTTTGTAAAGCTGTACGTTCTTCTTTGTTTAAATTTAGCTTACATCTAGGTAGATGAGTTTCTACTTCTTCCAAATCCTTTAATATGCATAATTTAAATGTTGATAGCACTGCATCTAAATTACCCCCTGGAGTCCATTTAGATGGCTCACTCACAATGGATCTATCTATAGCTTCTGCTTCAAACTTAACTTCCGCATAAATTTCTCAATATCCATTCTAAATAAGAAAGGGTCATGAAAGCTGGTGGGAATGAAAGACAATCCTCTACTCAGCACTCTTATTTCATTAGATGTTAAAAGTCTATCAGACATGTTACCACTGCTGGTTGCGTCTCTGTGACCTGGTCTGAGGTCTTTGATTTAAATTCTGATTACCTTTGCCTCTTGATTTCCAAGGTCTGTTTCTTCCGTATGCATCTTTTCGTGAATCCCCCGGCGGATCACTAGGTTCCTCATTACTACTGGAGGTATCAGAAGAAAATTGAAAACGTGTTTGTTTTTTATTACTACTATCTGTTTGCTCCTTCTTCATCCAAGGATAAATATAGCCTTCTTTATAGTCTCACTCAACTCGTTGGTATTTTTTAATTTTTTGAGCCTGTAATTCTTTCTGAAATTTATCTAATTTAAACTGAAAATCTTTTAATTCTTCAGCAAAATTCGTTGTTCCTTCTTGAGCATATTCAGGAGTTTCTCACAATGTTGTTTCTCTAATGTGATCTGTTCCTGTGTTCTTTTAACTAATAAAACCATCAGGTCCAATGAACAGCGATTAAGGATCATATTCCATTGTGTCACGAAATACTCATCCTCTTGAAACATTTTAGGACCTCTCAACATTCTCAATCCTCTAGGGATCACTTCTTGTTTACAATAGTCAGCTATGCAATTCC
This sequence comes from Microcaecilia unicolor, assembly GCF_901765095.1. Lineage (NCBI taxonomy): Eukaryota > Metazoa > Chordata > Amphibia > Gymnophiona > Siphonopidae > Microcaecilia > Microcaecilia unicolor. Next base: position 105,521,564 of record NC_044040.1, on the reverse strand, counting down.
AACCTAATTCGTGCTTTATGTGAATTCAAAATTTCCATCCAATTATCAAAACCTTGTGTTGTGGCTGTGTTCGCTACTAAGCCCGGAATATTCAGAATTTCATCCTTCTGTTCTTGTAAGAAGCCTAGGCCTGTTTTCCAATTTTGTGCCATTATTCCTAAATAGAATTACTAGAGACTTATGGAATTTGTAGAATATCAATCACATCAATTTCCAAAGTATTCTACAATTATATAGAGTGTCGAAAGGTGATAATGGACTCACATATGAAAAAAGTGGAGAAAAAAGACCTCAGTTTGAATGGCACCTCCTACTTCCAAAGGACTCGCCTTATAATAAGAAAGAGTGCCTCTTTAATCATAAGTCTTTGAAAAAAACTCCACATTAAATGACCTCATAAGCAGCTGTCCATACACCTAATCTAACACTCATGAATGGAGCCACGGGTTTATATCAACAAATGTAACAATCAAACAATGTTACTTATCTTGGATGGCCAGAATGATAAGAAAATCCTCCACAAAATCATGCGGGTTCTTCAACTACTGTTGCTGTATCATCATATCCCGACAGGGAAGCCCTGTTTCGCCGCTAAATGGCTGCATCAGGGGAAAGTTTTTCAATAACCACATCCAAGAAAAAGCTCGCCTCCTGTGCTTTTAACCCATATAGACTGGGTTAATTTAACATCAAGGCACGCTAGGGAGGTAAACTTCCTTGATGAAATAAAGGACAGCTTTATGGAGCCGCTGGTACAGGAGCCGACGAGAGAAGGAAAAATTCTAGACTTAGTCATTTGTGGAGCACATGGTCTGGTACGGGAGGTAACAGTCTGGGGGCCGTTTAACAACAGTGATCATAGCATGATCGCCTTTGAAATTTGCTTTTAAAAAGGTAAACATAGGAAGTCAAATATGTTAGTGTTTAACTTTAAAAAGAAAGCTATAATAAAATGAGAAGAACGGTAAAAAAAACTTAGAGGAGTGACTGAGAGGGTTAGAAACCTACCACAGGTGTGGATGCTGTTCAAAAACACCGTCCTGGAGGCCCAGGGCAAACATATTCCCGGATCAGAAAAGGAGACGGAAACTAAACGATAGCCAGCATGGTTAAAAAATGAGGTAAAGGAGGCTATTGGAGCTAAAAGGAATCCTTCAGAAAATGGAAGAAGGAACCAAATGAAGAAAATAAGAATGTCAAGTCAGGTGCAAAGTGCTAATAAGAAAGGCAAAGAGGGATTTTGAAAGAAAGATAGCGCTAGAGGCAAAAACTAATAGTAAAAATGTTTAGATACATTAAAAGCAGGAAGCCGGCAAAAGAATCAGTTGGCCCGCTGGATGACTGGGTGTAAAAGGGGTGATCAAGGAAGAAAAACAAATAGCAGAAAAACTAAATGAGTTTTGCTTCGGTTCTTCACCGAGGACCGAAGGGGAGGGATACCGGTGCCGGACAGGGGTATTCGAGGCTGACGAAAAAAAACTTAATGAATATCTGTAACCTTGGAGAGTAATGAGCAGTTCTGCAAACTGACAGTAGTAAATCTCCTGGCCCAGATGGTATTCATCCCAGGGTACTGATAGAACTAAAAATGAGCTGGCAGAGCTATTGTTTAGTGATTTGTAATTTATTCTTAAAATTGAGCATGGTACCAGGAAGATGGAGGGTGGCCAATGTAACAGCCGATAATTTTAAAAGGTTCCAGGAGGAGATCCGGGAAATTATAACCAGTGAGTTCTGACGTCGGTGTCGGGCAAAATGGTAGAGACCTATTCTCAAGAACAAAATTACAGAGCACATTCAAAAGTAGGGACTAGGGACAAATTCAACATGGATTTAGTGAAGGGAATCTTGCCTCACCCAATCTACTACATTCTTTGAAGGGGTGAACAAACATGTGGATAAGGGGAGCCAGTTGGTATTGTGTATCTGATTTTCAGAAGGCGTTTGACAAAGTACCTCATGAGAGACTACAGAGGAAATTAGAGGGACATGGGATCAGAGGTAGTATCTTACTGTGGATTAAAAACTGGTTTAAAGATAGGAAACAGAGATTAGGGTTATAAGGTCAATATTCGCAATGGAGAAGGGTAGTTAGTGGGGTTCCCCAGGGGTCTGTGCTGGGACCTCTGCTTTTTAAACATATTCATAAATGGCCTAGAGATCGGGGTAACTAGTGAGGTAATCAAATTGCTGATGACACAAAGTTATTCAAAGTCATCAAAATGCGGGAAGATTGTGAAAAATTACAAGAGGACCTTACGAGACTGGGAGACTGGGCGTCTAAATGGCAGATGACATTTAATGTGAACAAGTGCAAAGTGATGCATGTGGGAAAGAGGAACCCAAACTATAACTACGTCATGCAGGGTTCAGCGTTAGGAGTCACTGACCGAGAAAGGGATCTAGGTGTCATCATTGATAATACGTTGAAACCTTCTGCTCAATGTGCTGCTACGGCTAGGAAAGCAAATAGAATGTTGGGTATTATTAAAAAAGGGATGGAAACAAAAATGAGGATATTATTCTGCCATTGTATCGCTCCATGGTGCAACTACACCTCGAGTATTGTGTTCAATTCTGGTCACCGCACCTCAAAAAAGATATAGCGGAATTAGAAAAGGTGCAGAGAAGAGCAACAAAGATGATACAGGTGATGGGATGACTTCTCTATGAGGAAAAGCTGAGAGGCTGGGGCTCTTCAGCTTGGAGAAAAGGCGGCTGAGGGGAGATATGATAGAGGTCTATAAGATAATGAGTGGAATGGAATGGGTCGATGTGGAGCATCTGTTTACGCTTTCCAAAAAAACTAGGGCAAGGGGACATGCGATGAAGCTGCAGTGTAGTAAATATAAAATGAATTGGAGGAAATATTTCTTTATTCAACGTGTAGTTAGAATCTGGAATTCGTTGCCGGGAAAAAGTGGTTAAGGCGGTTGACTTAGCAGACTTTAAAAAAGGGTTGGACGGCTTCCTGGAGGAAAAGGCCATAGAATGTTATTGAATGGACGTGGGAATAATCCACTATTTCTGGGATGGGGTGAGACAAATTGTTTGTTCTTTTGGCTGCTGTTGGAGACAGGGTGCTGGGCTCGATGGACCCTTGGTCTGTCCCGGCATGCGATGCTTATGTACTTATGACACAGTCCTACAATCCTCCATAGTTATAGAACAACAACATTTGTAAATTCAATCCTGCAAACCATTTCTAGGTGGCCACAGGTGCATGCCTACCACGGGCTTGAGGCCTTAAGTCATGGTGAGGGAGAGGGGTTTTTGGTTACAAGTCCTGTTCTAAATTACCTGCAGATGGCTACAGCGTGGTGCCTATATAATTCCCCTAGTCTGTGCCCTTGTACCTGATTTATTATATTGCAATTGTGATGAAGTAAACATCCATCTAATGCTTTCACTGGTTGTTTTCCCTTTTCCTCCTCAACAGTATATACCATTGCTGATATATTCAGTGTGAAAAGATGACCCAGCTGTTTGTAGGTCCTTCCTGGCCCTCACCAGTGTTGGTTGGCTGTGGGTAAAGTTGTCTGCTAAACAGACAGCAAACAATAGTCTAGGCACTGCCAATGCTTATCTGCAAGTTTGTACTTCACAGATTGCTAGTGCTAGACAACATACCTATTATTGACACAACTCTGTGCTGTGGGGCTGTATGGTAAGGGGGGAGAGGCTGGATGGGCATTTCTGTTCCTCAACTGAAATGCCCATCCAATCTCCCCCCCCCCCCCCCTTACCATACAGTCATACAGCTTGGAAGGAACAGGTGGCCTTCTACATGGCCACACTTATGACACGTATGTACCTAAGTTTCTGTGCCACAGTCATGCAACCCAGACTGCTGCCTCCTCTCATATCAACCCCAGCATTTGATAATACCACATATGTAGTGCACAAAGTAGAGACACAGACCCTGGTATGGCAAAAAAAGTTAAACTTTGTAATATATAAAAAAAAACTATTTACAAACATGTTCTTGCAATCATCGAGGGTTCTCCCTTCCCTCCATGGCCCTTCTTAGCAGCTTTGGCAGCAGCAGCAGCAGCAGCAGGAGATGGCCCTGTGTCCCCAGCCACTGCTGTACTGAGTGCCACAGTGCTACCACCTCCAGCATCAACTGGTTTTGTATAGCAACCAGTTGCTGTAGGAGTTGCAGTATTGCAGCACTGTTGTCCACCGCTGCTAATTGTGCTGGTGCTACTGGTGGTGGTGGCGGTGGTGGGTGCTGCTCCTGCTCCTCTTCCTCCTCCTCCCCCTCCAGAGGAGGCATATCTGCCCATTGGTCGGGCACATGTGGCACCTCCCATTCCCCACCTTTAATGAGGACCACCTGTTCCTCTGCCTCCTCAGCGGGGGTAGTCCTCTGTTCAACTTCCTCATTCTCCTGCCCCACAGCCTTGACCTCCTCTTCCTCTGCCACCGGTGCTGCCACCACTGCCTCATCCTCCTCTTCCTGCTTCTGCCCCGTGTACATAGGTGGTCGGTGGCCCAACTGTTTGGGGAGGCTAAAGGGGGCGGGGTTAGGGGTGGGGCCAGGGGTGGAGCTTAAATCCATAATTGTCTGATAACACACAGAAAAAATAAATAAATAAAAATAAAGTCACAATTAATACCTTTTATTAAATTTAGATATTAGCTATGTATCATATGTCAAAGAATAAAGTGGTTGCTCAAAGCATATACTAACCACAATCGCTCAACTGCAAAACACTATGCACAACTTTGTGCAAAAAACACACTCAGAACGTTACTGTACCATAAATATTACACTGGGCAGAACCTAATACACCAATATGCCACCCATACGGAAAATGCAGACCGTCAACAATATGAAACAAGGGATCATAATATCACAATTCTCATGTAGAGCCACAAAACACCCTAATTCATGATTAATGTGGGATAAAATGCCATAAATAAGTAAATAAATATAAACTTTTAATGTTGAGCACCTGATTCTCAAAGTGGACATATTCCAAACACTATAATGAAAATAAAATAATCTTTTCTACCTTTGTTGTCTGGTGACTTTGTTTTTCTGATCATGCTGGCCAGTATCCGATTCTGCTGCTATCTGTCCTGTTAACTCTGGTTCCAGGGCTTCCTTTCCATTTATTGCTTTACTTTCTGCCTTTCTTCTTCATTTCTTGCCTTACATCCGTAAGTAAAAGCTGGGTCCTCTGCAGACTTGACTGTCCAGTGGATCCAGCTTCTGCCTATTTTCTCCATCGATGTGCAGGTTTTCCCCCTTTTCCCTCATCTGATCTCCTTCCTCTGTCTTCCCTCCCCTCCATGCATGTCCAGAATTTCTCCCCTTCATTCATGTGCATCTCCTTCCTGTCTTCCCGTCTCGCCATCCATGTCCAGCAACCCTCCTCTCTCTTCCCTGCCCTCCCCTCCATCCACCCATATCCAGCAACCCTCCTCTCCCCTCTAGCCACCCACCCATGTCCAGCAAATCTCCTCTCCCCTGACCTCCCCTCCACCCATGTCCAGCAACCCTCCTCTCTACCCATGTCCAGCAACCCTCCTCTCTCCCCTGCCATCCCCTCTATCCACCCATTCCAGCAATCCTCCTCTTTCCCCTGCCATCCCCTCTATCCACCCATTCCAGCAACCCTCCTCTCTCCCCTGCCATCCCCTCTATCCACCCATTCCAGAAACCCTCCTCTCCCCTGCCCTCCATGCATATCCAGCGCCAGCGCGATTCTCCTCTCCCTTCCCCTCCCCTCGTTTACTATCTGCCCCGCGCCATCTTTAATTTACCTGCGTCCCAGCGTCGGCCCGCCGCGTCATTTCAAAGCCCGCCCTGCTGCCTGTCTCTATTCTTCCCTCCGTTCGCGATGTGATTCGTTCGGCAGAGTCCCGCCTTCTGACATCATTTCCTCGAGGGCGGGACTCTGCCGAACGAACACGTCGCGAACGGAGGGAAGAATAGAGACAGGCAGCAGGGCGGGCTTTGAAATGATGCGGTGGGCCGACACTGGGACACAGGTAAATTAAAGATCATGGCGCGGGGCAGTTAGTAAACAAGGGGAGGGAACAGAAAGACTCATGGTGCCGCCTAACTCTTTCCTGCTGTGGCTGGGGAGGCTTAGCCTCCCCAAGCCTCTTATACCGGGCGCCTATGCCTGTGTATGTAAAAGGATTGTCTTTGAGACCAGCACATCCAACATGGCTTGCACAGTGCAGGAACTGGCGCAGGGATGGGGAAAGGTGTGGTCAGTGGTGAGCCCTCGGGTATATGCCTGGGGTGTGAGATGCATGAGATGACATGACAGGGAACCATGGAAGCTGGTCTGACAAGGAGTACACAGGATGTGTTGGCAGGGCACACTCATTCCTTAGCAGCATGTTAGCATTTTGAGTTGTGACTCTGGTTGGACGACCAGTTTTTGTGTGTGTGTGTGTGTGTGTGGGGGGGGGGGGGGGGGTGAAGCACTATTCATTTAAATTACTTTAAAATCATGCTATTACATCCGCTAATAGCAGGACCTCAGGCAGGAATACCATGAAACATTATCCATACAAGAAAGGGGGATACAGAAGTAAAGCACCCTTCCCTGCTGTAGCTGTTGCAATGTCGCCCATTCCTTTGCATGTCATCTCATTCATATCAGAGGAGTTTAGTTGGAAGTTGCAGCCACACTCATAGGAGGGTAGCTGCAATCTCAGGCCTTGATCTGGGACAGAGGTGTTATGACTTACTTTTTGCCTATTAGCCATATGGAAACTGATTTTGTACATGAAATTTGCATTAGTAAATAAATACATTTACAAATGACTACAGGTGCTCTGTTTATAATATTTACATTGAGCCCTGAGGCGCTGTTGCACACTCCTAATTATATCGGGGCTGTCCCTACGTATGTGGCGGAATCTCCGCCCTAGGGATTCCAGGTCCCTACGTATGCCAAAATGTCTGCAAGATAGAAGTTTGTACACCAGGAGTCAGGAGATGGCCCTTCTTGCCTTCACAACACAAATTCATTTGGAAGCCAAATTGGAGAGACATACAACACTGATGGGGGGGGGGGGGGGGGCATTACATTGGTACAGGTGGACATGAGGACAGAGAGTACCGTTTCTGTGCAGTATTGCAGGGATGTGGGAATGGTTTTCCTTTCTAGTACATTGATTCTATTAATGGATGTGCATGTGCACATATCACCGATTACACTTGAATGCAGACTACAGTTAGTGCTTACATTGCTGAGGGAGCTCTTATATGTGGTGCTACAGGAGGGGGACCTGATATCCAATGCCCCGTGCTGGGGGAGGAGCATTCCCAAACAGTTACCTTTCCAATGTGTCCCTTATTAGAGTCCATGCTCTAATGGATATGGTCCTTGGGGGCAGATGGTGGTGATGCATGAAGAGGCACTGTCTGTGCCTCAGGCAAAGTTGCACTAGGGAAAGGCTTTCAGCCACACTGTAATTGGGCTCCCTTCGCAGTGCCATGTTTCTCAGTGAACAAACGTTCTAAAATGTGCATCGCCTTATATGGACGTTCAACACGTATGAACGTCCTTACATACACAGCTCCATATACGTATGGCCATCACGTGCATTGACATCTTCACATGTGCATGGACATTTTCACATATGAGGAGCTTTATATGGATTATTATTAAGTATGCGAACGTCTTCATATATACAATGCAAAATATGAACATTCCTTAAATTTCCAGTACCTGGATGTCATGCAAGTACAGAGGACATTTGTAGCTGCCGACATTTGCTTTATAGACATTCTTCGGCGGTTGTGCTGGAAAGACGTCCTTTTTACTTTACTTTGGACGTTTCTGATTTAGCAGTTTTGCACTACGATTTTGGAATGTCTAAGGACGTCTATACTATCTTTCCATTATACCTACCCGCTTTTGGACGTTTTTGTTAGGACGTCCAAATTCGGACTTAGACGTCCTATCAAAAATGCCCGTCTATGTTATCCATTTGGTCTTGTCTCTCTCCATATACAAGATAGGATGTAAGAGTGTGTACACCATTACACATATCTATATGGCAGGGGCATAGCTACGGGTGGGCCTGGGTGGGCCCAGGACCACCCATTCTTGGCTCAGGCCCACCCAGTCCTAGTCTGCGAGCCAATCACAGCTCTGATGTTATTTTTGTTTTTTATCGCTAAAGTCGTCAGAGCCTCCGAGCCTCTTGTAGCTGCTCCAGATTAATCTTTTCAGTTAATTGCAATCTTCTTGCCTGCAGCGGCGAACGGGCGGCCCTAAAAGCAACAAGCAGCCAGGCTCGTCAACTCTGTCCTTCCTTTGCTTCCTGCCCTCTGTCTCAGCGTCCCGCCCGCTTGAAAGGAAATTACATCAGAGGAAGGCGGGACGCAGAGAGGGCAGGAAGCGAAGGAAGGACGGAGTCGACGAGCCTGGCTGCTTGCTGCTTTTAGGGCCACCCGTTCGCCGCTGCGACTTGGGGAGTGGAGTGGAGTGGAAGTGAGCCAGCAGCCAATCTATTCTAGTCCACTGTGCGGAAGGAAGCCATTTCGTAAATTTTTGTTTCCACTCCCCCGCACAGCCGTCGCCGTTCACTCAAATTAAACACAGCAGGCAAACCTGTGAGCTGCTGCAAGCTGCATCCACGTTGTCGTTCTTTATTGAGACAGAGACAGATGGGAGATGCTGTGAAGGGGCAGAGAGGGGGAGGGAGACGCTAGATAGAATGGGGAAGGGGATGGATAGAAACAGGATGGGCAGGGGAGAGAGGAGAATTGCTGAACAACAGGGATTGATAGAGGGGACAGGGGAGAGAGGAAATTTGCTGGAGATGGATGGAGGAGAAGGCAGGGGAATGGAGAGTTGCTGGACATGGAGCGGAGAGCAGAGGAAGGAGGAGACTTGCTGGGCATGCATGGATGGAGGGGAAAGGGGAGAGAGGAAATTTCCTGGAGATGGATGGAGGAGAAGGCAGGGGAATGGAGAGTTGCTGGACATGGCGGAGGGCAGGGGAAGGAGGAGAATTGCTGGGCATGCATGGATGGAGGGGAAAGGGGAGAGAGGAAATTTGCTGGAGATGGATGGAGGAAAAGGCAGTGGAATGGAGAGTTGCTGGACATGGAGCGGAGGGCAGGGGAAGGAGAAGAATTGCTGGGCATGCATGGATGGAGGGGAAAGGGGAGAGAGGAAATTTGCTGGATATGGATGGATGGAGGAGAGGGCAGGAGAGAATGGAGGGTTGCTGGACATGGATGGATGGAGGGGAGGGCAGGGGAAAGAGGAGACTTGCTGAACAAGGATGGATGAATGGAGGGGGCAGGGGACAGAGGACATTTGCTGGATATGGGTGGATGGCGGAGAGGGCAGGGGAGAATGGAGAGTTGCTGGATGGAGGGAGGGGAGAGAAGTAAGGGAGGAGATGCGCATGGATGGAGGGGAGGGAAGAGAGGAGAAATGCTGGACGTGGATGGAGTGGAGGGCAGGTAAGAGAGGAAAAATGTTGGACAAGGATGGAGGGAAGGAAAGACAAAGGAAGGAGATGCTCATGGATGGAGGGGAGGAAAGACAGAGGAAGTAGATGCACATGGATGGAGGAGCGTGAGGAGAAATGTTGGATATGGATGGAGGGGAAACTGCTGAGTTGAGGAAGGATAGGGACAGGGCTACAGATGGTAGACAGGACACATAAGGACACAAGAGGATGGTGGACATGGTGAGAGAAAAAATATCAGATGGAAAGAAGACACTGCATAAAACAGAAGACACTGGGACCAAAGCGAATAGATCAGACAACAAAGGTAGAAAAAAGTATTTTATTCAGAATTTATTAATTGGAATATGTCAGCTTTTGGAAATGTACATCTGTGATATTTTGCATGTAAGTTTCAATTGTTCTGGTATTGCTGCATGCTGAGTCTGACTTCTTGAGTTAACTTTCCAGTTCAGTATTTTGCCTTCATATTTTTTTATTTCTAGTTCCTTGTGTCATGTCTGCTGTGTCATGTGTTTTTCATGTGTGATCAAGGTGCAGTATTCTGCTAGCGTGTAGTATTTGCAGCCCTTTTTGTTTTGCTTTTTTTTCACGAGGTAGTGTATTGGTGTTTTAGAGCCTAGTGTAATTACAGTTCTGCCTTTTCAAGCATAAGGTTGTAGCTCGCCCTGTCCTTGGAATTAGTGCTGTTATGGTTTAGTAAGGATATGAGTGTGTTTTTGCACAAGTTTGTGTATAGCATTTGCAGTGGAGCGATTGTGGGATAATGTAATTATATTTAAAAATATCAATTTTTTCCATTAAGTATGTATGTGGTTATACTGATGCAGGGCAGTTGTTGGGCAGACTACTTAGAAATCCATCATCAAGTGAATTCTAAGGCATTATTTTGTAGGATCCCAAGAAACACTATTCATACTTATATAGACAGTGCGTGCCCACTCATATTAGCTCTGGGCCCACCAAAAATCTCAGGTCTGGCTACGCCACTGCTATATGGTACACATACAATCTTACCATTTAGGCTAATATCCTCCTCTTTACATCTGTTCTTTTCCATCACAGACAGCGAGTGTTTTTTTCGATATGCAAGTTGATAGACATTACAACTGTTATCAAGGTGCATTTATATTTATATATATTGCTTTGCTTAATCACCTAGTTTACATATGATTATATGTTTTATTCCCTATTTCTTTAAGAATAAGTTAATAGCTCTATTCCGCATTACACATCACATTCTTTTTCTGTATGTTTTCCTTTCGATTGGTTTGATTTACTGTTATTGACGCGCATATATATATATATATATATATTGTAAAGTGGATCCTCTTTTCTCAGCGGTTGCAGCTCTCCACAGCCTGAAGAACACCTTCCAGTACTGCTCCTTTTTCCCTCAGAACAATGAAGCTTTTTATTGCCTAGGAGGGGCTTCCCTCCTTCCCTCAGTTGTGGCACCAAAACACAAAACAAAGCACGGTTATCATTCACCTTTCTCAAGCCGGTCAGTTTCCCAGTCCCGGCTTCCACAGCTGCTGCCTCTCCCTCCCTCCTGGGGGGGGGAGAGTAGCAGCACATAAAAAAAAAAAAAGAAAACAAATGCCCTGTTCAGGGTAGCGGGTTTTTCCAAAACCCAGTTCACTTTTAGTCAAGCTTTACAAAACACAGCTCAGTTCAGCTAGGCTTTCAAAACACAGTTCAATTTTAGGCCAAGCTTTCCAAAACACAGCTCAGTTTAGCCAGGCTTTCAAAACACAGTTCAGTTCTAGCCAAGCTTCAAAAACATAGCTCAGTCCAGCTAGGCTTTCAAAAAAACACAGTTCAATTTTAGGCCAAGCTTTCAAAAACACAGCTCAGTTTAGCCAGGCTTTCAAAACACAGTTCAGTCCTAGCCAAGCTTCAAAATACAGTTCAGTTCTAGCCAAGCTTTCAAAACACAGCTCAATTTAGCCAGGCTTTCAAAAACACAGTTCAGTTCTAGCCAAGCTTTCAAAACACAGCTCAATTTAGCCAGGCTTTCAAAACACACAGTAATGGCTTTGCGCGGGCTCAAAGCCTCGGGTCCCACCCTCTTGGTCAGTCATACTCCTACCTGACCTCCTCCCGCTTGACCCGGCTTGGCCCCGCTACTTCCTTGGCTTTCGCTGAGCCAGAGCTGAAAAGTCCATCGGCTCTTCCAGGGTGTTCTCCGGTTCAGTCAACTCCATAGGGCACGGCTCACTCTCTGCCTCTCTCTCCTCAGGAGCCCAATCCATATTCTCCTCGCCCCGCCCTTCCCCCAGCTGCTCACCCTTTCTTTCATTAAAGCTCTTTGGTGGCTCTTCTTTCTCCACCCACCTGTTCCACCACCTCTTCTACCAGGTTGGAGAATCAGCCTTATTCCTTCCCCTGCGGCCCTCCTCTGGAGACTCCTGGGAATGCACATAGTTTCTCTTATCCCAGGTCTCCCTTGGGGCATGCTGGGAGTTGTAGTTCTTTATTTCTAGTTTTTTCCTGGGGAATGCCTGCCTATAACGGGGGTATTCTTGCCTATCCCAGGGTTCCTTTGAGGCCTGTCTTACATACTCTTTACAATATATATATATACACATTAGAAAAAAAAGGCCCGTTTCTGACAAATGAAACGGGCGCTAGCAAGGTTTTGCTTGGAGTGTGTATGTTTGACACAGTGTGTTTGACAGTGACTGTGTGTGTGAGAGAGAGAGTGAATGTGCATGTGTGTGTGTGTGTGAGAGAGAGACTGTCTCCTCTGTCCCCTGCCCCCCCTCCAGCCACTCAGCGATTCTCCTCTGTCCCCTGCCCCCCCGTCCAGCGATTCTCCTCTCTCCTCTGCCCCCCTCTCCAGCCACCTACCGATTCTCCTCTGTCCCCGCCCCTGCCGCCATGCCCCCCATGTCACCGCCGCTCACTCCTCCACCCCCTCCCAAGGTCGCCACCGCTCCTCTCCAATGCCCCCCCATGTTGCCGCAGCCACTGCTCCCCCTCCCCCCTCTCCGTCCGCCCGGCCACCCACCCAACAGAGTTGCCAAGTCTCCAGGGACACAAGCGCACCAGCTCCAATTTCTGGCCACTGCTGCTTCAGCAGCAGCGTCCAATACAAAAACACCATCAGCTGTTTTTACGAAGCAAGCATGCCGCAGCTCTGCAATTTGGGGGGGGGGGGCGCAGAGGTGGACGAGGGGCGCAGAGGTGGACAGGGGGGGGGGGGCGCAGAGGTGGACCAGGGAGAGAGCCTGTTGTTAAACATTTACCAGCACACCACTGCATGACAGTATTTCATGCTCTTACAGTGCCTTTCTAGGCAACTGCCTAGTTTGCTGTAATTTGTTTAAATTGTGTACGTTGGTTAGAAGGTTTGTGTAAGTGAATATATGTGCAAATGTTTGAACGGGGATATGTATATGAGTTATGAAATACTCTTTTGCGATGGGCTAGAATAGCAATTGATTTTTTATTAAGAATAAAATTACAGAGCACATACAAAAACATGGGCTGATGAGGCAAAGTCAGCACAGATTTAGTGAATCTACTGCATTTTTTTTGAGGAGGTGAACAAACATGTGGACAATGGGGAGCCGGTGGATATTGTGTATCTGGATTTTCAGAAGGCGTTTGACAAAGTGCCTCATGAAAGACTCCAGAGGAAACTGGAGAGTCATGGGATCGGAGGTAGGGTATTACTATGGATTAAGAGCTGGTTGAAGGATAGGAAGCAGAGAGTAGGATTGAATGGTCATTATTCTCAATGGAGAAGGGTAGTTAGTGGGGTTCCCCAGGGGTCTGTACTGGGACCGCTGCTTTTTAACATATTTATAAATGACCTAGAGATAGGAGTAACTAGTGAGGTAATTCAATTCACAGATGACACAAAGTTATTCAGGGTCGTCAAGTCTCAGGAGGAGTGTGAAAGATTACAAGAGGACCTCGCGAGACTGGGAGATTGGGCGTCCAAGTGCCAGATGAAGTTCTATGTTGACAAGTGCAAAGTGATGCACGTGGGAAAGAGGAACCCGAATTACAGCTATATCATGCAGGGTTCTGCGTTAGGAGTCACACACCTAGAAAGGGATCTGGGAGTCATTGTCGATAAGACGTTGAAAACGTCTGCTCAGTGTGCTGCGGCGGCCAAGAAAGCACACAGAATGTTGAGTATTATTAGGAAAGGAATGGAAAACAAACACGAGGATGTTATATTGCCGTTGTATCGCTCTATGGTGCGACCGCACCTCGAATATTGTGTCCAGTTCTGGTCGCCGCATCTCAAAAAAGATATAAAAGAATTGGAGAAGGTGCAGAGAAGGGCGATGAAAATGATAAAAGGGATGGAACGACTTCCCTATGAGGAAAGGCTAAGAAGGTTAGGGCTCTTCAGTTGGAGAAAAGGCGGCTGAGGGGTGATATGATAGAAGTCTACAAGATAATGGAACTCATTGCTGGAGAATGTAGTGACAGCAGCTGGCCTTACGGAGTTTAAGGGGGGGGTTGGACAGATTCCTGAAGGAAAAGTCCATTGAACATTATTAAATATATATATATATATATATTTTTTTTTTTTTGGGGGGGGGGGGGTTGCCAAGTTCTTGAGGCCTCGATTGTCCACTGTCGGAGACAGGATGCTGGGCTTGATGGACCCTTGGTCTTTTCCCAGTATGGCGGTGCTTATGCGCTAACTATGATTAGAACTGAATAAAAATCTGACAACACCATTATGATAACGGTATTTTGTTAAGGAATTGGTCACACATTAAGTGAATTGTTACCTGGGTCCTAAACAGAGGCCCTCATTGTCCTACTCTGTTTAATTGATTTATTGTTTTGAGTCATTTTTTTTTTCAGGTTCGTAAAACATAGTAACGTGAGTAACATAGTAGATGACGGCAGAAAAAGACCTGCACGGTCCATCCAGTCTGCCCAACAAGATAACTCATATTTGCTACTTTTTGTGTATACCCTACTTTGATTTGTACCTGTGCTCTTCAGGGCACAGACTGTATAAGTCTGCCCAGCACTATCCCCGCCTCCCAACCACCAGGCCCGCCTCCCAACCACCGGCTCTGGCACAGACCATATAAGTCTGCCCAGCACTATCGCCTCCCAACCACCAGCCCCGCCTCCCAACCACCGGCTGTGGCACAGACCGTACAAGTCTGTCCAGCATTATCCCCACCTCCCAACAACCAGTCCCGCTTCCCACCACCGGCTCTGGCACAGACCGTATAAGTCTGCCCAGCACTATCCCCACCTCCCAACCACCAGCCCCGCCTCCCAATCTTGACTAAGCTCCTGAGGATCCATTCCATTAAGGTGAAAACTGTCCTTTCACCTTAATTGACACCTTACAGTACAAGCAGGTCATCACATCATTTGAACCCTGACTATGTGACCACTGCCAGTACTAGTCTTAGCTGCAATTGTGCTAGGACTGATGCTCCACAGTTCCAGAACCAAGGCTGACCACTGCAGTCTCCTCTGTCTCAGGACTGTCTGCCTATCACTGCAATGAACTTTTTTTAAAGTGACACTTCCTGGACTGCTTTCTAGTTGTGAACAATTATGGTCTTTTTCTTATTTTTCTTCTTCCTCTGCTTAGTATTTGGTTTTCTCTGTATTGCTCTTCTTTTGTTGTGGTGTCAGAAGTACTATATTTACTTATTTTATTCCTTTGAGTCATGTTGCAGGTTCACCCTATTCTTATTTACTCTACGTTGACTTCATCCAGAAGCTGGATGCCATTTCCCATGTGCAACCCTGACTGTAAACCCTCTACTGCAACCATATGTCGACTGTGTCCTCTTAATACTAGAATCACCACTGACTTCTGTAAATTCATCTGGCATATGGATATTTCTACACAAACATTATGGACTTGAATTTTCTATTTTTATTCTTACCTTGTATTGATACCAGTTACAATCTATAATAACATCTCTGTCTTGCTCTTTCCAGACATTGCCAGACAGAGGGGGGATAGTTTGCATATTGGATATTGGATAGTGTGGGTACACCTATCACACTGCAAGAAGGTAGCAGAACCTGGAACTGAAATTGGGTAACCAGAATAGACCAACTTCTCGCAGGGATAAGCCCGGCTACAAAGGGGAGGTGCTTCAATAAGAACCCTAGTCTCAAACCCGGTGAAGAAAACAACAACCCAAGCAAGAACTTAGGATCGAAATGGAAGCCTTAACATCTGATCCAGAAGACCCATGTGAGCAATGGACTGAAACAACAATTTGGAGTCCCCTTGGAGGACTGGTAAAGGGGAAAGCAATCAAGACCTCAACCGACAAACAGATAATAATCCTGGGAACAATTTGTGATATAATTCCATTTTTAAGAGATATATGAGTGTTCCACAGTTCCAATGTTACAAGATCTCTTTGCAACAGCCGTGTCTAAGAGACACTAATATACAACTTACTGTATTTGGAGTCTTGTTTGCTTTGGTATTTCTGTTATTATGGGAAAGGAATTGTATTAATATGATTTTATTACCATGGTTTACCACTCAAAGTTTGAATTTGTAGATGTGCCAAAGGGAGGGGGGGAGTGCCAGGCCACTAACACTGCACCTTATTGGAGACTATAACCAAAGCTTTGCAAGGACTTACTACTTTGCCTGACAAGTTGGCAGAAAACTCAGGCATTGATACCTCCTGGATAGGATGGTTGGACAATGCCTTTGGCAAGTGGAAAAACTTCATGTCTGAACTGACCACAATTATTGTTGTGATTGTTGTTTTTATACTTCTTGGCTGTTGCATTATACCTTGTGCTAGAAGTTTAGTGGAACGCTTAATTGAAACCACTTTGAGCAAGCAAGATCCTATGGGACAATATGTAGTGTATGAAAAAATGATTCGTACTGTTACACCTGAATATGCTGAACTGTATGCTGATCTTGCACATATAAACCTTATAGATGATGCTCTTAATGAAAGTGATGTATAATGCATCCATGCAAGATCATCGTCCCTTGTAACCAAGTGCCAATGGGTAACTTAATAAGACCAAGGGTGGGTGTTTTAAAGGGTTCCACCTACACCTTATTGTCTTGCTACACATTACCCTCTATCTGTTACACATCCTAGCCACCGTACCTCACAGTTATAGTACACTAGTGTCTCTCCTATTTACTATGCACCTCCTGGTGCTCATGCAATTGCCTAGCCATAACGGGTAAGTCAGGACTGAGTCTTTCCCCCTACTACGGGATTCTCAGTCCTGCAACCTAAGACAGCCTGGAATTGGAGCACTAATCATCTGCTTCCTGAGAACACGCAGATCTTGAGGTGTGAATAGTCACCTAAAAGTAGGACTAGGTGTCATATAAAAAACACTGGTAGCTCCCAACTTTGGTGAAGGTCTTGCTTACGAAGACCTTCAAGGGAGGAACTGTTTATATGGGACATGCAGGTTGTGATCCATAAAATAACTTTACAACAGTAACTTAGAATTATGAGCAAAGCTAGGCCTCTGTGAACAGGCTATGAACAGGTTAAGAGCCACTGAGAAGCTAAATATTAAGAATTACACAGAATGTGAATCTCATGTCAGCTTGCCCTTCTGTTGGAGAGATGGGCAGATATGGAGTCATAACAGAGATATGTGTGGCAGGAGAATACTGTACATGAATGTAGTAATGTAAGGGGAATTTGCTGCTGACCATGAAAGCAGATAATGAAGAGACACAACCTTGGTTGCTGGGAAGATGATTTTTGCAAAGTAGGATAACCTTACTGACCTTACTTATGATATGTTATGAAGAACTTTGCTTCTGTAAGATAGAATTTACTAGAATATGCTGGAATATGTTAGAATATGCTGACTTTGTACTTCCAATACTAGTCTATGAGAGAAAAGGGTATAAATGGAGAATCATGGACAGAGGCAATCAGAGAGCTAATGTCAGAGGTCACGTTTGTGTCCCGGTTGCTGTCTCATATGAGAATTAATTAATTATATTACACATTCTAATTGTAGTCCTGATTGGTAAGTGTAATAAACAATTATTTATTTATTTATTTGCTGCATTTATATCCCACATTTTCCCACCTATTTGCAGGCTCAATGTGGCTTACAATATAATTCAACTACAATCACATTGATGGAATAGAAAATCAGAGTATATATAACAGATAAAGTGCATAGGAATATTATGGCAATCATATTAACGGAGAAGGATTTCAGAATTATTGCTAATAAGGTTCATACGAAAATTATGTTGATTAAGAAGTGGATAAATGGATAACAGCATAACATAATGATATCAGGATAGGTATAATTATCAGTAATTAGGGTAAATGGATAACAACATAGCATATTGTTTATCAGATATATTTATTTATTTATTTATTTTTATTAGCTACATTTGTATCCCACATTTTCCCACTTTTTGCAGGCTCAATGTGGCTTACAATATGCCATAATGGTGATCATCATTTCCGGACTGAGAATTACAGAATGTTGTAGAATTTAAGAACAGAAAAATATAATACCACTTAGAAGAAAATAGATATAATATATAAATTGTGTCTGGTGCAGTTTAGGAGTCAGATCGTTATGGGGGATCCATTTTGTACGCTTTTTTGAACAAGCAAGTCTTCAGTAGTTTCCGGAAGGTCATCAAGTCGTGTGTTTTTCTTATAGTGGTTGGCAATTCATTCCATCGTTGTGTACAGATGTATGAAAAGCTAGATGTACGTATTGATTTGTATTTAAGTCCTCTGCAATTGGGATAATGGAGGTTTAAGAAAGTACGTGATAAATTACTGATTATTCTCATATTACTAAAGCCTTCTGTGTCTTTCTGTCTCTCCACCTGTTGGTGTTAGGACCATAATCCCTGGAGTGCTGGACATTCCAGGTTACAGGTAACTAGTACCTTTATACCTGGGAGAGGGCAGAAAGATAAACAAATAAATAAATAAAAATACACTAACAGCTATTGTTATTCTGAACAGGTCACCCAGAAACTGCACAAGGCTGATCCTGCTGAATACCATATTTGGTACAGCTTGCTATCTGATGGGTGGTAAGTATGCATAGGGAAATTGTAACCTCCTGGTGATAATGGGGATGGGATGAGTTCCCTATGAGGGAATGCTAAAGCAGCTAGGGCTCTTCAGCTTTGAGAAAAGATGGCTAAGGGGAGATATGATAGAGGTCTATAGAATGAGTGGAGTGTCGGGAGATGGCCAGCGATCTCGCAAAAGCGGCAAAATCGGTATAATCGAAAGCTGCTTTTTGACACCATCGCCGCTTTCCCGTCGCCAAGCCGGCGAAAGTTCAAGGGGGCATGTTGCAGCGAAGGTAGGACATGGGCGGGCATGTGCGTGGCTACCAGATGGCCGGCTTTTGCTGATAATGGAAAAAAAAAGCGGCGTTAATCAGTATTTCGCCAGTTTTACTTGGTCCTTTTATTTTCACGACCAAGCCTCAAAAAGGTGCCCGAACTGACCAGATGACCACCGGAGGGAATGGGGGTGACGTCCCCATACTTCCCCAGTGGTCACCAACCCCCTCCCACACTAAAACTAAATTAAATAAAACTAAAAACCTTTTTTGCCAGCCTGTATGCCAGCCTCAAATGTCATACCCAGCTCCCTGACAGCAGTATGCAGGTCCCTGGAACAGTTTATGTTGGTTACAGTGGACTTCAGGCAGGTGGACCCAGGCCCATCCCCCCCTACCTGTTACACTTGTGGTGGCAAGCGTTGAGCCCTCCAAACCCCCCCAAAACCCACTGTACCCACATGTAGGTGCCCCCTTCACCCATAAGGACTATGGTAGTGGTGTAGAGTTGTGGGGAGTGGGTTTTGGGGGGGGGGGATTTGGGGGGCTCAGCACCCAAGGTAAGGGAGCAATGCACCTGGAAGGTATTTGTATATTTAAAAAAAAATTTTAGAAGTGCCCCCTAGGGTGCCCGGTTGGTGTCCTGGCATGTCAGGGGGACCAGTGCACTACAAATGCTGGCTCCTCCCATGATCAAATGCCTTGGATGTCGCCAGGTTGGAGATCGCTGGCATTTTTTTCCATTATCGCTAAAAAACAAAACTGGACATCTGAAACCCGGCGAACTCTGGCATTTGGCCGGGCTAAACCATATTATCGAAAAAAAAGATGACTGGCCATCTTTTTCGATAATACGGTTCCGGCCAGCTGTAGCGCCGCCACCAAAATAGATCGCCGGCGACGTTTGATTATGCCCCTCATAGTAACATAGTAGATGACGTCAGAGAAAAACCTGCACGGTCCATGCAGTCTGCCCAACAAGATAAACTGATATGTGCTACTTTATGTGCATATCTGACCTTGATTTGTATCTGCCATTTTTAGGGCACAGACCGTAGAAGTCTCCTCAGCACTAGCCCCGCCTCCCAACAACTAGCCCCACCTCCCACCACCGGTGCTGCCACCCAATCTCCGCTAAGCTTCTGAGGATCCATTCCTTCTGAACAGAATTCCTTTATGTTTATCCCACGCATTTTTGAATTCTGTTACCGTTTTCATCTCCACCACCTCCCACGGGTGGGCATTCCAAGTATCCACCACTCTCTCCGTGAAAAAATACTTCCTGACATTTTTCTTATTTTGTCTCGGAGAGAGTGGTGGATACTTGGAATGCCTACCCGTGGGAGGTGGTGGAGATGAAAATGGTAATAGAATTCAACTTACTGACATTTTTCTTGATTCTGCCCCCCTTCAACCTCATTTCATGTCCTCTAGTTCTACCACCTTCCCATCTCTGGAAAAGGTTCGTTTGCGAATGAATACCTTTCAAATATTTGAACTTCTGTATCATATCACCCCTGTTTCTCCTTTCCTCCAGGATATACATGTTCATGTATACAAACCATAAACAAATTAAATCAAAATCCCAAGAGGTCAGATCTTGCATTTAGCACAGCACAGAGAAATACAAAGAGATACATTTTCTCTTATACTGTGCAAAATATGATAGCACATGCAAGAGACAGTGTTAGGGGAGGTACAACTAGGGCAACTGCATTTGGCTCCCTAGCCAGAGAGAACCCCAGGCCAGCTGAAAGCTGAAGAAGGTGCAGCCTGTTAGTAAGCTTTTGTGTCCCCTCCCTAACTTCTGCCTTGGGCCCCAATCATATCTAGCAGGATGTACATTTCAAATCTGACATATTCTAGTCATAAAATAGAAAAATAAAATTATTTGTTCTACCTTTTATTGTCTGCTCATTTTATTTTTCAACTCATGCTGGTCCCAGGCTCTGGTTTCTACATCCTTCTGTCTTCTCTTAACTCACTCACCAAGGTCTCATGTCCATTTGATATTTATACTCTCTCTCCATGTCCACTATCCATCTTCTTCCATCTCTATACCTCTATCTTCCTCCATGTTTAGTATCTCCCTTTCTCTGTGTCCCTATATTTTTCTGTCCAGCTTCTCCCCTCTCTTTGTCCCCAGTGCCAATATATCTCTACCCTCTCTGACCCTACCCCATCCAGCTTCTCTCCCTCTCACTCCCTCCCCTTTCCAGCAACTGGTTTGGTTGCTTGATTCCCTGCCTGCCCACCCACCCCACCCTCCCTTCTTCCCTCACGCTGTAGGTTTAGTATTTGTTTACTTTTCCTTCATCTCCTTGGTCTGGTTTCTCTGTTTCCCTTCCTCTTGTGCTGTACCAGCAGTTCTCTCCGTTCCCTCCAGTTCTCCTCCTCCTCTTCCTCCTACGTCCAGCAGCTCTCTCCCTTCCCTCCAGCCTCCTCTTGCTCCCACATCCAGCAGCTCTCTTTCTCTCCAGCCCCCTCCTCCTCCCACATCCAGCAGCTCTCTCCCTTCCCTCCAGTCCCTTCTTCCTCTTCCTCCCTTGTCCAGCAGCTCTCCAGCCCCTTCCTCCTCTCCCTCCCATGTCCAGCAGCTCTCTCCCTTCCATCCAGATCCCCTCCTTCTCTTCCTCCCGCATCCAGCAGCTCTCTCCCTTCCCTCCAATTCCCTTCCTCCCACAAGTCTGGCAGCACTATCCCTTCCCTCCACCCCCATCCTCCTCCCACGTCCAGCACTTAGTTCTTCCTTCCTGATCCTGCCCCAACCCAACATCCCTCGCAGTTGCTGGCTTTTATTCTGCGGCTCAGGGTACGGCTGTCAGGGAGCATTCAGCGTTGCCTGCATGCCTGCCTGCCCTGAAATTCTTCTCCTCCCAGCTGCTGCCTCGGTCCCTGCAGCATTCTGTTTTTCGCCCGTGGCTGGCAGTGCTGCCATTCACACAGGCAGCTCTGCTCCCCTTTGCTGCGTCCATCCAGCCCTCTCTGATGCACTTCCTGTAGGGCCAGATGGATGTGGCAGGGGGGTGTGGAGCTGCCTGTATGAATGGCAGCGCTGCCGGCCACGGGCGAAGAAAAGAATGCTGCAGGAACCGAGGCAGCGGTGAGGAGGAGAAGAATTTCAGGGCAGGCAGGCACGCAGGCAACGCTGAACGTTCCCGGACAGCCATACCCGGAGCCGCGGGAGAAAATGCAGCAACAGCGAGGGATGTTGGGTGGGCGGGCCTTGAGGGAAAGTGGCTTGGCCTAGGCCCATCCAGACCCACCTGTGGCTACACCCAGAGGTGTGCTGGTAAATTTTTAACAACATGCTCTTTCTCCGGACGTAGCCAGCTCTGCAGTTGAAAGGGCCAGGGGTGGCCGGGGGGGGGGGGGGGGGGGGGGTGGGGAGCAACACTTACCTCTCTCTCCTCCCTCACTTCGTGCGGGCATGCTAGGCATACCTTTGCTGGCAGCCAATAAATGGACTGCCACCACTCCCAACGTCTTGCTCTGAGCAGTATACTGGAACTTCTCTCACAAGCTCGAGAAGTCCCAGCCTGCTGCCCAGAGCTGGAAACAAGGAGCTGGGAGCAGTAGTAGTCTATTTACTTGGCTGGCAGGGCTCAGCATCCCCACCAGCAAAGTAAAAGATAATTCAGCAGGGGGCCCAAGCCCACATTTTGGGAGCCAGTTGTTAAAGTAGCTCTCAAAATTCTTAAAAACTTAACAACCGGCTCTTGTGAGCCTGTGAGAGCCTGCTCCAGCACACCACTGGCTACACCCCTGGAGTGATGACAAATGTGGAGGGTGAACAGAGGAAGCAGTCATGGATGAAATTTCATGTCATGTTCACCTATAACACATTTGAGGGATGAGGTGTAATACAGTATGTGCTTTTTCAATGGCATCTGGAAGATCTAAAAAAGAAGGGAAGGAAGCTGTGGTGAGAGCAACCCCAGCTGTTGGAGGCTGCCTTCCAAGAACTGAGGGCCATGGAAGGTGAGACTATGGATGCTCTCATATGTAGCATGTATGTGCACATAAAAACGTATCCATGTCTCTAAACCAAACCCCCATCCATTCCCCACCCTCCTTTATATCATGATGGAATTGATGGATAATCAACAACAGGCCATGTGCCAAAATAATCAATTAAGGAGGAAGGTAGAGTCATCTGAGTATCTGAATGGTAAGAAGGGATGGATGGGCAGGGCATATCAGGTGGCAGGTGTTTCTCTAGTGCTCATCCATCCAACCTGTTGGTTCACTCCAAAATTACCTTCTGGCTATGCCACTGCATCACTCTTCAGAGTCTGAGCCTTGTCTGCCATAGGCCACAGTCAACATCAACCTTACATGTAGTAGTGCCATGTAAGGTGGATACAAACAGCTGTCTACATATGTTGCTTACTCCAAGCTGCAACCTAGATACTGTTTTGTGATCAGTGGACTTTGGTCCTTGCTAAAGAAGTTGATACTTATGCATGGCTGTGATGGCCAAGTGGCAGCCACAGCAGCAATGTGGTGAGCAGTGAGTGACAATGGTGAGAATGGCTTAGTCCATACCATATAAAACATGAGCATGTGACAACATAGCAACCCACATTAATACAGATATGCACATGTATGATACATGGTTCTCTGAGATAGGACAGCAAATCATAGCCAAACCACATTGATAAAGTATTGACAACGTGACTCATTATCTGTTTTTTAACACAAGTAAGAGACAGCCCACCTGAACATACCAATCCTACCTGGTATGTGATATTCAGGGTTCCCTTTTCATAATGCAAACTGGCCTGAGCATGAGCCAACAGTGTGGTAAACAGGCATGATGTGCTAAGATTTCCCATGGTAGTTTAGACAGCAGCACCGACCACTCCCAAGTTTTGGAATGACACACAAGGGGTAGCTGGAGGGTACCAGTAAGCATGGCAGAGTTGATAGGTTGGCATCTCCACAATGCCACACAACATATAAGCACAACCTTGTAGTGGCTTATCGCCTACTGCTTATGGGGTGATTAGGCCTTTGGGCAGTTAAGGGCATGCAGTAATGTGGACATATGCACATGGCCAAATAGATAAAGGAAAAGCAGGCTACATGCAACACAGGAGCATGATTAATAGGCAAACACACATAGTGATCAAAGACCCAGTTACTTAGCAGCACACCTAATAAGACACATCAATGAGAGTTGCATCAGTGCACAGGTGCTGCCATGTGTTGGCCACAATAAGATGCAAATATGATGACATCCCTGTGGTACTATTCTGTACTTTGTATAGGAATCATCACATTGAATCAGTTTGCCTCAGGGCACCGTTCATCCAGGTTGTACACAACTCTTCCTGCACCCAGATGGTAATACTTGGATGTGACTGATGACCCCTTGAACCCCAAGATACTTTACACAGTCAACAAACAACACCGCCCAATGGCACCTCATATTTGGTAACTGCTTCCTCCTTGTACTACTGCAGGATCCAATTTCACCTGTGGCGGTACCACAGTGTGTCGAAGGTAGTAGAGGAGCCAGGGCAAAAGATTGGCCTGCTGGTGGCATGTCAGTCTGGCCAGCAGAGCCAGGTCAGCCTCACAAAATCAGGGCTTCCTGCTCATAGGAGCCATCACTGTATAAACCCTGAAACAAAAGTGAAATCATGAATTCATGGTTTGGTGCATGCATGTGTGAGCACATTCACCACACAATCACCCACATCTAGCATACCTCAAGGCACGCCGGGGAAGGGATTAGACTAATCTGAGTGCCATAGAGGGTAAATACCTTGTGTGTTTTCTTCAAAAATGACACCTCTTTCTGTGTAAAATAGGCGGCCCAAAATGTAGTGCACACTAGTAAATGGCATGCATGTGTGACGTTAACACCTACGTGACAAGATTATTGTGCATCCCAAAAAAACCCTATTCCAGGCATATCCCTGCTGGCTGTTTTCAAGAGTGGCCCAACATTAGGCTGGTGTGGAACACTGGTGCTGCTGTATTGAGCCAAGTGCAAAGGTGAAGGTAAGCATCCAGCCTACATCTTTTGTCTTGAGAGAGAGCCTAATGCTGTGATAGTACTGTATTGGCCCTTTGAGACTATGAGGCTTTATATGGATTTGTACAATACTATCCTCCAGTGTATGTGGTGGTAGAGGATAGTGTGGATAGTGTCATTGTATTGTATCGCCCCCAGTGGCGGTAAGATGTAATTACTATTAAAATGATTTTCAAGTCATAGTTGGTTCTCTTTTTATCCAACCACCAAGGGGTGGCACAGAAAAAGTGTTTAATGTGGTGAACAATTCCCTGGTCCCTTTACAGCTTCAATTAGTACGCAAAGCACAAAGTTTCAATAAATAACTTTATTGCACAAATCTATTTAATAAATATATTTTCTTATTTAGCAGAACAAAACAATTCTCTCTCCAAAACAATCTGACTCTTCATCACCACTTACTCAAGAACAAGGGTGTTAATTAGATAAGTGTCTACTTTCTAAACATTTAACCTTTTACATTGTCAAATTTTAATTATTCTTTTTCTCCTTGTCAAATGAATTGATCTTTTGTGTTTACTTTTATATCTTTCAGGTAATTAATTTCCAGGACCTTTAACCATTTCAGGTAAGTACATACTTATTCATTTCAATACTATCAGAATCCTAATCATATGTATAGCTCTCTTTTAAGTGTGCAGCTGATGTCAATTATCTGCGTCCAGTTCTTCAAAGCTTGCTTGCGTGGGGGCCTGAGGATAATCTTCTGGACTCAGTTCAGGGAGTATCTTTATGGCTTGTTTCCTGTCTTTAATAAAACTGAATAGGAAAAAATACCCTATCTTCCTTGACTATTTTACCAAATATTCCTTAATTTGGGTCAGGGAATTCACTGTGGCCAATTAACTATAGATAAAAAATAATTAATTATTCCCTGGCAGTCCCCTATTCTTTAACTGTACCCCTGTTCTAAAAGAACCAGGCCTCAGTCATTACACACCCACCCTGACTCAGCTCTTGCTCACAAGCTTAACTTTCACAGCATTTCAGTACAGGCTGTACGCTGGGAGTGAACTATTTATTTCCTATTTATTCCACAACAGTCTTCACACTCTCACAATTCACTGATCCTTTCATGTCAATTAAAACAAATTTATTCTAAACTAAATTAAAGCAGATGCTTCTACAGGTACATAAGAAGCTGTACCATAAAAATTTAAATCAACTTTGTATAGGTATCTGGCCAAATCAGAAAACAACTAACTTTGAAATGGAAAGTTTTTCAAAAGCCTTCCTTTCAAAGAAAAATGTTATTTACTTTTCACTATCAACATGTCCCTATTCACCCAATTTACAGAATAATTTAGCCACTCTCTTTTTCATGCATCTCAGTCACAACCTGCCACATCACAGTCCCAGGCTCCTCTGCCAACCAGGGTTGCCAGCTGCGAAAATTTTTCCCAGCCCCAAACGAGCTGTAAACCCACCCAAAAATCGCCCGTAGCCAATCCCCGTCTCCCGCGTCACCGAACCCCGCCCCCGCATCACCAACCCCACCCCCTGCATCACCTAACCCCGCCCCCATCACTAACCCCGCCTCCCATGTCACTAGCCCCGCCTCCTACGTCATCCCTAATGTCAACCCCACCCCTGAAAGGCTTCTATTGGTCCAATTTGGACCAATAGAAGCCCCGGAAAAGCTTCTATTGGACCGAATTGGACCAATAGAAGCCCCGGAAAAAACCGCCGAACTTGCACAGCGGCGACGGGAAAACCGCCCAAAAACCCACATCCCGCGGCCGGCGAAATTTTCCCGCCGCCGCTGGCGAAAACCCGCCCAAAACCGGCCACCTGGCAACTTTGCTGCCAACTGAACCCAGCTTCGTTTCCCAGGCAATGAAGTCTCGGCTTGGTCACATGCCCTGTAACCACCAATCAGGCAGCTCCTTTCAGAATGTTAGTAAACTTTTTCAGTTTAGAATATGGTGAAGGGCTCCATTTTGAAACCCACTTTTTTCATTGAAACTAATGGGAAAAATGGATTTCAACTCAAAATTCAATATAAATTACACAATATTAAAATTAAAAATATATTATCATCCAGATCACATTTTACAGATTCCACTCCATGGTTTTAAATTTTAAAACTCCTTAAAGACACCATTTTGCACTATTTTGACTCAAAACCACCACTGAAATTCAACAAAACTTAATCAAAATTTCCACACCTGTAAAATAATATATGTGTTCACATACGCCATTGACGGAATTTTAAAATTCATAGCTGGAGTGGCGCAAGGCGCTCCACACCCAAAATATCCATAAAAGCTATTAGGGACCCTCTGGACCCCCTGACCATAAAAATAATTTTTTTAAAAGCCACTGGGAAGCCCCGAAAAATAATGTCACAAAAAACTCAAAAATTAAACTAAATTAAATTAATGTAAGGCCCTCTTACCTTGACCCACTGACGTCCACCCTGGGGTCCATTTACTTCTTTGGGATCCCGGTAGACCCCTGGCGCCACCGGTTTTTCCAGCACGGTAGGCCATGGAAGCCTGCCGGGGAACCTCAAAAATCGAGGCCCCAGTTTTATTTTGCGGCCTAACAGAGCTCCCGGACCTAATCTGCGTATGCGCCAGATCCTAGATCCAGCGCTCATGTGCGGACCAGGCCCAGAGCCGGCCGCTTTCCTCGCTGCCCTGGTTCTCCACAGTCGTGGTGGCGTGCTACTCGCATCTGCTGTTTTTTTTAGCTGCTCCAGCTTTCTTCAGCCCCAGGGCTTGCTCCAGTCCCGAAATGCCCCAAAACACCAGAGCAAGCCTGGGCCAGGCCAAAACACTGGCCACCAATGAAAAAGCCAGCCAAATGGGCCAAAAAATGGCCCAAAGACCACCCGGACCCAAAAAGGGTCTCAAAAAAATAAAGGGGCACAACACAAAGAGCCCCAAAAAGAGAGAGATGGACTCTGGAGCCCCGGTATGCCCCCTGAAAGGGCCACATATATGTGAGTGTAGGGAACTGATAAATTGTGTGTGTTGTTATGTTAAATGGTGTGCCAGTGCTGTTTGTACTAAAAAGTGCCATGATCCAGATTACTCTGCATGGTCAACAAATGGATCCACAAAGGTACAGTTGAGTTAGGATGAACTGTATGACAGATGTGAAAGGCTGAAAGTGAGGTCTCTACAAATTAGGTTCAAATATTTGTAGCCTGGATGATAAACACAGGGACTGTCCTACCCTGAGGAGGCCGCTAGAGCGCGCTCTCCTACCAGAAATGGGGAAAATGTCCTGATATGGTCCCTAGGGAGAACTCCAATGGGGACATCAGGGTAATGACCTGAAGGGGCCAGCAGAGGGAGCTCCAGCTAAGGCCTGGACATGGGGACTAGGGAGTATCTGCAGCATAGGTTCCCTGTTAAGAGAAGGGCACCCAGAAGGCTCTGGATTCTTCTAGAACTGGGAGGAGGGGCCCAGAAAGAGTGTGGGGGACTATTAGAAGCCCTATATAAACAGTACCTTCTGAGGAGCAGGAGAGAAGAAATGGGAACCTGGTGAGTCAGTTGGAGAAAAAGTACCTGAAGGAAAAAACAGAGAGCAAGAAGGAGACCCTCAAAGTGAAAGTACTTACCAGACCATGTTGTTGATGGAGTTGTGAAGTGTTTAAAATGAACTAACAGCCATGGGGTGGAGGACAGGACCGTAAGGTCAAGGAGAGTGAAGAAGTCCTACCCAGGGGTGGTGGCTGTTATACACTGAGACCCAGGGTTCCCACAGTAGATGGGCTCAGTGAGTAAATTTGTGAGAAAGTACTAACTGGAAAGAAGTTGTTCCCACAGAGATGGAACTAATAAAGTGAATTTGCATATGTTGACTGCCTAATCTGCATATTTGTGAAGCCTGGAAAATCCGAGTTGGAGTACCAGGAAAATGCAGTGGGCCATTGCCGTGAACCAGGGGAGTGACAGGGGCACATTGGAAAAAACAGGAGGAAAGTACGGCAGAGCAGTCACCCTGAGTAAGGGAGGAGCCCAGGATATTGAGGTGGGTGCTTGCCAGTGGCTAGGAGAAAGCCAGCGGAAGTTCTGCGCAGGAGCTTGGGGGGGGCCAGATGCGGAGCAGGAATGGCATGTGTCTTTACAAACTGTTCTGAAGCCAAGTGCTAGAGAATCTCAAGAGGGTTTAACTCAAGAATATCCTGAGGTGGGTTGTAAAGGAAACCACTTTGTTTTGAAGTGTTTGCTTTTGTGTCTTTTTGCTGGCTTTACCACAGGGAAACAAAAATATGAGAAGGTACCCAAAGAAAAAGCACCCTCACAAATCACTAAAACCAAAACACATACTAGGAAATGTACATGGAAAGCGATAGCCACAAATGCTTGCAGTCTAAGCAATAAAATTCCTGACCTTCAAGCCCTGATTTTGGAGTCTGACTTGGACATAGTTGCAGTCACAGAGACATGGCTCAATGGTTCCCATGAATGGGATGTAAACATACCAGGCTATAATCTTTTTAGGAAGGATAGAGAGGGACGTACAGGTGGAGGAGTAGCTCTGTATGTGAGAAATGATATCCCAGCGACTGAAATGACAGGGAACTGGGGAAAGGAAGAAGCGATATGGATCACCTTAAAAAGAGAGGATAGAACCTTGGTCCACATGGGTGTTGTCTATAGACCCCCGACACAATTGGAAGAACTAGATAAAGATCTGATCGCTGATATTCAAAAGTTGGGGAAGAAAAGAGAGGTGCTGTTGTTGGGAAATTTTAATCTGCCGGATGTAGACTGGAAGGTTCCGTCTGCAAAATCGGAAAGAAGTAGAGAGATTGTGGATGCTTTCCAAAGTGCTCTGCTCAGACAAATGGTGAACGAACCCACGAGGGAGGCAGCCACGTTGGATCTGGTGCTCACGAATGGGGATAGTGTGTCAAATGTCCGAGTAGCTGCGCACCTTGGAAACAGTGACCATCAAACGGTTTGTTTTGATGTAACGGCTCATGTGGTCGGCGGCCACTCTAACCTCAAAGTCCTCGATTTCAAGCGAGCTGACTAACAAAATGGGAGAATACCTGAGGAAGGAGCTGATGGGCTGGGAGGACATACGAGAAGTGGAAGGACAGTGGTCCAGGCTAAAAGAAGTAATAAACAGGGCCACAGACCTTTATGTAAGGAGAGTAAATAAAAGCAGGAGAAAAAGGAAACCGATATGGTTCTCAAAGCAAGTGGCTGAGAAAATAAAGATTAAAGAGTTAGCGTTCCAGAAATATAGAAAATCTCAAGAGGAGGAACACGGGGAGGAATACCGGATGAAACTGAAAGAAGCCAAGAGAGAGGTACGTCTGGCGAAGGCGCAAGCGGAAGAACAAATGGCTCGAAATGTAAGGAGGGGAGACAAAAACTTCTTCAGGTATATTAGTGAAAGGAGAAAGACTATAAAGGGAATTGTGAGACTAAAAGATACAACGAAACGCTATGTAGAAAATGATGAAGAAAAAGCCAATTTGCTAAATAGATACTTTTGTTCTGTTTTCACTGAAGAAAACCCTGGGGAAGGACCGAGAGAGACTGGCAAAAGTACACCTGAAAATGAGGTGGATAGAGCGCCGTTCACGGAAGACAGTGTGTATCAACAACTTGGAAAGCTAAAGGTGGACAAAGCCATGGGGCCGGACGGGATCCACCCCAGAATACTGAGGGAGCTCAGAGAGGTTCTGGCGGGTCCTCTTAAAGACTTGTTTAATAAATCCTTGAAGACGGGAGAGGTTCCAAGGGATTGGAGAACGGCGGAGGTGGTCCCTCTTCACAAAAGTGGGGATAGGGAAGAAGCTGGAAACTACAGGCCGGTAAGCCTCACTTCGGTTATTGGAAAAGTAATGGAAGCCATGCTGAAGGAAAGGATAGTGAATTTCCTGGAAGCCAATAAGTTGCAAGATCCGAGACAACATGGTTTCACCAAAGGGAAATCGTGCCAAACAAATCTCATTGAATTCTTTGACTGGGTGACGGGAGAATTAAATCAAGGACGTGCTATGGATGTCATCTACTTAGATTTCAGCAAGGCTTTCGACACGGTTCCCCACAGGAGGCTCTTAAATAAACTAGACGGCCTGAAAATAGGACCCAAAGTGGTGAACTGGATTAGGAACTGGTTGACGGACAGACGCCAGAGGGTGGTGGTGAATGGAGTTCGCTCGGAGGAAGGAAAGGTGAGTAGTGGAGTGCCTCAGGGATCGGTGCTGGGGCCAATTCTGTTCAATATATTTGTGAGTGACATTGCCGAAGGGTTACAAGGTAAAGTTTGCCTTTTTGCGGATGACACCAAGATTTCCAACAGAGTGGACACCCCGGAGGGTGTGGAAAACATGAAAAAAGATCTGAAGAAGCTAGAAGAATGGTCTAACGTTTGGCAATTAAAATTCAATGCAAAGAAATGCAAAGTGATGCACTTAGGGAGTAGAAATCCAAGGGAGACGTATGTGTTAGGCGGGGAGAGTCTGATAGGCACGGACGGGGAGAGGGATCTTGGGGTGATAGTATCTGAGGACCTGAAGGCGACGAAACAGTGCGACAAGGCGGTGGCAGTAGCTAGAAGATTGCTAGGCTGTATAGAGAGAGGAGTGACCAGCAGAAGAAAGGAGGTTTTAATGCCCCTGTATAAGACGTTGGTGAGGCCCCACCTGGAGTATTGTGTTCAGTTTTGGAGGCCGTATCTTGCGAAGGATGTTAAAAAAATGAAAGCGGTGCAAAGAAAAACTATGAGGATGGTATGGGATTTACGTTCCAAGATGTATGAAGAGAGGCTTGCTGACCTGAACATGTACACCCTGGAGGAACAGGGGTGATATGATACAGATGTTCAAATATTTGAAAGGTATTAATCCGCAAACGAATCTTTTCCGGAGATGGGAAGGCGGTAGAACGAGAGGACATGAAATGAGATTGAAGGGGGGCAGACTCAGGAAAGATGTCAGGAAGTATTTCTTTACGGAGAGGGTGGTGGACGCTTGGAATGCCCTCCCGCGGGAGGTGGTGGAGATGAAAACGGTAACGGAGTTCAAACATGCGTGGGATATGCATAGAGGAATCCTGTGCAGAAGGAATGGATCCTCAGAAGCTTAGCTGAAATTGGGTGGCGGAGCAGTTGGGGGGAAGAGGGGGTGGTGGTTGGGAGGCGAGGATAGGGGAGGGCAGACTTATACGGTCTGTAACAGAGCCGGTGATGGGAGGCGGGACTGGTGGTTGGGAGGCGGGAAATACTGCTGGGCAGACTTATATGGTCTGTGCCCTGAAAAGGACAGGTACAAATTCAAGGTAAGGTATACACATATGAGTTTGTCATGGGCAGACTGGATGGACCATGCAGATCTTTTTCTGCCGTCATCTACTATGTTACTATGATTTTGAACTGCTTTGGTTGAAACTGCCTGTGGCTGAGTGGTTTGCTTGGTCAATTACAATATGTAGCTTGGCTTGGGAGCCAAGAGAACTGTGAGGAGACTGGTAAGTGAGACTCCGATCAGCAGAGGGTTGCATTTCTGAATCACCCAGTGGTTGGGAGCTTTACAATTGGTGGCAGTGGTGCAATCCCAGTGAACTTCCACATGGAGCGGGAGAGGCCTCAAGAAAGCTGAGGGAGCTCCAGACCAGACCAGTCGAGTAGCCGGAGCGAGGTGGTGGTGCCCGGGAGATTCCTGAAGCCTGTCGAGGGGGCCGCTGACAAAGGCACATTACTCGCCTACCCAGGTAAAGGGTACCTAGGGGGGAGGCGAGGGAGGATCCAGTAAGCTGAGAAGTACAGTCCTTGTAAATGATAGAAAGGCTTGTTCTGTGTGAATTCTGGTACGAGTTTCAAGAAGTAGTACAAGTGTTGGATATTTCTCTTTTGTTGCAGGCTACATCCCATCAGACGGTCGAGGAGGACGTCGGAGCCATGGGAAGGCAAAGACGGTTCGGACCGAAGAGAGAAGTCCAGAGGCCCGAGGAGCCGGAGCCCAAGTCATCAGCAGAAGGAATGGACATGGCAGAGATGGACACCATGATCCAGGTTCTGGGACTTGGAGGGGTCTTTGTTTAGAGACTGGTGGGACTATGCTTAAGCCTGAAGGGGTATCTTGGGAAGACAGGACCCCGAGAAGAAAAAAGATTGAGCCAGTATGTTACCAATGTGGGGAAATGGGCCATGTTGGAGAGTGGTGTCTGGCTGTATCCAGTTCCGAGGATGAACTGGGAGACTGGGAGGAAATAGGAAATCCTACAGTAAGTTGGTGGGGGTTAAGTGACATAGCAGGCAAGGGGAAGGCCATGGGAGTTGGGAGGTGACCCATTCCTCAGGGGCGGATTGTATGGTTAGGCTGGGAACCCAAGGGGAAAGAGGTATCTGCAGGGAGGAGGGTCAGGAGGAACCCGCTGCAGGGAGAGCACCCAATGTCCCAAGGAGAGGGGAGACCACAAACCTGCAAGGTGCCAAGAGGGAGGAGGGGTGCCTGGACAAGGAAGGAAAAACCCCAGTTGCAGGATAGTGATAGTCCTGGTAAGAAGGGTAAACCCTCTAGGCAAGTGAAAGGGGGTGTAGGCCCAGGTGAGAACTTCCAAGGAAACCACTTTGTTTTGAAGTGTTTGCTTCTGTGCTCTTTTTGCTGGATTTACTAGGGATTTACCACAGGGGATTTTGAACTGCTTTGGTTGAAATTGCCTGTGGCTGAGTGGTCTGCTCGGCCAATTACAATGTGTAGCTTGGCTTGGGAGGCAAGAGAACTCCGAGGAGACTGGCAAGTGAGATTCTGGTCAGCAGAGGGCTGCATTTCTGAATCACCCAGTGGCCGGGAGCCTTACAAGATGTAGTTTCTTCTAATGAAGATGTGTGATCCATGCAACTGAGGGTTAAGAAAGGCGTTAAGGCCATTTAGGGATGGCTGACTATTAATTAGCCATTAACACTGTTTGGGCACCAGTCTTCTTTGATGAGTTGAGGTTTGGAAGGATTCCTGCAAATATATTGAGCTTCTACAGTTTCTAACTACCTGGGTTTGTGTGGTTTAATTGTTTATATACTTGGCTACAATTAATGTCAATGTAGTCCACACTTTGGGAGTGAAGGGCCTAACTACAAGTTAGATGTTATGTCTAAGTCTGTAATGTAATATGATAAAAATATGTAAGAAAAGGGGAATGAGCTAATATATTTGCTGAATTACATTAACCTGCACTGTAAGGTTTAAGGAAATGTGCTCAGAATATAAAGACCATATATTTAACTTTAAAATATTTGTTTACAGTACAGGTAATGTAATAATATTAAAGAGGGGCAGTTTTTAGTGATTTTTCACAAGGGAAATGTGTTTCACAAGATTAGAAAGTCTGAATTATAAATTAGGCTGGATTAATGGTAACTGATGGAGGCTGCTGGTTGGAGTGATGAAGGAGGTCCTTGCTGGAAAAGAAGTCTATTTGTTGCAGAGTTGTTGCTGGAGCCTGGAGAGAGTCTTATCTTGGATGTGTGAAGTCCAGCAAGGTCCAGCAGAGAGGCAAGACAGCAGGGCCAGAGAGATGAGTGAAAAGAGCGAACTGAAAATGTTCCAGGCTTTTTATAATCTCTTGTTGGACCATAGGCTGAAGTCAGGTGGGGTGTGCTCGATCCAATGAAAACTCAGGGATAGCTGAAACCTAGTTTCATCTAGTTTTGAGATGGAGCATGGTAACTGGTCACGTTTTAATGACATCATAAGAGGTTCTGTTTGGCCATCTGCTGGTAGTGACAGGATTAGGCTTTCTTTTGTTAGATTAGATTAGGTAGATGGGCTTTCAGTCTCTGAGTCATTGTCTAGCATAGGTGGAGTTTCACTGTCTTTTGTTAACTCCAGTCTCTGTGATTGCTATCCATCTTCAGATTTTTGTTCTTTGGAGATGTGTTGATGGGCTTAGGTATCCACCCAGTTAGTTTTTGTTCCATGGTAGGGTGATGGTCAGAGCAATGCATCTGATGCTGTTCCAATAAGTCTTTGCAGCTGTATATTTTATATATACACTAGCCGTTAAGCCCGTTAAAACGGGCGAGTATTGGTATGTTTTATTTTGATGTGTAACTCCCTCCCTCCCTCCCAGCCCATCTGATGCTGTTCCAATAAGTCTTTGCAGCTGTATATTTTATATATACACTAGCCGTTAAGCCCGTTAAAACGGGCGAGTATTGGTATGTTTTATTTTGATGTGTAACTCCCTCCCTCCCTCCCAGCCGCAAGGCCCCCTGCCCTCCCTCCTTCCATGCCAGCTCCAAGGCCCCAGTCCCTCCCCTCCGTCCATCCCTCCCAGCTCCAAGGCCCCCCTCCTTCTGAGACCTCCTATGTCCAGCATTTCTCCTGCCCTCCACCCGGGCCGGGCCCTCTCTTCTCCATTGAACTTACAGCGCCGAAACCACAGCAGGCAGATCAGCTCCCATCGGCCTTCCTTCCCTGCCTGTGTCCCGCCCTCGTGTGACGTAACGTCGGCGAGGGCGGGACACAGGCAGGGAAGGAAGGCCGACGGGAGCGGATCTGCCTGCTTCGGTTTCAGCGCTGTAAGTTCAATGGAGAAGAGAGGGCCCAGCCTGGGTGGAGGGGGTCCTGTGGTGACCTCGGGGGAGGGGGGGGGTGTGGCGACGACCCCGGGGGGGAGCGGTAGCGACCTCGGTGGTTCCCTCCTCAGCACAGTTTCCCTCTCTGTTCCGTCATCACGTCTTGACGCGGGGGCGGGACAGAGAGGGAAGTCTCTACTGCGCATTTGCAAGTGAGTGGGTCACTTGCCATTTACATATATGTTTGATTTGTATCTGATTCCAGCAAAATCAATAACTCTGACAAACTCATATCATGCTACACATTAAGTTCTAAGTTCTGGAACAATCTAGAGTATAGAACTCATATCATGTTACATGTCAATTAAGGTGTGACACAATAAAATGATTTATTTATTTAGATTTTGCTCACACCTTTTTCAGTAGTAGCTCAAGGTGAGTTACATTCAGGTACACTGAATATTTCTCTGTCCCAGGAGGGCTCACAATCTAAGTTTGTAACTGAGGCAATGGAGGTTTAAGTGACTTGCCCAAGATCACAAGGAGCAGCAGTGGGATTTAAACCGGCCACCTCTGGATTACAAGGCTGGTGCTCTAACCACTAGGCTACTCCTCCACTCCTTTTAAACAATATCCTATTCTGTTCATAACTTTGTGTCTGTCTGAATGCAGCTGTGTACTAGGGCTGCTGAGGATCTTGGTGCCTGACACTTCTTGCTGTTTTGTGTGGTCTACAGCTCCTATATGTGAGTAATGTTCTTCAAGTTGTATACTGTTTATTGTTATACTTGTCCGCGTGCACACATTTGAGGTAGCATTTTAAGGGGAACACTAGATCATTTGCTTTATCCCTGCACATAGGCGGTCGGTGGCCCAACTGTTTGGGGAGGCTAAAGGGGGCGGGTTTAGGGGTCCCGCCCTGGAGGAAATGATGTCAGAAGGCAGGACTCTGCGGAACGAAGGGAGAGAAGAATAGAGATGGGCAGGGCGGGCTTCGAAATGACACGGCCGACGCTGGGACGGAGGTACATTAAAGATTAAGGGTGGCGCAAGGCAGATAGTAAGGAAGGGGAGGCTCACGGCGCCGCTCGCCCAAAAACCCCCCGGACGCCTAACCCTTTCCTGCTTTGGCTGGGGAGGCTTAGCCTCCCCAAGCCTCTTATACCGGGCGCCTATGTCCCTGCACTTTCTCTGTTAGAATGTAGGCAGTATGCTAAGGTAGTGAACTAAGAGGACCTGCACTGTCAGCTGTTCTTTGTGGCTTATAGTAATATAGTTTCTAACTCTGTGGGAGTACTATAAAGTTTTCCACATTGAGGGGGGAGATATCAGGCCATTTATATTTTCTTTCTAGGTTGAAGATAGCAAAAGAACAGGAGGCCTAACCTTACAGCTACCTGAAATGTTGGCCTATATGGGAACAGAATCCAAATGTGTCTGAAATGTGTGTGGCCTGTTAACTGTTGAAGGATATTTGCTAGCTGTGGTCAGGTGAAGTGTAACCTCGTGTTCTGGGCAGCTGTTAGCATGGCCCTCACACTGGATATTTCCTCACCTTAGTTCTTTTTTATATTCTGCTCTGTGGCTTGTGTTTCAGTCTTGGTTAATGAGCAACAGCTGCTACAAATTAGGAGGAATGGCTCCCATCTGTCAGCTTGTTTCTATCACCTGGGTGGCAAATAGTAATAGGTGTTCCCTTGAGAGGACCAATTATAGGGGGAGTCCTTAGCAGGTTTGGGGGCACCAGTTTCAGAGTTTCACACTACTAATTGAAGGGATCCAGCTATACTTAGTCGCAGTACCTGACTGCATGTTGTATTTGGCTGCTTCCTTAGGTTTAGTAAACAAATGTGTGAGAATTTGCTTGATGCAGTTGTGGAGGTTGGGGATTATATGTTGCCACACCTTCTGTTTTGTCACCTTGCTTACTGCCTCTGTGTTGTACTGCATTAAAAAAAGTATCTCTGCTCCATCAGAGCTTTGAATCCCAAGAGTCATCTATCAGTCCTTCATGTCCTCCAATTAGTCTGAATAGGAATAATTAGCACTGATCTGCAGTGGATCCATAGCATGCAAATATCACTCATGAGTGTTTATGTTAAATATACTGACAACCCAATTGACTGAGCATCTCCAAGGACAGGTTTGGGAACCCTAGTGGCAGGGGCGTAGCCAGACAACAGATTTTAGGTGGGCCTAGGCAAGAAGTGAGTGGGCACTAAGTGTCAGTGTTCTCCCCCCATCCCAACCACCACCAAAAAAAATACCTCAGCTGGCGGGGAAATGCTTCTTTCCACATAGGCAGCCTGCAGCAGGCATGCGCTGAAAACAGAGCATGCGCAGGTGCCAGTACTGTGGAGAGAAGCGTTTTCGTTGCCATCAGGGGGAAGTCTTCAGCTGGCCGAGCTTGGGATCCCCACCAGCTACTGCTAAAGTATGCTACTGTTGGGTGGGCCTGAGCCCTAAATGGGTGGGCCCCGGCCCACCCAGGCCTACCTGTGGCTACGCCACTACCTAGGGGCTGTGGTAGAATCTCTACTTTGTGTCCAGGTTCAGGTAGAAGGAATATTTGTGGCTGTTTTGAAGTTGGCATTTGGGTAAGGCTTCCATTATTTTAACAGAGGGAAGATGGAGATCATTGCTGGCTGAGACACACCACAGCCAGAAACCATCACAGATGGTTTCTGTGATGAAGGATTGTGAAGAGGTTGTCAGAATTTCCTGCAGCATTTGATAGCAAAGTACTGGACCATCAGAATGCTAGATGTGTATAAAGATGTCATGTATAAAGTGTTGCTCATAACTCTATTAGAATGTGATTATAGGAGACAGGTGCAATGAATCTGAAGTAAATGTGAACATCTAGTACCCCAAGAATTTGTTTATGCATGAAGATTGTATTTTATGTTCAGGTATATGTAGTGTGTGCCTTCAAATTTTGCAGTGAATGAATTGGTAATGTGGCACTACTGCGGACCTCTCAAGTCAACAGTGGGAGATGACATAGATGTTTCATCATCTGACTCAGAGTGGAGGTGTTAGAGCTTCTTGGTGTGACCACTAGTAGATGGGCCACCACAAAGAAGTCAAAGATCTACACCCTGGTTTGCTACATTCTTCTGGGATTATCTACAGGTATTACCTTATCATGGTTATCCACACAGAATCTAAGGTTTAGGTGAAATATTTTTCCTGGCGATGATAATTAGCATCACTTTCTGTTTTTTTTTTTTTTTTTGTCCAAGACCGCTCCCATTAGCTATCCAAAGAAACAGTAACTACACTTTCAAAAATGATTAACATTTGCTAACCCAGGGAGTGCTTGGCCCTGGCCTGCTCACAGACCTAGGCAGCCATTTTTCAGGATTCACTCATAGAATACTGATCATCTGTATTTGGTGACCATGCAGGCAAGCCATGGGGTTCTCTTAAGCCATATTGAGTCTAGGTGACCCTAACACAAGGCTATATGAATTGTTCTCATGCTTGAAGGAATCATCTTTAAGGGGTGTCACATCTGTTAGCAGTGCTGGGCTCAGTGTTTTCCCTGTAGGGCTTGGGAAATCTCTCTTACTGCTTGATGTGCATAATGTCCATGTGGATGTTTTAAGGTTGGTCATAGTATTCCCTATCTGACACAGATTCAGACTTAGAGCTGTGTTCTGGATCTTGAGTAATGCATCTAGGCTGTCTGAGTGTGGGTCATTGTGAGTGTTTAGGGAAATAGTCCTGACTGTGTCTAGGATACATCAGTTTGTTGTTATGTTTGTGAGCAGCTGTGAGGGTACATGTATCCTGTATTGCTTTAGGAGGGAATCTTGGAAGGGGGTTATAGAACATTCCCTAACCTATGTATGGTACTAAACCATACTGAAGGGGATAGGATCTTAGTCAATGTCTAGCTACGTTGCTGTTTGTGATGATTGTTAAAGGTGCTCATGTCTATAACCTCAAGCCGGGAGCAAGAATAGTGATGCTCAATATAATGATGCAGAAACACCCAACAGTGACTGATAAGCAATTATCACAGCATATTCTTTGTAAAAAACAAAATATAGGTCTGGGAAATTCTTTTCATAGAGGGATGGGGATGCAGAAGGGTTGAGGAAGAGCAAGTGTGTGGAAGAAGGGGAAGGTGGAGGGATCCAAACCCACCCCCCTTCCCAGGGGAGCAAAGTCACCCTGAGCAGAAGTGCATGAAGGGCCATCAGCCCTGGTCATGCCTAATGAGCCCTTCCTGCACCAGGACACTGTGAGGTTGGCCACTATGACTACTGTGCGTCCTATGATTAGGTGCTGCACATTGGCCAACCTCACATCCTGTGCCCTCTGTTGCTTCAGCAACAGAATCAGTTGCTCCTATAACCCCATCTGTTGCTGCTGCTACACCAGAGGCTCCTCCAGCAGCACAGGCAAAGTGACTTTTTCCAGGACAGGTAAAGGTGGAGCACCACTAAGTCATGCTGTGAAGAATTTGAAGACATTACACCCAAGGCAGGAAAGGACTGTAGACAAGAGAGAGGTGATGGGAAGGGGGGACAAGATGTTTGGCCAGAGGATCCAGGGCAGGGCAACAACTACATTCCTGGAGGGAATGAGGAAAATGGATTGTGCTGGTGAAGTGGGAGGGAAGATGAAGAGCAGGAAGGGTTAAAGAACATGAGTGGGGAAGGGAAGAAAAGTAAGTGGCTGTCACGTTGTCTGGCTGCCTCTTGGGTGTTCCTGCTAGGGGTGGTGGCAAATTAGCCAACAGTGGCAGTTGGCTACAACTGCTTGGTGGTGGCAGGTGCCTAAGACTCTAAGGTGCAAGTGATGATGGTGCACCTGCCTGCACTACAGTGGTAGTAGTGGGGGATGGTGGCAGTGGGATTATGAGAAACCTCCTGTGGACCTGCTTGTGGAGCAGGTCTGACCAAATCTATACATGGCAACAGATGGAATGTCATGTACACAGACAAATTTGGTCACTGTGGCTGGGGTTGCAATAACTATTGACCCTGGTAAGACCTGGGCTTCAGACACTCCTGTCTTATTTCTCTCAGTGTGTCCTGTGAGCAGTGGCCAGAACATGGGGAATGGCCTTGCATCAATCAACACTCAGATCTCTTTTCCTCTCCCCCCTATTTCTTGTATTTGACCTTTCAAACTCCAAAATTTTACTCCCCCTCATGCACCATGCTATAGGTCCCCATGGTATACCATTTCAGCCTCAGTCCTTTCCTCAAATCTCAGGTCACCCTCTTCCCCATACCCCCTCTACTCCCTCAGCCTCCTTTCAGAGAAGTTCTGAAAGAGGACATTTCTCTGGTAAGTAGTATTATTTTGCTCTGTTCTTGGTAACTTAAAGATTGGGTTTAAAAGAGGAATTGTAGGATATTGATAAATACAGAATTTAAAAAAAGAAGAAGCAAGAAGCTTTATTACCTAGTCTCCATACCCTTTTCCCCATAATTTCAAAACTTGAATTTTCTGCCACAACATTAACAGGTAGACTCTATAAGGCACAGTAGGGCCTAGTCAAGTCCTCATTCCCACCCACTCTCCCTCCCCAACTCCCACCCCTAGCTCAAGTCTTCTAATTAATTATTCTAATTAGGACGAGGAGAGTTTTTATTAGAGTTTTAATTACATTTAATTAGCTTCTGAGAAGCAAACACTAAATAAATTACAGATTACACCATATAATCTTAAGGATCCTTATAATCACTTGATATCCCTAGTACCTTAAGAAATTTTAATTAAACAACTCTATAATACTAAGATGCAGGCAGCAGGCCAGCAGCAAGAGGGGTGCTATCCAGTCTTTTGCATTGAATGTCATATCTATGATTATCTCACAAAAAGCTTCTAGCTCTCAGAGAATGAGTCCATTCTCTTGAGGCTAAAGTAGCAGATTTGGAGGAGCTGAGGGAGACAGAGAAGTACATAGAGGAGGCCTACAGGGGAAAAATCCTACCTCCAGTCTGGTAGCCCCTGTGCTGCCTTGGAGGAGGAAGGTCTTCTAAAAGGAGTATATCACCCTGGTGCAGCTGGAAGCATTGGAGCCGACTCTGTGGGTGCTTGAGCACCCCCAATATTGAGAAAATTCCTTGTATGTGTCCAGGGAGGGGTTATTTTCATTGGGCTTAGCACCCCCAACAATTTTGAAAAGTTGGCTCCTATGGCCTGGAAGTAATCTTGTAGCCAGGACCAGCCTACTGAGGATGTGTCTCTAGGAGCTTCTGCTTAGGAGGGAAGGGTTAGGATGGCTGTTATAGTTGGTGATTCAATTACTAGACATTTAGATAGCTGGGTAGCAGGTGGATGTGAGAATCGCCTGGTCACTTGCCTGCCTGGTGCGAAGCTGGTGGATCTCACACATCACCTAGATAGTGCTGGGGAGGATCCAGATGTTTTGGTACATTTGGGTACTAATGACATAGGAAAATGTGGGAGAATCGATCTGGAAGCCAAATTTAGGCTCTTAGGTAGAAAGCTCAAATCCACAACCTGTAGTGCAGCATTTTCCGAAGTGCTCTCCATTCCACATGCAGAGCTCTGGAGTTTCAATGCATGGATGAAGTTATGGTGCAAGGAGGAGGGTTTTTAGATTTGTAAGGAACTGAGCAACATTCTGGGGAAGGGGGAGCCTGTTCCGGAATGATAGGCTCCACCTTAAACAGCGTGGGACCAGCCTGCTGGCATTGGCATTTAGAAAGAAGATAGAGCAGCTTTTAGAGTAGAACCTGGGGGAAGGCTGACAGTCATTCAAAAATGCATGGTTCAGAACAAGGTATCACAGAAATCACCAAAACATGGAAGAAAGGGTATCCCGATAGCAAGGTTGCAAAAGAGACCATAGTAGACCAGCAGGCTTATTTTCGAAAGAGAAGGGCGCCCATATTTCGACACAAGATGGGCGTCCTTCTCACAGGGTTGCCCAAATCGGCATAATCGAAAGCCGATTTTTGGGCGTCCTCAACTGCTTTCCATCGCAAAGTTCATGGAGCGTGTTGGAGGCGTAGCGAAGGTGGGACTGGAACGTGCCTAACACATGGGCGTCCTCGACCGATAATGGAAAAAAGAAGGGCGTCCCTGATGAACACTTGGACGACTTTACCTGGTCCTTTTTTCTTACGACCAAGCCACAAAAATGTGCCG
Organism: Microcaecilia unicolor; assembly: GCF_901765095.1. Taxonomy (NCBI): domain Eukaryota; kingdom Metazoa; phylum Chordata; class Amphibia; order Gymnophiona; family Siphonopidae; genus Microcaecilia; species Microcaecilia unicolor. The sequence continues at coordinate 105,479,128 of NC_044040.1, read as the reverse complement.
TAAATGACCAGATGACCACCGGAGGGAATCAGGGATGACTTCCCCTAAATACACTAGTGGTCACTAACCCCCTCCCACCCTCAAAAAAGTTTTTTAAAAATATTATTTGCCAGCCTCTATGCCAGCCTCAAATGTCATACCCAGCTGCATCACAGCATTATGCAGGTCCCTGGAGCAGTTTTTGTGGGTGGAGTGCACTTCAATCAGGCAGACCCAGGCCCATCCCCCACCTACCTGTTACACTTGTAGTGCTAAACGTGAGCCCTTCAAAACCCACCAGAAACCCACTGTACCCACATCTAGGTGCCCCCCTTCACCCATAAGGGCTATGGTAGTGGTGTACAGTTGTGGGTTTTGGGGGGGTTGGGGGGCTCAGCACCTGGGAGCAATTGGTGAAGTCCACTGCAGTGCCCCCTAGGGTGCCCAGTTGGTGTCCTGGCATGTCAGGGGGACCAGTGAACTACAAATTCAGGCTCCTCCCACAACCAAAGGGCTTGAATTTGGTCGTTTCTGAGATGGGTGTCCTCGGTTTCCATTATCATTGAAAATCGGGGACGACCATCTCTAAGGTCGACCTAAATTTTGTGATTTGGGTGTCCCCGACCGTAATATGGAAACGAAAGATGGACGCCCATCTTGTTTCGATAATACGGGTTTCCCTGCCCCTTCGCCGGATGTCCTGCGAGGACGTCCTCAGGAAAATGTGGGCACCCCTTTCGATTATGTCCCTCCAGGTGTCTTTAAATAAAAAGCAGACAAAAAATTGTAAATTACCACTGTCAACTGCTGACCAAGATATAAATAGAAATAACAAACATGGTTTAATTGTCTATATGCGAATGCCAGAAGCCTAAGAAATAAGATGGGAGAGTTAGATTATACTGCACTAAATGAAAAATTAGATATAATAGGCATCTCTGAGACCTGGTTTAAGGAGGATAACCAGTGGGACACTGTCATACCAGTGTACAAATTATATTGTAGTCATAGGGTGGATTGAATTGGTGGAGGGGTAGCTTTGTATGTTAAGGAGGGCCTTGAATCAAATGGATTGAAAATTCTGCAGGAAACAAAACATATCTTGGAATCTCTGTGGATTGAAATTCCATGTGTAAAGGGGAAAAGGATAGTGATAGGAATGTACCTGGTCAGGATGAACAGACAGTGATATTAATATGATCAGATTTGATATCGGCTTTGGAGTAAGTACACGCAAGAAATTTAATACATTAGCATTGAACTTTCAAAAAGGAGACTATGATAAACTGAGAAGAACGGTGAAAAAAAAAAACTTAGAGGAGCAGCTGTGAGGGTCAAAAATTTAGATCAGGCATGGATGCTGTTCAAAAATACTATCCTGGAAGCCCAGGCCAAATATATTCAATGTATTAGAAAAGAAGAAAGGAAGACCACACAACAGCTGGCATTGTTAAAAAGTAAGGTAGAGGAAGCTATTAGAGCTAAAAGAAAATCATTCAGAAAATGGAAGAAGGACCCGACTGAAAATAATAAGAAGCAGCATAAGGAATGGCAAGTCAAATGCAAAGCGCTGATAAGGAAGACAAAGTGGCACTTTGAAAAAAAGATTGTGTTGGCGTTAAAAACATATAGTAAAATTTATTTTTTTTTAGGTATATTAAAAGCAAGAAGCCGGCAAAAGAATCAGTTGGACTGCTGGATGACCAAGGGGTAAAGGGGGCATTCAGGGAAGACAAAGCCATAGTGGAGAAATTAAATTAATTCTTTGCTTCGGTCTTTACTGAGGAAGATTTGGGAGAGATATCAGTGCCAGAAAAGATATTCAAAGCTGACGAGTAAGAGAAACTGAATTAAATCTCTATAAATGTGGAAGTTGTAATAGTGCAATTTGACAAATTGAAGAATAACAAATTGCCTGTACCGGATGGTATTCATTCCAGAGTACTGACAGAATTGAAAAATGAACTTGCAGAACTATTGTTAGCAATAAGTAACGTGGAGGGGCATTTTTGAAAGGGACGTCCTCATTTCGATTTGGACATCCTCGCAAAATGTCCCGATCCAGGGGTGGGGAAACCCGTATTTTTGAAACAAGATGGACGTCCATCTTCCGTTTTGATAATACGGTCAGGGACGTCCAAATCCTTAAATTTGGTTGTCCCTAGACTTGGTCGTTTCTGATTTATGGCGATAATCGAAACCAAGGACGTCCATCTCATAAACAACCAAATGCAAGCATTTGGTCGTGGGAGGAGCCAGCATTTGTAGTGCACTGGTCCCCCTGACATGCCAGGACACCAACCGCGCACCCTAGGGGGTACTGCAGTGGAATTCATAAATTGCTCCCAGGTACATAGCTCCATTACCCCCAACCCCCCCAAAACCCACTACCCACAACTTTTCACCACTACAATAGCCCTTACGGGTGAAGGGGGGCACCTAGATGTGGGTACAGTGGTTTTGTGGTGGGTTTTGGAGGGCTCGCTGTTTCCTCCACAAACGTAACAGGTAGGGGGGGATGGGCCTGGGTCCACCTGCCTGAAGTGCACTGCACCCACTAAAACTGCTCCAGGGACCTGCATACTGCTGTGATGGACCTGATTATGACATCTGAGGCTGGCATAGAGGCTGGCAATCAATATTTTTAAAGATACTTTTTGAGGGTGGAAGGGGGTTAGTGACCACTGGGGGAGTAAGGGGAGGCCATCCCCGATTCTTTTCGGTGGTCATCTGGTCATTTCAGGCACCTTTTTGTGCCTTGGTCATAAGAAAAACACGACCAGGTAATGTCATCCAAGTGTTTGTCAGGGACGTCCTTGTTTCTTTCGATTATGGGTCGAGGATGTCCAAGTGTTAGGCACTTCTGCTGGTTACACCTCTGTCTATACAGCATAGCATCCTGCTGGCTACGGCCACTACCTTGTCACACTGCTTCGCCTTCAGATCTTCAGATACTATCATCCCAAGATCCCTCTCCCTATCTGTGCATATCAGACTCTCACTGTCTAACACGTACATCTCCCGTGGATTACTACTCCCTAAGTGCATCACTTTGTACTTCTTTGCATTGAATTTTAATTGTCAAACATTAGACCATTCTTCTAGCTTCTACAGATCCTTTTTCATGTTTTCCATTCCCTCCGGGTGTCCACTCTGTTACAAATCTTGGTATCATCCACAAAAAGGCAAACTTTACCTTCTAACTCTTCGGCAATGTCACTCACAAATATATTGAACAGAATTGGCCCCAGCACTGATCTTTGAGGCACTCCACTACTCACCTTTCCCTCCTCCAAGTGAATTCCATTAATCACCACCCTCTGGCCATCTGTCCATAAACCAGTTCCTAATCCAGTTCACCACTTTGGGTCCTAACTTCAGCCTGTCAAGTTTATTCAAGAGCTTCCTGTAAGGAACCGTGTCAAAGGCTTTGCTGAAATCTAAGTAGATTACATCTGTCGCACATCCTTGATTCAATTCTCTGGTCACACATTCAAAGTATTTCAATGAGATTTGTTTTACCTTTGGTAAAACCATGTTGTCTCAGATCTTGCAACTTATTGAATTCCAAGAAATTCACTACCCTTTCCTTCTCTATTTCTTCCATTACTTTTCCAATAACCGAAGTGAGACTTGCTGGCCTGTAGTTTCCAGCTTCTTCTCTGTCACCTCTTTTGTGAAGAGGGACTACATCCTCTCTTCTCCAATCCAATGGAACCTCCCCCATCTCCAAGGATTTATTAAACAAATCTTTAAAAGGACCGCCAGAACCTCTCTGAGCTCCCTCAATATCCTGAGATGGATCCTGTCCAGTCCCATGGCTTTGTCCACCTTTAGATTTTTAAGTTGTTCAAAAACAGTGCTATATCTTCCATATTCTTATATGTACTTTTGCCAGTCGATCGTGGTCCTTCTCCAAGATTTTCTTCCGTGAAAACAGAAGTATTTCTTTAGCACATTTTTTTCTTCATCATTTTCAATATAGTGGATCACAGCATCTTTCAGTCTCACAATTCCATTTTTAGTCTTCCTTCTTTCACTAATATACCTGTCACTCCTCCTTACATTTCTAGCGATTTGTTCTTCCGCTTGTGTTTTCGCCAGACGTATATCTCTCTTGGCTTCTTTCAGTTTCATCTGGCATTCCTCTCTGTGTTCCTCTTTTTGAGTTTTTCTGTATTTCATGAATGCCAACTTTTTAGCCTTTATTTTCTCAGCCACTTGCTTGGAGAACCATATCAGTTTCCTTTTTCTCTTGCTTATATTTACTCTCCTTACATAAAGGTTTGTAGCCATATTTATTTTTTTTTATTTTTGTTACATTTGTACCCCACGCTTTCCCACTCATGGCAGGCTCAATGCGGCTTACATGGGGCAATGGAGGGTTAAGTGACTTGCCCAGAGTCACAAGGAGCTGCCTGTGACTGAAGTGGGAATCAAACTCAGTTCCTCAGTTCCACAGGACCAAAGTCCACCACCCTAACCACTAGGCCACTCCTCCACTTTTATAGCTTCTTTCAGCCTGAACTACTGCCTTTCCATTTCTCGTATGTCCTCCCAGCTCATTAGCTCTTTCTGCAGGTATTCCCCAATTTTACTAAAGTCAGTATGTTTGAAATCTAGGACTTTGAGTTTTGAGTGGCTGCCCTCCACTTCAGATGCTATATCAAACCAAACTGTTTAATGGTCACTGCTGGCCCGGTGTGTACCAACTCAGACATTTGATACACTTTCCTCATTTGTGAGCACCTGATCCAGCATGGCTCCCTCCCTCATGGGCTCTGTCACCACTTGTCTGAGCAGAGCACTTTGAAAAGACCCACAATCTCTCTATTTCTTTCTGATTCCGCAGATGGAACATTCGAATCCACATCCAGCAGGTTGACATCTCCCAGCAACAGCACCTCTGTTTTCTTTCCCAGCTTTTGGATATCTGTAACCAGATCTTTATCTAGTTCCTCTGATTGTGTCGGAGGTCTGAAGACAACACCCATGTAGACAGAGGTTCCATCACCTCTTTTTAAGGTGATCCATATCGCTTCTTCCTTTTCCCAGGCCCCTGTCATTTCAGTTGCTGCAATATTGTATCTCACATACAGAGCTACTCTTCCACCTGTAGGACCATCTCTATCCTTCCTAAATAGATTATAGCCTGGTAGGTTTGCATCCCATTCAGCCATGTCTCTGTGATTGCAACAATGTCTGTCTGCCTCTAACATTAGGGCTTGCAGATCATGAACTTTGTTGCTTAGCCTACAAGCAGATGGCTGACTGAAAGGACGTGCAGTGAGGAGCTCCTCCGGACAATCGGAGATCTCTACTTTTAGATGCTACACGTGATAGTTGCCCCGATTAAAAACTCCGATTGGCAGCTACCCAGCACGACATCCGAAGCAGACGGCGAGCAGAAAGACTGCGGTCCAGAATAGGATCCACAGACTTGTCTGAGAACCCTGGTGGCGAAAGCTCTGACCAGAGGTGCACACGTGTGTGGCACAAACTGCCCTGCATTCCGCGACCCACACGGCCCTGAGACCCAACTCGGTACGCAGCGAAGTCGTTCGCCGAGTTGCCACTGACGGTGGACAGTAAGAATCGGAATCAGTTCCGCGGATATCCATGGGAACCCAGGAGGTACACACGTGAACGACCCAAGCTGCCGTGTACTCAGCGACCTGCACGGCCCTGAGGGAGCCGATCACTGAGGTTCTGATGACCAACCTGCGAGCATCATCTGCACGGCCCTGAGGGAGCCGTTGGCCATCGGACTAGAGCCTTAATGAAGAGCTCCAGAGTCTAAAATGCTACTGGGCTGATATAGCCCTCCGAACCGTGATTTAACGAGCGCTCGGACCGTCCAGTGGCAAGGAGAGAACAAGGGTGACCCATAGCCGCACATCAAGGCTTCAGGCTGCCACCCCAGCGAAAATACCAATACCTGGAAACAGCGCCATCGGCGACCAAACCAGACCACGCAGCCAGTAGCAGTAAGCTGACCACACGACGGGAGAAAATTCACCAACCGAAAAACAGGAAAGCATACCTGCTCCGCACGTGGTAAGCGATCATGTCACTGCAACCCCCTGATCTGAATTGAGATCCCGATCGGTAGAAGTAACAAAGAGGCGCTGCGAACCCAGGTCACTCGCGAGACATTACATCCGGCGATCCTAACGACCAGTGATCAGTGATTACAGGACCTGCAGGGATCAGGAAGCAGGCAACCATCTGGAACCGCGCCCGGCTGGAAAGGTGAGGTCCTGCGGTAGGATCACAGATCGGGTGGCAGGTTGAGTTGCAAGGGAGATCCTAAGCACTGGAGGCCGGCGTCATCCCCTACAGGGTTCAGAGAACCAGCGGTCGACTAGAACCGCTGAAGTCTGAAGGAACCGAGGGACAAACTGAGTGCCTCGAGGCAGAGTCATATAACGAAGGAAGGATCGAGTGACAAAGGGGACCTTGAAAGCCTGGAGAACTGGCGATGACCACGCCGTACAGACATGCCAGAAAGGCGAGAGAGGCCTCCCACCGACCTTCCCGCATGTGAAACGACGAATGCTTGGAAGAAGCGCTAGGCAGCAAACAAGAAGGACGCGGGTCTCTTCACAAAAGGTGACTACTCAATGAGCAGACGACTGAGTTATCATTCTAGCTTAGAATCTTCTCAAATTTATACAAAGCACAATAACTGATTCATAGTATAAGTGAAGTGCTTGCTGCAGACTGATTGACTAGTTGATATATCCTTCTAGCTAAGTATTTTCTAGCTCAGAACCTCTCAATAACTGAATCATAGTATATGCGAACTGTTCTGCTGCAAACTGATTGACTATCTGATATATCCTTCTAGTTAAGTAACTGCTAGCCCAGAATCTTCTCTAATTTATACAGAGCACAATAACTGACCAATAGTATGTGAACTGTTTTACTGCAGATTGATTGACTATTTGATATATCCTTCTAGCTAAGTATTTTCTCTAATATAGGCAAGGTACAATCATTGATTTACTGAATAATTCATATGTATTTATTAATACTGATGCAATACTGAAATGTTTAATGATTTAATCCCCTAATGCTTTCAAATACTGTACTGCAAACTGATCGATTACTTGAGATACTCTTCTAACTCATTATTTTCCCTAGTCTAGGCAGATTACAATCACTGATTTATTGTATACTTTCTATATATCTCTTAATACCTTAAAGAGAATACTTTAAAGAGAAGCCCAAAGAGTTACAACAAAATGATTATCACCAAATTAATCCTAATAACATACACTTTATCACTAATTCACCAATTACTAACCACCCCCCTTACAAACAACAACAACATACCCACACTAACTAGCCTCTTCAGATTACCTAGGCACCACATACTTCACCAGAACAACAATAATCAAAACAATGAAAAAACTACCCCACGACAACAAACATATCACAAAGGAAAGAAAGGACATAACAAACATACACAACAAGCGAACAGACAACTTAAGAAAATCATCACAATTACGAATACAAAAGACCCCTACCAAACAATCCAGGAGGGATACATAAACGCCAGATCAGTAGTAAATAAAACATCAACAATAACTGACTGGATCACAGCAGACAATCTTGACCTAGTACTCATCAGTGAAACCTGGATCCACGATCAAAAGGACCCCATAATCTTAGAACTCTGTCCCCCAGGTTACAAAATTACACACTGGACAAGGAAAGAAAAAAAGAGGAGGTGGAATAGCACTAATCTATAGATCCCACTTCACCGCAACACCAACTGCTGAGTCTATAACACCAAAACTCGAAATTGCCTCAGTTAGAATCCACCATGCTACCCTATTCGACCATCTAAACCTGGTCCTGTTCTATAGACCACCAGGAAATTGGCAAGAATGCCAATCAAACTTTATGGATTTTCTATCGAATGCATGTATGTCCAACACCAACTTGCTCATAATATGGGACATAAACCTACACCTGGATGACCCTAATGCAACCAATACACGTGACTGCAAAGACTTCCTACAACTATGGGACCTCAACCTGCCTAATATGCAAGCTACACATGTCAAAGGACACACAATTGACCTCCTTACACACAAACTATCCGTAGACTCAAACCTTATACTAACAGATACAAAATGGACAGCCATACTATGGTCAGACCACCATAAATTAAACGTAGTCCTACAATGGCGGAAAAAAAGAAACGCAACCCAAGCAAGAAAGCACAACCTACACCACTAGAGGTCAGATCGATCCTGATATTTTCTGGCAACAGATCTACAAAAAGGAATGGTCAGCACAGACAGACTCCAAACAATATCTCCAAAACTGGGATGACAGATGCAGCAGCATACTTGACGAAACTGCACCACTACAAACAAGAACCACCCGAAGACACAGTTCAATACCTTGGTTCAACGAAGAACGGAAAAAACTGAAAACACAAGTCAGGAGACTCGAACGTGCATGGCAAAAAATGAAAAATGAACATACATTAAAAGATTGGAAACAAATGCAAAGAAAATACAAATATGCAATAAGACAAACAAAAAGAGCATACTACAAAACCAAAATAGGACCAGACTACAAAGACGCACACAAACTCTACCAACTTGTCAGTAAATTAATAGACATCACACCGGTTACCACAGCCAACACAGACACCCCATTGGCAGATTAACTTGCCAAATACTTAAATGAGAAAGTTATAAAACTCCTTTCCACCACTGATCACGAAAAATTTATGGATTGCCTAGGCCCTACTCCCGGTGAACACCCAGCAGATCGAACCTGGAATGACTTCGACCTGCTAACCGAAGAAACCATAACTCAAGCACTCAACAAATTCTTCAAAACCCACTCCAAACTGGATATTTGCCCTAGGAACCTAATAAGGTTCGCCCCCAAACGCTACATAACAGACCTTACGGCATACCTGAACTACATGCTACAACATGGACTTTTCCCCAAGGACAAAGGAAATATACTACTTACACCCATACCCAAAGATTTAAAGAAAAATCTAAATGACACAACCAACTATCAACCAGTAGCATCCATCCCCCTGATAGTAAAACTAATGGAAAGTAGGGTGACCAAACAACTCACCAATTACCTAAACAAATTCACAATACTACATGATTCACAGTCGGGATTTCGATCCAACCATAAGTACATAAGTAATGCCATACTGGGAAAAGACCAAGGGTCCATCGAGCCCAGCATCTTGTCCACGACAGCGGCCAATCCAGGCCAAGGGCACCTGGCAAGCTTCCCAAACGTACAAACATTCTATACATGTTATTCCTGGGATTTTGGATTTTTTTTCCAAGTCCGTTTAGTAGCGGTTTATGGACCATAGTACTGAAACAGTGCTAACCACTCTCATAACCAAATTCAAACAACTAATTGCAACTGGCAACAACGTACTACTTCTACAATTCGATATGTCCAGCGCTTTCGACATGGTCAGCCACCAAATACTCTCGAACATCCTAGACTACTTCGGGATCGGAGGAAATGTATTAAGATGGTTCAAAGGATTCCTAAGAGCAAGAACTTATCAAGTGATTTCTAATTCAAAAACGTCAACACCATGGAAACCTGAATGCGGAGTACCACAAGGATCACCGCTCTCACCAACCCTTTTTAACCTAATGATGATACCTTTAGCCAAATCGCTATCCTACCAAGGACTCAACTCATACATATATGCAGATGATGTCACAATCTATATCCCGTTCAAACAAGACATAGCTGAAATCACAAATGAAATCACGCACAGCCTCCAAATAATGAACTCATGGGCGGACGCATTCCAACTAAAGCTAAACACAAAAAAAAAACACAATGTCTCATTCTGTCCTCACAATATAACACAAACAAACCCAATACCATAAACACCCCAGACTACGCCCTACCGGTCTCAGATAGCCTGAAAATTCTGGGAGTCACAATTGACCGAAATCTCACATTCGAAGATCATGCGAAAAATACAGTAAAGAAAATGTTCCACTAGATGTGGAAACTTAAAAGAATCAAACCTTTCCTTGTCATCAAGCAGATGAAGCCATTACGTATGGGTTGTGTCCATCAACCAGCAGGGGGAGATAGAGAGCACTCAACTTTTCACAGTGCCTCATGTCCAGCCAGCTCCTCTGCCTCTTCAGTATTCTCTATCTCCCCAAGCAGGGTGGCTGCAGCTTCTTCGAGCTCCATCAAAAATCTGCCTGGGGGTGGCTCCTGGCTTGCCAGTTGTTAGCTGGGGTGTTAGAGGCTATAGCAGCTTCACTTTGAAGACACATAGGTTAGCCCTTTCCCTGCCTTACCCATGCCCCCGTGGATGTGGACATATTAGCTTGCTTTTCCCTGTCCTTTCCCATTCAGTGGATGCAGGCACATTGGTTCACCTTTCCCTGCCTTTCCCACTCATCTGAGCCTCCGGAGTTCTTATTACTTCTGCTTTCCTCACAGCGTTAAAAAAAAAAAAAAATGGAACAGAGGTTTTCCTTTGATTCTTCTATGGGACCGGAGCTGTGATACTCGGTCCGGTGAGGTAAGAGTGTTTTCTAACTCCTCCGGGGTGGGCCCGCGATCGGGGCGTTTTTGGCGTGAAACCGCCATTTTGAATTTTCCCACTGTTTTTGGCGATGGCTGCAGAGAATGTAAAGCGCTGTTCCCGGTGTGGCAAGCGCAAATCAGCAGCGAGGCTCTGTAAATTGTGTTGTACAGGTGTAAGAGCCGGCCCGAGCATGGCGAGTGATGATTCTTCCCGCTCAGAGCTGGCAGCGGACACCATTTTGAATTCTCCGCATGGCGCGGCCTCCGTAGAGACGGAGAGCCCTGAGCCCGGGGGGGGGGGGGGGGGGGAACCTCGAATTGAGGTTATTCAGGGAGCGGCTAGCCCCGGACGGGATCTGGGTGCCCAGGGCGAGTTTTTCTCCCCTGATTTTGTGTTATTATTGCATAAAGCATACATGCTGAAAAGAGCTCTCCCTCAAGAGTCGTCTGAGGCCCCTTCTATTGTCCCCCCCCCCCCCCCCCCCCCCCGGTGGATTCTGGCCTGGGACTGCCCGCTGAGGCTATTTTCCCTGATAATTGGCATAAAGAAAAGTGTAGAAGGGCTAATTCCCCTTCAGATTGTGGTGCACCTCCTCCCCCTCCCCCCCCCCCCCCCCCCCCCCCCGTGGTCGGGCTGTGAGGATTCGGAGAGTTCTGGCAGGCCTTCGTGGTCTGAAGAGCCAGAGTCAGGTGCAGAATTACCACAGGATCAGGATGATCCCTCCGCGGTGAGGATTTTCCACCGTGATGAGCTGCCAGCACTTATTTCAGATGCCCTACAGGTCCTTTCTATTGAAGAGCCTGACAGTGGCACGGCCTCCTCTGTGAATCCTAGGATGGCTAGTACCAAAAAGCCTGCTCGAGCCTTTCCTTTGCATGACTCCATCTAAGAGCATATTTCCGCTCAGTGGGCTGACCCCGAGGGACCTTTGAAAGTTTCCAGGGCTATGGGGCAATTATACCCTCTGCGTGAGGAGCATTTGGCTTGCTTTGCAATGCCTAAAGTAGATGCCCTAGTCACTGCGGTGACAAAGAGAACTACCCTCCCTGTGGAAGGAGGAGTTGCCCTGAAGGATATACAAGACCGTAGGCTGGAAGCAGCACTTAAACGGTCCTTTGAAATTGCAGGTCTTACTGTTCGGGCGTCTGCATGCAGCTGTTATGCTGCTAGAGCCTGCCTGGCGTGGTTGCAACAGACAGTGGAACAACCCGGAGATGGAGCGGAGCCCTTCTCGGATGTGGCTCCGCGGCTGGAGTCGGCCTTGTCCTTTTTGGCTGATGCCCTTTATGATATTGTCAGAGCTTCGGCTAAACAAATGGCAGCAGCAGTGGTGGCTCGCCATCTTATTTGGCTACAACATTGGGCAGCGGACATGGCCTCTAAGCAAAGGTTGGTGAAGTTGCCCTTTCAAGGCCTTCTCCTATTTGGTGAGGAGTTGGAAAAAAAATTGTTAAAGGCCTGGGAGATCCTAAACCCCAGCGCTTGCCCGAAGATAGGCTGAGGCCTTCCTCCAAGGGCCAGGCGGTCCACTCCTCTTATAGACCTCGCTTCCGTGAAGCTAGAAGGTACCGCCCGGGGCGTTCTGCTGGGTTCACTTCTCGTGCCCGTTTTTCAGCAGAGGAACTCCTTTCGCTCGGACAAGCGTTCCGCAGCCACCGGCTCTAGGCCTGGAGTTCAGGGGCGACCCTCTCAATGATGGTGCGCCGGCCCCCTCCTCGCTTCCTGTCATCGGAGGATGTCTTTCCCTCTTTGCCAAGGAGTGGGCCAATATTTCCTCAGATCAGTGGGTTCTGGACTTGATCAGAGATGGCTACAGAATAGAATTCAACGCCCCAGTAAGAGACGTGTTTGTGGAGTCCCGATGCGGTTCTGCCGCCAAATGGACGGCAGTAGAGGAGACTTTGCAAGGTCTGATTCAGTTAGGGGCCGTGTCCCGGTACCTCTCGCCGAACATAGCTACGGCCGATACTCCATCTACTTTGTGGTGCCGCGAAAAGGTGGGTCTTTTTGCCCTATTCTGGACTTAAAAGAATTAAACAAGTCCCTGACAATGCGGCATTTCCACATGGAAACCCTGCGCTCCGTCATTGCTGTGGTACAGCCAGGAGAGTTTCTCACGTCTCTAGACCTGAAAGAAGCTTACTTGCACATACCAATTTGGCCCCCGCACCAGAAGTTTCTGAGGTTTGCGGTGTTGGGAAAACATTTCCAGTTCTGGGCCTTACCTTTTGGCCTCGCCACAGCTCCCCGAACCTTTTCAAAGGTAATGGTGGTAGTAGTTGCTTTGCTCAGTCGAGAAGGTATCAGGGTTCACCCGTACCTTGACGACTGGCTCATCAGAGCAGACTCTGTAACATAGAGCTATCAAGCTACAGCCAGAGTGGTCTCAGTACTTCAATCTCTAGGCTGGGTCGTCAATATGGCCAAAAGTCACCTGACCCCCTCGCAATCTCTAGAATATTTGGGGGCCAGGTTCAACACAGACTTGGGCTATGTATACCTACCCGAGCTAAGGCGGTGCAAGCTTCAGAATCAGGTCCGTCTGCTCCTGAGGATGCCCCGCCTGCGAGCTTGGGACATTGTCCAGCTGCTGGGATCGATGACAGCCACATTGGAAGTGGTGCCCTGGGCGAGAGCGCACCTGAGACCTCTACAGTATTCCCTACTTCAAAGATGGTCTCCAGTTTCTCAGGATTATCAATGCAGACTTTCTTGGCTCCCTGCGGCCCGACTCAGCATGGAGTGGGGGCTCTCAGACAGCATGCTGTGGTGAGGAATGCTGCTGGTGCTCCCCGATTGGTGTCTAGTAGTGACAGATGCCAGCCTGAAGGGCTGGGGCGCACATTGCAAGGGGAAGAATGCCCAGGGTCTATGGACACCCGAGGAGTCGGAGTGGTCCATCAACCGCCTGGAGTTGAAAGCGGTGTTTCAGGCGCTTCTGGCCTTTCAAGTGACCCTGGAAGGATTGGCTGTCAGAGTGATGTCGGACAACACGACAGCAGTGGCCTACATAAATCGACAAGGCGGCACTAAGTGCAGAGCACTGGCCGTGCGGGCCGAACAGATTTGCCACTGGGCCGAGCTGCTTCCCTCTGTCGGCAGCTCACATTGCAGGTCAGAGCAACATGCAAGCCGATTATCTAAGCAGGCATCAGATCGATGCAGCAGAATGGGAACTAGCAGACGAAGTATTCCTGCAGATATGTGCCAAATGGGGCAAGCCCGTGATGGATCTTATGGCGACAAGTTCAAATGCCAAAGTCCCATGCTTCTTCAGCAGACGGAGAGATCCTCGCTCGGCAGGGTTGGATGCTTTGACTCAGCCCTGGCATCCGGGCCTACTATATGTGTTCCCTCTGTGGCCCTTGATAGGGTGCGTGCTCCTGCGGATTCGGCTGCACCCAGGAGAAGTGGTCCTCATCGCCCCGGATTGGCCCAGGAGGCCTTGGTATGCGGACCTCCAACAGATGCTAGTGGCGGCTCCCCTTCCTTTACGTCTGGTACTGAACCTGTTGTCACAGGGTCCGGTAGCCACGGAGGACGCCTGCCGCTTTGATCTTATGGCATGGCGATTGAGAGGGCGCAATTGAGGGACAAAGGCTATTCAAACACAATCATTTCCACTCTCCTGCAGGCCCGCAAGCGTTCCATGTCCGTGGCTTATGCCAGGATTTGGCGCCAGTTTGAGTCTTGGTGTGCTTCAAAAGCAAAAACACCCATGCGGGCTCCTGTCTCGCCGATTCTGGACTTTTTGCAGGATGGTGTACAAATAGGCTTGGCCTATAATTCCCTGCGGGTGCAAGTGGCAGCGTTGGCTTCCCTCTGTGGTAAGGTTGAAGGCGTGTCTTTAGCTGCTCATCCAGATGTGGCACCGTTTCTTAGTGGGGTGCTTTGGCTCCGGCCTTCCGTGCGAGCACCCTGTCCAGCTTTGAACCTGAGGCTAGTTTTGAAGGCCCTGCAGGCTTCTCCTTTTGAGCCGCTTCGGCGAGCATCGGAGAAAGATTTGACACTAAAGGCCGTTTTTCTTGTGGCCATTACTTTGGCGAGACGGGTGTCAGAGCTCCAGGCACTGTCCTGTAGAGACCCATTTCTGCAATTCTCAGAGTCCGAGGTCAAGGTTCGGACCGTGCCTTCCTTCATGCCTAAGGTGGTTGCAGCGTTTCACCTAAACCAGCCTATTTTCTTGCCCTCCTTTGATAAGGAGGAGTTTCCAGAATCTTTTGGGCAGTTGCACCTGTTGGATGTGCGCAGGACTCTGCTGCAGTATCTGCAAGTTACTATCTCTTTCAGGATCTATGATCATCTGTTTGTTTTGCTATCAGGTCCTCGCAGAGTGTCTCCAGCGTCTAAAGCCACTATTGCCCGCTGGCTCAAAGAAACTATCTTTTTAGCTTATCTGCTTGCCGGCCGGTCTCCGCCTGTAGCCTTTAAGGCGCATTCTACCAGAGAGATTTCTTCCTCTTGGGCTGAAACTGGAGCATTCTCTCGTCAAGAGATATGCAGTGCAGCAACATGGGCTTCTAAGCTCTCTTTTGCCCGACATTACAGGCTGGATGTGGCTGCTAGGAGGGATGCTCGTTTTGGGGCACAAGTGCTAGCGCGTGGTGTGACCTGTTCCCACCCTATATAGGGATTGCTTTGTTACATCCCATACGTAATGGCTTCATCTGCTTGATGATAAGGAAGGGAAAATTAGGTTCTTACCTTGGTAATTTTCTTTCCTTTAGTCATAGCAGATGAAGCCATGAGCCCTCCCTGTATGATTGTCTGTATGCTGTGAATCTGTTTCAGGTTCTGTTCTTGTTTCCTGAAGTTCCTTCCTTGGGAGAAAGTTAGAAAACAGTCTTCAGGATTCATGTTCACTTATAGAAGGATGAGTCCATTCCCTCCAGTTTATGTTTTGGAGGATGAGTTTATTCCCTCCAGGAGGTTGCATGTATCCCCTCCAGTTATACAATAAGGAGGACGAGTTTATTCCCTCCAGGAGGATGTGTTTATTCCCTCCTTTTGAGTTCATGCCCTTGTTAAGGGGCCTTCGTTCGCTGTGAGGAAAGTTCATGTTATTCCCATTGTGGTTTGCCATACTGCTTTGGAAGCTTCAAATACTGAAGAGGCAGTGGAGCTGGCTGGCCATGAGGCACTGTGAAAAGTTGAGTGCTCTCTATCTCCCCCTGCTGGTTGATGGACACAACCCATACGTAATGGCTTCATCTGCTATGACTAAAGGAAAGAAAATTACCAAGGTAAGAACCTAATTTTCCCTTCTTCCCAAGGGAAGTATTCCGCAGCCTAGTGCAATCAATGGTACTCAGTCACCTAGACTACTGCAATGCCATTTATGCCGGATGCAAAGAACAAATCATCAAGACGCTTCAAACCGCTCAAAACACAGCAGCCAGACTCATATTTGGGAAAGCAAAATACGAAAGCGCCAAACCCCTAAGAGAAAAACTACACTGGCTCCCACTAAAAGAACGTATTGCATTCAAAGTTTGCACCCTGGTCCACAAAATCATTCACGGAGAAGCTCCGACATACATGTCAGACCTTATAGACTTGCCAATTAGGAATGCAAAAAATCATCACGCACATTCTCAATCTCCATTATCCTAACTGCAAAGGGCTAAAATATAAATCCACATACGTGAAAAGTTTCTCATACATCTGCACGCAGCTATGGAACACACTACCAAAGGCATACCATAAGCATTCATCTTAAATACTAAAAAACAATACTATACACGATCTATACAAAACCGAAGTCTTATCTCATGACTGATTAAACTATCTGAAATTAATGATCAAGCGATACCACTTTACACCATATGCTGAATAGTCTATAGTCGAAGACCTAATGTACGTTACAATCCAAGTTGTTTCTTAGAAACCTTCACGCAATAACATAAAGTATTCTTCTTTACCATATATGTATGCACATGATGTATATATACACCACGATCTGTTCCACTCATGTTATACTACATGCCTGATACCATGTATGTATGCACCTTAACGCAATACTATTTGTTATTCTGTTACCCGGAAATGGCATCCGCCATTACGGCAAATGTAAGCACATTGAGCCTGCAAATTGGTGGGAAAATGTGGGATACAAATGCTACAAATAAATAAATAAATTGTTTTCCATCTACATTTGTGGCATTTTCGTCTTTTATTTGTTTTTTGTTTAGTCTCACTTCCTGCTGTGTTGGTAAAAAGTGATTTGCTAAGATTGCTGTTTTCATTGCTTTCTTTTCTACTGTCACATCTTTAGCTAGGGGTGACCACTGAAAATGACATGCATCCATATGCCACCCCCACCTTCATTTAAATGCCTAGAAACTTATGATCAGAAGTAAACACAGGTGCTAGAGGCTGTTAGTGCCATACTAGCACCTGCGTTTGCTACTGCCCCATGATCATAGCCCCTGAGCACATGAAACAACACACTCGAGGGCTCTGAACACAATTAGCATGCAAATGCATGAAAAACAGGGCTCTTAGCACAAATAGCATACAATGCATGCTAAATGTAGTCCTCCCCAATGATCAACGAGGAGCGCCCCAAACATTGGCACGCTGTCTGTGGCAAACCCTACACCAGTTCAGAGCTGGTGAGCCCTGTCCAGCATGCATGAGCTGGTGAGGCCTGTCCAGCATGCAGTTGCATGCTAGCAGTCTCCCCTTCCCCCAATGCAGCAGCCTGACCCCCCCACACACAGTGGCACGGAGGCTGGAGGTGCTGGAGATCAATACAGTTTGTCTCCAGCCCCCCTAACCCCCCCAGCATCCCCTCACATGGAGCCCTGGTGGTCCAGTGGTCCACGAGTCAATCCCTCCCAACCTGGTGGTCTAGAGGGCCCTTCCACACCCCTAACTTCGTTGGAGGAGAGAGGTCGCCTCCCTCCTTTTCCATCGGTGCTGCCTCAAAAATTGTGGCGCCCAGCTCTGCCCATTACATTCTGGGATGCACTGGGTGGGGCTTCACACCATATAAGGGATCCATGTGAGGAGATGCTAGGGGAGTTGGGGGGGGTGGATACCCACTGATCTCCAGCCCCATGAACTTGTATCAGGGGGACTGGAGGTCTGCCGGACTTCCAGCCCATGTCGCTTGACTTGGGGTGGGGTTACTAAGAGTCTGGTGGTCCCATGGACCTCCAGCCCCTGTGTTTGACAGGTCTGGGCTTTTGACAGGGAGGGGGGCAGGGTTAGAAGACAGAGAATTACACCACAATACAGATTCACAGGACAAATTAATTAAGCAATAAGCAATAAATTCTAGAGATTATATCAGATAGCTAAACCTGTAGCCAGAAAGTTGAGAAATTAGAATAAAATAATCAGAAATCATTTAGCAGTATTTTGGTTCAGGTTCAGCACATGGAATGCTACAAACAAAGTGGTCTGTGTTTCCCTATTTAGGGCCCAACCTCCCTCCTGCTGTGCAATGATTATCTTACAGTGAGGGGTAGATGCACTAAAAAAAACCGAGCCATTAACGTGGGTTTTAAACTGGTTCAAGCCAGTTCAACGAGCAAGTAGTAAACCGTGCCATGCACAAAAGGGCATTTTCCCGTCACGGTAGCAGCTAACGAAAAAGGAATGCAAATGATCCAAAGGGTATTATAATGAGCTGCACTACCATTTCAGGCTATTATAATGAGATGCACTAAGGTATTACGATCCCCTTACCGTGGAAAACCTAACGGGAGGTCTGTACCTCTCGTTAGGCTGGGGCTGCTGTGAATGGGACCCATGGAGACCAGTGGAAAAGCGCCTAACACCCATCAAAAAAAAAGAACAAGCTGCGTGTCCCAAGTGCTCGTGAGAGACTTAAAAACATTTTTTTAAAGTTATGGCACCTTTGCTATGCCTGTGGCCGTCCCTGCGCCTTCCTGTACCGCCCGGGAAAAGGAAGATGCCGCTCACCCCCTCCACGGCATGCGGCAGGAAGGCTCCGGGGGTTCCTCCCTTCCGTGATCTCGGTTCAGCTGCCACCCCTGAGAGCCCACCTCAGGCAAGAAAAGTGCAGGAGAGCGCACTTGAGGACATCCATCATCCACGTCTTCTACTCCCGTCCATCTTTCGCTAAGGAATCGGTAAGCAACGGGCATTAACGATTGTTTTAGTGCATCTTCCTCTGAGTCAGCCAAGTGCTGTATCAAAAAATGTTCTCTAGGTGTGGCCAGCAATGATACAGTTTGATAAAAGAAATTCAGTTTGATCCAACAATCAAATTCAGCTAGAATATAACTTTTCTTTTGTAAATCTAAATATTCTCAATAATTATAGCAGTTTCATCAATATAAAATGCAACTGTAAAACCAGTTGGGAGACTAAAGCTGCTTTTTTTTTTTTTAACCTAGGACTGGCAGAAACTGTCCACAAAGTTAGAATGCTATAGCAAGAGTTAGCAGGGTGTAGAACAAGAAGCAGTTAGAAAAAGCTATCCTCTCTACTATCAGAGCTAGGCAGGAAGAAAAAGAGAGTAATTTATCTTTAAAATGTTTATCTTTCTGCCCTCTCCCAGGTATAAGGTACTAGTTACCTGTAACCGGGAAGGTCCAGGACTCCAGGGATTATGGTCCTAACGCCAACAGGTGGAGAGACAGAAAGACACAGAAGGCCTTAGTAATATGAGAATAATCAGTAATTGTTTTATTACACTTACCAATCAGGAATACAATTAGAATAAGTAATATAATTAATTAATTCTCATATGAGACAGCAACCGGGACACAAACCTGACCTCTGACCTTAACTCTCTGATTGCCTCTGTCCATGATTCTCCTTTTATACCTTTTTCTCCCATTGACTAGTATTGAAAGTACAAAGTCAGCATATTCTAACATCTTCTAGTAAATTCTAGCAAAGCTCTTCATAACATATTTGCTTATTATAAGTAAGGTCAGTAAGGTTATCCTACTTTGCAAAAAACATCTTCCCAGTAACCAAAGTTGTGTCTGCTTTCATGGTCAGCAGCAAATTTCCCCTTACATTGCTATAATCATGCACAGTATTCTCTTGCCACACATATCTTTGTTATGACTCCATATCTGCCTGTCTCCTCAACAGAAAGTGCAAGCTGACATGAGATTCATATTCTGTGTAATTTCTTATGATTTAGCTTCTCAGTGATTCTTAACCTGTTCATAGCCTGTTCACAGAGGCATAGCTGTGCTCATAATTCTCAGTTACTGTTGCAAAGTTATTTTATGGTTCATGACCTGCATGTCCCATATAAACAGGTCCTCCCTTGAAGGTCTTCATAAGCAAGACCTTCAACAAAGTTGGGAGTTACCAGTGTTTTTTATATGACACCTAGCCCAACTCCTAGGTAAATATTCACACCTCAAGATCTGTGTGTTCTCAGCAAGCAGATGATTAGTGCTCCAATTTTTTTTTGTTACATTTGTACCCCGCGCTTTCCCACTCATGGCAGGCTCAATGCGGCTTACATGGGGCAATGGAGGGTTAAGTGACTTGCCCAGAGTCACAGGGAGCTGTCTTAGGTTACAGGCCTGAGAATCCCGTAGTAGGGGGAAAGACTCGGTCCTGACTTACCCTGTTATGGCTAGGCAATTGCATGAGCACTAGGAGGGGGATAGTAAATAGGAGAGACACTAGTGTACTATATTTGTGAGGTACGGTGGCTAGGATGTGTAACAGATAAAGGATAATGTGTAGCAAGACAATAAGGTGTAGGTGGAACCCTTTAAAACACCCACCATGGTCTTATTAAGTTACCCATTAATATTTGGATGTATTATACAGTACTTTCATTAAGAGTATCATCTATAAGGTTTATATGTGCAAGATCAGCATACAGTTCAGCATATTCAGGTCTAACAGCACAAATCATTTTTTACAAGCATGGTACTGGAAGATTGGAGGATAGCCAATGTCACGCTGATTTTTAAAAAAAGATTCCAGTTGTGATCCAGGAAATTATAGATCGGTGAGCCTGGCGTCAGTGCTGGGCAAAATGGTAGAGACTATTATAAAGAACAAAATTACAGAGTATATTCAAAAGCATGAGACAAAGCCAACATGGATTTAGTGAAGGGAAATCTTTCCTCACAATTACATTTCTTTGAGGTGTGATCAAGCATGTGGATAAAGGTGAACTGGTCAATATTGTGTATCTGGATTTTCAAAATGCATTTGACAAAGTACCTCATGAAGACTCCAGAGGAAAATTGGAGAGTCATGGGATAGGAGGTAGTGTACTATTGTGGATTAAAAACTATTAAAAGATAGAAAACAGAGTGGGGTTAAATGGTCAGTATTCTAAATGGAGAAGGATAGATAGTGGGGTTCCCCAGGTGTCAGTGCTGGGAACGCTGCTTTTAACATATTTTATAAAAGATCTAGAGATGGGAGTAACTAGTGAGGTAATTAGATTTGCTGACGACACAAAGTTATTCAAAGTTTGTTAAATCACAAGAGGATTGTGAAAAATTACAAGAGGACTTTACGAGACTGGGAGACTGGGCATCCAAATGGCGGACGATGTTTAATGTGAGCAAGTGCAAAGTGATGTATGTGGGAAAGATGAACCCAAACTATAGCTGCATAATGCAAGGATCCACATTAGCTGTCACCGACCAGGAAAGGGATCCAGGTGTCATCGTTGATGATAGTTGAAACTCTCTGCTCAGTGTGCGGCGGCAGCTAAGAAAGCAAATAGAATGTTAGGTATTATTAGGAAAGGAATGGAAAACAAAAATGAGGATGTTATAATGCCTTTATGTTGCTCCATGCTGTGACTGCACCTCAAATATTGTGTTCAATTCTGGCAACCACATCTCAAAAAAGATATAGTGGAATTAGAACAGCTACAGAGAAGAGCAACAAAAATAATAAAGAGGATGGGACGACTTCCCTATGAGGAAAGGCTAAAGCGGCTAGGCTCTTGAGCTTGGAGAAGAGACAGCTGAGGTTTATAAAATAATGAGTGGAATGGAACGGGTAGATACGAATCACTTGTTTATTCTTTCCAAAAATACTAGAACTAGGGGACATGCAATGAATCTACAAAGTACACTGAAACCTCGGTTTTCGTTGATATTCGTCCGAAACTATCGACAAAAACTGAAACCAACGAAAACCGAGGCAACAAGCATTTTTCTTTTAAATGAATAAAAAAGACTAGTGTATAGAATAAATGAACCTTTAACATGGCATTTACCTTTCTGAAGTCTCTTCTGGTGTATGGAAGATGGAGAGAGAGGAGCAGAGATTATTGTTTGGAAGGGGGATCCCCTCCATAAGGACACTATCTGGGGGGGTCACTTCCCTTCTTGTTCTTTTGCCACTAGGACCAGCTTCTGGGGGGGGGGGGGGGGGTCACTTCCCTCTTGTTCTTTTGCCACTAGGACCAGAAACGTGTCCAAAGAGGTTTGTTTCTGTCGCCTCTTTAAGATTTGCCTAAAATGGGGCAACACATTATCATTGAACAAGTTGCAGACACGGCTTGCAACAGCTTTGTCTGGGTGATTTTTCTCCACAAACACCTGTACTTTACTCCACATGGAGAGGATGTCCTTAATCTCTGAAGAAGGCACATTCTCTACTGTTTCTTCCTCATTATCCGAAGCAACTTCTTCATCTGCCATCTGTTGCACTTCTAGTTGAAGGTCTTGCAGCTCTTCAGTGGTGAGTTCTTCACTGTGGTCATCCACCAACTCTTCCACATCCTCACTACTCACCTCCAAGCCCATGGAATTACCTAAATGAACAATTGACTGCACAACATGTGTAGGGTCATCAGGTGAAGGATCTAACCCTTCTAAATCTCTCTCATGCACACATCCTGGCCATAATTTCTTCCATCCACAGTTTATCGTCCTGGATGTCACTCCCTGCCAAGCCTTATCTATGAGGCTGATGCAGTTAAGAATGTTGAAATGTTTTTTCCAGAACTCTCTTAAGGACAATTCTGTATCTGATGTCACCTCAAAGCACCTTTGAAACAATGCTTTTGTGTACAGTTTCTTGAAATTGGAAATGACATTCTGGTCCATGGGCTGGATGAGTAGTGTGGTATTAAGGGGCAAGAACTTCACAGTGATAAAACTGAACTGCTCCAACAGTGCATCTTCCAAACCTGGAGGATGTGCAGGAGCATTGTCCATTAACAGGAGGCACTTAAGGGGCAAATGATTTTCCTGGAGGTATTTTTTCACACTCGGGCCAAACACTTCATTCATCCACTCAATGAAAATTGCCCTTATGACCCATGCTTTCTTGTTTGCTCTCCACATCACACACAGTTTACTTTTGATCACATTGTTTCTGCTAAATACTCTAGGAGTTTCTGAATGGTACACCAGTAAGGGCTTCACTTTACAATCACCACTAGCATTACCACACAACAGAAGAGTAAGTCTATCTTTCATAGGCTTATGTCCTGGCAGTGCCGTTTCCTCCTGTGTAATGAACGTTCTCTTTGGCATTTTCTTCCAAAACAGGCCAGTTTCATCACAGTTGAAGATTTGTTGGGGGATGAATCCTTCAGCCTCTATGTAATCTTTGAATTCAGACACAAATTTTTCAGCACCAGACTTGTCCAAACTCGCAGCTTCTCCGTGCCTAGTAACACTGTGTATGCCAGTGCGCCTCTTGAATTATTCGAACCAGCCTCTGCTGGTCTTAAAATCACTTAGTGAAGTAGCACTCGTCCCGGGCATTTTCTTTATGAGATCGGCATACAGCAGTCTGGCCTTTTCACATATGATGGCCTCAGAAACAGAATCACCATCTAACTGTTTTTGATTGATCCAAATTAATAATAACTGTTCCACATCTTCAATTGTTTGTGATCTCTGTTTTGTTATCGCATTCACACCTTTTGCTACTTTTGCCTCCTTTATTGCTTCCTTTTTTGCAACGATTGAACTTGTCATGGATGGTGACTTCCCGTACATACGGGCAATTTCAGCAATCTTAATGCCACTCTCTCGTATTTTTCAATGATTTCCTTCTTCAACTCAATCGTGTTCCTGTCCTTCTTCTTGAAGGACTGCTGCCCATAGAAACTTTTTTGGTCCCATGATGAGAGCAGGGACTTTGATACAGGCACTCAACCAGCTGTAGTAGTAGTGTGGCAAAAATGACGAAATTTGGGTCCTAATACCTGCAGGGACTTTGATACAGGCACTCAACAGCAGCAGCAGCAGTGTGGCAAAACGACGAAATTTGGGTCCGAAAAACAGCAGCAGTGTGATCCCACAACCGGAAACAACGCCCCAGAAGGACGCCTCAGAAGAACGGCACGTGAGAACGCAAGATTAGCTGCGTGGGCACGGTGACAAAAACCGAGATGAAATTTCGCGAAAAAACCAACGATAACCAAAACCGACAAAATCCGAAGTCACGAAAACCGAGGTTTCACTGTAGTAAATTTAAAATGAATTAGAGAAATATTTCTTCACTCAACGTTTAATTAACCTCTGGAATTCATTGCCAGAGAATGCAGTAAAAGCATTAGCTTAGCAGGGTTTAAAAAAGTTTTGGCTAGCTTCCTAAAGAAAAGTACATAAGCCATTATTAAAATGGGAAAAATCCCTGCTTATTTCTAGGATACACTCACAAAATTAGTAGAGAACTACCGGGAGTAGCAGTGTATCGGAGGTTTAAGGGCAAAGTCTCATTTCAACGTTGCAGCTACTTTTTGCGTTACTGCTGCAGTTTTATAATCATAGACTTGAACCCACCATCCTTCTGCTGGTCTTCACTAGTAGCTACCCACTTTTCTCAATTTATATTTTTTTTCTTTTTAACTTTTTACTTTTTCTTTTATGCTAGCTACTAGCGCATTAATTGTTTAAACAGTCACTTATCTATCAAGAAGAAGTTGGCGAGTAGACATCTTGTAGTCCGGAGATAGCAACATTGCAGTTCCCCTTGAGAAAGCCAGGAGGGCGAAACAGGCTCCTGTTGGGGTGTGCTTGTCTGACGGCATTCAGATGCAAGATAAGTGACTGTTTAAACAATTAATGCGCTAGTAGCTAGCATAAAAGAAAAAGTAAAAAGTTAAACAGAAAAAATATATAAATTGGGTAGCTACTAGTGAAGACCAGCGGAAGGATGGTGGGTTCAAGTCTATGATTATAAAACTGCAGCAGTAACGCAAAAAGTAGCTGCAACGTTGAAATGAGATTTTGCCCTTAAACCTCCGATACACTGGTACTCCCGGTAGTTCTCTACTAATTTTGTGAGTGTTGACATTAGTACAAGTAGAGTGTAGCTGCATTTGTTGGTAGTATTTCTAGGATAAGCAGCATAAAATATGTTGTACTGTGTTGGGATCTTGCCAGATATTTGTGACCTGGATTGGCCACTGTTGGAAACAGGATGCTGGGCTTAATGGACCTTCGGTCTGTCTCAGTATGGCAATATGAATATGCACTTGAACTAAAAAGCAAAGTCCCTTGGATTTCCAGCGAGCAAAGGTAGCACTTCTCAGCCATGGGAGATAGTTTGCATTACCCTGGATAGACAAGTAGGTGCTGACAGTATAACCATCATCATATAGCCTTTCCAGTTGTTTCTCCAAAATGCCAGGAATGGACGCCCACATGAATGAATATGCAGGGGACACAGCAAACCAAGCTTCAAATCAGAAATAGCTGGTCCCCCCAAACCAATCATTAATGTGGCACATCCCACAAGCAATTGACAAATAGCAAATATTAAGCAATTCAAGCCCTCCCTGTTGCAAACGTGCCCATTTCCCCAACCAGAGGTATTGCTGTAAATGCCTATGCAAAGATTGTTCATCCCATCTGGACAAATAAAGAGGCAACATTTGAAAGATATATAAATATGAGGTGCCAGTATCGTATTGAACAAATGTATCCATCCCAATAAAGTCAATGGATAAGCCCACCATACAGACAATCTTGAATACACATCTTGAAATAAAGGCATAGCATTCACCTCATACAATGTAGTGTGATCAGCCGGGTGCCATACACCCAGATACTTCAATTTCTCAGTCACCCATGCAAAGGAAAAGTCTCCTCTCCACTCACTCCTCCTCACTTCCAGCAGCACAGGAGCTGTTGATTTAGAAAAATTCAATGCAAACACTGAAAGGCACCCATACTGATCGATCAGATCTAATAACACAGGCAAAGAGGCCTGAGGAGCAGTTAAAAGCACCAGCAGTACAGCTGAGCACGCGGGTGAAAATCGCAGCTCTTGGTGACTATAATGGCATCCAAACAGCAACGCAAAGACGGAGCATGAGGGCGCACTGGGGATGGCAAAATGGCGGACCCAGGCCCCTCGGGGGAATCAGTGAGCTCTGCCTGGCGGCAGAAATCGCAGCAGAAGTTTCACAGCTCCTAGAGTCTTCTGTGGATCTGAAATTACAGAAAATTTCGGAGAAGCTCGACAATGTAGATGGCAAACTGGAGGGCTTGTGAACAGATCTTACACAATTCCAAGCAAAGGCTCTCAGATTTAGAGGACCGGAGGTCTGCAGCAGGAAGGGCAAAATAAAGAATGGCAAAAGAAATTCACCCAGCTTGAGTCCAAACTAGAAGATTTGGAGAACAGGGCAAGGAGGAACAATTTGAGATTCGTGGGGCTTCCTGAGAATATCAGGGAAGGGGGAGTTGAGAGAATTTCTTGAATCATGGCTGCCCACGGTGCTACATTTGAAGAGCCTGGAAAAAATATTAAAAATCGAACGTGCGCATCGTTTGGGGCAGCAGCGACAAGACTCACAGCGACCAAGGGTGGTAATATGCAGAGTGCTGAACTATGCCCACAAGTTAGAAATTCTGAGAGCATGGCGCTCGTCCGATAAGGTTTGCTATGAATCGAAGGCTATCCTGTGCTTCCAAGACTTTTCAACGGCCGTAGCTGCGCAGCGCAAGCAATTTGTGGAAGCCTGCTCAGAGTTATTCAAAAAACGAGTGAGATTTGCTCTACTATAACCGGCCAGACTGCGGATCCATCATGGCGGGAAAGTTCTTGTGTTCACGTCCCCAACAGAAGCGATATAGATGGCCAAGAGGCTTGAGGGAGGTGAAGAGCAGAGAGCAGAGGACCGGTCAACTTCCAGCTAACGGTGAGCACATGGAATATGAAGCAGAAAGCAGTTCAGCAAAAGAGAAAGAGAAGGAGACTTGGACTGTTTGGAGATGGCGGGAACGCTAAAGACATCCTGAAAGGCTGTGTTCGAAGAGTCCAGAGCCCAGTCTAAATGTTGGTGTAAGTCCTATTAAAGTAGGACAGCTACTAAGATAATATTAAGTGGGATGTTGAAGTTAAGAGTTGGACTAAGAAACGGTTTTGAGTTGCAAGGTTCATGTTTTATACTATGTTTGGGGGACAAGTACAAAAAAAAAAAAAAGAGAAAAGACATATGTGCGGTGGGTAAACATTCAGTAAAATTGTGGAGGTATGGGGGAGGGGGGGAGCGGGGCACGGTGACCTGTTTCTTGAGATGAGAACGATGAGAAGTTGGAATGGAAAGGGGAGGGAGGGGAGGAGCAGAGGGGATGGGGGGAGGGGGGACACTTGGGGATTTTGGGTGTATTTTACTTGGTTTTTATTGTTTTATTTAATTTTAACAAGGTGGAGAGAGGTGACAGAGGAAAAGAAACCTAAAGGGGGGGGCGCCTAAGGCTGGGGGGCGCACTCTCAATGCTATATCAATAAGTGTGCTGGTTCCAGAGATCTGAGTAGTTCCATGGGTCCAGTAAATTGATTTCCTGGAACGTGGGGGGGGGGGGGGGGGGGGGGGGGGGGGGGTCTCATCGCCAGTTAAGAGGAAAAAGATCTTGCAGGCATTGAGGAGGCATGCGGCCGATATAGTGTTTCTTCAGGAGACACATCTGACGTCACAAGAACACGATAAATTTCAACAGGGCTGGGTGGAAAAAGTAGTAGGGTCCCCAGCATGTAACAAGAAAGCAGGGGTGTTAATCATGTTTCGTAAAGGGCTGCAGATGAATATCAAATCAGTAAAACGGAGCGGAGAAGGTAGATATGTCTTAGTGGAGGTGGATTTGGGGGGGACCCTATATGTTCTCTGCAACATCTATGCACCTAATGTGTACGAGAAGAGATTTTACAGCGAAATTATCGCAATGCTAAGTCCATATCAGGGGAACAATGTTATTCTGGGGGGTGATTTTAATCTAGTGTTCGATCCCCAAATGGATAAAACAGGGCAGGGGGGCCCTGGGAAGAGTTACTATCTGAGGGGGGCTTCCATTCCTGTGTTCCACTCTAAATCTGATGGATGTGTGGAGAACATTGCACCCAACGTGTAGGGATTATACCCACCTATCGAGGGCCCACTCATCCATGTCCCGTATAGACTATCTGTTCATCTCCAGCCACCTGTTCCCAAAGGCTGTAGAGGCAGAGATAGGGGCGAGTGAGATTTCTGACCACTCCCCTGTATGGATACAATTGGAAATGGCTGGGGGGAGATCGTCACAGGGGAGCTGGAATTTCCCATTCGAGCTATACAGGGATGTAAAGTTCAGGGAATTTTTGCAGGGGAAGTGGCAGGATTTTGAATTTAACAATAGGGACCACAGGGAGCAGCCCGGGCTATATTGGGAAACGGCCAAAGCAGTTCTGAGAGGAGAAATTATTGCATATAGGGCCTGGGTGAGAAAAAGGAGGGATAGAGAGATACTACGATTGGAAAAAGAGGTGAGACTCCAGAGGAGTAAATATGGGATCTCTCTGACAGGAGAACAGAAACAGCTATACTTAGCCTCCCAGAGGGAATTAAATGAACTTCTGCACGAAAGGGCACAAAAATCCATCTTATACTATAAGCACCAACTGTTTAGATATGGGAACAAGGCGGGGGCCTTATTAGGTCGCTTGGCTCGGGGGAAAAAAAAGCTCTAGTAGGATATTACAAGTACGGGGCATGAAGGGAGACTTGCTGAAGAGATCGCAGGATATAGTAGAAGGGTTCCAACAGTACTTTAAGGGTCTATACGGGGAGCCTACAGAGATAATGGAAGATAGCACAGTGTTTTTAGATAATGTCACTCTCCCGAAGGTATCACAGGGACATGAGCAATTACTTAACGCCCCAATAGTGGAAGGGGAGCTGATTTTGGCAATGCAGCAAAGCGATATTCATAAAGCACCAGGCCCGGACAGGTTTAGTATGGCATTTTATAAACTACTACAAGAACAAGTGAAACTCCCGTTGCTAAATCTGTTTAATTCGGTGGCAACTCAGGGGCCGGTGCCAGAAACTTTCTGCATTGCCAGGATGATTGTTTTGCCAAAGCCAGATAGGAACCCGGAGAACTTGGGGTCGTATAGACCAATATCCCTGTTGAACTGTGACGCCAAATTATATGCAAAAATATTGGCCAATCGGCTAGCACGGGTGCTCCCTGATCTGGTGGCAGCTCCGCAGGTGGGGTTTGTGAGAGGTAGGTCAGTGGCCAGTAATGTGAGGGCACTCATAGCTTCTTTGGAGCGGGTGGAGAAGCAGGAATGGCCTTCTCTGCTTGTTAGTTTCGACGCAGAGAAGGCGTTCGATCAAGTGGTATGGCGTTTCGTGTTCGCAGTGTTGCATAAAGTAGGTATCGGAGGATTTTTTAGTGAGGCAGTGCAGGCCCTATACTCAAGTCCACAGGCGTTCATGTGGATCAATGGCGAGAGATCAGAGCTATTCCCGATTAGGCGGGGTGTGAGACAGGGGTGCCCTCTCTCGCCACTACTGTTTGTTTTGGCACTAGACCCACTAATCAGAGAGATTGAATCACATCCAGAAGTGGTAGGTGTGAATTGGGGTTCATCAGAGTTCAAGGTGTCCGCTTTCGCGGATGACATTTTGGTGCATCTTACAAACCCTAAGAAATCATTGGAAGCTCTACTGGAACTGTTTCGGGAATATGGGGATTTTGCAGGGTTCCAAATTAATTTTGCTAAATCTTTGGCTTTGACAGCAAGGGAGAGTGTGAAGAGGGAATGGGGGGGAGGGATTTCCCTTAAAATGGGCCATGAGGGATCTTACCTATTTGGGTGTGCAGATAGCCATGAAATCTTCAGCTTTATATTCCCTAAACCTCACCAGGTTACTAGATCATATGAGAGAGAGGCTGCGGAAATGGGCGGTCCTGCCTCTTACGATGCATGGACGGGCTCAGTTGTTTGGTATGGTTGAATTCCCCAGATGGCTTTATACGCTTCAGGTTCTTCCGTTATATCTACGTACTAAAGATATCACACAGTTTTATAAATATCTAAGACAGTTCATTTGGAGCGGGAGAAAGCCTAAGATGCCGATGAAGTTGTTGGTGGGCTCATGGAGGGAGGGGGGCATGGGTATCCCAGATATAAAGCGTTATAATCAGGCATGCCTTCTGAGACATTTGGGGGATTGGTTGTTAGATAGAAGGGATTACACGCCCCGGGAGATGGAACAAGACTTCTTTGCACCTTTTCATTTATATTTCTTGATCCATGGAATGCACCGAGAGGTGCCAAGTAACCTGAAAAGAAGCTTATTGTTGGGGCCATTACGGGAAGTTTGGAAAGATCTAAACAGATACTGGGGCACGGAGGCAGACATATCTGATCTTATACCACTCCAGGGTAACCCTCAGTTTTCACCTGGTTCTGAGAATAAAGTGTTCCGCAGCTGGGCAGCTTTAGGGATCACGAGGGTAGAACATGTTCTGGGGTCGCAGGGAACCCTGTTAAGTTTAGGGGCTTTAGGTGTGGGAATAGATTTTCGCCACGAGTTTGCATACCAACAACTGAAGCATTATGTCCAAACTCTGAATCCGGGGAAATTGGGTAGTGGGCACAGGAGGAAAATCAGGGAATTGTTCAAGGCGGTGCCGGGAGAGAGATTATCAGTTTCAGGACTCCATAAGATTTTGTGGACATTGGGGCCGCGGAAGGATATGACAGCCATAACAGCTCGCTGGGCGGCAGATTTGCAGAGACCTAACCTGGAGATAGATTATATTAAATTAATATCTCGGATTCCCGGGTTATCGGTCAATGCTCAGCTCAGAGAATGTCAATACAGAATATTGTGCAGAGCATATATGACCAAAGCCCAGGTGTTTAAAATGGGAGGGGTGACGGATCCCCTCTGCTCTAAATGTAAACGGATAGAGAGTACACTCTTTCATTGTCTATGGGAGTGTCCTTATATAAAAACATACTGGGAGGAGATATTTAGATACCTAGGAGGTCTCATGCAGTCCCGGATTGGTCTCACCCCAACAGGGATCTTGCTAGATAAGTATGAACTTTTTGTTCTTCAACAAAGAGGGCAGAAACAATTTATACGCAGGGCCTGTATACTGGGGAAGAAATTAATTATGAACAAATGGTTGGATGTGACCCCTCCAGATTACTGGCAATGGAGAAATCGGCTGCATGATCTGTTGTGGCATGAGAGGAAGGCGGTGGGACCCTCCCCTAGGGGGAGAGCTCGGTTTCTGGAAATTTGGAGACCCTATATTCAATCTCTGTCACCAAAAGCGTGAAGTTTGGTACTAAATGGATTTTGATGGGTTTTTTTTTTTTCCTCAGAAGGCATAATGAGGGGGGGGTTTTCTTTCGGGAATCATTTGGGTAAAATGGCCTTATTATGCGAGACATCAACCCCCCTTTGGAATACTTGTCCTGTCTCAAGGAGCAGATACCAGGTCCGGAGGGCATGCAGGAGGCTATCAGAAACAAAGCCTCTTGCGAAGTGACACACTTAAGCACTGGCCAGATAAATGGAGTGTCATCCAGAGGAGGTCGAGGGAAGCTTTTTCTTGGGGTGTCTGTCTCACAGATATAGATTCAATAGAATGGCGGATATTATGACAATTCTCGCATTCTATCGCCATTTTGGGAGGGTTGGGAAGGTAGAGGGGGGAATGGGGGGGTAGATTAGTTGAAGAAGAGTTTATAGATAAGGGGATTAATAGAGAGTAATGGGGGGTGGGGAAGGGGGGCACATGTTAATAATCTGATGATGGCTTATTGTTCATTGATTTAATTGATAGCTCTGATATACCTGCGAGTTCGTACACCTTGATTGCACTTAAATGTATTATGAACTGTCATCAATAAAAAAAAAGCGTTGAAACATAAACACAAAACAGAGGGGAACAAATGGGTTAAAATGTTAAAAAGTTTGATGACGGATTGTACCATTGTGGTTTAAGGACTACATGTGTATTTTCAGTCTATGTGTATCCGGATAATTGGATGTATTTCTTTTGTTTTGTCATCAATAAAAAATGTTGAATCATAAAAGCACCAGCAGATCATTCACATAGGCCAGCACTTTAAGATGTCTCCTCTGTAGCAGAACCCCACCTCCTACCCCACACCCTCTCTGATGCCTGGAAAACATGCAACAAGGGCTCTAGGGACAAAAGAAACAGGAGGAGAAAGGGAGCAACTCTGTCTTGTGCCCTGCTGTACCATGAATGGAGCTGTGTGGACGCCATTAACTAATAACTGTGCCGTAGGCTGTGTATGTAGCGTATGTACTGCCTGGTGAAACCAACCTGTGATTCCCATGTGCTCCAACACAGAAAACAGAAAAGGTCTTTTCCGCATCTAGGCTGATGAGTAAAGCTGGGTCCGCCTGGGCTTGACAATGTAACATAGCTAGCAATAGCACTAATTGCCTTCCACACACAATGCCAACCTGATCTTCCCCAATCAGTGTCAACAAAGTCACTGATCTCATACCCCCATCCTTCCCAAACCCCACCAAGATAATAAATACAAACCTCCCAAAAAATCCACAAAAACCCACCCCTCCCCAATCCCTTTCCCTCCTCCATCCCTACCTCTGCCCACCCCGATCCAAAGCCCTCTTGTAAGGGAAGGATTTTAGAGAGTTCTTTTCAGTTCTATTTAAGTGACCAGCAGTGCACTCGCTCATTAAGATAAGACACAGCGCTAATTAATTTGGTATGTGAAGAGTGTTTTAATTTAGGGGTTCAGAGACCCCTAGGTTCTGTCTGGTACTGGAGCTCACCTGTCCAGTGGCAGAGAGAACCCTCATGAAGGCTGACTCCATCTCTAAATAGCACTAGTACTGGGGTAATCAAGAAGTTGTGAAGTTCTAAAAGGAATTGCCACTGAGAGAGACATCAGGTCTAAGGGACCCGCACTAGCAAGGAAAATATACCAGCCTTATGACAAACTGGATTTAGGCTACAGGTTATACATACAATGCAGCGAAAGAAAGCAAAAGCATTTATACTTACAGCCTTTGATCATTAAGTGAAGTCCACAGAACATCATTTGGGATGAGGAGTTTATTTGCCAAGATACAAGTCAAATCAGTGATTGACAACAGGCACGTACAATCAATTAATTATAGGAATATAATAATCCAGCTGCAAACAGGTATTAATTAGTTCCTAATCTTTTATAATTTCTTTTACCAATTAAAGGTTTTACAAGAGAAAGCAATTAGGTAATTTGTCAATTCTGCTGGTCACATTGGTTTCCCTTGGAGAGAGAGAGTGGCAACCCTTCTCTCTAGCTTAAACCAGGAAATACTCTGATTTTTATAGGTGCCCTCAGGATATGGATAATATGACAGTAGATATACCTGATTGGATCTATGCTAATGTCATGGTTACCACTGATTGGCTCATGCTAATGAGTAGCTTTTATCTTGCTAACATGGTTTTGTCTTTAGCTCGCTTGACCACAAATCTTAAGCAAGACACTGCATCCAGCTATACCTTTCCTTTCTCACACCATGGCTGACCACAATGTCACTCTGTCCTTTGGACCCCCACCCTTGTGTTTCCTGTTGTTCTCTGCAGTGCTCCAACACTGGGAGTTCAAGCCACACAGGCCTGTAAGCTTTTCCCTCATTTTAGAGCCTGAACCAAAGGCTAGGCAGGGGACCAAGGCTCATAGCTGTAGCATTTTTATACATCTCCCCCCTTTGAAGGCCTTTAGGAAAGGGCTTCAACAATATATGGTTTGACAACTTATAGTAGGCCAAGTCAATCATCTAGGCCTCATGTTCACACCTCAGAACAATATGACGAGTACCCTGATCGAAGGCTGTCTTAGGTTGGGATACTTCATCCTTCTTCTTACCCGTCATGGCCAAACGATCTTTCTGAGCACCAGGGAGGTGGACAGTATAAGAGACATTATTAAGGGGAGTCTTCATGTTCAAGATTGCCAATGATGTAGCTAAGAATAGGCTGAGGGCAACAGTTAGGGCTTCTATCACAGAGTAACATTTTCTATAGATACATAAATCTTCAAAGGCAGAAATTGGGATTTGTAATACCTGTCTAAGTACCTAGCAAGTTTGGAAGCATGCTAGCTCCCTCGGACAAATTTGAAAGTGCAAAACTTCCATTATTGCTATCATTCCAGAGTAGCTCAATCACTCCTATGGTACCATAGCAAGCAGTGTTAAAATTTAAACAACAGCATGTTGAATTAAAGAATCCAAAAAGAATCTTGTGTATTTACCACATGGGGAACAATGAGGGAAAGGTGTATGCTAACATATAGGATACCTATATTTAGTAGGATAGGTTGCATATATGCATACATGGTATAATTAATCCAGCCAACAGATCATTGTGGATTTAAGGTCAGCTGCAACCTAATTGAGCATTTTAAAATCATCTGGCATCCCCCCTAGGAACTCTTTGGAGTTTCTCCTTGGAGAGGGCTAGAGGTGATGGGAATAACTGCTTGGACTAAGGCAAACTGGCCTTGTCAGTATGAAGGCAGGGTTGGATACCACTTGTGACAATACAGACTGTTGTGAGCTTAGAACTAACCTAAAGGTGCATTGGGTAGGTAGGTGTTAAAGTACTTGCCAAAGGTTCATTATGCCTAAATGAAGGTACACAGAAAATTAAATCTAAAGACAATAAGAGTTGAATTACAAATGTCCTTCTACAATGGAAACTGTGTCACTAGCAACATAAATTAGTCAAAAAGGGAGTAATAGCAAAATAAAATAGAACTTTTCCGATAGACTAAATGCTAGACTAAAAATAAATCAAAATATGAGTCCATAATGTCCATAAATAGCAACTATGAATCTCAAATTAATTATCTTCTGATTGGCTTGGCTGTATTGTGCAGGAGTTCCTGGTTCTGAAATTTTCCCTTGTTGTGATTCTGAGTTCTGGATTTTACTGAAGGCTGTAATATTTTTCAGGTGAAATCAAGATGTATAGTTCTCAGGCTTGGCTGTAGTAGAGGTCACAGCTTCAACTCTATCTGGGTGTACTTTCTATGGGCTAAGTCTCTCATGTTCAAGGAATTGGAGGTTGCATAATCATCAGCACCCAGATCTTTGTTTCTATCGTATATCCCCCCTTCTGGCTTGTGAAGTCTGATAAACAAGACAGAAATATAATTACTGATGATTAATGGGTCTAAACCGGTGGGGATAATAAAGCTTAGGAAAAGGTCATAGTTAAAGCAGAAGACTAATGTGCAGAAAATTAAAACTCATAACTAGTCCAGGTGAAGGAAGTATCTTCTGAAATCATGGTCGCTGTCTGTTGTAATAGAGAGTTCATATGTGAAGCGCCATGCAGGTTCTGGAAAAGATGAGCAGCCTGCAAAAATATTTAATACAATGGAATATTTAAGAGCATAACCAAGAAGGTCTAAATTAATGACATCATTTGGACAAAAAAATTCTCATTGGAGGAGGTGGCACTGCCTTTTCTTGCCAGAGGTCAGTTGTAGCACAAGTACCAAACTGGAATGGAGGCGGTAGATCAGGAATTGGATTAGCAGTCTTCAGTCAACCTACAGGACTTAATAAATAGAGCTGATATATAAGTAATGCTTGGTAGTCAAATCTCAGCACAGGATCATTAGAAAGAAAAGTTAAAGAATGCATTATTAGTTCCTCGGGGCACCACTAGGTGGAGATTAGTTTTAATACATAAAATCACAACTTACAAGTAGAAAACAACCTTTTTTCCTGTAGATAAGATTTCGTTCCAGCACTGCTAGCACAGGAAGTTAGCAGAATCTAAGGCAATGTCGTGGTCAGAGACTGCTTCCAGAAAATACGGTTTAGCAATAATACTGTAGAGAGTTTGAGAAGGACATGTTTTGTTTTGTTTTTTTAAAAAGGAAAAGATGTGAAAACTAGATATCTGTATGAGACCTCATTATCTGACCTTTACAAGGATTGAAATAGGTCTGACAAGAGACACAATATTCTATGATCCTCCGTAATAATTCAGAGCCAAGTTAGAGAATGAAGATTTTATTAAAATTTAATCTGATCCGTGTTATGCTTTCACGATTAGGGCCCTTAATCATGCGAGCATATCAGGATTCAGAGGGGTAGCTAAAAATAAGCTTATATATCCCCAGAAATCTAATTATAATTTGGAGTATATTTTAAATTACAGAGGAGGAGCAGCTTTATAAGCAGAAACATTTCTTAAAACATTACAATAAAATTCAAAAATCAAGGATATGATCACAAATCTTATGAAGGCGATCAATGCACAAAAGTGAACATTAGGATATGTCCATATAGACCAGCATGTTAAATGGAACAGCCTGTAAGCCTACATTGTAAATTGGATTCTAAACAAAGAGTAGCAAGGATAACACAGAATCATAGAAAAACCCATATAGTTATTAAAAATCTGAAGCACGTAATGAATTCCTGTATCATCTCGCGGGGTAATCTTAGAGCACTAATTTAAAACTAAAGAAATGATTTCTTGATAATTAGCTATTTACCACAGGACACACAGGAACATATAGACATAGAATTAAAGCAGTCACCTAATCCTGATAAGTAGAAAACTTAAAGCTTAGAAGAGGAAGCAACCTATTTCCAAATGTAGTTTAAAACCAATCATTGGAATTGTGTACGGTTAAGGAATTGATTAGGGTTTCAGAATAAAAGATCCCAAAAATAAACCTTTCAGCAGCCAATCATAGGTCACAGCACACAGACAGAATAGAAAAAGAAGACCACACCCATATACCCATACACATACACAGTAATTGTCCCACATACAGAGGTGTCCCTGTGTATTGAGGACAAAATTTCAATCCTAAATTTGATAAAACAAAACATTTAAATTAGAGCTAATCTAATAGGCCATGAAAGTATACAACGGCAAGCTTATTAGTAACACATACAGTAAATGAAAGTATACTCACGATTCGTGCAATGTAATCTCCAGCGCAGAAAGTCAGTTGAGAAAGAGGACAGTTGGCGGGATCACTACGCCCTTCCGAACTCTCGGTGGCATAGGGGGGTCAACCGCAAAATAGAAAGGTCTGTTTCAGAAAGCCCCTACCAGAGATCTAAATAGATGTCAGATCACCAGTATTTGGTGTTGGGGGCGGAGGAGAAGACAGGATATGATGGGTAGTGAACAATATTACCCAATATGTATAATAACGGGACCTAGTGAGCAAGTGGTCTACAAATAAGCTCCAGACCTGTAACCTGCTATAGAAAAATGATCTAGAGTAGTAATATATATATTGACCAGACCTAGAACCTGGTTCAAGGTCAGTGGTTCAAAAGGCAGCTTCAGGGATAGTAGGGAGACCTAAGAATGAAAATGTGCTAACAGTTTACAAAAACATGCAGTGATAATCCTGATAGTAAAACATGCAGAGACATAACACAATCATACTCACGCATCTGCTAATGTGCTCCTACGTAGGGACCTAAAATAAAAATTACTAATTGGCAGAAAGCTCCACGCTTTAACCGCAAGTGACATTAGAAGAGAGAAAGACAAAAACTACAAAATAGAGATATGTATCTGAGAAGTGAGTGAATATATATATATATATATATAGTGTCCGCTAATGTATGTACCCTACTCTATAAAAAAAACTGTCCCCCAGGGTAGGCTTCTAAGGACAGGAGCGCTCAGCAGCTTCAACCGCCCGCCAAGAGCGCTCAGCAGCTTCTATTGGCCATGAGCATTACCGCACTCAAATGATAGAACCCCTAAAGTGGGGAATGCTACTACCCCTAAAAGAATACAGGAAACGCGGAAGAGAGTCTCCCATAGTCGGAGAACAGCGGTCCAGTGGGTCCCCGCTGGTTAGGAGGCCGCAGCACCTTACAACTAACCCCCAATGGATCCACCCTGGTTAGGAGACCTCAGCATCTTACAACTAACCATCCTAAAATTTGGAAGGCCCTAGTCAACTAATCCAAATGGCAACATATGCATTAGACGTCTCTTTATAGCATTGCGCGCATCTGTGCCAAGCTAACTCCTATGTGGGCAATAGTCCAGAACAGCGGAAGCAGGACATTCCGAAAATGGAATGGAATTTCTGCTCAAAATCTAGCAATTTAGATACCGTCATCCATCTAAGGGTCTCTGGCCCTTAGATGGGTGTAAGCCCCAGGCATTGGTATTAATGCCAATAGTCTTAGCATGACACTGGTAGAAAAGAAAATAATAAAGGTATAGCATATCCCAGGGAAGAGCCCCTGAAACAAAGGGGAGGGATACGAGAGTGGGGAGGAGGGGTAGCAGTTACAGGAAGGCGAGGAGAGCGGGGAGTGGATTGGTTGGGTACAGTAAAGTGGAGGGTTTGCAGAAAGAGGAGGGGCAAGGGGCATATCCGGGGTGTGGTTGAAGGAAAGGAGCCACGCCCAGGTGTCACACCCACAGTAAGTGGCAAAGAGAAAACTAAGATAAAACCGGAAGAGAAAGCTCAGTCTAATAGTAAAGCTGTCAGATATACCGTTACTGTAGCTGAAAAAAGTTAAGTAATAGCGCTGTGTAACCTAATTGCAAGTAGAGGGAGAAAGAAACATGCTTTAAGAGTTTAAACAGATAATGGGCTGGAGTCGCAGAGGTAAGAGACAGAGAATATAAGTCACAACAGGGTTTCAGATATACAAGAGTTAGGAGCTTCAGATGTACAGCTTGTAAAGTGATCAACAAAACCAGTAACAGAAACAAAGCCACACCAGTGCCTGCTGGTGTCTTGAACAGGACATATAAGAAGGAGGTCTTAGCTAACACCAAAAAAAAACATTAAACAATTTCAAATTCATCATTCTTAGCTCAAAAAAAAACCCATACATGAAATAAAAAGTCTTAAAGGAGAGACTTGCAGACTGTCCATAAGGTCAGGAAATGTCAGTGAGCCAGAAAGGAAACATGACTGGCAGTACGGGAAAGTACAATAAGTGAAAGTCGGAGGCAGCTTTGCAAAAAAAAAACAAAACTTTAAAAGTAAAGTTAGAACTGAAAACAGAGAAACTTAGTCTTCAACAGGAGGGGAGGGGGTATAGAGAGTGGAGGGAGAGAAAAATTCATATATGTAGCAACAGAGGAAGTGTTCTCAGGAAGTATCTAAAAAAGGGACTACGCAGGAGAAATAGAGATTAGAATTAAGATATAGTATTGAGAACTGTTAAGGGAAACGAAGCAAACTTTCAAAACTTTATAACCATATTGTGGAACACAATAAGATCTACCAGGCTGTTTCGTGCAGCATAAGAAAATCCATTTCTCTATTTTAATGAAACCGGGCAACAGATTACATTGCCAAATATAGCATCTTATTCCTGAAAGTCTCAGAAACATTTTCAGAAAGAGACCAGAAAGCAAAAGTAAAACAGCAGTTTATAAATTCAGCCAAAAATTATGTTAGTAAGGGCAACATTCAATTGGAAGATAAAACAACAACAGAATTTTAGTCAAGATCTATAATTAACCCCCACTTTGACAAAAATTCTGGTGGCGTGTTTAAATCGAATGCGGCGTCTGCTGAGTTCAAAGCTTTTGTAAAAATGAATTTCAGAGAAAATAAGAACTACAAGGGTTTAATCTCTGTCATTCGTTCCTGAGGAAATCACGAAATAACAGTGATTCCTGTGGTTGAAGGAAAGGAGCCACGCCCAGGTGTCACACCCACAGTAAGTGGCAAAGAGAAAACTAAGATAAAACCGGAAGAGAAAGCTCAGTCTAATAGTAAAGCTGTCAGATATACTGTTACTGTAGCTGAAAAGAGTTAAGTAATAGCGCTGCGTAACCTAATGGCAAGTAGAGGGAGAAAGAAACATGCTTTAAGAGTTTAAACCAGGGGCGTAGCTATGGGTGGGCCTGGGTGGGCCCAGGCCCACCCAATTTCAGCTCTGGCCCGCCCACTCCCATTGCTCCCATTGCCGGCCACTGCTGCTTTTCCTGTTGAGCAGCAGGGCCGGCGCTACAAAAGAAGAAGCGCTCAGCTGATTGAGCTGAGCGCCGCCACCAACGCTAAAGACGAGAAAAAAATGTTTAAAAAAAAAAAAGCGCAGCACCGCAAGCAGCCTCGAAGCATTGGCTACTGGCTTTGCAGGCTCCTCCCATCTCTTACGTCACTGACCCTGGAGCGAAGCAGGGGCAGTGACGTAAGAGACGGGAGGAGCCTGCAAAGCCAGCAGCCAATGCTTCGAGGCTGCTTGCGGTGCCGCGTTTTTTTTTTTTTAAACATTTTTTTCTCGTCTTTAGCGTTGGTGGCGGCGCTCAGCTCAATCAGCTGAGCGCTTCTTCTGTTTGTAGCTGGGGCTGGCGGGCCTGAATCGGGTGGGCCTGAATCGGATGGCAGGATGGGGACTGGGGAGAAAGAAGGAAAACGGAAGGATGGGGAGAGAAAGAGGGGAAAACGGATGGCAGGATGGGGACTAGGGAGAAAGAGGGAAAACGGAAGGATGGGGAGAGAAAGAGGAAAAAGGATGGCAGGATGGGGACTGGGGAGAAAGAGGGAAAACGGAAGGATGGGGAGAGAAAGAGGGAAAACGGATGGCAGGATGGGTACTGGGGAGAAAGAGGGAAAACAGAAGGATGGGGAGAGAAAGAGGGAAAACGGATGGCAGGATGGGTACTGGGGAGAAAGAGGGAAAACAGAAGGATGGGGAGAGAAAGAGGGAAAACAGATAGGAGGATGGCAGAGAAAGAGGGAAAACGGAAGGATCGGGAGAGAAAGAGGGAAAACAGACTGAAGGATGGCAGAGAAAGAGGGAAAACAGAAGGATGGGGAGAGAAAGAGGGAAAACGGATGGCAGGATGGGGACTGGGGAGAAAGGGAAAACAGAAGGATGGGGAGAGAAAGAGAGAAAACAGATAGGAGGATGGCAGAGAAAGAGGGAGAACGGAAGAATGGGGAGAGAAAGAGGGAATGCAGATGGAAGGATGGCAGAGAAAGAGGGAAAACGGATGGAAGGATGGCAGAGAAAGAGGGAAAACGGATGGATAGGAAGAGAGACACTGGATGGAAGGATGGGGAGAGAAAGAGGGGAGATGGATGAAAGGATGCAGAGAGAAAGGGGCAAGACTGAAAGGATGTGGAGAGAGAAGGGACACTGAACAGAAAAGGGTAGAGAGATAAACACTGGTTAGAAGGAGGGAGAGAGAGACATTAGATGGAAGGATCAGGAGAGAGGGTAGATGGGTGGAAGGATGGGGAGAGAAAGAGGGAAGACGCTGGATGGAAGGGTAGGGAGAAAGAGGTGACACTGGATGGAAGGATGCAGAAAGAAAGAGGGGAGACTACTGGAAGGATGGGGAGAGAGAGGGGAGACACTGGAAGGATGGGGAGAGAAAGAAGAGAGCTGCTGGATGGAAAAGGAGAGTAGTGAAAGACTGGAGAATAAGAGGAAGGGGCATGGGGAAAACAAGGGTGAGAAAAAGATGAAAAGCCATAAGTAGATGAAGGAAATTAAAGAATGGATAGTAAGAATGAATTAAATCTGGACAGAGAGAGAGAGGCAGAAAAATATTGAAGAAAGCAAAGAAAAAGGAGAGAAAAATGACAAATGGCCAGGAAACCCTGGCAGAAGAGTTAAGCGAAAACGAAGGAAAGCAGAATCTAGAGACTGGGAGCAACACAATGAGAAAACGTAAATGGCCATACAACAAAGGTAAAGAAAATAATTGTATTTTTAATTTAGGATAAAGTAATATGGTGTTAATAAAGTTTCAGAGACCAATACTTCCTTCCTTAGGTCAGGAGAGGATACCGTAACAGCATTATACTGACCTGAGGCAAGAGGTTTTGGCCTCTGAAAGCTCACTGAAAAGGATTAGGCTATTAAATAAATTGTCTGAAATCTGATGCACTGAAAAGCAGCACTTTACCCTGTGTGACAAATGTATCTGAGTGTGACTACATTTTGCTGGGGGAGGGGGGTAGAGAGAAAATTTTGTGCCCACCCATTTTGGGTTCAGGCCCACCCAAAATTGGCAGTCTGGCTACGCCACTGGTTTAAACAGATAATGGGCTGGAGTTGCAGAAGTAAGAGACAGAATATAAGTCACAATAGGGTTTCAGATATACAAGAGTTAGGAGCTTCAGATGTACAGCTTTTAAAATGATCAACAAAACTGGTAACAGAAACAAAGCCACACCAGTGCCTGCTGGTGTCTTGAACAGGACATATAAGAAGGAGGTCTTAGCTAACACCAAAAAACATTAAACCATTTCAAATTCATCATTCTCAGCTCAAAAAATCTATCTATGATACAATATATACATATACCGTTTCCTAAAGCCACTAAAGGGAAATCAATTTTAATTACAACGGAACAGTTTCAACATTTCAAAAAAAAGGGAGGGGGTGAGAGGACCACCGGCAAAGAGAGACAAAGAGAGTTAGAACCACAGATAAGAATGAGGGAAAGCTTCCCAGACAAGCAGCAACGACAGGCTTCTAAATTTAGGATGATGAATAGGCAATGAACAGTGTAAAGTCACTGAAAAAGTCACAGAGATGCCTACTAGATATGGGGAGGGAAACGCCTCAGCTAGAAAAGGGGAAGTGTCAGAAAATATGTCGCACCAAAAAAAAAACCTTGTAGCAGCTACCAGCAAGTTTAATATACCCAAATAGTGTTTAGACAGAAATGAAGTGTTACACATCAGCTGTAAAGCAGGTCACATTAAGCTATAATATAGATGTTAAGGTACCAGATAAAATAAACCAAGACTACAGATGGATAAAAACGGCAAACCCAGATCTACAGACAAGTTAATTTACAACAGGGAATCCCTCTCAAGAGAGACAGACTCCCAGAGTAGGTGGCAACGATCAGAACAATAGGCACATAAAGAGAATAATAAACCCATACATGAAATAAAAAGTCTGAAAGGAGAGACTTGCAGACTGTTCGTAAGGTCAGGAAACGTCAGTGAGCCAGAAAGGAAACATGACTGGCAGTACGGGAAAGTACAGTAAGTGAAAGTTGGAGGCAGCTTTGCAAAAAAAACTTTAAAAGTAAAGTTAGAATTAAAAACAGAGAAACTTATAATTTTTATTTGATGTATAGTCTTATTTTCAGTCACCATACTGTCCAATGCTTACGGTGAGCAGTAAACTCACAAGAGGAAGGTGGAGCCTGTTTTGAGTTCAGACTGGCCACCTGGACTGAGAAACATGTGACCACATTCCCACTGTATGGCTTGTTTACCTAAACAGAGAAATTCTCAAGCATTCTATAATTTTGCTTAGCTCTGAACATGAGTTCTAAGCCTAATAAAAAAAGGGAGTTTTTGTCAGTGAAATTGGGAGCTCATCTGTGAGTAACCTATGTACTGTGCAGAGAACCATATTTCCTGGTCAAAGAAACTCCTGGCTTTTGCTGTGAACAGAGCCCCCCAGCTGATGATAAGAGCCTGGATGATGTAAGGACCAGTGATGTATGTATCAGGGGCGTAGCCAGACCTCG
The DNA here is from genome assembly GCF_901765095.1 of Microcaecilia unicolor. Lineage (NCBI taxonomy): Eukaryota > Metazoa > Chordata > Amphibia > Gymnophiona > Siphonopidae > Microcaecilia > Microcaecilia unicolor. The sequence continues at coordinate 105,435,877 of NC_044040.1, read as the reverse complement.
GCCACAGGGGGGTCCAGAGCCCAAGGTGGGGTGGCACAGTTTAGCCCACCTCCCTCAGCCGCCGACCCCCCCCCCCCCCCCCCCACTTTGGACCCCCCACCTGCCGCCCCTCCCCGTTGCCGCTGCCAGGTACCTTTGCTGGCGGGGGTCCTCCCGCCAGCCGGTCTTCTTCAGCACCGGTCGACTCCGTCGCCTTCGCTGATGATCTGTTTCTAACTCCTGATGTCCTGCGTGCACGTCCTGTATTTAGCCCCATGCAGGACATGCATGCGGGATGTCAGGAGTCAGAAGCAGATAATCAGTGAAGGTACTGGAGTCGACTGGTGCTGAAGAAGACTTCTGCTGGTGGGGGTTGGGGAACCCCACCAGCAAAGGTACCTTGCGGCGGCAGCAACAGGGGAGGGTCGGCGGCGGCAGGGGGGGGTCAGCAGCGGGAGGGGGGTCCAAAGTGGTGGGGGAGGGTCGGTGGTGGGGGGAGTCAAAAGTAGAGGGGGCCAGGACTTAATCTGTGGGGGCCCATGCCCCTATGGCTCCACCTAGCTATGCCCCCATGGCCCCACCTAGCTACACCCCTGGTATGTATAGATATGATGTATGTATAGTGTATTATTGCTTCTTTTCCTGGTCTAGAAACTCCTAGCATTGCTTGGATGAAGGGACCAGTGATGTAATGATGGGGAGGTGGCCTAGTGGTTAGGGTGGTGGACTTTGGTCCTGAGGAACTGTGTTCAATTCCCACTTCAGGCACAGGCAGCTCCTTGTGACTCTGGGCAAGTCACTTAACCCTCCATTGCCCCATGTAAGCCGCATTGAGCCTGCCATGAGTGGGAAAGCGCGGGGTACAAATGTAACAAAAACAAACAAAAAAAAAGTAAATAAGTATTGCCATACTGGGAGAGACCAAAGTTCCATCAAGCCCAGGATCCTGTTTCCAACAGTGGCCAATCCAGGTCACAAATACCTGGCAAGATCCCAAAAAAAGTACAAAACATTTTATGCTGCTTATCCCAGAAATAGTGGATTTTCCCCAAGTCCAATTTAATAATGGTCTATGGACTTTTCCTTTAGGAAGCCGTCCAAACTTTTTAAAAACTCTGCCAAGCTAACCGGCTTTACCACATTTTCTGGCAACTAATTTCAGAGTTTAATTACACGTTGAGTGAAGAAAAATTTTCTCCAATTCATTCTAAATTTACTACTTTGTAGTTTCATCACATGCCACCTAGTCCTAGTATTTTTGAAAAGCATAAAAACAGATGCTTCAAGTCAACCTGTTCCACTCCACTCATTATTTTATGGTTTATTGTTTTTATTGATGACAAACAAATAACAGAATATACAAGTACTGCAAAAACAAATTCAACAGACCACCATAGTGTAAATATTGTAACACAATGAAGTTTATCACCATACTTTTTTAACATTTTCTCCCTCCCAACATACCCCTTCCCTCTCTATTATGCCTGCAATATTTATGTATTTGCGAATCTTTAATCTGATCAATAAAAGTATAATGTTCCATGCAACAGTGCAAAGAGACCTCCAACGTGAGGTAAATGTGCAGTGGTGTGCTGGTAAATTTTTAACAACAGGCTCTCTCCCTGGTCTACCTCTGCGCCCCCCCCCCCCCCCCCCCCCCCCAAATTGCAGAGCTGGCTATACCCAGGGAGAGAGCCGGGTGGAGGGGTCATGCATTACTCTCTCTGGGAAATTTTTTTTATTTTTAAATGCTTCCAGGTTCCAATCTAATTCAAATTTAATGTGGTATAAAATGCCATAAATAAGTAAATAAATAGAAACTCTGAACATTGAGAACCTGATTCCTATAACATGATGTCTGTTTTAGAAGCCCATTACCAGGAGAAAAAAAATCTCTGCAGGGTTAAATGTCATAAATAACTAAATAAATAAATAGATAGATAGATAGAAACTCTGAATGCTGAGCACCTGATCCTTATAATGACATCTGTTTTAATGGCCCTTTACCAGGAGAAAAAAGATCTCTGCACAAATATAATACATGCTAGGGTGTCCCTATAACCAGCCCCTCTAAATGACACACTCAATATGATTGATAACAAATTACTACTCTATCTATGAAAAGTTATTCCACTACTATACTTCCTCTGACCTCTGTGTACATCTGTATGCTGTCAAAGCTGGCATGTTTGAAAATATAAGAGAGATTGAATTAAAATGCTACCAACAATAAATAATGACAACCTAGATGCAGCAGGTCATAAGTTTGCTTGATTTTGTTTTCAGTTTAACGGCGCAGGAAGGGGAAACAGACTAACTTAAATAGCTTCAACTTTTTTTTTTAACTTCATGCTGTCCTCATTCAAACCCAGCATCATCTCCCTCCTGCTGCTCCTCTGCCTACCTCTCTCTCAGCTTCCATTCCCTCTGGCCATTGTTCAAACATTACTTGTTCCAGCAGCTGTAATACGAGATGCTGCCTGATCCACCCCCAGCCTGTCTCCAGGGTTGCCAGGTGGAAAATGTTTTTCCCACCCAAACCAGCCTAAATCCAGCCCAAAACCCGCCCAAACTCAAACCCCGCCCCTGACACCCCCACCCCCGCGTCATCAACCCCGCCCCCGCCGTCATCGGCCCCGCCTCCCCCGTCATCAGCCCCGCCCAAAATGTCACTAACCCCACCCAAAACGTCACTAACCCCGCCCCCCGCGGACGAAAAAACCGCCCAAAAGACCAAAAAGCAGCCCAAAAAACCGCAACCCGCCGCGGGCAAAAATTTCCCGGAAAACCGCCCAATTGGGCGGTAAAACCGCCCACCTGGCAACACTGCCTGTCTCTGCTGAGTGAATGTACAGCCCCGCTGATGCAACTTGCTGTGGGTGGGATCTAGCAGAGAAAAGGCTCCGGGTTGGTCAGGCAGTGGTAAGGGGGGGGGGGATGATGATCCTAAGGGACGACATGACCAGGTATGGTGGGAGCCTATGGAAGGGTGGGGACTTGGGGAGAGAGAAGGAGAAAAAAAAAACAGATGCTTGTGTGCTTGCTGCCTGACTCCAACAACCGGCTCGCAAAAATCATTAAAATTTATCAAGGGACTCATGCAAGCCGGTGCGAGCCGGCTCCAGCACACTACTGTAAATGTGTCTCATAATCACTTAGCAATCTGGTAGCATAACAGCATTCCGAATACCCATTATCCAAGATGATTCACATCCTACCCCCCATTCCTCTTCCCCTACCTTACCCTCCCCCCCTATAGTTCCCATACCCAAGTGATGAAGGAGTCCATTTGAGCGTCTAGCCCTGATCGATCTTACACATCGATGTGGTTCATCTTGCATGTCCCAGGTGTCCTGAGTCCTTTATTAAAAAAAAAAAAATTCCCTAGAGTCTTAAAAATTCAGCAGTAGACTTCTGCCTCTAGGGGTTAGGGTGTCCCATAAAGGTTCCCATTGGGCCCGGAACCTCTGGCCCGGTAAGCTATCCAGGTCACAGATCCCGCACCTGTCCACTCGCATTTGTTTTATTAGCTGTGATCTCCATACTTGCATTGGAGGTTCTTCTCCCATTCTCCAATATTGTAAAATGGTTGTTATTCCAAAATATACTGCTAATCTGGTAAAGGCTTTAAAGCTTCTGGAGGGTCCTTTGAATAGTTAAATGTATTAAATAGCAACAAAGGGTCCCAGATATTAGTACAGTTCCACATCCCTTCTATCCCCCCGATTATCCTATGCGAGAAGCGTTCTACATATTTACAGTGCCAGAACATATGCCCTAGGGTAACTGAACCATGCTTACATTTTGGACATTCATCTCTTTCTGCAAATCCCGCCCGGTATGCTCTGTGTGGAGATATATGTGTCCATAGTATCCACTTATATGATCTCTCTCTCTGCGGTATGGAAAGCCTCCACTTACATAATGATTTTATAAACAATTCACAAGTATCTATAGAGACCTCGCACCCAAGGTCTCGGGACCATTCTGAGGCCAAATTAACTATGTCTAGCTCAACTGTCATATCTTTTAACTGTTGATGGTCTAATTTCAACGGCACCGATAACTGAGCCCTTAAGGTAAGGTCCTCAGAGAGAACCTCCACCACGTCTTCAGTCAAGTCAGTCCACGATAGTGTCTTAATTGGTAGTATGCAAAAAAGTGGCCTGGGGATATCTTATATTTCAATTGTAGCTCTGGGTAAGAATACATTTTCCCTTCTTCAGTCATTATATGTGCTAGGTATACTATACCCTTCTCTGCCCACTTGTCAAATATGCTCTTGTCCTGACCTCGTGGAAAAGCCGGATTTTACATATAGACAACCATGGGGTCACCCGGGCCAAAAAATGGTGACGTCTGCACAGCCAGCGCCAGGTTTCCCTGAGGGCTCGTAATAATGGGTGTATTTTAAAAGCGTCTTTGGGTATGGCCCCACCAGTGTGTAATAAGTGGCTGAAATGTATCCTTGGGAATCTAGAAACCTCAATCTCCGTTAAGGAGAACTCAGAGGACCCTCTATACCAATCATTGATATGTCACATGGAGCAGGCAACCGTCAAGAACTTGATATTTAATAGTCCTATGCCACCTCCCTCTCTGGGGGATGCGATCAGCTGATAGGGAATTCTGGGCTTCCTCCTCTGCCAAAGATAATCCTGTATCATCCGCCGCAACCTGCTTTCGTCCTTGCGTTTCAAAAATAAGGGCAGTTGTTGAAATACGTACAGCCACTTCGGTGTGAGCACCATATTAAATAGTGCAACTCTGCCCCGCACTGTGAGAGGCAGTTCCCCCCACATAGTTAATTTACATCGAGTTATGTCTAGGAGCGGGTCAATATTATCCCTATACAAAGAGGCCTGGGTTCTAGAAAGATATACCCCCAAATATTTCATTTTGGAATCAATCCATTTAATAGGGAATTCCCCCTTCCATTGCACACGGATGTTATCATCTAGTGGCAATGCCCCGAACTTATCATAATTCAGGGTAAACCCCGATAACCGACCAAATTCCTGGATCATCCTCAAAGCTGCTGTAAGTGACCTCTGTGGGGTTGTAAGAATCAGGAGAATGTCATCTGCATATGCTAAGGCTCTTATCTCGTGGCCCTCTATCGTTACCCCACTAATCTCTGGAACCAGGGCTGCCGAGAGAATGGGCCGGGCCCGGGACAAGGTTGCTCCCGCCCCCCCCCCCCCCCCCCGCCGCCACCATTGCCGCCCCCCTCTCCACCCGCCCCCTCCGTCCACCACCGGGCCGGGCCCCCTGAAATCAAATTGCGCGAGGGTGGAACACAGGGAGGGAAGGCCCGAAGGGAGGCGATCTGCAGACTGCCGCTGCTGCTCTTCTTTCACACGGAGCGAGGCCAAGGTGAGGCGCTATGATTTGAATTCAGGGGGGCCCGGCCCGGTGGTGGATGAAGGGGGGTGGGTGGAGGGGGCACTGTGGCGCCGGCAGTGGCGTACCTAGGGTAGTTGACACCCGGGGCTGGTAATTTTTTAACACCCCCCTCCAAAATCCAGTACTAGGCATACGAGAATACAAAACACTCAGGACCTATAGAGCAATTCTACCCTACCATAAGCAGTAATTTCTACGAGTCACAAGAGAAAAAGGAAAGCATCTTAAACACTACAGTGAGCACTAGAACATCAATTCACCTATTGTAAAATGAAACCAGACAGAATAGTACAGATCGTCGATCCTGCACAGTCAATGCCAACTGAAAGTCATGTCTTTTTCACAAACACAGATACACCCTAATCCACTATAGAATAAGTAATCATAAACGTTCTATTTAGACAAAAATTAAACTGAACCCCCAAGATGCCAGACTCTGCATACAATGCAATGCCACAGAAACAGAAAATGTCCCCTAGTACTGTGCAAAATATAAAGACAGCAGATGTAAATTTGAAAAAACTAACAAATACCAATCACCACTTTACAAATTAACAAATAGAAATAAAACAATTATCTACTATAATAAAACTCACCCTCAACGTTCTGAAGACATTGACGTCACTGCAGCCACTCAGACACCGGTTCGTAAGTTCATGGTGGTGAAGCCACAACACTCACCATGTCTCCATGCCCCGCCCTCGCGTCCGACGTGATGACGTCGAGGGCGGAACAATTACAAAACAACGAAAATGAATGAACGGGGAGGAGTAGGGAAACACGCTCCTCGTGTTTCCCTACTCCTCCCCTTCCAACGAATCGCTGCAGACTGCCTAACAAACAAAAGCGGCCGAGGACGTGCTCAACTGAAGCCATCTCTCTCTGCCCATGTCTCCTAGCCCTGCCCTCACGTCAAATGTTATGACGTCGAGGGTGGAGACATGGCCAGAGATAGATGGCTTCAACCGATGAACAAATCCAAGAAGACAGGAGGACCCTCCACGGAAAGTCAAAGCAAAACAGCAAAAGTAGAGGCTGACAAATGCGCAAACCAATAGAGAGATAATCTCAAAAAACAGTTTATTATGAATATTCTGAATAAACTGTTTTTTGAGATTATCTCCCTATTGGTTTGCGCATTTGTCAGCCTCTACTTCAACCGACGAACCCCACAGTGACCACCGACTAAAAACGTGCCAGCTACCCTCCAACCACCACAAATGGCCCCGCCACAATCGCGGTCGTCGTTCGACAAAGTGGTGCGTTACAGGGGAGTGGGAGAGGAGAGGGAGGACGGCCTCGAACTCGGAGGGGACGAAAGGAGGGCGTGGGACTCGGAGGACAAAGAGGGAGACAGCAACGGAGGGAGGGGGGAACCCTTGCTAGCGCCTGTTTCATTTCAGGCAGAAACAGGCCTTTTTTACTAGTAGAAAATAAAATAATACCATTTTATTGGACTAATTCATTTAGCTTTCAGAGGCCAAAACCTTCTTCCTCAGGTCAATACAGTATAGTGCTGTTACAGTATCCTATCCTGACTTGAGGAAGGGGGTTTGTTCTCCGAAAGTTAGTCAAAATGTATTAAAATTAGTCCAATAAAAAGATTACCTTATTTCCATGTTTTTTTATAAACATTTATTAACACAGCTACAATACTACTTTATTCTAAAGCAAAAAAATAAAAATATATATTTTATTTACAGTTTGTTGTCTCTGGTTTCTGCTTTCCTCATCTTCTTTTCACTGTCTTCCTTCCATGAAACATCTGTCTTCGTTCTCTCTCTGCCATCCAGTGTCTGCCCTCTCTGCTGTCCCCTCCATCCAGTGTCTGCCCTCTCTCTCCCTTCCATCCACCATCTGCCCCTGTCTGCCCTCCCTCTCCCCCCTTCCATTCACTCTGCCCTTTCTATCCCTTCCATCCACTGTCTGCCCTTTCTCTCTGCCCCTTCAATCCACCATTTGCCCTCCCTCTCCCATCCATCCAGGGTCTGCCCTCCCTCTTGCTCCCCCTTCCATCCAGGATCTGTCCCCTCTCTTTCTGCCCCTTTTTTTCAGCCCCCATTTCCAGCCCCCTTATCCCACCTGCCCCTAGTTCTAGCCCCAGCCCACATCTCCCACCTTCCCCCCCTTTTCAGCCCCAGTTTCATCCCCACTATCCCACCAGTCCCCAGTTTCCACCCGAGCCCTTTTTCTCTCACCAGCCCCGAGCTTCAGCCCCAGCCACTTCTCCCTGTCTCCTTTTCAGCCCCCAGTCCCAGTACTAGCCCCTTATCCCACCTAGCCTCCTTTTCAGCCCCCAGTTCCAACCCCCTTCATCCACATGCCTTGCATTAGGGCCCCCCTTTCAGCCCCAGACCCATTCTCCCACCAGCCCCATTTTCCCTCCTGGCTCCTTCTCAGGCCCCAGTTCCCTTCTCCCATCTGAGCCCCCCTCCCGACCCAACCCGACCTGCCTACCAGGTCCGATGACAGCCCTCTTCTCCTGCCACCACCCTGCCTTTAAAAAAAAGAAATCGGTGAAGCGGTGTCACAGGCAGCGCCTCGCGTCTGCCCTGTGTGTAAAAGAAACAAATCGGCTCGTTGACCCTTCCCTCATTGTGTCCCGCCCTCGTGGAAATAGGAAGTTACCTCAGAGGAGGGCGGGATACAGTGAGGAAAGGGCCGACAAGCCGATTTGTTTCTTTTACACGCAGGGCAGACGGGAGGCGCTGCCTGCGACGCTGCTTCACTGATTTCTTTTTTTAAAGGCAGGGTGGTGGCAGGAGAAGAGGGCTATCGGCTGTCATCGGAGCTGGTAGGCAGGTGGGAACTGTAGCACCAGGCCAGCAGCCCTTTTGGTGGGAGCAACGGGAGCAGAGCACCCCCTCACCAGCTGACACCCGGGGCAAACCGCCCCTACCGTCCTGCCTTTGGTACACCACTGGACGCCGGGCCCCCCTTGGAGGCCCGGGCCCGGGGAATTTTGTCCCCTCTGTCCCCCCCTCTCAGCGGCCCAGTAGCCAGCTTCACGCTGAAAATCGACAGATAGCCGGTTATATCATGTGATATAACCAGCTATCTCATGGGCACCAATCAGCGATATTCAAGGAGTAATGTTACTATGTAAACAGAGAATGTCTAATTGTGCTAAGGATCCCAAAATGGCCAGTCTAAGAATGGGCATTCCAGGGGTGTGTCGAAGGCAGCATTATGCTCAGTATGTCCTAATGCGAAAATGGATAGTGGGACAATTTTCATGGCTGGAACTGAAGTCATCCAAGTGAATCCGCAACCTGTCTTTTGTGACCCATCAGTGCTGTTAATGAATTGGAGAGTGGAGAGGTTAGATGTCCCCAACCCAGCACATCTTCCATTGTAGCTCTTGACCTGCCTGTATTGTGTCTCTCATTATCCCTGTGTGCAGTGATTTACTGGAAATGTTACAGTTCCAAAATGATGTTTAAGAATAAAGGGGATAGCTTAGAGCATGTGGTCACAACATGTGCTGTATTTCTAAGTTTTAAGATATATTTTGATTCTATTGTTTTATTATTCCCCAATTACCTATAAGGTAATAAGATAAGCATATGTAAGGAAAAGGGGAAGTAAATACACTAAATTTGAATTAATTACATTAACCTGCATTGTACTTTTAGGAACATGTGCTTAAAACATTTGGAGCTTGCACATGTGAGGACATGTGCTTTTCCCAATATAAAGGCCAGATAGTTAACTTTAAAAAGAAAATGTTTATCTCTAATACAGACAAGGTAACAAGTTTACAATACAGAGGCAATTTTAGAGAGGATCTTTTACCAATGGAAGTGTGCTACAAAATAACAGGTTTGATTGTAAATGAAGCTGGATAATTCACATTGATGGAGGCTGCTATGGAGAGTGATGCAGGAGATCCTTGCTGGAACAGGAAGTTTCTTTGTAGATTTGCTGTCTGATGAGCTTGAAGCTGTTTCTTTCAGGTGGATGTGATGTCTAGCTTGAGAAGTCAGGATTCCAGGAGATTCTAGCTTGCTTTTAGATTTAATCACTTCAGGGCAGCAGCAACTAGGACAGGAGCATCAGGAACAGCCAGGAAGAACTAACTTTCTAAAGAAAGAGCCCCTGCTTTTAAAGTGTCTGAACTGGGCCTTTATCTACCAGGCTATTTTTAGACTCGCATCAGGTGGTTGCCCTTGGTCCAATTAGAAAGCTCCTGGATAGCTGAATTCTGGGCATCTAGTTTTGAGATGGAGCATGGTAACAGGTCACATGTTCAATGACATCATAAGACTTCCTGCCTGGACACCTGCTAGTCCATTGTCTGAGGGTGATTGAGCTTAGATGGGCTTAGTCTTTGTCTGAAAATAGGTGGAGGTGTAGTCTTTTGTTACTGCAGTCTCTGAGATAGCTGTCTTTTGAAAGGAACATCTGCTGGTCCATTGTCTGAGGGTGATTCAGCTTCTTTTGTCTGATAGATGGGCTTCTGAGTCTGAGTAATAGGTGGAGTTTCACTGTCTTTTGTTATTGTAGTCTCTGTGATTGATTCTTTGGATAGGTGTTGATGGACTTAGGTAACCACCCAACTAGTAGTTTTCCAGAGGAAAAGGGGGGGGAGTAGAGTCTTTGAAGCTGTATATTTTATATGATTTAGATCTGATCCAGCAAAATTAATAACTCTCACAATTAAACTTATATCATGCTACACCTCACCAATCTACTACATTACTTTGAAGGGGGTGAAAAAACATGTGGATAAATGTGAACCAGTCAATATTATGTATCTGGATTTTAAAAAGGCATTTGGCAAAGTACTTAATAAAAGACTCCTAAGGAAATTATAATGTCATTGGATAGGAGGTAGTAGTCTTATTGTGGATTAAAAACTGGTTAAAAGAAAACAGAGAGTAGGGTTAAATGGTCAGTATTCTCAATGAAGGGTAGATAGTGGAGTTTCCCAGAGGTCTGTGCTGGGACTGCTGCTTTTTTAACATATTTATAAATGATCTAGAGATGGGAATAACTGATGACACAAACAGCCTTATTTTCGAAAGTGATGGGCACCCAGATTTCGACCCAAATCGGGAGATAGGCGCCCATCTCGCAAAGGCGCCCAAATCGGTAAGATCGAAAGCCGATTTTGGGCGTCTTCAACTGCACTCCATCGTGGGAACGAACAAAGTTGACGGGGGCATGTTGGAGGCGTGGTAAAGGCGGGACTGGGGTGTGTTTATTGGCTGAGGAGAGATGGGTGCCTTCGGCCGATAATCGAAAAAACAAAGGCGTTTTTAGCGGAAATTTAGGTCACTTTTTTGGACCCTTTTTTTTCACGAAGAACTCCCAAAAAAGTGCCCTAAATGACCAGATGACCACCGGAGGGAATCGGGGATGACCACCCCTGACTCCCCCAGTGGTCACTAACCCCCTCCCACCAAAAGAAAACAACTTTAACAACTTTTTTTTCCAGCCTGTATGCCACCGTCAAATGCCATACCCAGCTCCATCACAGCAGTGTGCAGGTCCCTGGAGCAGTTGTTAGTGAGTGCAGTGGACTTCAGGCAGGTGGACCCAGGCCCATCCCCCCCCTACCTATTACACTTGTGGTGGTAAATGGGAGCCCTCCAAACCCAGCTCCATCACAGCAGTATGCAGGTCCCTGGAGCAGTTGTTAGTGGGTGCAGTGGACTTCAGGCAGGTGGACCCAGGCCCATCCCCCCCTACCTATTACACTTGTGGTGGTAAATGGGAGCCCTACAAACCGCCCCCAAAACCACTGTACCCATATGTAGGTGCCCCCCTTCAGCCATAAGGGTTATGGTAATGGTGTAGATTTGTGGGCAGTGGGTTTTGGGGGGGGGGATTTGAGGGGCTCAGCACCCAAAGGAGCGGAACTATGGTCTTGGGAGGTATTTGACTTTTAAAAAAATTGTTACAAGTGCCCCCTAGGGTGCCCGGTTGGTGTCCTGGCATGTGAGGGGGACCAGTGCACTACGAATCCTGGCCCCTCCTACAACCAAATGCCTTGGATTTGTTCGTTTTTGAGCTGGGCACCTTCGGTTTCCATTATCACTGAAAACCGAAACTGCCCAGCTCAAATCCGCACAACTCCAATGCATTTGCCAGGCACAAATCGTATTATTGAAAAAAAAGATGGGCGGCCATTTTTTTCGAAAATACGGTCTGTCCCTCCCCTTCACATACCCGTTCTCGGACATAACCCATGGAGATGGGTGTTCGCATTCGATTATGCCCCTCCACATTATCCAAAGTTGTTAAATCACAAGAGGATTGTAAAAAATTGCAAGAGCACTATATGAGACTAGGAGATTGGGCATCCAGATGGCAGATGATGTTTAATGTAAGTGCAAAGTGATGCATGCAGGACGTAGGAACCCAAGCTATAGCTATGTGATGCAAAGTCCCATATTAGAAGTCATTGCCCAGGAAAGGGATCTAGGTGTCATTGTTGATGATACATTGAAACCCTCTGCTCAGTTTTGAGTTGTGGCTAAGAAAGCAAATATAATGTTAAAAATTATTAGGAAATGAATGGAAAACAAAAATGAAAATGTTATAATGCCTTTGTATCACTCCAAAAACACTAGGCTAAGGGGTACACAATGAAGCTACTAAGTAGTAAATTTAAAACAAACATAAAAAATATTTCCCCACTCAACATGTAATTAAACTCTGGAATTCATTGCCAGAGAATGTGGTAAAATCAGTTAGCATAGCAGGGTTAAAAAAAAAAAAGATTTGGATAATTTCCTGAAAGAAAAGTCTACAAGCCATTATTAAAATGGACTAGGAAAAATCCACTGCTTATTTCTAGGATAAGCAGCACAAAATCTGTTTTACTCTTCTGGGATCTTGCCAGGTATTTGTGAACTGGATTGGCAACTGTTGGAAGCAGGATTCTAAGCTTGATGGATCTTCGGCCTGTCCCAATATGGACTTATAGGAGCTATCCTGTGCCAGTCCAGTTAAAAATCACAGCCTCCTTTGCCTTTCTTGCTACTGGACCCTTTCAGTCTATGGTGACAGTATAGCAGGCCTCAGCCAGACTGCTGTCTCACACTTTCTATAGATGTCTTCCTTATACACAGCTCTGAATACATAGCCCTTTCCAATACAGATCAGGAGTTACAAGAGTCCATGATCCAATTATATAACATGCCTGCTTCCCCTAGGTAATAGGGGTGATAGACTATACTCACATGGCCCTCAGAGCCCCAAGAACACAGGAGGCCACTTATAGAAACAGTAAATAGATCAGAAGTTAATAAACCCACAACAATAACCGACTGGATTACTGCTGACCATCTTGATTTCCTACTTATTAGCGAAACTTGGATCCATGACTCCAAAGATCCAATAATCCTAGAGCTCTGTCCTCCAGGATACAAAATTACCCACTGGACAAGAGAAGGAAAAAGAGGAGGAGGCATAGCAATAATCTATAAATCTCAACTCACAGTCACAACAACAGCAGCATCTATGCTTCCCCAACTTGAAATAGCCTCAGTCAGAATTAACCATCCTAACCTACGTGATCACCTAAACCTAATCCTATTTTACAGACCCCCGGGCAACTGGCAAGAGTCACAAATGCACTTTATGGATTTCATATCGAATACTTGTGTTTCCAGCCAGGACCTTCTCATAGCAGGAGACATCAATCTTCACCTTGAAGATACTAACTCAAGCAATGTACGTGAGTGCAAGGACTTCCTCCAATCATGGGAGCTCCACTGGCCAAATATGCAACCCACCCATAACAAAGGACATACACTAGATATCATCACCCATAAATTCTCTTCGGAACCTAACCTCACACTTATAGATACAAAATGGACAGCCATGCCATGGTCCGATCACTACAAAGCAAACCTTTCCCTCCGTTGGAGAACAAAAAAGGCACAACAAAAACAAGAGCAAAAAACCTATACTACGAGAGGCAAAATAGATCCACTAACATTCTGGCAACAATTCTATACCAAAGAATGGACAACACCTACAGACTCGCTCCAATTTCTCCAAGAATGGGACAACAGATGCAGAACAGTACTAGACAACATAGCCCCACTTCAAACCAGAACCTCACATAGAAAAAACTCTATACCATGGTTTAATGAAGAATTGAAAGAACTAAAAACACAGGTCAGAAGATTAGAAAGAGCATGGAGCAAGAAAAAAGACGAACACACATTCAAAGACTGGAAACAGCTACAAAGAAAATACAAATACACCATCAGACAAACTAAAAGAACGCGCTACAAAACCATAATAGGACCAAACTGTAAGGATACACACAAACTCTTCTCACTCATAAACAAACTCCTAAATACTACACCGGTTACCTCTAATAATACGGACACCCCATCCGCAACCAATCTTGCGAACTACTTCAATGAAAAAATTATAAAGCTCCGACGTATGATACCTACCAATATCATCAAATACACAAGCATCCTTGAATGTCTAGACCCAAAACCTGGGGAATGCCCAGCAGATCAAACATGGACCAACTTTGACACGATATCGTTAGATGAAATCTCACAATGGCTCGCCAAATCACAATGCAAATTAGACATTTGCCCTACTAGCCTAATAAGATCCACCCCCAAACAATTCAAAATAGACCTCATGAGGCATGTAAATCACAGGCTACAAAATGGTCTCTTTCCCATGGATAAAGGAAATATCCTACTCACCCCGCTGCCAAAAGATGCTAAGAAAAGTACAATGGACCTAACCAATTATCGCCCAGTAGCATCCATTCCGCTCATAACCAAACTCATGGAGGGAACAGTAACGAAACAACTCACTGAATACCTAAATAAACACTCAATTCTGCATGAGTCTCATTCTGGATTTTGGACAAATCACAGCACTGAAACTGTACTAGTGTCCGCAAAGCAATAGCAACTGGCAACAACATACTCCTCCTACAATTCGACATGTCCAGCGCCTTCAATATGGTTAATCATGGAATACTATTACACATACTAGAATACTTCGGAGTAGGAGGTACAGTTCTCAAATAGCTAAAAGGATTCCTGACCACAAGATCATACCAAGTAACAACGAATGCGGACATATCATCCCCCATGGATTCCTGAATGTGGAGTTCCCTAAGGATCTCCCCTCTCACCAACTCTCTTCAACCTAATGATGACACCTTTAGCCAAACTTCTAGCCAAATCAAAACCTCAACCCTTACATATACGCAGACGATGTCATGATCTACATCCCGTTCAAACATGATCTAAATGAAATCACCAACTAAATCAACCAAAGCCTCCAAATCATGCACTCCTGGGCGGATGCATTCCAGCTAAAACTCAACGCAGAAAAAACACAACACAAACAATTACTCCACCATAACCACACCATACTGTTCTCTCCCCGTCTCACAAAACCTGAAAATTCTTGGAGTTACCATTGATCGAAACCTCACACTCGATACCCACGTGAAGAATACAACGAAAAAGATGTTCCACTCCATGTGGAAACTCAAAAGAGTAAAGCCTTTCTTCCCGAGATACATCTTCCGTACCCTGGTACAATCAATGGTAATAAGTCATCTGGACTACTGCAACGCACTGTATGCTGGCTGCAAAGAACAGACCATCAAAAAAATTCCAAACAGCCCAGAATACCGCAGCCAGACTCATATTTTGAAAAGCTAAATATGAAAGTGCAAAACCCCTAAGTGAGAAACTTCACTGGCTCCCACTCAAGGAACGCATTGCGTTCAAGATCTGCACGATTGTTCACAAGATCATTCACGCAGACGCCCCAATCTACATGCTAAACCTCGTGGACCTGCCTCCCAGAAACGCTATAAGGTCAGCCTGCAAATTTCTTAATCTGCACTTTCCCAGCTGTAAAGGACTAAAATACAAGCTGACACACGCCACCACCTTCTTTTACGTGAGCACACAGTTGTGAGTCTGACGTCCTGCACGTACAACGTGCTGCGACGTCAGACTCTGAAACTGGATGCAGCTTTGAACAGCACAAGGATGAAGAAGAACTTCAAAGACCTCGGCTTGGCTGGCGGGGGTTGGGGTCCCCGCCAGCTGAAGGAATATTTTTAAAGGCAGCGGCAGGAGGAAGCGGACCTCGGCTGGCGGGGGTGGGGGTCCCCGCCAGCAAAGGTAAGTGACGGTGGCAGAGGGGTGGGTCGGTGATGGCGGCAGGGGGGGGGTCAGTGACGACGATGGCGGCGGCGGGGGGGGGGGCTATAATGTGCCCCCTCATTCTGGCTCTGGCCCCCCCCTACCGCCGCAGTTCATATACGCCTCTGCTCTGTTATACTTAATTTTTACTCTCTCTACAATATTCTGTATTCCCTATTACTGTGTAAGCCGCATTGAGCCTGCTTTGAGTGGGAAAGCGCGGGATACAAATGTAATAATAAATAAATAAAATATATGAGAGGGTATAAAAGAAAAAGAATTGTTCCCATTGCTAGTCCTAAGGAAAGATGAAAAAAGGCAGAAAGAAAAAAGGAGCTTCATCATATTATCTTCTGAAAAGTTAATTAATTCTGGGAAGGTAGGAGATTTTGATAGTGCATGCGCATTAAGATGGGGGAGAGGGGGAGAATAATGGAAAACTGAATTAAGAAACACAGTTATACAGTAGAATAAGATGCCATTTTGTAGTATGGAGAAGTGATGGCAATGTGTACACTATATCTGTATAACAGAGAGAGACATGGGTCATGTATGTAGATGTGTATGGGTGTGTGAGTGTGTGTGTGTGTGTGTGTGAGAGAGAGAGAGACAGAGAGACAGAAAGAGAGAGAGAGAGAGAGAGGGAGGGAGGGAGGGAGGGAGGGAGGGAGGGAGAGAGTGCTCATTCCCACTATCTAGCCAGGTTTTGCTTTTCAGTGTTTTTGACATTTTCCTGTTCCTTCTCTCCACTCATGAATGATTTATATATGTCTTGTTATCTGGAATTATTTCTATGAACTTGGGCACATTGCTGCATAATTGTTAATTTTTACACCATAATAGCTTAAGATGGAGGGGGAGATTAGACATTTATTGCACAATTAAATGAAACATACTTGAGAATGACAAAAGGTTCCATAATTATTTGAGGCCATTAATAAAATGGGCATTAAATTCTATGGGGCATAATAGAAAAGGGAAATAGATTTTCATTCCAGCAGTAGTGGCTGAGAGAAGTAATAGATCCTTGTTGAATTCTCTTTCTCTCCTTCTCTTTCAAAAATTAATTGTTTCCTAGCATATTTCAAAGAGGAATAAAAGAGAAAAAAATGTGTTAAAGACTCCGAGATGAAAAGCCATTGTTTGAAATGGTTAACACACACTGATAGACTCTAATCACTAGTAAAAATGATTTTCTATGAACTCCCTACCCTGCCTCCCCCCTTGTTGGAGACATTTACAAGGGAGTAGAGGGGCAGGGAGCTGTTATTTAAAACAAAAATAATAACCCAATTCTAGTGCCTATCCTACAAAAACCATTACCAAAATGTTACAGGGTGCTAAATCAGCTCCTTTTCAGTGTTACCTGTTCAGCAAGTGAAACCAGGAAGGATATAAGAGCTACAGTCAATCACATTCTTCTGCTGATTCAGGTGGGAGGCTTTCCATGGCCTATAGACTGGGAATTACAGTTTCTTGGGTAATAAACAAAAGTTTTGTAGAATACATAGCGAAAGCTCAACTGGAAACCAAAGCCATCTTTGTATTAAAAATGTAGTGATAATATATTTTTTTTTTTTTTTGGGGGGGGGGGGGGGGGGAATGCTTTCTAGTATTACTAGTTTTATAAGCCTTTCATAATTATTAGATTTACAAGCCATATTACTAGTTTTATAAGCCTTTCATGATTTGATAAATGGAGGCTTGTAGAAGAAAGATCAAGGTAATGAAGAAATACTGACAAATGGAAAAGGATCAGGGTGATAGAGGAAAGTAAGAGGAGGAACTGATACCGCAAACTGGAAAGGAGATCTGCAGAATGGAGAAATGCTCAGAAGTGGAAGGGGAGCAATCAAGATAATTCAAGAATTTTAAAAGTTAAAAGTAATGGAAAAATAGTGGGGCTAGGGAGAATCATATCAATGGGGAATGCTGGAAAGTGGAGGAGGATCAGGGGGAGGGGATAAAAACATACAATAATAATAAAAAACACCTCCAACGTTCTGAAGCTGACCGTGGCACACTTGAAGTGAAGCGTTCATAAGGTTCATCCGTCTGTCACCATCTCTCTCTGTCCTGCCCTCACGTCAAAACGTGATGACGTCGAGGGCGGAACAGTGAGAGGGAAGGGCATGTCACACGCATGAGGGTGTCATCGTCCCTCTCTTCCTCCCTCCCAGTTCCAGGCCCCCTGTCTCCAATTTTTAAAAGTCATCTTCACTTACCCAGTCAGGGTTACGGCGGCGGCCAGCAGCAGTAAAACGCGTGCAGGCTCGGCCCTTCTCTCTCTTTCTCAGCTGTGGTCCCGCCCTTGCAGAAACAGGAAATGAGGGCGGGACCACAGCTGAGAAAGAGAGAGAAGGGCCGAGCCTGCACGTGTTTACCGCTGCTGGCCGCTGCCATAACCCTGACTTGGTAAGTGAAGATGACTTTTAAAAATCGGAGGGAGGGGGCCTGGAACTGGAGGGAGGGAGGAAGGGAGGGATGACGCCCCTGGAACTGGGAGCGAGGGAGGGAGGAGGGGGGACCCTGGAACTGGGAGGGAGGAAGGAGGGGGGACAATGGAACTGGGAGGGAGGGAGGGAGGAGGAGGGACACTGGAACTGGGAGGGAGGGAAGGGAGGGAGGGAGGGACCCTGAAACTGGGAGGGAGGGAGGGGGGCACCCTGAAACTCGAGGGAGGGAGGGACCCTGAAACTCAGAGGGAGGGGGGACCGTGAAACTCAGAGGAAGGGAGGTAGGGAGGGGGACGACCCTGGAACTCAGAGGGAGGGAGGGAGGGGGATGACCCTGGAACTCGGAGAGAGGGAGGGGACAACCCTGGAACTCGGAGGGAGGGAGGAAGGCAGGGAGGGAGGGAATGACCCTGGAACTCGGAGGGAGGGAGGAAGGGGGGAATGATCCTGGAACTCGCAGGGATAGAGGGGGGACGACCCTGGAACTCGGACGAACGGAGGGAGGGGGGACGACCCTGGAACACGGAGGGAGGGGGACACTGGAACTGGGAGGGAGGGGGGGACCCCTGGCACACACTCTCAATCTCACACACACACTCTCTCTCACACACACTCGCACCCAGTCTCACTCTCTCGCAGTCACACACACACACTCGCACATTCACTCTCTTTCACACAGTCACTCTCACACACACTCTCTCAAACATACACACTCTGAGGAAAACCTTGCTAACGCCCGTTTCATTTCTTTGAGAAACGGGCCTTTTTTACTAGTACAATAATAAAGCAGATAAGGTTTTGTTGAAAGTGAACTGTAAAATACAATTAAGTCTAACAAACAAAGGGGTCCTTTTACTAAATGGCAGTAAACAGTAACACGTGCTTACCATGCGGGAAAGTGCACAGATGCCCTCGATAGTGTTGGCATCTGAGCACACTTCTCACGCACTAAAAAAATACTTCTTATTTTTTAGCACTGGGGGCGTGTTTGGGAGGCAGAGAGTAGACATGCCCAGTGCTAATAGGTTAGCACAGCCACATTGCTGCGCACCTACCAATTAATTAATGGTTACTGCGTGAGCCCTTTCTGCCTACTAAGTGGTGTCAGTAAGGGCTCATGCGCTAATGGTCACATGCTTATTGGGAAATTAGCACATAGCCATTAATGAGGAAATGAAAAATCGACCATTTTATAGCTGCGCTAAAAGTAGAATCAGCACTTGGGAAAACCTATCTGCTAGTCATAGTGCAGACCACTTTCTAGCACAGCTTAGTAAAGGGCCCCAAAGTCAGTAAAAGAATTCCTTATTTACAATTGTATAAATTGATTTGTCAACAAGGAAAGAAATTGTAAACGTGCGTCCCAGCTGTAACAATTTTTCTACAGAATAGTAACAAAACCATTTATACTTATAGGCAAAAATTCCACAAATTATGAATAGACAAAAGAAAAACAAATTTCATACAAAATAAATATTCATGCAAGTGGGTCTTCAACATAAACAACTTCCAGACGATAGTCAAAAACATTTAACTGGCCAGGAATGGCACCTGGCCAGTTAAATAGTACTTAGCTGGCCATCTGCCAATATTCAGCGGGAGATAGCCAGCTGTCTCCCACTGAATATTCCTGATGAGTGCTTAGTGGATAGCTGATTATAATCACACGATATAACCAGCTATCAGCCAATTTTCAGCGCATTGATGGCTAAGTTTGGCAGCCAAATCTGGCCACGTTAATAGCAGGTCTATCTGTAGCTGCTATGAACTTAGTCAGCAAGTGCTGAGTATTGACTATGTTCTTATGGCCAAAAATAAACTGGATATTCAACGCCAGTCACTGGAAATATCGCATCATTGAATATCTGGGCTCAACACTGAACATGAAGGTAGCCCTGCTACCTCCCACAGTCTAACTGGCACCTCAAATGTCTGTACAGTTATATATAACTTTTTTCTATTTAAGATTGGAAAACAGGAACTATAGACGTAAAGATGTAAAGCCCAAATCATGAAAAAACTTCAGACTGCCCAGAATATGGCAGCTAGACTTATTTATGGGAAACCTAGATTCAAAAGTGCAACACTCCTCCATATGAAACTTCATTGGCTCCCTATTAGAGAACGAGTCAACTTTAAGGCCATCACACTAATCCACAAGATCATCCATGGAGTATCACCAAGTTATATGGTCAATCTATTAAACCTTCCGACCAGAAACATGTCAACATCTTCACGATCATACCTTAACCTGCACCTTCCCAATTGCAAAGGACTAAAGTACAAAACCTACCATGCATCTAACTTCCCCTATCTGGGATCCCAACTCTGGAATGCTCTACCCAGATACATTCGGTCAATTAGTGAATATCTTCCCTTTAGGAAACTATTGAAAACCCATCTATTCAAACAGGTTTACCTGAATGACTTGACATATCATAAGCAAACATAAGCAATACATCTATTTACCGGTTCAACTAATCATTAATACAGTGGTGGAAATAAGTATTTGATCCCTTGCTGATTTTGTAAGTTTGCCCACTGACAAAGACATGAGCAGCCCATAATTGAAGGGTAGGTTATTGGTAACAGTGAGAGATAGCACATCACAAATTAAATCCGGAAAATCACATTGTGGAAAGTATATGAATTTATTTGCATTCTGCAGAGGGAAATAAGTATTTGATCCCCCACCAACCAGTAAGAGATCTGGCCGCTACAGACCAGGTAGATGCTCCAAATCAACTCGTTACCTGCATGACAGACAGCTGTCGGCAATGGTCACCTGTATGAAAGACACCTGTCCACAGACTCAGTGAATCAGTCAGACTCTAACCTCTACAAAATGGCCAAGAGCAAGGAGCTGTCTAAGGATGTCAGGGACAAGATCATACACCTGCACAAGGCTGGAATGGGCTACAAAACCATCAGTAAGACGCTGGGCGAGAAGGATACAACTGTTGGTGCCATAGTAAGAAAATGGAAGAAGTACAAAATGACTGTCAATCGACAAAGATCTGGGGCTCCACGCAAAATCTCACCTCGTGGGGTATCCTTGATCATGAGGAAGGTTAGAAATCAGCCTACAACTACAAGGGGGGAACTTGTCAATGATCTCAAGGCAGCTGGGACCACTGTCACCACGAAAACCATTGGTAACACATTACGACATAACGGATTGCAATCCTGCAGTGCCCGCAAGGTCCCCCTGCTCCGGAAGGCACATGTGACGGCCCGTCTGAAGTTTGCCAGTGAACACCTGGATGATGCCGAGAGTGATTGGGAGAAGGTGCTGTGGTCAGATGAGACAAAAATTGAGCTCTTTGGCATGAACTCAACTCGCCGTGTTTGGAGGAAGAGAAATGCTGCCTATGACCCAAAGAACACCGTCCCCACTGTCAAGGTGGAGGTGGAAATGTTATGTTTTGGGGGTGTTTCTCTGCTAAGGGCACAGGACTACTTCACCGCATCAATGGGAGAATGGATGGGGCCATGTACCGTACAATTCTGAGTGACAACCTCCTTCCCTCCGCCAGGGCCTTAAAAATGGGTCGTGGCTGGGTCTTCCAGCACGACAATGACCCAAAACATACAGCCAAGGCAACAAAGGAGTGGCTCAGGAAGAAGCACATTAGGGTCATGGAGTGGCCTAGCCAGTCACCAGACCTTAATCCCATTGAAAACTTATGGAGGGAGCTGAAGCTGCGAGTTGCCAAGCAACAGCCCAGAACTCTTAATGATTTAGAGATGATCTGCAAAGAGGAGTGGACCAAAATTCCTCCTGACATGTGTGCAAACCTCATCATCAACTACAGAAGACGTCTGACCGCTGTGCTTGCCAACAAGGGTTTTGCCACCAAGTATTAGGTCTTGTTTGCCAGAGGGATTAAATACTTATTTCCCTCTGCAGAATGCAAATAAATTCATATACTTTCCACAATGTGATTTTCCGGATTTAATTTGTAATGTGCTATCTCTCACTGTTACCAATAACCTACCCTTCAATTATGGGCTGCTCATGTCTTTGTCAGTGGGCAAACTTACAAAATCAGCAAGGGATCAAATACTTATTTCCACCACTGTACCAATGACTCAGAAAACATCTCCTACCAACCTCTTACCCTCCATGTTCGTCCCAACTTCTCCCTTATCGCCCCACCTCCTTACCTATCCCTACCCTTTCTCTCACACCTCTTCTATCCCATTTACTCCTTGTTCATTTGTCCCATCATATACCTCCTTTGTTGATTCTGATACTACAGATTGTATTCTCTTGTTACTGTGTAAGCCGCGTTCAGCCTGCGATGAGAGGGAAAGCACGGGGTACAAATGTAATAAATAAATAGACACAGAGAGAAAGAGGGGCATTTTCAAAAGGACAGCCCCCACTGGACTGCCATAAAAATGCCTGATTATGGAAACAGAGCAATGGACAATGAACAGAGCAAAATTTGAATGGTCCCAACACTGACATGGACTGCTCAAGACAGTCATAATCACTGTCTAAAATAACCTACTATTGCCGCAGATTTTAAGGACAACGAAGTTCGGGAGTGGATGTCTGCCAAATGGATGGCGTGGGCTGTGATGAACCGTTACCTCCAGTTTCCTGTACACGTGGAACAGCATCCTCCAGAAAGCATGAGGATGTTATTTGGGAAAGAGCCACATTTCTCTATGAAGGAGAGCTACCACTTGGCTGTCTTCTGCATTAAACATAAGAGGCAATTGTTTAGGGGGCACGGGACTGCCCCCCCCCCCCATGAGTCTGCCATACAGGTCTGAAGGGAAATCAGGTAACAGCCATGTCATGCAGCAATGAGCCCAGCATCAGTCGTGGGCAGTCACCATACCTTCTCAGTCAACTGCATATTTAGAGCCAGTGGAATTGCCATGAGGCCCCATTCTCTTGTCACCATGGCCCCCTTGTGCAGGAAAGCCCAGAGCATGTCCTCCAAACCCATATGGAATCCCCAGCATACAAGGCACAAATGATGGCCTGCAGATCTCTCAGACACCCCCACACAAGCTCTGGCCTGCTGCTCTAAGCCTACATATATAAAGATATGGTAGCACAGCCAAAACAATGCAGAGACTGCTATCAAAAGTCCCACCACCTTGCCACAGTGCAGATGTCAACAATGAAGTGTCCAAATCCATCCAGAATCACCATGGCCACCTAGGACTTCTGGCCATGTGATGGGAAAATTAGGTTCTTACCTTGGTAATTTTCTTTCCTTTAGTCACAGCAGATGAATCCATTAACTGATGGGTTTTATCCGCCTACCAGCAGGTGGAGATGGAGAACACTGAAAGACACAGTGACTCTGGACGGCCAGCCCCTTCTGCCTCAGTATATGAAATTTTCAAAGCAGAGTAAGTAAGAAAGGCAACATAACATAAACTTTCCTCACAGTGAACAAACGCCCCAGAACAGGAGCAATAACCAAACAAAGGAGGAACGATCTTAACCTCCTGCAATAAAACAGCATGTAAAAACTCTGAGAACTTGTCTTCAACTGCTCCCGAGGAGCTGCAATATCTGCATGAAAGATCTGAACAAAAAACAAAGTCAGACAGGGAGGGATCATGGATTCATCTGCTGTGACTAAAGGAAAGAAAATTACCAAGGTAAGAACCTAATTTTCCCTTCCTTGTCATCAACAGCAGATGAATCCATTAACTGATGGGATGTACAAAAGTACTCCCTACGTAGGGTGGGAACAGGCAACTCCGCGAGCAAGTACTTGTGCCCCAAAATGCGCATCCTGCTTCGCTGCAACATCTAGCCTGTAATGCCGTACAAACGAGAGCTGAGAAGCCCAAGTAGCCGCACAACAGATCTCATGAAGAGAAAGAACACCTGTCGTGGAATGCGCTTTAAATGCTTCAGGAGGAGACCGTCCTGAAAGCAGATACGCAGAAAAAATTACTTCCCTGATCCAATGGGCTATAGTGGCCTTATACACCGGACCCCCGCGTCGAGGACCTGTCAACAATACAAAAAGGTGATCAGAAGTCCTGAAGTCATTTGACATCTGTAGATACTGCAACAGAGCCCTGCATACATCCAAAAGACGCAATTGCCCAAAGAAATCCGGAAAGTCCTCCCTAGAAAAGGAAGGTAGAAAAATGGGTTGGTTCAGGTGAAACGCTGAAACCACCTTAGGCAGGAAGGAAGGCACTGTCCTTACCGTTATCCCGGACTATGAGAACTGTAGAAAAGGATCCCGACAGGAAAGCGCCTGAAGCTCAGAAATGCGTCTAGCCGATGTCAAGGCCACCAAAAAGACTGTCTTGAGAGTCACATCCTTCTCAGAAGCCCACATAAGCGGCTCAAAAGGCGAACGCTGGAGAGCCTTCAACACCAGCCCCAGATTCCAGGCCAGACACGGCGACCGCACGGGAGGACGGAGATGAAGCGCCCCTCTGAGAAACCGGAAAATGTCCGGATGCCCAGCAAGGGACAAGCCAGAGACTTTCCCTCGAAAGCATGCCAATGCTGCTACTTGAACTTGCAGGGAATTGTAAGCCAGACCTTTTTGTAAGCCGTCCTGCAAAAAGTCCAGTATCGGCGAGACTGTAGCCCGTGTGGGTGTGATCACCTTTGAAACACACTATGCCTCAAACTTGCGCCAGATCCGAGCATAAGCTGTGGAGGTAGACCGCTTGCAGGCCTGCAAGAGAGTAGAGATGGCCTTGTTAGAGTAGCCCTTGTCTCTCAATTGCACCCTCTTAAGAGCCAGGCTGTAAGACCAAATCGGCAGGGGTCCTCTATCGTCACCGGACCCTGAACCAATAGGTTCGGCACCAGAGGCAAAGGGAGAGGATCCTCCACCAGCATCCGACAGAGATCCGCATACCACGGACGCCTTGGCCAATCCGGAGTGATGAGAATTACCAAGCCTCGGTGCTGTTGAATCCACAGAAGGACTCGCCCTATCAAGGGCCAAGGAGGGAACACATACAGGAGGCCCGGGGGCCAGGGTTGAGCCAGTGCATCCAACCCCACCGAGCACGGATCTCTCCTTCTGCTGAAAAAGCAAGGGACTTTGACATTTGAACTTGATGCCATTAGATCCAATCTGGGAGTCCCCCATTTGGCACAAATTTGAAGAAAAACATCTTCTGCCAGTTCCCATTCCGCCGGGTCGATTTGATGTCTGCTGAGGAAATCGGCCTGCTATGTGAGCTGCCGACAGCAGATGCAAGTGGAGCTCGGCCCAGAGGAAAATCTGAGCGGTCTCCGCAGCCAGTGCCCTGCACTGAGTGCCGCCCTGGTGATTGATGTAGGCCACCGCTGTCATATTGTCTGACAGAACATGGGCAGGAAGCCCCTCCAGAGTCTTGTGGAAGGCCAGAAGAGCCTGGAATATCGCTCTCAGTTCCAAGCGATTGATGGACCACCCCGCTTCCACGGGTGTCCACTGACCCTGAGCATAGCTTCTCTGGCAATGAGCTCCCCAGCCCGAAAGGCTGGCATCCATTATCACCAAGCACCAAGAAGGAAGTGCGAGCGGCATTCTCTGGTGCAGCATCCTGAGAGCCACCAATCCATACTATGCCGGGCCGCAGGGAGCCACGTAAGTCTGCTTTGGTATTCCTGGGAAATCGGAGACCATTGCTGGAGCAGAGCAATCTGCAGTGGCCTCATATGAGCTCTCGCCCAGGGAACCACCTCCATGGTGGCCGTCATCGATCCCAGGAGCTGAACAAAGTCCCAAGCTCGAGGGCGAGGCATCCGCAGGAGCAGACGGACCTGATTCTGAAGCTTGCATCGCCTGTGGTTGGGGAGAAAGAGGAACACCAAGGCAGTGTTGAACCAGACCCCCAAATACTCGAGAGACTGAGAGGGGGTCAGGTGACTTTTGGGTAAATTGATCACCCAGCCCAGAGTCTGAAGAACCGTTATAACTCTGGTCGTGGCGAGTCGGCTCTCGTCTGCCGAATCCACCCTGATGAGCCAGTCATTGAGATAAGGGTGAACTCTGACACCCTCTCGCCTGAGAAAAGCACCATCACCTTGGAAAAAGTACTTGGAGCTGTGGTTAGGCCGAAAGGCAAGGCCCGAAACTGGTAATGTTGGCCCAAAACCGCAAACCGGAGAAATCACTGATTCGGAGGCCAAATAGGTATGTGCAAAAACGCTTCTTTTAGGTCCAGAGACGTGAGAAACTCTCCTGGCTGTACCGCCACAATGACGGAGCACAGGGTTTCTATGCGAAAGTGAAGCACTCTTAGGGCCTCGTTGACTCTTCATAAGTCGAGGATTGG
This sequence comes from Microcaecilia unicolor, assembly GCF_901765095.1. NCBI lineage: Eukaryota > Metazoa > Chordata > Amphibia > Gymnophiona > Siphonopidae > Microcaecilia > Microcaecilia unicolor. The sequence goes on along the minus strand of NC_044040.1, from coordinate 105,409,605 downwards.
TCTGAAAGAACTGCATTTTTGAGGTACCACAAAATAAATGGAGTAGCGACCGCAGCCGAGTTCGGCAGAAGGCACCAGAATCACCAACCCGAGGTGCAGCAAGACTTGCAAGGTCTCCTCTACCACCGCCCATTTGACAGCAGTGCCGCATCGGGACTCCATAAAGACGTCTCTCACTGGGGCACTGAATTCCAATCGGTAACCCTCTCTGATCAGGTCCAGGACCCACTAATCCGAAGAAATCTTGGTCCACTCCTCAAAGAAAGAGGGAAAGACGACCTCCTACTGCAGGAATTGACGAGTGGACCGGCGTTCCATCATTGTGGAGGATGCCCCTGAACTCCTGGCCATGGCCCGGCCGCTGCAGAACTTTTGTCCGAGAGAAAGGAGTTCCTCTGCTGAAAACAGGCACGTTGAGAAAACCCAGCAGAGCACTCTGGGCGATATCTGCGAGCTTCGCGGAAACGTGGCCTGGAAGAGGAGGGAAAAACAGGACTCTTGAAAGAAGGCCTCGGCCTATCCTGAGGTAACCGCTGGGACTTACAGTCCCCTAGGTCTTTAACAATCTTCTCCAATTCCTTACCAAACAGCAGAAGGCCCCAAAAGGGTAACCTCATCAGCCTTTGTTTAGAGGCCACGTCAGCCGCCCAATGTTGCAGCCAAAGGAGGCGGTAGGCTGAAACCGCCACAGACATCTGTTTAGCCGAAGCTCTGACCAGATCAGAAAGGGCATCAGCCAAAAAGGACAGGGCAGACTCCATACGCGGGCCAACCTGAGCGAGGGACCCTGCACCATCCGCGGGCTGATCAACCGCCTGCTGTAACCAGGAAAGGCAGGCGCAGGCTGCATAGGAACTACAAATAGCCGCCCTTAAGGAAAGGCCCGAGATTTCAAAGGACCGCTTCAACGCGGATTCTAGCCGCCGGTCCTGCATATCTTTCAAAGCGACCCCTCCCTCCCTCCACCGGGAGAGTGGTCTTTTTAGTCACAGCCATGACCAACGCATCCACTTTAGGCATCCCCAAAGGGGCCAAGTGATCCTCACTCAGAGGGTAAAGTTGACCCATAACCCTGGCAACCTTCAAAGGCCCATCAGGGTCAGACCATTGAGCAGAAATAAGCTCTTGGATGGAGTCATGCACAGGAAAAGCCCGAGAAGGCTTCTTAGTACTAGCCATCCTAGGATTAACAGAGGAGGCATCACCCTTGGCCGGATCTTCAATAGAATGGGCCTGCAAGGCATCAGAAATGAGAGCTGGCAGCTCATCGCAGTGGAAAATCCGTACCACTTTAGGATCATTCAAGTCCTGTGGCAAACAGGCACCCTCATCTGGATCATCCATCCATGAGGGCCTGCCAGAAGCCTCAGACTCCCCACAGCCTGACCACGGGGGAGGGGGAAGGGGGGAAGGGAGCGGCACCACACTCAGATGGGGAATTTGCCCATCTACGTTTAGTGTCAGTCCAACGCTCGGGGGAAGCCGTAAAATCAGGAGCCAACACTGGGATATCAAAACCTGGAGGGAATCCAGTCCGCAACGAAGTGTCAGACACTTCCAGCAGAGCTCCCTTTAACATGAAGGCCTTATGCATCAGCAGCACAAATTCAGGGGAGAAAAACTCACCCTGGCCCTCCGCTCCCGAATTAGGCAAACCGGAGGAAGGAGCTCCTCTAGCAACCTCGGAACGAGGCGTCTCCCTGCACTCAGACTCCTCCGCGAGGGTTGAGTCATGAGGCGCTTCCAAAATGGCACCCGCCTCTAGCTCCATCGAGTGGGAAGAATCACTGCTTGCCATGCCCATACTAGCACGAGTGTCTAAGGAGCACTGCTGCTGCACTACGTTTACCACAGCGGAAGCAGCGCTTAACTGCTTCAGCAGCCATCGCCCGACTGGACGGAAATATACTACTACTACTACTACTACTTAACATTTCTAGAGCGCTACTAGGGTTACGCAGCGCTGTACAATTTAACAAAGAGAGACAGTCCCTGCTCAAAGAGCTTACAATCTAATAGACAAGTGAACGGTCGGTCCGATCGGGGCAGTCAAATTGGGGCAGTCTGGATTCACTGAACGGTAAGGGTTAGGTGCCGAACGCAGCATTGAAGAGGTGGGCTTTAAGCAAAGACTTGAAGATGGGCAGGGAGGGGGCTTGGCGTAAGGGTTCAGGAAGGTTGTTCCAAGCATAGGGTGAGGCGAGGCAGAATGAGCGGAGCCTGGAGTTGGCGGTGGTGGAGAAGGGTACTGAGAGGAGGGATTTATCCTGTGAACGGAGGTTACGGGCGGGAACGTAAGGGGAGATGAGGGTAGAGAGGTAGTGAGGGGCAGCAGACTGAGTGCATTTGTAGGTAAGAAGGAGAAGCTTGAATTGAATGCGGTATCTGATCGGAAGCCAGTGAAGTGACCTGAGGAGAGGGGTGATATGAGTATATCGGTTCTGGCGGAATATGAGACGTGCAGCAGAGTTCTGAACAGACTGAAGGGGGGATAGATGGCTAAGTGGGAGGCCGGTGAGGAGTAAGTTGCAGTAGTCCAGGCGAGAGGTAATGAGAGCGTGGACGAGAGTTCGGGTGGTGTGTTCAGAGAGGAAAGGGCGAATTTTGCTGATGTTAAAGAGGAAGAAGCGACAGGTCTTGGCTATCTGCTGGATATGCGCAGAGAAGGAAAGAGAGGAGTCAAAGATGACTCCGAGGTTGCGGGCAGATGAGACGGGGAGGATGAGGGTGTTATCAACTGAGATAGAAAGTGGAGGAAGAGGAGAAGTGGGTTTTGGTGGAAAGACGATAAGCTCGGTCTTGGACATGTTCAGTTTCAGGTGGCGGTTGGACATCCAGGCAGCAATGTCGGATAAGCAGGCCGATACCTTTGCCTGGGTCTCCGCGGTGATGTCTGGTGTGGAGAGATACAGTTGGGTGTCATCAGCATAGAGATGATACTGGAAACCATGAGATGAGATCAGGGAGCCCAGGGAAGAGGTGTAGATTGAGAAGAGAAGGGGTCCAAGGACCGATCCCTGGGGAACACCAACAGATAAGGGGATGGGGGTGGAGGAAGATCCATGAGAGTGAATATAGAAATAAAATGGCAGCTTCGCACCAAAACTTACCCCGCACAGAATGCTGTCCGCGGGAACTTCCCTGGAGGAGCTGGGCACCACTCTCACCTCAGAAGACCAAGTCAACGAGCTCCGGTCAAGCTGCACAGAACCAGAATCTCTGGATAAAGCCTCAGAATAGCTGCGCAGTAAAAGCATGCCCCTTTTTTTTTTATACTGTGAGGAAAGTTGGAGGCAGGCAGCAACAGAGGGACTCCGGGAGGATGGGGGTATGGGGTAAGGCAGGGACAGGGAACAAAACCAAGTATGCCTTCAAAGTGGGCACCACCAGCCACAACACCCCCGCTCTACTGTCAAAGCACAGGAGCCTCCCCAGGCAGAAATCCAGGAGCTGCTAAAGCGACGTCCACAACTGCTGGGAGATAGAGATATACTGAGGCAGAAGGGGCTGGCCGTCCAGAGTCACTGTGTCTTTCAGTGTTCTCTATCTCCACCTGCTGGTAGGCGGATACAACCCATCAGTTAATGGATTCATCTGCTGTTGATGACAAGGAAGACTACATACTCCCTAGCAAGCACTCAAACTGGCTGACCCTGAGAACCCACAGCCTGTCTGAGGAGCACAGTAAATCATGTCATATGGGAACCTGATCTGTCAAGCTAAGAAGAACCCCTCATAGATGCGCATACCATAGCATCTATTTTGTAGATGCTATGGGATGCGCTGGGATCTGGAAGCATTAAGGTGGCTCTTCTGCCACATATGGAGGGAGAACAGGCCTCTCATCTGGCAGGTCATTCATTGCCTGGCTGAGCAAGGTGAGTAACAACATCACAGCAGCACAATAACACCCATCTCCTGGAGCAACAAATGTGTATGCAGTAAGCTTCGGCACAGTGCTGCCACAACCCCCGCATACATTACAATCAGGCTCATTTTTGAAAGAGATGGAAGTCCAAAAAGTGACATAAATCAGCATTTGGACGTCCATCTCACAGAAACGTCCAAATCGGTATAATCAAAACCACATTTTGGACGTCTTTCTCAGAAGTCCGTCGGAAGGACATCCAAATCTCAAGGAGGCGTATCGGGGGCGTGCTCAAGGCGGGACTTGGGCATTCCTAAGACTTGGACGTCTTTGAGCCATAATGGAATAAAGCAAAAACATCCAGCACTAAAAGTGCCTATTACAGAACTTAAGTGCCTATTACAGAACATAGGCACTTAGGTTCTAAAAGAATAGGCTCCTACCATACAGTCTCAGGGCACCTAAATAAAGGCACCCAGTTATTGCATTGCCCTCAAAGTGTGGAAGTATGAAACTAAATGTTCAGAGTCTGTCACCTGCAGAGGTGGCTAGAAGGCAGGGAAGGCAAAACAAGGTCTGCTGACTGTTCCCAGTGATCTGTTGGCCTCATGCATCGTTCCCCACAACTACAGGATCCAAGGCAGCATCCTAAACCATGTCACCATCACTGATATAGCACATGTGGGAAAGAGGAACCCGAATTATAGCTATGTCATGTAAGGTTCCACGTTAAGAGTTACAGACCAAGAAAGGGATCTAGGTGTCGTCGTTGATGATATGTTGAAACCTTCTGCTCAGTGTGCTGCTGTGGCTAAGAAAGCAAATAGAATGTTAGGTATTATTAGGAAAGGAATGGAAAACAAAAATGAAGATGTTATAATGCCTTTGTATCGCTCCATGGTGCAACCGCACCTCGAATATTGTGTTCAATTCTGGTCACCACATCTCAAAAAAGATATAGTGGAATTAGAAAAGGTGCAGAGAAGGGCGACGAAAATGATAAAGGGGATGGGACGACTTCCCTATGAGGAAAGGCTAAAGCGGCTAGGGCTCTTCAGCTTGGAGAAAAGGTGGCTGAGGGGAGATATGATAGAGGTCTATAAAATAATGAGTGGAGTTGAACGGGTAGATGTAAGTGTCTGTTCACACTTTCCAAAAATACTAGGACTAGGGGGCATGCGATGAAGCTACAATGTAGTAAATTTAAAACGAATCGGAGAAAATGTTTCTTCACTCAACGTGTAATTAAACTCTGGAAGAACTATACTGGACTAGAGTGTAGAGATGCCAACACTCAGATAGTAACATAGTAACATAGTAGATGACGGCAGAAAAAGACCTTCACGGTCCATCCAGTCTGCCCAAGAAATGTGTCACTTTTTTGTGTATACCTTACCTTGAAATAATTTTTGATGACACCTCAGTAAGGCCAACACAATTCCTCCACTGTAAAACACTATATACACAAAAGTATAGCAAGATTTATGTATGTATGTATTTATTTATTTATTTATTGCATTTGTATCCCACATTTTCCCACCTCTTTGCAGGCTCAATGTGGATAAGGTTCTGGGTGTGTTTTTGCACAACAGCATTAACTTCCAGGACTCAAAAAGCAAAAACCTTATGCATGAAAAGGCAGCACTGTAAATATTACACCATGCCCCCTAAAACACCGATACACCATCTAGTGAAAAAAAATTAAACAGGACTGCAACAAGATCTCTACACATTCTACATGCTAGCAGAATACCATACCTTGGTTACACACACAAAACACACAGAGACCCTTAACAAATGTGAAACAAGGGACCATACATCAGTAATAGAGATATGAAGGTAAAAAACTGAAATAGAAACCTCAGGAAGTCAGACTCTGCACACAGCACTAATAGAGAAATAGAAACTGAAATGCAAAATACAAAAAAATATGCATTTCTAAAAGTTGACATTTTCTAATTAATAAATTCAGAATAAAATACTTTTTCTAACTTTGTTGTCCGAGTATTTTATTTTTCTATTTGCTTTGGTCTCGATGTCTCTTTCCTGCTTCTCTGTTTTTTTCCTATCTTTTCAGGGCTCCTGTCCATTAGACATTTCTTCTCTCTCCATATCCTCCATCCATCTTCCCTCTGTGTCCCTGTCCCTTCCTCCATGTTCAGCTTCTGCCCTCTTAGCATCCATATCCTCCTCTATATTCATCATTTCTCCTCTGTGGCCCTAGGTAGACCCGTTCTGCATTTCCCTTCCCATGATCAGCATTACCCCACTGTGACCCAATCATCCCTGTGTCTAACATTGCCTGTTTGTCCCTATTATATATCTGTTGAGCATTGCCCCTCTGTGTCCCTGTCCCTATGCTTCCTCCATGCCCAGCATCTCTGTCTGCCTGTCCCCTTTCTCCCAACCGTGGGGCCAGTATCTTTCCTTATTGTCCCCTTCCTCCCACCCATGGGGCCAGTATCTCTCCTCCTCTCTTCCTTCCTGATCCCCCCCCCCCCAATCTAGTGTCTTTTCCCCCTCTCCTCCAGTTCATCTCAGTCTCTCTCTTCCCCTCCCATCCACCTCCCCTTCCAGTCTTTCTCCCCTCTCTTTCTCTCCTCCAGGCAATCTCAAACTTAGTTTCTCTCTCTCCCCACCTCCCCCTCTTCCTTTCCTCCAGTCCAGTCACTCTCAGTCTCTCTCTCTCTCACTTCCCTTTCTCTCAATCTCTCGTCCTGTTTCTTCCTCTCCTTCAGTCTAGTCAGTCTCAGTATCTCTCTCTCTCCCTTCTTCCTGCAGAACCAGTGTCTCTCCTCTTTCCTTGACCCCTCCCCATTACAGTGTCTCCCCCTCCTCCAGTCCAGCAGTCTCTCTTGCCTCTTCCTGGCCCAGTATTTCTCTCTCCATCTCTCCCTCCAGTATCCAGCACCTCTTCCTGTCTGCTCCCACCATCTCACTCTACCTGGGTCCAGTACCTCTTTCCTCCTCCATTACTTCTAGTTCAGTGTCTCTTTCATTCCCCGCTCCCCATTGCAGCACCAATCCTTCTTCCTTGTTTCTCGTCCCCCCTCCGTTGCAGCATCTATCCTTCTCCCTTGTTTCTCTCCTGTCCGTTGCAGCATCTATCCCTCTCCCTCGTTTTTCCCCCCCATTGCAGCATCTAGCCTTCTCCCTCTCCCTCGTTTCCTCCTGAATGCAGCGTCTATCCCTCTCTCTCTCATCCACTTCCCCCCTGAATGCAGCGTTTATCCCTCTCCCTCGTTTCTCCCCCATTGCAGTGTCTATCCCTCTCCATCGTCCACCTCCCCCCCTGCCCTGCCCCGCCCGGAATGCAGCATCTATCCCTCTCACTCACTCCCTGCAGTTCCTCTAATTTGATTAGGTCACTGGTGGTAGCACAGCAGCATACTAACTAAAACACTTCACTTCGGAGCTTCAGCCTGACAGCCTTCCTTATGATGCGTCCCACCCTTGTGGAAGCAGGAAGTTGCGTCGGGACAAATGTATCACAAGGAATGCCATCAGGCTGAAGCCCTGAAGCAAGCTGTTTTAGTTAGTATGATACAGGCATGCCGCTACTTGCGGTAATCTAAATTAAATTAGAGGGATGCAGGGAGGGGGTGAGAGGGATAGATGCTGCATAGGCGGTGGGGGGGATGAGAAGTACTGGTACTTTGGGGGCTTGTGGCTGGGAAGACTTAGCCTCCCCAAGCCTCTTATACCGGACGCCTATGATGGTAAGGTAATTTAAGTACCTGTCAGAGGAGTTAAAGATAACACATAGTATTACCTAATCCTAAAGTTATTAGGATACCTAACCCCCAAGCACTACCAGGCACTGCAGTGCAGAGTAGTTGAACTTGACAAGATTATGTTTAATTCTGTTTATTGGTAACACAACTTATACAATGCTCCAACACGAACATAAAGCGAAATCATGTCATAACATCACCTCTAACTGTGTCACCGAACATTTTATTTTTCTCCTCCCCCTCCCAACGCTAACTCCCTGTCCCCTCCCTTCCCCCCTCCCTTCCCAGAAGAACAGTCAAGTATTTAAACATTTAAAAGTCTGCTTCTAACTCCAGGTGACAACGATCTCCAGAAGGGGTTCCAACAGTCCTGGAATTCCACACCTCTTTCCGAGTTCCAGTCCTGTATATCCAGCCTTTCAAGTCTCATCAGTTCAATCAACTTGGCACGCCATTGTTGAATTCCCAGGCACTGCCCGGTTGTCCATCCTGCCAGGAGTAACTGCAGTATTGTTAAAGTCACCTTATTGGCAAAAGCTTTATAGCCTTTAGGCGCTGGTAGTCCTAGCCGGGGTCTGCCAAACAATAATAATACATCATAGTACCACCTAGATCCCCACCAAGTAGAGACCTGCAACAGTACCTCTCTCCACAACTTCTCCACTCTCCTACATCCCCAGAACATGTGTCCAATCAGTACGCCCTCTGTACCACATCTCGGGCACTCTCCCCAGGCGGAGGTCCCCATGTGAAATGCTCTACGCGGTGAAATGTACATTCGGAGTGCAAATTTATACCATGTCTCCCAGTGTTCAGTGAATCTGGACCTCTTACGAATACCCAGAATAAAGGACTTGAGGTGCTCTACTTGAATAGGGGTTCCGAGGTCTTTGGTCCAGGCCTCCGCTAATTTTTTATAATCCAATTCTGAGGCTGAGTCTTTGATATGTCTGTGGTAGAAGGTCAGTGGCACTCGCTGTTGTGCTTCAAAGGAGAATGCCGTCGATATTTCCTCTCTGACATCTTCAGACAGGTCCGTCCAAGGCAGACCCCGAATATAATGTGCCAGTTGATAATAGTGCCAATAGTCTTTGTTGGGGATATTGTACTCCCTTTGTAGCTCCGTAAAGGGTTTAATTTTTCCTTCGTCAGTCACTGCTTGCAGCAAATATTTGAGTCCCTGTCTCTCCCAGCGTTCAAATGTTGGATACAAATTACCCGCGGGAAACCTCGGGTTGCCACATATAGGTAGGAATGGTGTTACCCTTGGTGAGAAATGATGTAATCGGCACACCCAGCGCCACGCGGCCCGTGCCGCTGGCATTATGCCTGACTGGTGTAGCTCCATAGGGGTCTCCTTATCTGGCAAGTGTAGGAGGCATCCCAAGTCCGCAACCGGGGACATCCGCCTCTCCAGGGGAGTGTTTGAAAAATCTGAGGTTCGTCTATGCCAGTCATTGATGTGGTGCATTTCGCAGGCGACAGTCACGTGACGTAAGCTAATGAGGCCCACCCCCCCATGTTCCACTGGGGTGCACATCATCCTTAACGGGAGCCGTGGCTTCCTCCCTTTCCACAGAAATTTATTTAAAAGTCTATTCTGTTGTCGTTCATCCGTTTTGGAAAGATAAAGAGGCACTGTTTGAAAGACATATAGCCATTTTGGGATAATAAACATATTATACAGTGCCACTCGCCCAAATAGGGATATTGGAAGGTTCTCCCACCCCTCCAGCTTTGATTTAGTATCTGACATTAATACATTCACATTAAGTTCATGTAGCTTCTTCAAGTCTGCTGGTATCTGTATCCCCAAATATTTGAGGGAATCTTCTGCCCATCTGAGAGGGAAAGGTCCCCGCCAGGCGCCCCTCACCGAGGGCATCAATGGGAGTGCCCAGGATTTGTCATAGTTCAATTTAAATCCAGAGTAGCGTCCATAAGTCTCCAGACAGGTTAACATGCTCCGGAGAGAGCGTGCTGGCTCTTGTAGCACCAGGAGTAGGTCATCAGCATAAGCTAAGAGTTTGACTTGCTCACGCCCCAGAACAACCCCCCTCACCTCCTCCGCTAACATCACAGTTCGTAGCAGAGGCTCCAAGGCTATAGTAAAGAGGAGTGGCGACAGGGGACAACCCTGCCTCGTACCCCTCATTATCGGGAATCGTGGGCCCTGTACTCCATTCACCAATAGCCCTGCCCGTGGGTCCTTGTAGAGTGCCCGTATCACCTCTAAACACCATCCATCAAAGTCCATGTATCCTAGCGTTTGGAAAAGATATGGCCAGGCGACCCTGTCGAAAGCCTTCTCTGCGTCGAGGCTCACCACCAGGGCGGGATCTCCTCCCGCCCGGCAGCGAGCCATCGCCAGCAGTAGACGCCTGACATTAAATGAAGACTGTCTCCCTCTGACAAAACCCACCTGTTCTGGGGTCACCATCCTAGCAAGGGGTACTGCCATCCTCTCTGCCAATATCTTAGCTAGCAGTTTTACTTCTACATTTATGAGCGAGATAGGCCGGTAAGACGTCACCTGTTCTCTGGGCTTCTCTGGTTTCGGGATCAGGGTGATTAGTGCTGTATTTTCATGCAAGGGAAATGAACCTGTCTCAATTACCTCTTCAAAATAAGCTAACAGATCTCCCATTACTTCCACCGGCAGGTTTTTATAGTATTCTGCAGGGTATCCATCAGGTCCCGGGGCTGAGCATGTCTTTAGAGTCTTTATCGCTGCCTGTAGTTCAGTAAGTTGCAAAGGTGTATTTAGGGCTTTTAGCTCTAGTTCTGTCAGCTTGGGGACCTTCGCCTGCTCTAGATAGTGTTGGATCTCCGAGGGTGCCCCCCGCCCCCCCACATCTGCTCCATACAAGGAGGCAAAATATTTCGTGAACTGGTCTACTATTGTTTTATAGTCATTTATTATTTGTCCATTAGGGCCTTTAATCGCTTCTATAATTCTGGAACCTCCCCACCCCTTAATTATTCTGGCCATCAATTTCCCTGATCTGTTCCCAAATCGCTTGAGCCTATATTTCTGGTAATTCATGGAGTGAGTAGTTTTCTCATGTATAAGAGTGTTAAGAGCCACCTGCGTCGCCCTCAGGGCCTCCAGTGTGCGTGCATTAGGATTTTGAATATATTTCCTTTTAGCTACTTGGGTTTGTTTTTCTAGTTGTAGTATACTGTTCGCCAGCTGTTTTTTTCCTTCTGCATACATAGGCAATTATATCACCTCTCAGCACTGCTTTCGAGGTTGCCCAGTATATCTTGGGCCGATCCTTGTGTTGTGCGTTATATTCTTTAAATTCGGCCCATTTAGTATGCATATATTGGTTGAAGTGGGGGTCCCTAGCTAAGTAAATTGGGTAACGCCAGCCTGGGCCACCCCCCTCTTTCTCCAGAGCAAATTCAATGTCCGCCCACACCGGGGCATGGTCCGAGATCTCTTCAGGGCCTATGTGGACTGCCTGTATCTGGGAGAACATAGACCGATCTGTTAATATGTAGTCTAGGCGAGCCTGCGTATTATGGGCCCGGGAACGGTGAGTATAGTCCCTTTCTCCTATGTGGAGGGTCCTCCAAGTGTCCACCAGTCCCAGTGTGTTGGTGAAAGTCTGCCACATCTGAGACCTATACCCTCGATAATATGGGGACGCGGCCGCTGAACAGTCTAAAGTGGGGTCAGAAATCAAGTTAAAATCTCCCACAACCATCAGTTCCCCCTCCCTGAGTGCCAAACATCTAGCCATCAGGCGTTGGAAAAAATTTTTATCCGGTATGTTGGGACCGTATATTACTAGTAAGTGGAATTTTATTCCTTGCGCCCACCCCTGGAGCAGTATGTAATTCCCTTGTTCTCCTCGTTCTATTGTTGTCAATTTACAGGGCACTCCTCTCCTTACTAGGACAGCCACTCCTCCCCTCCGCCCCTGGGCCAAAACCACATAAACCTCTTCGACCCACTGCTTTTTCAGTTTTTTATGCTCTTGATCTGACAGCCTCGTTTCTTGTAAACAAGCGATGTCTATTTTATGTCTCTTTAGGGCAGTCAAGATTTTTGTTCTTTTTATGGGGGAAGTTATTCCCCCTACGTTCCATGTAGCTAGCCTAATTGGCATGTTTGCGTCGCATGATGCTGTTTTGTATGAGTCCTAGTCCTATATATTATGTCTATTTCTTTGTCCATTCCTTCCCCCCCTGTCCATCGATGGCACCTGTCCTCCCTTAGTAATCGCTGTCTTTCCTGCCCAGAAGCTTCTTCTTCACACATTATTAATTGTCCATTCTTCCTATCCCTCCCTCCCTCCCCTCCCCCTCACCCTCTGCCAAAACCCTGTGTAACCTTCCAGCGCTAGCTGAAAGTGGGGATCTCCTGTGACGCTAAGGAGCCCCGACTCCCGCCTGCCCCCCCATTCCTCGTGCTTCCCTCACCTTGCAAATTGCTTATGCCTCATGACCAGGCTCCCGCGCCTGCTCAGCCGCTCTCAATCTCCCGCCAGCAATCCGTGGCCGTTCAGAAATGCTCTTGCAGGTTGTACTGCATCAAAGTGCTGCCACCTATCTTGGTGGAAGATTCGCAACCGAGCTGGATATGTTAGCATAAATTTGATTTTTTTCTTAATCAACATTGTGCAGAGGGGGTGAAATTGTCTCCTCTTTTCTTGTACCGTCCGGGAAAAGTCTTGGAAGATTAATACTCGTTTAGAATTATAGGTCAGCGTGTCTCTCTTCAATTTGAAACCTTGCAAAATTTCTTGTTTATGTTTATAGTTCAATACTTTTGCTATTACCACTCGGGGCCGGTTAGCGTCTTCGCTTTTTCGGCCTACTCTGTGGGCTCTTTCTACTACCAATGGCCCTCTTGAATCGGTCAGAGCCAGTTCCCTGCCCAGCCATTGTTCCAGCCACTCTGCCATATTAGCCTCCGGTATGTTTTCAGGTAGGCCAACTAACCTTATATTGTTTCTCCGCGAGCGATTCTCGAGATCTTCAAACTTATCAGTCAGGTCTATCAATTGTTGCTTCAAACTGGAGATCTCAGGCCCATGTGTTCTCACATCGTCCTCCAGAGCCATTACTCGGGTCTCTACATCTCCCACTCGGGTTTGCAAGCCATCAAAGCCAGCTGCATAACTGTCCAGTTTTTCGGACAAGGAGTCCCATTGCGGGGCTAGTGCCTTCATAATCGCTGCTGTAATCTGCGCTAGTTGGGCTTCCGAGAACTCCGTTCTCAACTCGCTCTCGTTGTCCGCCATTTTGGTTTCATTCCCGATTTTATTTTTCTCTTTTTTCACCGTTTTATGCGCCATCTGACTTGGTGAGCGGCGTAGATATCTGTCCATAAAATTCTCCGTTGCGTATAGTCACGGGAGGGGAGCAAATCAGCTGTTTTCTTTTGTTTTGGGGACGTTTAGGAGCCGGGGTCCCAGAGCTGTAGCGCGAAGCATCCGTCCAGCTCACAGCATCGCGAGATCTCCGAACTTGACAAGATTATAACATTCATGACCTCAGTAGTCAAGAACTGATGATGATCCACGATCAGGAACTCAGGCAGATGGTAAATTCTATCCAGATGGGCAAGAGTAAACAGGAAAGTGATGCCACACATTAATGAGCCTTCATCCTGTGGCCAGCTCGGAGCCAGCTGATAGCAGTGACCTTTGGCTGCACGAGATAGCATAGCTGAAGGGGGTCTTATACCCTCTCCTCAGGTCTTGGTGACAAGTTGACAGGAACATAATGTCTGGTGTTCTCCAGTGTTGTGTTCTTGGGCCTAAGAACCAGGTCTTCACCATTCTGCATGTTTTTGTTCTGTCCAAAGTACAGTAAACAAAAGCTGCTATTGTGAACAGCTGTTTTGCCTTTGTCAGACTGCATGTCTCTGCATTATTCTAGAGGCCTTCAGTACCAAGTCTCTGCATGACAGTTGACAATGGCCAAGTCTGGAATATTTAGGTTCATAATGTAGAATATTGCTTCACGGTAGTGCGTTATGCAGGGCTTTGTTTTGTCCCTTCACCTGAGGCACCTGTCCTGGGTAACATAAGAGCAGAGAGATCATCTCCCTCATTGCACTTCTATGCATTGTAACATGCAACACATGGTATGTGCCTCTCAAGAAATGATGGTCTACTGGCCAAGTGGAATATCTTACTGACGTGCACTCTTTGTTCACACACAGGTGACCCAGCATGTGACCCAGAGGAGCAGGGTGAAGAGGAGGAAGAGGAGGGACAGGAAGAGAAAGACAGTGATCTCCCAAGCCCTGAAGGGAGGAGGAGGTGGCGGAGGAAGAAGAGGAGGGAGAGGCTGGACCTGGCCTGGATATGCTTTCACATACTGACGGACTGCAATGTACATAGTTTTGTATACAGTTTATTGTTGCACAGAAAAAATATATAATATTGTGTACACATCCCTGTAGCTCCATTATTACCAATATGTGGTTATGATATGACATGCAATGATGACAACAGCTATGGTTACAACAGTGATAACACATCCTTGGGGAAAGGAGACTGCAGATGCTGAGTCAGGAGAGCATGGATTTAGGATGTGTCCAACTTGCCCACTGTGGTCACAATGATAGCAGATTCTCATTACTGACAGGTGCTTATTCAGAAGCCAGGTGAAGGGAAGATGATATTATGTGACTAGTTTTAAAGGGAGCTGAAGTGGGAATCAAACCTCCCTTTACAGGGTTCCCAGACAAGTGCCCAAACCATTAGACCATGCCTCCAGTACCAGCTATGCTCGCAGGTAATGCCTGCTGCAGTATAGAAGCCAGCAGTAGCAGTGGGACTTTGTTTCACTATTGCAGGATCTGATAAAGGTGTAATGTGTATTGGATCAGCAATTAGGCTCTGCAGTATGGGTGAGTATGCATCACTGCAGTCTCCCTTCTCAGTCCCCACTCCCAGGCAGTGGGCAAATGCCAGGGTTCAGACATTATTAAACCATACAGGATATTTCCAAAGCCAGTGGTTCTCAAATCTTGTCCTGGGGCACCTAAGCCAGTCAGATTTTCAGGATATTCACAGTGAATATTCCTGAGAAATATTTGTATGCACTGCCTCCACAGCATGCAAATATCTGTCATGAATAATCAATGTGGATATCCTGAAAATCTGACTAGCTGGGGCTCCCAGGACCAATTTTGGGAATTACTGTGCTAAATTCTAGTCTGGTAAAAGGCCTCACCCCCCCCCCCCCCCAGCTGGCTAACAACCAGAACACAACCATAGGGGCCCTTTTACTAAGCTGCGTAGGTGCCTACATGTGCCCAACATGTGCCAAATTGGAGTTACCGCCTGGTTCCCGCATGGCCCAGCTTCACAATCCACTGATTCCTCTTGGCTCTATCCTCAACAGTGTCTGGGTTCTATCATACATAACAGCCAGGTCCTGCAGATAGGCAACCAGCATCTCAAATCAGCTTCATAGCCATACTACGTCAGACCAGTGGTTCATCTAGCCTAGTATCCTGCTTCCAATAATGGTCAATCAAAGTCATAAGTACCTGTCAGAAACCCAATTAGTAGCAACATTCCATGCTACCAATCTCAGGGCAAGCTGTGATGCCCCCATATCCACATCAATAACAGACTATGGACTTTTCCTCCAGGAACTTGTCCAAACTTTTTTTTAAACCTAGATATGCTAACTGTTGTTACCACATCCTCTAGCAGCGAGTTCCAGAGTTTAACTGTTCTTTGAGTGAAAAAAATATTTCCTTCTAGTTATTTTAAAAGTATTTCCATGTAATTTCATTGAGTATTCTCTGGTCTTTATACTTTTTGAAAGAGTGAAAAATTGATTCACTCTTATCCATTCTACACCACTCAGGATTTTATAGGCCTCAATCATATCCTCCCTCATTCATCTCTTTTCCAAACTAAAGAGCTCTGGCCTCTTTAGCCTTTCACAGCAGGCAAAAGTAGAGGCTGACCAAAGACGAATTACCACTGGAGATATGAATCCAACAGTCTTTATTGTTATAAATTAAAGGAAGGACCAGACATGGGCCGTGTTTCGATGCACGCAAGCGTCTGCATCAGGGGTCAAACAGTAAACTCTATAGATAAAAAATAGTGATGAAACAATCATAAATGAGAACTATGAACAAACAAATATAGCATTGTACAAAAAAAAAACACAAATCAATTTAAATTGAATTAAAACATAAAACATGTTCATAAAGAGAAACATATAAATTGTAAATCAATAAATATGTATAATAAAGTAAAATATATATTTAGTCAAAACAAGAATGTAGTATATGTAGAAAATAGCAACACCAATATCTCTCTGAAAAAATATATATCAATTAATGAGACATATACAATAAATAAAACAATTTTTTTAAAAACATACACAATGAACAAAAAGATATGTAGCAACCAATAAAGCCTTAATTTGCATTGCTGTCATGGTCATATGAAAAGTGTTATGAGGGACTGAATCATGGTGTGACAAATCAGAAATGTAATTTTTAAAAAAATATTATATATGAAATTTTTTTATTTTTATTAAAAAATAATAATAAAATTAAAAATTGAAATTAAAAAACTATTGAAAAATAATATTTAAAAAATATAATAAATAAATAATCAAAAGATTTACTTGTGTGCAAACCAATAGTAGCAGAAAGTGCAAACGTGAGGTTGAATGACATGTTGGAATTTGTAATATGAGAAATATGAAATTGATACCAAACTGTCAATCAAGCAAACGCAATGAGGTCCAAATCAAAATGAAAATAAAGATAAAAATGAAAGTTAAAAATAAAATTGGAAAAATAAGATCCAAAAGAAAAATATATAAATACTGATTTTAAACTTGTACCATAATGATGATATTTATTAAAAAGAAACTTCAACTTGAAAAACAGAAATAATGAATATGTAACTATGTAACTAAAGCGTCGTTGTGTTTTCAACCAGTTTACTAAAATGCGCTAGTCACAGAAGATGTAGTGACCGAGCAGTTAGCCAGAATTTAAATTTGTGAATGTTTATAATCTGCAAACTAGACAAAATAAAAAAAAGTTTAGAAAAAGATAAATGCAATCTGCCGCTTTAAATGATGATTGCAAGTGGTAATGATAAACATTATTGGCAACACTTTTTCATGAAATGGGGAAAAAAGGGGGGCGTATCTGTATGTCTTATATTGTTGGAAAATGCAGGACAGAGTTAAAAAGTAGGTAAAAAATGACACACCGATTTTTTTATATAAAAAATATTTTTGAAGGATGTGAACCTAATCCGTTTTTTATACTATAAAGACACTAAATTTGTATATTATCTTTATGAACATGTTTTATGTTTTAATACAATTTAAATTGATTTGTGTTTTTTTGTACAATGCTATATATGTTTGTTCATAGTTTTCATTTATGATTGTTTCATCACTATTTTTTATCGATAGAGTTTACTGTTTGACCCCTGATGCAGACGCTTGAGTGTGTCGAAACACAGCCCATGTCTGGTCCTTTCTTTAATTTGTAACAATAAAGACTGTTGGATTCATATCTCCAGTGGTGGTGATTCGTCTTTGGTCAGCCTCTACTTTTGCCCGCTGTGTTTTGTCGTCGTAGAGGATTTCCCTGTTTTGTATTTTGGCTCTTTAGCCTTTCCTCATATGGGAGGCATTCCATCCCCTTTATCATTTTAGTTGTTTCTCTTTGAACCTTTTCTAATTTTGCTATATCCTTTGTGAGATACAGCAACCAGAATTGAGCACAATACTCAAGATGAGGTTGCACCAAGGCTTTATAATATTCTTGGTCTTATTTTGCATCCCTTTCCTAATAATTCCTAGCATCCTGTTTGCTTTTTTTCTCCACTGCTGCACACTGGGCAAAAGATTTCAGCGTATTGTCTACAATGACACCTAGATCTTTTTCTTGAGTGCTGACTCCTAAGGTGAACCCTAGCATCGGGTAATTATGATTCGGATTATTCTTTCCAATGTGCACCACCTTGCGTTTGTCCACATTAAATTTCATCTGCCATTTGGATGCCCAGTCTTCCAATTTCCAAAGGTCTTCCTGCATTTCACAGTTCACATGTGTTTTAACAACCTTGAATAGTTTTGTATCATCTGCAAATGTAATCACCTCACTTGTTCCAATTTCCATATCATTTATAAATATGTTAAAAAGCACTGGTCCCAATACAGATCCCTGCAGCACTCAACTGTTCACCCTCCTCCATTGAAAGAAATGACCATTTAACCCTACCCTGTTTTCTGTCCAATAACCAATTCCTAATCCACAGAAGGACACTGCCTCCTATCCCATGATTTTTTAATTTTCTCAGGAGTATCTCATGAGGAACTTTGCCAAAATCTTTCTGAAAATCTAGATACACCAGATCAACTGACACACCCTTATCCACATGTTTATTCAGATCAAAGAAATGAAGCAAATTGGTGAGATACTTGTAAATGATGACTCCTGCAGTTCTATAGCTTGTTGGTACTTGTGGAACAAGAAGAGTTAATGAGGTGGTTTCACAGGTGTGGAATGTTCTATCATTAACACAAGCTCCTTTCCCCTTTGCAACATTATGGTTCAAAAATGGCTGAAGAACATCCATCTTTTTAGAACACCCAAAGTTGTGACCATTTCTTCAATTAGGGATGTTCAATTGATTAACGCCTAACCTCCTGTACCTCGGATGTCTAACCTTGTCATTAAGTATGGCTATGTTGGCATTTTTGAACTCCACATCACAACATTGACATGGCTACTCAAAAGTACATGCTGACCAGGAAAGGCAATTTTACACCTGCAGAGGTGGTCTTTCACTATGCCGACCTCTTTGCTCCTAAAGGGCAACATATAGGTGTCTATACAAAACAAATGACAGAGCATTGAAGATTGCAAAAAGAAATGGAGATAACTCCACCTAAATGTGAAGAACAAGGCAGGAGAAGATCCCCAGGAAACTGACATTTCCAACCTCACTCCCATGGAGCAGATGGCCTCCAAACTATTCCCTGGGCCTCCTTCCAAGGTGTAGGCAGTCAGGACACTTCTGCATATCCTAAGTGAACAGTTAAGATTATTCCCCACATACAATGATTGCAGCCTTATGTATCTTGCCATCTATCTATTTTTCATGAGCACTGCCCAGAGGGATTAACTTGGCCTTTCTATACCACATCAACCTTTGTGCTAAGGCACCTTGGGGAATGGTACTATTCATTTTAGCCCTAGATGGTATCTGAGAGAGCGTACTACTGTGACAGGCTACATGCAGATTACCAGAATTTCAGAGAGCATTAACCTGAAGTAGAAGCATAGCATAATGGATAGGGCAGTGGTTTGAAAACTCACAGTTCCCTGATTCAAGTCTCATAAGTCCTCCCATTTTTTATTCAATCTCCCTCCAACCCCTCCCTCCCTTGCTCCAGATACATACAAAGGTTCTTAATGCTGTCTTTAAACCTCTTCACTACTGACCCCAAAATTGCTGGGGGCTCACACTGTCCCCTATCCTTCCACCTTTACCCACCTGACAATGTGCATGACTTTCTTCCAGGGTTATGAAGGATATCCACTATGGAATGTTATACCATATATAGGATGTGGCCATACTTTGCACATGGAGGGGTTTGGTCAGGAATGATGTGACATGGTGACATCTAAGCAACAACAATTGAGAAATACTTTTCCACTGAACTGCAGGTGTAGAGTCCCACTTGGACAGAGACTAGGGTTCCAACACACAGCCAGAGAAGTAGCCTTGTGTACAGGAGGAGGAGCAACAGAAGAGGCAGGAGGGGGCATCATGGCTCCAGTAAAACAGCAGCAGAATGCTGGGCAAAGAACATATATAGAAAAAAAAACAGGAGAAAATGATTGTGGAACCCATCTCACTTGCAGCTGATATTGCAGATGCTGATCCAGAGCCCAATGAGGGGAATGGAGTGTAAGGTGTGGCCTGCAGAGGAGATTCTCACCATAGATGCAAGGTGGTAGATATAGCTGGAAAGCTTTTGCACCAGAACCAGCTTTTGGTGACCTAACAACAGGAAAATATGGAGCTCGAGTCAGGGCCTACAGCTTCAGGAGAGAAGCATGGAAGAACAGCAGTAGACATGGCAGGAGACACATCAGAAGTTGGAGGACATTTGGCAGTAGTTGTTGGGGCTATGCAGGGACCTGTAGGACTACACTAATACCCTGGCCTCTACCTTGCCATTGCAGTCTATGGCTTCCTCACCACATGGCACCAAGGATGGCACCAGCTAATGAACATCACCCTCTGCTTCCTTATCATGTGGCACTAGGGATGGCCAAAAAGACAAAACAAAGGAGGAAGAAAAGACCCTCACGTAAACGTGAGCACAGAAGAACAAAGTGAGGAGTACTCAAGGAGGATGTTCAATGAGTCTTTATTTCTGACAAGCATAAAAATGACCCAACACAGCCATATCTCTATATATAAAAGACACCACCAATGTTCTATGAAGCCTCCAGCTGGAAGTGTGAAGGGGGAGAGATATCCGGTTTCCCCATGAGTGTCTGCCCCGCCCTTGCTCTCTCTGTAACACAAACAGTGAAGGAAAAAACACAGCAAAGCACAAAATCAAATCGCTCTCTCTGTAACAGTGAAGGACTCAGAGGGGGGAGGGGACAGCAAAGCACAAAATCAAATCGCTCTCTCTGTAACAGTGAAGGACTCAGAGGGGGGAGGGGAGAGAGGGCAGAGGGCAGGGACACACACACTCCCACATGCACACAGAAGAAAACCTTGCTAGCCCCCGTTTCATTTGCATCAGAAACGGGGCTTTTTTACTAGTCATATTTAAAATGGCTGTCTAGACTTACAAAGGCGGCCTCGCAAGACTCCAGCAGAAGTCTCATGCTGTTGGAAATCTCGGCAGCCATTTTTAAAGAGCGATGTGGCAGCGGGAGGGTCAGCGCCGGCAGCAGACAAGAAAGACTGGGGATCTTTCCTGCCCCGAAGAATCCACTAGAGCACCAGGATGGCTGCCTTCAGGCATGGGCATAGTTTGATCATTTCATCTGGGGGGACAAAGGGTGTGATTTGGCTTATTAGCATATTAATTTGCATACATGCATATTCATTATGGTTCTTCAAAAAATACACACCCCAGACCAAAATACTGAATATGAAGCCAGTATATAAAAGCAATGAAGTTGGGTTTTTTGGTTTTTTTTTAAACTGAAATGAGCCAGCACCAAGGGAAATTTCTCTCATTATGCCCCTCACATTCACACAAATTAGACAGGGGAGAATGCACTTTCTCTAGGCCTGACACAACACTATCTCTATTTGCTTTCTCCAAATCTCAGCTTTCTCCTTCCTTATCAGCAACTCTCCAGACCATGCCACATAGATAGAAAAAATACCCTTTCCCCCCAGAGGCATATCTGAACTGCGGAGGTAGGGAGGGCCAGAGCCAGAATGAAGGGGCATATTATAGCCCCCCCATGCCGCCGCCATCGTTGTCACCGACCCCCCCCCTGCCGCCATCACTGACCCCCCCCCCTGCCGCCATCACTGACCCCCCCCCCCGCCACCATCACCTACCTTTGCTGGCGGGGATCCCAACCCCCGCCAGCCGAGGTCCGCTTCCTCCTGCCGCTGCCTTTAAAAATATTCCTTCAGCTGGCGGGGACCCCAACCCCCCCAGCCGAGCTGAGGTCTTTGAAGTTCTTCTTCGTCCTCGTGCTGTTCAACTGCTGCATCCAGTTTCAGAGTCAGACGTCGCAGCATGTTGCATTTTTAAAGGCAGCGGCAGGAGGAAGCAGACCTCGGCTGGTGGGGGTTGGGGTCCCCCGCCAGCATAGGTTGGTGATGGCGACGGCGGGGGAGGGTTGACGGCGGTAGGGGGGGTCCAAGGCGAAATCTGAGGGGGCCCAGGCCCCTGTGGCCCCACGCAGATACGCCCCTGCAACAGAGTAGTAGAATAGATAAGTAGGCAGAGATAGGCAATGGAGAAGGGATTAAGGTGGGAGATATAGTCTGGGTCAATGTCGTTGTCTCCTGGGTATATGTTAAGTAGATGGGTTCATTAGTTTGGGTCATTTGGATAGGCTTGCTTGAATAAATGGGTTTTTAGTGCTTTCCGGAAGGGTAGATGGTCACGGGTCTGGGGAAGGCATTCCAGAGTTGGCTGCCTAGGAAGGAGAAATTGGATCCATAATAAGTTTTGTACTTGAGTCCTTTACAGTTGGGGTAGTGCAGGTTGAGGTAATTTCGCAAAGATTCAGCCATGTTTCTTGTTGGGAGGTCAATCAGATTTAGCATATAGTCCGGAGATTCACCATGGATAATCTTGTGGATTAATGTGTGGATCTTGAAGTTAATTCACTCTTTGATAGGGAGCCAATGAAGTTTTGCATGGAAAGGAGTTGCACTCTCAAAACGTGATTTGCCAAAGATGAGTCTCGCTGCTGTATTTTGGGCAGTCTGAAGTTTTTTCAGGATATGGGCCTTGCAGCCTAAGAAAATACTGTTACAGTAATCAACATGGGTAAGTACCGTGGATTGCACCAAATTCTGGAATGTTTTCAGGGGTAGATAGGGTTTTACGCATTTCAGTATCCACATCATATTGAACATTTTCTTTGTGGTGGATTTAGCGTGATTCTTGAGCGAAAGGTGGTTGTCTAGTGTCACTCCAAGGATTTTCAGGTTGTTGGAAATGGGGATTGTGATGTCAGAGGTGTTAAGATTAGATGGGAGGAGCGCGGAGTGTTGAGATGAGAGGATTAGGCATTGTGTTTTTTCTTTGTTCAATTTCATCATAAAGGCGTTGGCCCAAGAGGTAAAGATGTTCATGCGCATGGATATTTTGTCGGAGATTTCTGTTAGCTTAGATTTAAAGGGAATGAATATGGTGATGTCATCAGCGTAAATGAAAGGGTTGAGACCATGTCTGAATAGAGCTTTGGCTAGTGGGATCATCATAAGATTGAAGAGGTGATAAAGGGGATCCTTGAGGTACACCGCAATCTGGTGACCAGGGAGATGAGATAGCTGAGGATTTGGTAAGATCTTGAGGTGATGAAAACTTTTATCCAATTAATGATATTTCCACCGATTCCAATTTTGTCCAGTAGTTTGGTTAGAATGTTGTGATTTACAATGTCAAATGCACTGGATAAATCGAATTGTAGAAGGAGGATGTTGTTTCCAAATGCGATTTCTTGTTTGAATTTGGATATTAGGGTGAGTAGGACAGTTTCTGTACTGTGGGCTGGGCAGAAACCCGATTGCGACTCATGTAGAATGGAGAATTTTTGTATATAATCGTTGATTTGAGAGGTCACCCTGTTTTCCATCAATTTAATTAGTAGAGGAATGGAGGCAACAGGGCGGTAGTTAGTGACATTGCTCGCTGGCTTCTTGGGATTTTTAGGTATTGGTGTGAGTAGTATGTTGCCATGTTCAGTAGGGAATGAACCTTGCTGTAGCAGGAAGTTTAGGTGGGAGGTAAGATCTATGATAAAGCGTTTTGGGGCATCTTTCATTAGGTAGTTAGGACATGGATCAAGATGGCAGTGCGATTTGGAAAGTTTGGTGATTGCCACAGAGACTTCTTTAGTGGTGAGGAGGGTGAAATTTGTTCATGAACAGTCGGCTGGAATTTCGTCTCTACAGGGGTCCAGTTCGTCAAGAAAGGAATCGATATTTGTACAGTCCTGGGGAATCATACTGCAAAGGTTGGTAATTTTGTCGTTGAAGTATTTGGCCAGCTGGTTAGCAGATAGGCAGTTTGAGGATGATATTGTGACTGGGTTGGTGTTAAGAAGATTCTTTATGAATTGATATTGTTTTTTATGACTTTTGGCTCGTTCAATGGCATTTTTGTAGTTCCTGTGTGACTGCTTCCATGTATTGTAGGTGAGTTTATCTTTAGATTTATTCCATGCCTTTTCTAGCTTCCTGGTTTCTGATTTTAGGGTTTTTAGTAGGTCATTAAACCATGGTGATGGGTTGTGTCTGCGTAGAATCTTTGTATGTAATGGGGCTATTTCGTCTAGTATAGTTTTGCATCTGTTGTCCCATTCAGTGAGGTTAGGTTGTGTAGGTTAGGTTGAGTTAGGTTGTGTAGACCAGTTATTGTTATATATTTGTTGCCAAAACCTTTCCTTGTCAATCTGTCCTCTCGTGATGATTGTTACAGGGTCTTGCTTATTAAGCTGACCCTTTTTTCACCAGTGTAGGGATAGTGTCGCTTTATGATGGTCCGACCAGGGGGTGGCAGACCAGTTGATATCAGAGATGTAGATGCCTTGGATCGTAGAGAGTTTGTAAGAGATTATGTCTAGCGAGTGACCTTTGTTGTGGGTAGGTTGTAAAGGAGGGAGGTCAAGGTTACAAAGATGAAGGAGATCCTTGAAATCGTGAGTGTGGGCAGAGTTGGGATCCTCTAAATATAGATTCAAGTCCCCAATTAATACATTGGAGTTATTGATGCAGGCGTTTGATATGAAGTCCATGGTTGTCGTTCCAGTTAGAGAGAGGTCTGTAAAATAGGATAAAGGTTAGCTGGTCACATAACAAGGGACTATGAAGTTTGATTGACGTAATTTCAAGTTGTGGTGCAATGGTTTCAGACAAGGGTTCAGGTTTCTGTGATGAATAGGAGGTCCAGATTGTCTGACTTAATCCAGTCTGTGAGGATTTAGTTTTGTTAACTGCTGATCTTGCATTGATATATCCTACACGGATGGTTAGGTATGGCTCATCAGCTAGGGTTGAAGGGTGGATATTGATGAGTTGTCTTGTTGTAGATGTTTTGGATTTAGGTGAGATTGTTTTTGTTTTAAGTGATGTCTGTCTGCTTGATGATTGGTTTATTTGGTTGTTGATGGTACATGGGGATGTGTTTGGCTTGGTTGTTCTTTTGTGGTGGTGGAGAACTGGGATAACATTGAATTCCGAGGGGGTAGCAGTGAATGTTGCGTGGATGATTGTGAATGAGTGGATGAAGATGAGTATTTTTAGGAAGAATATGTTGGTGGAGCGTTATGGTTGTTTGGGGGATGTGGGAGTTAGAGGAAAACAGGGGGGCAGTAGGGGGAAATAGATTGAGTGATGGAACTATCAAGAATCACAATAAATGTATATATTCTGAGTGACTGGGCCATGGAACTAGAGGTCTTGTTAACATATAGCACAATAAATAGCGTCAGTTATACACAACCGTCAAAGTTGGAAACCGTGTCAAGTTATAGGTATACCACAGCATATATAGCAAATATAGGTGTTCAACAGTGGAAAATAGCATCAGAACATACACATTACAGCATATATAGTATTAGAAACATTTAGCAATATAATAGATCATCAGAATATACATATACAGGTGCACTGCAGAATATTGTGATATATACAATCAGGATATTTAGATTTGTCTTGGGAGAAAGAGGGAAGAACAGAATAAACAAGAGCAAGGCAGGGTTGAGCACACAACAGTATCGGATAGATCAGATGAGAAAAACCTGTGTAGTTCTCCCTTCTCTCGTGCTCCTCTTCGATAGACTGTTAGTAGAAGGATGGTGGAATTATATTAAACGATCAGGATTCGGTCATATGGAGATGTGCTAGGAGTGCAAACTTTACTATTAAAGGTCCAGGTCAGACGTTCAGGAGTATTGTCCCAGAGCACGAGGACTCCGCAGTTCTGGGTGCTGTATTACCGATTGGAGGTAGAGCTTCAGTTAGGCATTGGTCATACAGGTGGAGGCAACTCTAGGCTGGGAGGTTGGAGATTGCAATATCTCGCCTGAAAGGTGCGAGCCAGGAAGACAAGTGAGCAGGGACTGCAGCCTGGGTGTAGAGGCTCCGCGGCTTCTAATTCGCTGTATTGGCTCTGGGCTCCACACTGCTATCACTGTTCTGGTTGTCCAGCCATGAGGCGCCGCTGGTCGGGCCTTCGGTGACACTATTCGGCCTCTCCTAGAGCGTTCTCGTGAGTCCCTGTGCTCCGGTGTCCTCGGCTTCCGCGCTGGAGCCGGGCCCTCGCTCTCCGCTGTTCTTGCTGGGTCGGCGGTGAGTTTAGAAAGAGCCATCGCATGTCCGGAGACGTGCGTCCGTGAGTCTTGGGAACAGGGAGGTTTGGTCGCCGCTCATTACGGCTGGGAGCAGATCAGACACTTGGATAGCGCTGCGCGGACTACGCATATTCCCCCATGAGAGAGGTTCAGCTGCCTTTCCCTATACCTGGGGTAGCGACGTCCTTGTTTGGCGCCTCCGCTTGGCCTCCTCTCAGACCTGGTCGGCCGGCAACCGCCTCCACCGAAGGCTACTCTGAATTCGGAATCCGGGCGCGACTTACTCGGTCACCATGGGCGTCTGTGACCGATCGACGAGAGTAGGTGAGCGTGGGTGATGTGGTCGGGTTGGGACCACGCTGCTGGCTAGAGGTCGCATGGGGGTGCGGGATGGCTCACAGGGATGGCCCGGGGTGTCTTGGGTTTGTCTGCACCACCGCTTTTTTGGTTGTCTGTTAGGTTCCTCGGGTCGGAGCCTGCAGCATCCGGTTGTTGGGTTGCTGTCCTTCGTGACCGTGGCCGTAGGTCCGTCGGATTATCCTGATATTCGGCCGATTCTGACCTGGTCTATGGAGCTAACTATTGCCGTGACCTTCTAGTCGGCCATCTTGTAGGACAATTTCTGCTCTATTCTTTTTGTTAGCTTTAATAATCATTGACTAATGGGAGTGTTATCACCAAACAGGCTACTTTTGTTGATTCAGCACTTTGTAGGATGGACTAGGAAGAAAAAAATGGGAATACGGGAATACTACTACTACTACTACTACAAATCATTTCTATAGTGCTACCAGCCGTACGCAGCGCTTCACAATTGAACATGAAGAAAGACAGTCCCTGCTCAAAAGAGCTTACAATCTAAATCAGGACAGACAGACAGGACAAATAAGGGATAAGGGTAGGACAGACAGGTAGGACACATAGGGAGAAGGGACTATTGAAGAGAGGAAGACAAGATAAGGGAATATAGAAATACTTCAGCTGCCTCTGCTCTCGCTTTCACCTTCAGACCTGGAAGTTTCAAATTCAGATAACTTTCTTGGCATGACAGATTGTCATGACAATTTTACATGAGTTAAGGTAAAAAAGAAAATAAAATAAAAGGAAATATTTCACAAAGTAATAGTAACAACAGTAAAATAAAGTTACAGCCCCAATTCAAAATCTTGTGTGCACATTTCAGCACTTAGTGTACAAAATGGAACATGCAGGTTATGGAATGCTGGCATGTTAATTGATAAATTAGGTGCTAATTTGTGTTAACAAGTAACACTAGGCAATAATTGGAGTTAATTGCAGCTAATTGGCACTAATTTGCAGTTATGTGTATAATCGCACTTAGCCGCTATTCTAGAAACTTGGCACACCAAAGCTATAATGCATAATTGCAATGGCCATGCACATGGGAAGGGCATAGGTATATCAGGGGTGTGCCTGGCGCTTATGCACTAAGATTCTAGAATACTGTCATTTATATGTGCAACTGGAATATTTAATCACTGTCATTTACACTAGCTATTTACATGGCATGATCTGCTGTGCCTAAATTTGGGCACATAAGTGCCCACTTACACTAATATTGAATAATGGCAATTATGTAAATGCCAATAAAGAAATTGTGGTTAGTACACAGCATCCTAACACCTAAATTTTGATAACCTTTTCAGAATCACCCCCTACAGTGAGGTCAATAACAAGAATTGTTCTGATCCTGGTCTAAACATTGTCCCTGGTCAGGTCACATCTCTTGCTGACTGACAGGATATTACATATGTTGCTGCTCTTTCTCCCAGGATTATACAGGGGTTTCCCCCGTTTCTTCTTTTGTGGGAAGCTTATGTCTCTGGTGTCTTTGCATTTTTTTTTTACAGTACAATAGGTTATCTATTTCTATTTCTCCAGTATTGCATTGCATGCAGTCTGATTTCTTCACGTTTCCAGAAGAAAATAGATGCACGTGCACCACAAAAAATATAAGATGAAAAATGGTACACGCAAATAAAACCAACAGAGTTCTGTGTTTCTATGGTCAAAAAATGTTTATTGTAGTATAAACAACCTCAAAACAAAACAAGGGAGGGTTCCGTAGGGAAAAAGTACTGCTTAACGGAGTAGGGAAGGGACGCAGGGCAACCAAACCAGATAGGACTCCAAAGGTAGATGGATAATTTTTATTATCAAAGACCAGATACAATGGACTTGACATGATCCAGTGTTTCAGCATGAATATGCCTGCTTCAGGAGTTAGATTATTTGTATTTACCTCTCAGTATCTGACATGTTTCTCCAACAGGCTGCATCAGGGTTGGTTTTTGTTTTTTTTGTGACATGTACCTGTGGAACACAGGAATATTAAAACACTAGTAAATAAGGCCCGTTTCTGACACAAATGAAATGGGCGCTAGCAAGGTTTTCCTGGGAGTGTGTATGTTTCAGAGAGTGTGTGTGAGAGTGACTGTGTGTGTGAGAGAGTGAATGTGCAAGTGTGTGTGTGTGACAGAGAGAGAGAGAGTGAGTCAGGGTGCGAGTGCGTATGTGAGACACAGTGACTGTGAGAGAGAGTGTGTTTCACACAGATACACTGTGTGTGAGACAGAGAGTGTGTGTGAGACAGAGTGTGAGAGAGTATGTGTGCAATACACAGACTCTCTGTGAGTCCGAGAGAGTGTATTAGAGCGAGTGTGTGAGACCGACTGTGTGACACATAGAGAGTGAATGTGATTCAGTGTGAGACATAGTGTGAGAGACTGTGTGAGAGAGAGAAAGACACTGACTGTGAGAGAGTGTGTGTGACAGAGAGAGTGTGTGTGTGACAGCGAAACCTCCCCCTCCCTCTGTGGTCTGAGGACCCCCTCCCCCCCTGTGGTCTCAAGACTCCCTGCCTCTCCCCCTCTGCGTGGTTGGCAGCACCGTGCGAGTGTGTGTGTATGACTGAGAGTGAGTGTGCGAGTGTGTGTGTGTGTAAGAGAGAGTGTGTGTGATTGTCCTCTCTCCCCTGCCACCCTCCAGCCACCCAGCAATTCTCCTCTCTCCCCTGGTCCCCTCTCCAGCCAGCCAGTGATTCTCATCTTCCCTGCCCCCCCTCCAGCCACCCAGCTATTCCCCTGGCCCGTCCTCCAGCCACCCAGCGATTCTGCTCTCTCCCCTGCCCCCCTCCAGCCACCCAGTGATTGTCCTGTGTCCCCTGCCCCCCCAGCCACCCTGCGATTCTCCTGTATCCCCTGCCCCCCCTCGAGCCATGCAGTGATTCTACTCTCTCCCCTGCCCCCTCCATCCTTCCAGCGATTCTGCTCTCTCCCCTGCCCCCCCTGCAGCTACCTAGCGATTCTGCTCTCTTCCCTTCCCCCCTGCAGCCACCAGTGATTCTGCTCTCTCCCCTGCCCCCCTGCAGCCACCCAGTAAATCTGCTCTCTTCCCTGCCCCCCCTGCAGCCACCCAGCAATTCTGCTCTCTCCCCTGCCTCCCCTGCAGCCACCCAGCGGTGTTCCTCATACCTTTGCCAAACTTTAAGCGCCTCCAATGGTCTGAAGCTGACTCCGTGGCTTCCTTGAAGGTTTCGTTGGTTCATTACGGTGTTTTACCCACCCTCGACGTCATGACGTTTTGACGCGAGGGCGGGGCAGAGAGACATGGGCAGAGAGAGATCTACACCGTTACGAACCCACAAACCTTTGAGTGAAGCCACGGAGTCAGCTTCAGAACGTTGGAGGTGCCTTTTATTATAGTAGAAAAGTAGTGATAACAGAGCCAAATGAACAAAGAGCCAAACAACTGCTGATGAAATGAAATACATTGACAACCCAATTATAAAATCATCTGAATAACATTTAAGAATTTATAAAATGATATTAAGAAATATATATATCCTATACAATAAAACGCACCTCCAACATTCTGAAGCTGAGAAAGTGAAGCCTTCAAGCCTTGAAGCATCCTTGTAACATTCCGGAACTACGTGTCGTCAATTGAGGAGATGGAGCCTTACAGAGCACATGAATGCTTCAAGGTTTGAAGGCTTCACTTTCTCTCTCTCTCTCTCTCACACACACACACACACACACTCACTCTCTGTATCTCACATACACTCTCTCTCACACACTCTCTCTCTCTCACACAGACTTACACACACACTCTGTCTGTCTGTCTCTCTCACTCATTCTTTCTCACGTACACCATCTCTCATCCACACATTCTCTTAAACATACACACTCCGAGGAAAGGGGGGCTTGGAACACGCTGGGGAGGAGAGGGAGGGGGCATGGAACTCGGAGGGAAGGGGGGCAGGAGAGAGAGGGAGGGAGGAGAGGAGAGAGGGAGAGGAGAGGAGAGGGAGGGAGGGGGCCTGTACCTCGGACGGAAGGGGGGCCTGGAACTCGGAGGGGAGGAGAGGGAGGGAGGGAAGGAGGGGGGTCATGGAACTCGGAGCCCCACACACACACACTCACTCTCTGTCTCTCACATACACTCTCTCACACACACACTCTCTCTCTCTCTCTCTCTCACTCACTCTCACACACACATACACTCTGTCTCTCACACACACTCTCTCTCTGACACAAACACACACACACTCTGTCTGTCTGTCTGTCTGTCTGTCTCTCACTCATTCTCTCTCACACACACACTCTATCTCTCACACACACTTTCTCTCTCACACACACACTCTCTCTCTCAAACGTACACACTCCGAGGAAAACCTTGTTAGTGCCCGTTTCATTTGTGTCAGAAACGGGCCTGTTTTACTACTATATATATAAAATCCTATATGTATGCAATTCTAATTAGAAAAAGCCCTTACCAATAAGTCAATTATTTTACTCAGATACATGTAAGAGAAATTCTTGAAAAAGAACAGCAAAAATATTCTAAAGAAAAAAGATAAAATGTAATTATGCTTAACTATTAAGGCTATTCATGTTGTAGTGAATACTGTATCGCCATTAACAAAGCTTCATTGGGTGCAATATTTTTTAAAATGCTGACCATTGCCAGCTACATTATCCCTAGATATTTAATGCTGGGCCATGTGTAGGCACCGGAACTGACTGTATGGGCTAATTGTCTGCTACTAGTCGCTGGAGCTTATGCGGGTGCCAGCCGATATTCAGCCATGGACTGCATAAGACCGTTATGGGGGGCCTGGCTGAATATCGGTCGGCACCCACATAACTTTTGAACTGCTTTATTAGCCCCCTGATATTCTTCCTGCCCCTTCTTCTGTTCCTCCTCCCCCCGACCACATCATAAGAGCCCTACTCCCCCACCCCAGAATGGAATGTCCCTGGTGGCAGGAGCAAACTTCACTCACTCCTACCCCTCAAAATGGCTGCCACGGCCTCTCATGGCAGCCTCACAGTTCTACCGCAGTACTGCAAGTCTGCTGTGAGAGGTTTCAGCAGCCATTTTAAGGATGCAGCTACTAGGGGCAGGAGCGAGGGAGGTTTGCACCTTCTCCCATCGGCTCTACTGGATTACCAGGGATCTGAGGTATACCTGGGGTAGAGGTTGTGGGAACATTCCAGGAAGGGCTGGGGTTATTGTTTTGGGTTGGGGTGGGTAATTGGAAGGAAGGGGTGTTTTTAGGGGTGCGAAGGGGCTCAGAGGGCTGAAAATGCAGTTCAAAAGTTATGTGAGTACCGGCCAATATTCAGTACTGGCACCCACACAGCTAACTGGCTGAATTTAGGACAGCTTTTAAACTGTCCTAAATTCTGTTAGCCATGAGGATACTGGCACTGAATATTGCCAGCACTCACACAACTGCCGGCTCCTCCCTAATGCTGTCCCCCGTACTGCTCCTGACCTGCCCACTTTCTACATGGGCAGTCAGAGCCAATGTTTGGTGGAACTGAAACGTTAAGTGCTGCTAAATATCTGCGATTGGGCAGCTCCAAGCAATTTAAGCAGGCAGGAGCCTCTCATGTTCATTTAAATCACTTTGATATTGGGCAGTATGTTTATACCAAAACACTTATTTAAGACAAAAAAAGAGAGGACCTGAATAAACTATTATTTGCATCAATAAAACAAAGTAATACCATTGATGAAAGTAGATTCTGAAAAATAAAATACAATCTAAAAGAGGTCAGTGAAACTGGTCATTTTATTTTAGAATTGCATAAGGTATCTTAACAAAGTTGAAGACTAGCAGAGGCATCTCTCTGCTTCTAAGTCTCCCTAAATCTAGTAGTGTAAATGGTTATATTTATAGTTTTGAAACCATAGATAAGGTAAGAGGAAGAGGAGAAGAAAAACAGTTTTCAGTACTAATTCTTTTTCTAGAGATAAGAACCTTATACTTTACGTTTGTTCCCCTTCCTCCATCCTGGGACTCCTCATTAGTGTAGATTTTGAAATAATCATGTTTTTTTATTTGTACCCCGTGCTTTCCCACTCATGGCAGGCTCAATGCTGCTTAGGTACTTATTTGTACTTGGGGTAATGGAGGGTTAAGTGACTTGTCCAGAGTCACAATGAGCTGGCTGTGCCTGTAGTGGGAATTGAACCCAGTTCCCCAGAACCAAAGTCCACCACTCTAACCACTAGGCCACTCCTCCACAAAGTAATCAACTATGGGCCCTTAACACAATGTCTGGTGAGAACTGCTGATACAACTGCCCATAACTCACTGAAGACAATTTCTTCCACACCATACAGACTGAAACTAGATAATAAGAATATAAGAACAGCCATACTGGGTCAGACCAATGGTCCATCTAGCCCAGTATCCTGCTTCCAGCAGTGGCCAATCCAGGTCACAAGTACCTGGCAGAAACACAGGGGGTCTTTTACTAAAGATTAGCTTGAGTAATCTGCAGCAGGGCCCATAGGCTAATCTTTAGTAAAAGACTCCCACAATTAGTTGCACTATTCCACGCTACCAATCCCATGGCAAACAGTGGATTCCCCCATGTCCATCTCAATAGCAGGCTATGGACTTTTCCGCCATTACCACATCCTCTGGCAAAGAGTTCCAGAGCTTAACTAAAATATTTCCTCCTACTTGTTTTAAAAGTTTGTCCATGGTCTTTGTACTTTTTGAATGACAGAAAAACTGATTCACTTCCACCCATTCCACTCCACTCAGGATTTTGTAGACCTCCGCCGCCTCTTTTCCAAGCTGAATAGTCCTAACCTCTTTAGCCTTTCCTCATATGGGAGCAGTTCCATCCCCTCTATCATTTTGGTTGCTCTTCTTTGAACCTTTTCT
Organism: Microcaecilia unicolor; assembly: GCF_901765095.1. NCBI lineage: Eukaryota > Metazoa > Chordata > Amphibia > Gymnophiona > Siphonopidae > Microcaecilia > Microcaecilia unicolor. The sequence continues at coordinate 105,376,750 of NC_044040.1, read as the reverse complement.
AATTCTGCTATATCTTTTTTGAGATACGGCGACCAGAATTGAACATAATACTCAAGGTGAGGTCGCACTATGGATTGATACAGAGGCATTATAATATTTCTGGTCTTATTTTACATCCCTCTCCTGTTTGTTTGGATTTTTTGGCTGCTGCCACACGCTGGGCAGATATCAGCATATTGTCTACAATGACACTTAGGTTTTTTCCTTGAGTGCTGCCTCCTAAAGTGGACCCTAGCATCAGTGGCGTACCTAGGGTAGTTGACACCCGGGGCCGGTCATTTTTTAACACCCCCCTCCAAAATCCAGTACTAGGCATACCGAGAAAACAAAACACTCAGGACCTATAGAGCAATTCTACCATACCATAAGCAGTCATTTCTATGAGTCACACATGGAAAAAGAAATCTTAAACAGTGAGCACTAGAACATCAATTCACCTATTGTAAAACGAAACCAGACAGATAGTACAGATCGTCAATCCTGCACAGTCGATGCCAACTGAAAGTCATGTCTTTTTCACAAACATAGATACACCCTAATCCACTATAGAAAAGTAATCATAAACTTTCTATTTATCAAAAATTAAACTGAACCCCCAAGATGCCAGACTCTGCATACAATGCAACACCACAGAAACAGAAAATGTCCCCTAGTACTGACAAAATATAAAGACAGCAGATGTAAATTTGGAAAAAAAACTAACAAATACCAATCACCACTTTACAAATTAACAAATATAAATAAAACAAATATAGAAAATAAAATACCATTTTATTGGACTAATACATTTAGCTGTCAGAGGCCAAAACCTTCTTCCTCAGGTCAATACAGTATAGTGTGTTACAGTGTCCTAACCTGACCTGAGGAAGGGGGTTTTGTTCTCCGAAAGTTAGTCAAAATGTATTAAAATTAGTCCAATAAAAAGATTACCTTATTTACATGTTCTATTATAAACATTTATTAACACAGCTACAATACTACTTTATCCTAAAGCAAAAAAAAATAAAAATATATATTTTATTTACAGTTTGTTGTTTCTGGTTTCTGCTTTCCTCATCTTCTTTTCACTGTCTTCCTTCCATCCAGCATCTGTCTTCGTTCTTTCTCTGCCATCCAGTGTCCGCCCTCTCTGCTGTCCCCTCCATCCAATGTCTGCCCTCTCTCCCTGCCCCTTCCATTCACTGTCTGCCCTCTCTCTCCCCCTTCCATTCACTTTCTGCCCTCCCTCCCTCCCCCCCCATCCATTAAGGGTCTGCCCTCCCCTCTCCCCCCATCCATCCATCCATCCATCATCTGCCCCCCCCCCTCTCTCTCTGCCCCTTTTTTCAGTCCCCAGTTCCAGCCCTCTTATCCCACCTGCCCCTAGTTCTAGCCCCAGCCCACATCTCCCACTTACTCCCCCTTTTCAGCCCCACTATCCCACCAGTCTGCAGTTTCAGCCCCAGCCCTTTTCTCTCACCAGTCCTGAGCTTCAGCCCCAGCCACTTCTCCCTGTCCCCTTTTCAGCCCCCAGTCCCCTCAACTTCAGCCTCTGCCCCTTTTCAGCTCCCAGTTCAGTACTAGCCCCCTTATCCCACCTACCCTCCTTTTCAGCCCCCAGTTCCAGCCCTCTTCATCCACATGCCTTGCATTAGGGACCCCTTTTCAGCCCCAGACCCATTTTCCCACCAGCCCCAGGCATGGTTCCCATTTTCTCGCATGGCCCCTTCCCTACCCCCTTTCTCCCCACCCATCCCCTTCTCCCCTCTTCTCCCATCTGAAATCCCCCTCCCCACCCCAGTCCCCTTCTCCCCTCTTCTCCCATCTGAGACCCCCACCCCCTTCTCCCCAGCCCAGTCCCCTTCTCCCATCTGAGACCCACACCCCCTTCTCCCCAGCCCAGTCCCTTTCTCCCCTCTTCTCCCATCTGAGACCCCCCCTCTCCAGTCCCCTTCTCCCATCTGAAACCCTCCTCGCTCATCTAAGCCCCCCCCCAACTCGACCGACCTACCACCTTCGACGACAGCCCTCGTCTCCTGCCTCCATCCGGGGCTTTAAAAAAAAATCTGAAAAGCAGCATGGCAGGCAGCACTTCATGTCTGCCCTGCCTGCTTGTAAAAGAAAGCGGCAAATCTCCTCGTCGACGTCGCGACGTCGCGTCGGGTCTTCCCTCACTGGGTCCCGCCCCCCGCGAGGGCGGGATCCAGTGAGGGAAGACCCGATGTGACGTCGTGACGTAGACGAGGAGGTTTGCCGGCGCTTTCTTTTACAAGCAGGCAGGGCAGATGTGAAGTGCTGCCTGCCATGCTGCTTTTCAGATTTTTTTTTAAAAGCACAGGATGGAGAGGAGACGAGGGCTGACTGCAGTCAGCAACGAAGCACCCCCCCACCCACTGACACCCGGGGCGGACCGCCCCCACCGCCCCCCCCTTGGTATGCCACTGCCTAGCATTAGATAACTGTGATTCGGATTATTCTTCCCAATGTGCATCACTTTGCATTTGTCTACATAAAATTTCATCTGCCATTTGGATGCCCAGTCTTTCAGTTTCATAAGGTCTTCCTGCAATTCTTCACAATCCGCATGCATTTTGACAGCTTTGAATAGTTTTGGGTCCTCCAGAAATTTAATCATGTCATTTGTCATTCCAATTTCCAGATCATTTATAAGTATGTTAAGAAGCACTGGTACAGATCCCTGCAGCACTCCACTATTCACCGTCTTCCATTGAGAAAAATGGCCATTTAATCCTACCCTCTGTTTTCTGTCCATTAACCAATTCCTAATCCACAACAGAAAATAGCGTCCTATGCCATGACTCTTTAATTTTCTGAGGAGTCTCTCATGAAGAGCTTTGTCAAAAGCTTTCTAAAAATCTAGATCCACTACATCAATCAGCTCACCTTTATCCACATGTTTATTCATGCTTTCAAAAAAAATGAAGCAAATTGGTGAGGCTGAATCCATGCTGACTCTGTCCCATTAAACTGCTGGCGTCAACATTTAAAAAGGAACAAGAACAGCTTTTAAACTAGAAACGGGGGAAGACCGACAGTCGCTCAAAAGTGCATGGTTCAGGATAAGGTATCTTTTGAGGATATCACCCAAACAGGGAAGAAAACTACTACTACTTAACATTTCTAAAGCGCTACTAGGGTTACGCAGCGCTGTACAATTTCACAAAGAAGGACAGTGCCTTCTCAAAGGAGCTTACAATCTAAAGGACAAAATGTGCAGTCAATCAATTTGGGGCAGTCTAGATTTCTTGAATAGGGGTATAATGGTTAGGTGACGAAAGCGACATTGAAGAGGTGGGCTTTGAGTAAGGATTTGAAGATGGGCAGGGAGGGGGCTTGGCGTATGGGCTCAGGGAGTTTATTCCAAGCATAGGGTGAGGCGAGGCAGAAAGGGCGGAGCCTGGAGTTGGCGGTGGTGGAAAAGGGTACTGAGAGGAGGGATTTGTCCTGTAAGCAGAGGTTTTGGGTAGGGGCGTAAGGGGAGATGAGGGTAGAGAGGTAATGAGGGCTGCAGATTGAGTGCATTTGTAGATTAGTAAGAGAAGCTTGAATTGTATGCGGTATCTGATCGGAAGCCAGTGAAGTTACTTGAGGAGAGGGGTGATATGAGCATATCGGTCCAGGCGGAAGATAAGACGCGCAGCAGAGTTCTGAATGGATTGAAGGGGGGATAGATGGTTAAGTGGGAGGCCAGTGAGGAGTAGGTTGCAGTAGTCAAGGCGAGAGGTAATGAGAGAGTGGATGAGAGTTCGGATGGTGTGCTCGGAGAGGAAAGGGTGAATTTTGCTGATATTATAGAGAAAGAAGCGACAGGTCTTGGCTGTCTGCTGGATATGCGCAGAGAAGGAGAGGGAGGAGTTGAAGATGACTCCGAGGTTGCGGGAAGATGAGACGGGGAGAATGAGGGTGTTATCGACTGAAATAGAGAGTGGAGGGAGAGGAGAAGTGGGTTTGGGTGGAAAGACAATAAGCTCGGTTTTGGCCATGTTCAGTTTCAGGTGGCGGTTGGACATTACTACTACTACTATTTAGCATTTCTATAGCGCTACAAGGCGTACGCAGCGCTGCACAAACATAGAAGAAAGACAGTCCCTGCTCAAAGAGCTTACAATCTAATAGACAAAAAATAAATAAAGTAAGCAAATCAAATCAATTAATGTGAACGGGAAGGAAGAGAGGAGGGTAGGTGGAGGCGAGTGGTTACAAGTGGTTACGAGTCAAAAGCAATGTTAAAGAGGTGGGCTTTCAGTCTAGATTTAAAGGTGGCCAAGGATGGGGCAAGACGTAGGGGCTCAGGAAGTTTATTCCAGGCGTAGGGTGCAGCGAGACAGAAGGCGCGAAGTCTGGAGTTGGCAGTAGTGGAGAAGGGAACAGATAAGAAGGATTTATCCATGGAGCGGAGTGCACGGGAAGGGGTGTAGGGAAGGACGAGTGTGGAGAGATACTGGGGAAGCAGCAGAGTGAGTACATTTATAGGTTAGTAGAAGAAGTTTGAACAGGATGCGAAAATGGATAGGGAGCCAGTGAAGGGTCTTGAGGAGAGGGGTAGTATGAGTAAAGCGACCCTGGCGGAAGACGAGACGGGCAGCAGAGTTTTGAACCGACTGGAGGGGGGGAGAGGTGACTAAGTGGGAGGCCAGCAAGAAGCAGATTGCAGTAGTCTAAACGAGAGGTGACAAGGGTGTGGATGAGGGTTTTGGTAGAGTGTTCGGAAAGAAAGGGGCGGATTTTACGGATGTTGTAAAGAAAGAAACGACAGGTCTTGGTAATCTGCTGGATATGAGCAGAGAAGGAGAGAGAATAGTCAAAGATGACCCCAAGGTTTCAAGCTGAGGAGACAGAGAGAATGAGAGAGCCATCAACAGAAAGAAAATGGGGGGAGCGGGGAGGTGGGTTTGGGGGGGAAAATGAGAAGCTCGGTTTTGGTCATATTTAATTTCAGGTGGCATTGAGACATCCAGACAGCAATGTCAGATAAGCACGCTGAAACTTTGGTTTGGATGCAAGGTGAGATATCAGGGGTAGAAAGGTAGATTTGGGAGTCATCAGCATAGAGATGGTAGGAAAAGCCATGGGATGAGATTAATGAACCAAGGGAAGAAGTGTAGATAGAAAAGAGGAGGGGACCAAGAACAGAACCCTGAGGTACGCTGACAGGCAGAGGGATAGAAGTAGAAGAGGATCCACCAGAGTGAACACTAAAGGTGTGGAGGGAGAGGTAGGAAGAGAACCAGGAAAGGACAGAGCCCTGGAATCCAAGTGAGGACAGGGTATCGAGAAGTATGCTGTGATCGACAGTGTCAAAAGCAGCGGAAAGATCAAGAAGAATGAGGATGGAATATTGACCTCTGGATTTAGCCAGTAATAGGTCATTGGAGACTTTAGTAAGTGCAGTTTCGGTTGAGTGGAGAGGGCGAAAACCAGATTGTAGTGGGTCAAGAATAGCATGTGAGGAGAGAGAGGAGTGAGGAGAGAGAATAGCATGTGAGGAGAGCATGTGGCGGTTGGACATCCAGGCGGCAATGTTGGATAAGCAGGCCGATACTTTGGCCTGGGTTTCCGCAGTGATGTCTGGTGTGAAGAGATAAAGCTGGGTGTCGCCAGCATAAAGATGATATTGGAAACCATGAGATGAGATCAACGAGCCCAGGGAAGAGGTGTAGATTGAAAAAAGAAGGGGTCCAAGGACCGATCCCTGAGGAACACCAACAGAGAGCGGGATGGGGGTAGAGGAAGATCCATGAGAATGTACTCTGAAGGTATGGTGGGAGAGATAGGAGGAGAACCAGGAGAGAACAGAGCCCTGGAACCCAAAAGAGGACAGTGTGGCAAGAAGTAAATTATGATTGACAGTGTCAAAAGCGGCGGATAGGTCAATGAGGATGACGATGGAGTAGTGACCTTTGGATTTAGCAAGGAACAGGTCATTACAGACTTTAGTGAGTGCCGTTTCTGTCGAGTGTAGAGGGTGAATACCGGATTGAAGCGGATCGAGGATGGCATGAGAGGAGAGAAAATCAAGGCAGCGGCTGTGAACGGCGCATTCAAGTATCTTGGAGAGAAAGGGTAGGAGGGAGATGGGGCAGTAGTTGGAAGGACAGGTAGGCTCTAGTGATGGTTTTTTAAGGAGTGGTGTGACTACAGCATGCTTGAAGGTGTCAGGGATAGTTGCAGTGGAGAGAGAGAGGTTGAGGATATGACAGATGGGGGGGGGGGGTGACAGTAGGAGAGATGGCGTTTAGTAAGTTGGTGGGGATGGGATCAGAGAAACAGGTGGTGCATTTCGAGAAGGAAAGAAGGTGGGCGGTTTCCTCTTTGGTGATATCAGGAAAAGAGGAGAAGGAGGCCTGGGTTGGTTGGTTGAGGGAGTGGGTTAAAGGGTGAGGAGGAGGAGTTGGCTTGGTGGTGAATTCAAGGTTGATCTTCTGCACCTTGTCACGGAAGTAGTCAGCCAGTGATTGAGGAGAGTGGGCGGGGGGGGGGGGGGAGCGGAGGGAACTTTGAGGAGGGAGTTAAGGATGGCGAAGAGATGATGAGGGTTGGAGCCAAGAGAATTGTCAATTGGGTGTAATAGTCCTGTTTGGCAAGGAATAGGGAGGACTGGAAGGAGGATAGCATGAATTTGTAATGAATGAAGTCGATATGGGTGCGAGATTTCCTCTAGAGGCATTCAGCAGATCGGGCGCAGGAGCAAAGGTATTGGATGCAAGGTGTCAGCCAGGGCTGGGGATTAGTATGCCTTGTGGGACGGGGGGTGGATGGTGCAAGGGTGTCCAGAGCAGAGGAGAGAGTGGCGTTGTAAGCAGAGACAGCCTTGTTGACAGACTCAGAGGACATGATGGAAGGGAGGAGATTAGAGATACTAGAGGATAAGGTGGGAGGTTCGACAGCCTGGAGATTCTTGAAAGTAGTGGTTAGTGTTGGGTGGGACTGAGGGGGAGGGTGATGAAGTGTGAAGATGATCAGGTGATGATCGGAGAGAGGAAGAGCTGAGACACAGAAATTGGAGGGTGAGCAGGTAGGACGAGGTTGAGATAATGGCCAGTTTGGTGAGTAGGGGTGGTGGAGGTTGAAGGAGGATGTCAGAGTGAGGAACTGAGAAGCGTAAGAGTCGGATGGGTCGTCAGCGTGTATGTTAAAGTCTCCAAGAATGAGGGACGGAGATGAGTGTTCAAGAAAAACGGAGAGCCAGGCATCAAAGTCGGTAAGGAAGGAAGAAAGGGACTTATGAGGGGGTTGGTAAATGACTGCAACTCTGAGTGGCAGCGGGTAGAATAGCCGGATGGAGTGAACTTCAAAGGATGAGAAGCAGTGAGACTGCGGTAGGAGGAGGGGTTGAAAGCTGCAGGAGGGCGAAAGTAGAAGCCTGATGCCTCCTCCACGGCCAACTGGGCGGGGAGTGTGGAGAAAAGATAACCTCCATGGCATAGGGCCGCGACTGAGGCAGAGTCGTCGGGGGTAAGCCAGGTTTCAGTTAGGGCGAGCAGTTGAAGGGAACGGGAAATGAAGAGATCACGAGTGAAGGAAAGTTTATTGCATATCGAGTGGGTATTCCACAGGGCACACGAGAAGGGGAGGGAGGAGGGGGGAGGAGGGGAATAGAGATGAGATTGGAGACATCCCGGAATTGTTTACAAGGATAGGATGAGGACAGGTGTGGGGGACCTGGATTGGAATTGATGTCTCCTGCGGATAGCAAGTGCAGGAGCAAGAGAGTGCGCAGGAGGGTGGGGGAGGTAGGGCGACGAAAGCAACGAAGACGGGATGCGCTTAGGAGGAATGGGGATGGGTTAATTGCAGGAAGGAAGTGTTGAAGGTTGAGAGCTAGGAAGGAGGAGGTGGACAGGAGAGGTGGTGAAGGACGGGGGTGGGTAGGGTATTGCAGTAGTGAGCAGGACGGGAGAGGACATGGATGGGCAGTGAGTTCCTGCGGTAGACAGGGGTGGGGGGAGGGGGAAAAGATTAGGAAGGGACAGGGCAAGGAAGAGAATGTGTATAGGGGCCATAAGTAGTGACTGAGGTGTTTACGGGTACATATGTAATGTGTGAGGTGTTAAGCAACAGATAGAGCAGGACGGCAGGATTGGAGGCTTAAAACTGGAATGGCAGGCAACAACTTGGAAGAGATGGGCCGGCAGGCAGGCGGGTGGTTTGACAGCCAGATTGGCGGGTAGGGAGGTAGGTAGGAGGGCTGGCAGGCGGGTTGGTAGGTTGATGGGTGGGTAAGCAGGCAGGCAGGCAGGTAGGTTGATGGGTGGGTAAGTAGGCAGGCAGGCAGGTAGGTAGGTTGATGGGCTGGGGGCAGGCAGGTTGATGGATTGGGAGGCAGGCAGGTTGATGGGTGAGCTGGCAGGCAGGTAAGTTGAAGGGCTGGCAAGCCAGCAGGCAGGGAGGCAGGTAGGTAGTGCAGGCTTGAAGGCAGGCAGGTAGTTGTGCAGGCTTGAAGGCAGGCAGGCAGGTAGTTGATGTGCTGACAAGCAGGCAGGTTGGTTGATGGGCTAGCAGGCAGGCAGGCAGGCAGGTAGGTTGGGGCTGATGCGATGTGACTAGAACAAGCATCAAGGGCTGGCAAGCCAGCAGGCAGGGAGGCAGGTAGGTAGTTGTGCAGGCTTGAAGGCAGGCAGGCAGGTAGTTGATGTGCTGACAAGCAGGTAGGTTGGTTGATGGGCTAGCAGGCAGCAGGCAGGTAGGCTGGGGCTGATGCGATGTGACTGGAACAAGCTGAAACAGAACAGACAGGTTGGACCAAGCTGGAACAGACGGATTGGAACAAGCTGGAACAGATGAGAGCGGAGCAGCAGGACTGTGGCAAGATGCCAGAGCCGGTGGTTGGGAGGAGGGGCTGGTGGTTGGGAGGCGGGGATAGTGCTGGGCAGACTTATACGGTCTGTGCCCTGAAGAGCACAGGTACAAATCAAAGTAGGGTATACACAAAAAGCAGCAAATATGAGTTATCTTGTTGGGCAGACTGGATGGACCGTGCAGGTCTTTTTCTGCCGTCATCTACTATGTTACTATGTTATTATGTAAGATGGAACAGAACAGATGGACTGGAACAAGCTGGAACAGATGAGAGTGGAGCAGCAGGACTGTGGCAAGATGGAACAGAACAGGCAGATTGGAACAAGCTGGAGCAAAGCTGGATTGGAACAGCTGGGGCAAGCTGGTGCGATGTGACTGGAACAAGCTGGAACAGAACAGACGGGTTGGACCAAGCTGGAACAGACTTATTGGAACAAGCTGGAACAGATGAGAGCGGAGCAGCAGGAACAAGCTGGAACAGATGAGAGCAGAGCAGCAGGACTGTGGCAAGCTGGAACAGAACAGGCGAACTGGAACAAGTTGGAACAAAGCTGAATTAGAACAGCTGGGGCAAGCTGGAGGAGACAGATTGGAACGAGCTGGATCAGGCGGACTGGAGCAAGCTGGAGTAGATGGACTGATACAAGCTGGAGCAGAGGAGAGCTAGGCAGCAGGTCTGGAAACTGGAATAATCTGGAGCAGAAGAAAAAGTTCCTTATACGTAAGGATGTCAAAAAGACCTTAATGGATCAGATGGCCTTAAGTAAAAATAATAACAACCAGGCAGAAGATAACATAATAATAATGCCATGTACTAAACGTGTTATAAAACTGAGCAACAAGCATGCATTGAAATGTCTATACACAAATGCAAGAAGCCTGATACATAAGATGGGAGAGCTGGAATACATTGCACACAATGAAAAATTGGATATTATAGGCATCTCTGAGACCTGGTGGAAGGAAGATAACCAGTGGGACACAGTCATACCGGGCTACAAATTATATCATAGTGACAGAGTAGATAGGATTGGAGGAGGGGTAGCACTGTATATTAATGAGAACCTTGACTCAGATAGGCTGCAAATATTGCAGGATACAAAACCACTATTGGAATCTTTGTGGATCGAAATTCCATGTAAAAAGGGGGGGAAATGGTGATAGGAGTGTACTACCATCTGCCTGGCCAGGACGAGCAGATGGATGCAGCAATGTCAAAGGAAATTAGGGAAGCAAATAAAATGGGCAATGTAATAATAATGGGTGATTTCAATTATCTGGATATAGACTAGGTTAATGTAACATTGGTACACACTAGGGAGAAAAAATTCTTGATGAAATCAAGGACAGCTTCATGGAACAGCCGGTTCAGGAGCCAACAAGAGAAGGAAAAATACTAGACTTAGTCCTTAGTGGAGCTCATGATCTAGTTCTGGGGGTAACGGTGCGAGGGCCACTTGATAACAGTGATCATAATATGATCAGTTTTGATATTGGCATTGAAGTAAGTGAACTTAGGAAATCAAATACACTAGCGTTTAATTTTAGAAAAGGTGATTACGATAGAATGAGAAAAACGGTGAAAAAAAGACTGAAAGGAGCAGCTCACTGGGTAAAAAACTTGCATCAGGCGTGGATGCTGTTCAAAAACACCATCCTAGAGGTACAGGAGAAATATATTCCGTGTATTAGAAAAAGAGGAAAAAAGACCAAACGTCAGCCAGCGTGGCTAAACAGTAAGGTAAAGGAAACCATTAGAGCCAAAAAACAATCCTTCAGAAAGTGGAGAAGAGAACCAACTGAAAATAACAAGATAAAACATAAGGAATGCCAAGTCAAATGTACAAGATGTACAAAGGTACAAGATGGCCTTGACATAAGTGTTCGCAGGAGCTGTTAGCTCCAAGGACCCTCAGCGGACAATAGCTGAAAATTGGCCCAAAACGGACCCGAAATCGCCGAAGCGTGGAGCAACTGATGCCGCAAAGCCTGGATCGCCTCTCGGCCACCTGATCCGAAACGGGACAAGGCTGGGAGCTGGACAAGACTACCCTTACAGGTGCATCCGCGACCACGTGGCAGCCCGGCCCCGGCCCCAGCTACTGCCCGATGGCACCCACCTGCGGAATGTGCACCCGTGTTCGCCGGCCAAGAGGACGATTGTAGGATCCGGCACAGACGAGCTCCATCGGTGGTCCAGGAGGCGGACGAGGATTGGGCTCGTGAGCTGCACACGAGCTACTCCGGTGGTCCCCAGCAGGCCATCATCCCGACCCAGGTACCCTCACACAGGGGCGGCCGCAGCCGACCCAGCCAACAGCCTCGCATCATCACACCTTTCAGAAAACCTCGCATCGACACACCTACATGCCGACAGAACAGCCGACGGAGACTAGCTGCACTTGCCCCGAGCGAGGGCGAACAGTAAAGATTGCCGACATCCCCAGAACGGAACAAGGCAGCTCGCTGGAAACGGCCACGCACGCGGATCATCTCACGGACTGTCGGCGTGGTTGACCAGGCACTGGGGCTCGATTGTGGCTCCAACTCTGGTACGAGACCGAGGTGCTGCCCTAGATGGACTCAATCTACATTCATCCCAGGAAAGAAAACCTCAACTTCTTCCGACGGCCCTCCCCAGATGGACTGCAGCCAACTGGGATCGGAGCAGCTCAAACAACGGCGCTCTACTATACCCCTGACATCACAGGTTGGAGGTGGCGCCCCTGAATTGTTACATGCTGAATGACCCCTTGTAAGAACTTTCTAATTCAGTATTTTATGTAATTTATGCAAGGTAAAATCATAGAATCACTATAACATTGAATTGTTTGATGATTTTAAACCTACAAATGCTTCTTAAATGCTTTCCATGTATCCCATAGCATTATACCAAATTATAGGACTGTAAACTGCTAAAGCTGACCTTAACCACTTCCTCTGCTCTATTCTGTAATACACTGAATTGCACTGTGGCCGGCAAGTACGCACACTGTACTACATGACTGTCTGTAATTATTAATCAATCACCACTGTTTTGCACGGCTGAACACTTACTCACATACGCTCCTGCTGCACTATACAAACTAACACCAACATGAACACTAACAAACTACTCCTAATCATTTATTGTCTTTCCCTAATCCACCACGCACTGACAACCCCTCTCAAAGACAATAACATACCCACAGAACATAAACCATGCACACAACCCAAAAACAACACACCTACCCAAAAAATTAAAAAATGAAATGGAAAACCTACCACCTACGGACATAACCAACAGAAAGGAAAGAAGGGACACAACAAACTCAAATACCAAGAGGACAGACAACTAATAAAAATCATCACAGCTTCGAACCTAACCGAACCTCACCAACTAATACAAATGGGTTATATAAATGCCAGATCTGTAGTTAACAAAACTACGACATTAACTGGTTGGATTACAATAGACAATCTCGATTTCCTACTTATTAGCGAAACCTGGATCCATGACCTCAAAGATCCCATAATTTTAGAACTATGCCCTCCAGGGTACAAAATTATCCACTGGACAAGGAACGGAAAAAGAGGCAGAGGCATAGCTATAATCTATAGATCCCAATTCACCATCACAACAACAGCCGAGTCCATACTTCCCCAACTTGAAATAGCTTCAGTTAGAATCAACCACCCAACCCTATGTGACCATCTGGACCTTATCCTGTTTTATAGGCCCCCAGGCAATTGGCAAGACTGCCAAACGCATTTTATGGATTTCATATTGAACACATGTGTGTCCACCCAAAACCTTCTCATAGCAGGGGACATCATCCTTCACCTTGAGGATTCTAACCTAACGTATGTGAATACAAGGACTTCCTCCAATTATGGGGGATACACTGGCCAAATAAGCAACCCACCCATATTAAAGGACACACACTAGATATCATTACATACAAATTCTCACAAAACCTCGCACTAATAGATACAAAATGGACAGCTATACCATGGTCCGATCATTACAAAACTAACCTGGCGAACAAAAGATTCACAACATAAACAAGTACAACAAACCTACACCACGAGAGGCAAAATTGACCCGCTAACATTTTGGCAACAATTCTACAACAACGAATGGACAGCACCAACAGACTCACCTCTATTTCTTCTTGAATGGGACAACAGATGCAAAATCATATTAGACAATATAGCACCACTTCAAACCAGAACCTCACACAGAAAAAAATCAATACCATGGTTTAATGAAGAACTGAAAGAACTAAAAACACAAGTCAGAAGATTAGAACGAGCATGGAATAAGAAAAAAGACGACTCTACACTCAACGATAGGAAACAACTACAAAGAAAATACAAATACACTACTAGACAAACTAAAAGATCATATTATAAAAATATAATTGGACCAAACTACAAGGATACACATAAACTCTTCCAACTCATAAATAAACTACTAAATACTACACCGGTTACTTCTAACAACATAGATACCCCATCAGCAACCAATCTTGCGAACTACTTCAAAGAGAAAATTATAAAGCTACCACTCACGATACCTATCAACACAACTGATTATGTAAACCTTCTTGAGTGCTTAGACCCAATACCTGGGGAATATCCAGCAGACCGATCATGGACCAACTTTGACACACTCTCAATCGACAACATCTCCCAATCGCTTGGAAGATATGCCAAGTCGCAATGTAAACTAGACATCTGCCCTACTAACCTTATAAGATTTGCCCCCCAACAACTCAAATCAGACCTCACGAGGCACCTTAACTACATGCTACAAAATGGCCTCTTCCCAAAGGACAAAGGAAGCATTCTACTTACTCCTTTACCTAAAGACGCAAAGAAAGGTACAAGTGACTTAACCAGCTATCGCCCAGTAGCATCTATCCCACTGATAACCAAACTTATGGAAGGCATAGTGATGAAACAACTCACTACCTACCTAAATAAATTCTCAATTCTTCACAAGTCTCAATCAGGATTTCGGTCGAACCACAGCACAGAAACAGTACTAGTGACTTTAATGAATAAATTTAAACAAATAATGGCAACTGGCAATAACATACTTCTCCTACAATTCGACATGTCCAGTGCCTTCGACATGGTCAACCATGGAATATTACTACATATCCTAGAATACTTTGGAGTTGGAGGTAACGTTATTTTTTTTATTATTATTTATTTATCATTTTCAAAATAAACATTTACATAAAATAAATGTGGGAGAATCAGGAAAATATAAAAGAAAATTTCTTATCCTTTACATCAAGGAACACTCGAAAAATAACATTGTTACTTAGTCCACAATATAATGATCAAGATACAAGGAAATTGTATAGGCAAATTTAAGAGTGAAAAAACTCTTTAAACAGAATGTTTATGAGGGTAGAGTCCATTCCCTGCCAGCGGTTTCAGCTCCTTACTGGGGTGTCCAGAACCCTTTCGCCGCCACTTTCTTTAGCAATTATAAACTGCCTTAATTTTTCTGGTTCAAAAAATACATAATATGCAATATTTAAGGAAATAATACATCTACAAGCAAATTTCAGTTTGAAAATACAACCTAGAGAGAGAACCCGGGACCTAAGTCCTAGAAATTCTCTTCTCCTTCTTTGAGTAGTTTTACTGAGATCAGGAAAAATTTGTATTTTTGATCCAAGAAATTGAGCTGAAATAAATCTTAAGTATAGTCTGAAAACATGATTTTTATCAGTCTCGAATGCAAAAGACGCAAGAAGAGTTGTGCGTTCTGTAATCATTTCTGAAGATGTTTCTAGAAATTGTGTTAGATTCAGTTCCGGAGCTTCCACTTGGACTGTGTTAGCTCCTGTTATATAGTAAGCTTTTATAATTGGAGGCAAAGCTTCTTTAGGAATTCCAAGTACTTCAGAAAATATTTTTTCAACATTTCCATCGGTGATATCAAGGGAGTCTTAGAAAAATTTAAAAATCTCAGTTTGTTACGCCTGAGTTGGTTATCAAAAAAATTCAATTTTCCTTTGTATCACATCTTTCTCTGATACTATATTACCAACAACAGTCTGTAACTTTTTTATTTCAAGCAAATTTGACTCACATTTTCCTTCCTGCTCCTTAGCCTTCGATTCCATAGTTTGGTGCAACAATTTTAAATCCTTTACTTCAGAATTAAAAGAATAGGTTAATTGAAGTAGAGACGAATTAATAGTCTGGATCACATCCCAGAGGGCCTCAAGGGTAACAACTGCCTGTCTAGACCTCATGCCAAGTCCAATAAGCGGAGCCTCCTGGATGGGGGAGGGCGAGGAATCAGTACCTCCCGCCCTACAACCTGGTGTCAATCCATCTGGGGTCAAGTATACGACAGGGCCGCAGCTAACCTCCAAGACCTCCGCCTGAGGTTCTCCCATCATTCCCGCCTCTCCGCTCAGTTTCGGCAGGGCAGTCTGGTGTGGCGGACTTAAAGACACTGCCTCCACGCTACGATCCCCCTGCTGTTCTGCGGATCCAACCAAGGCTAGGGCCTGGGCTCCTCATGCTTGGAGGCCAAACGTTTCCAGGGTCGGCTGCCAGAGCATTGGAATACCGCCAGGGCTCGCAGCGGCTTTTGCCCCGACTTTTCCCTTTCTTTTCACCATGATCCCAGGTGAAAGAAAGTAAAACGCTACTGGAGCAGAGCCTGGCGTTCAGGAGCCTACAAGCAACACTCCCTCACATGGACGCCATCTTGATCAGGTATCGGAGGTAACGTTCTTAACTGATTTAGAGGATTCCTGACCACAAGATCATACCAAGTAATAATGAACGCAAACATATCAGCCCCATGGACACCTGACTGTGGAGTCCCCCAAGGATCCCCCCTCTCACCAACCCTCTTCAACCTAATGATGATACTCTTAGCCAAACTACTAGCCAATCAAAACCTCAATCCTTACATATATGCAGATGATGTCACGATCTATATCCCGTTCAAACATGATCTAAAGGAAATCACCAATGAGATCAACCAGAGCTTCCAAATCATGCACTCCTGGGCGGATGCATTCCAGCTAAAACTTAACGCAGAAAAAACACAATGTCTTATACTCACCTCACAACATAACACAGCTAAATTCACCACCATAATCACACCAAACTTTTCCCTTCCCGTCTCAAACAATCTGAAAATTCTTCGAGTTACCATCGACTGAAATCTCACACTTGAAACCCACGTGAAGAATACAACTAAGAAGAAGTTCCACTCCATGTGGAAACTCAAAAGAGTAAAACCTTTCTTCACGAGATCCATTTTTCGCAACCTGGTACAGTCAATGGTGCTAAGTCACTTGGACTATTGCAACGCACTCTACGATGGTTGCAAAGAACAGACTATCAAGAAACTTCAAACAGCCCAGAACACAGCAGCCAGACTCATATTTGGAAAAACAAAATATGAAAATGCAAAACCCCTAAGAGAGAAACTTCACTGGCTCCCACTTAAAGAACGTACCGCGTTCAAGATCTGCACGATTGTTCATAAAATCATTCATTGCGATGCCCCGACCTACATGCTAGACCTTGTGGACCTCCCTCCCAGAAATGCTAAAAGATCAGCTCGTACATTTCTCAATTTACACTTCCCCAGCTGTAAAGGATTAAAATACAAACTAACACATGCGACCAGCTTTTCCTACATGAGCATGCAGCTACTACTACTACTACTTAACATTTATAAAGCGCTACCGGGGTTACGCAGCGTTGTACAATTTCACACAGAAGACAGTCCCTGCTCGAAGGAGCTTACAATCTAAAGGACAAAAAGTGCAGTCAATCAAATTGGGGCAGTCTAGATTTCTTGAATAGATGAATAATGGTTAGGTGCCGAAAGAGACATTGAAGAGGTGGGCTTTGAGCAAGGATTTGAAGATGGGCAGAGAGGGGGCTTGGCGTTTGGGCTCAGGGAGTTTATTCCAAGCATAGGGTGAGGCGAGGCAGAAAGGGCGGAGCCTGGAGTTGGCGGTGGTGGAAAAGGGTACTGAGAAGAGGGATTTGTCCTGTGAGCGGAGGTTACGGGTAGGAGCATAAGGGGACATGAGGGTAGAGAGGTAATGAGGGGCTGCAGATTGAGTGCATTTGTAGGTTAATAAGAGAAGCTTGAATTGTATGCGGTACCTGATCAAAAGCCAGTGAAATGACTTGAGGAGAGGGGTGATATGAGCATACCGGTATAGGCGGAAGATAAGATGCGCAGCAGAATTCTGAACGGATTGAAGGGGGGATAGATGGTTAACTGGGAGGCCAGTGAGGAGTAGGTTGCAGTAGTCAAGGCGAGAGGTAATGAGAGAATGGATAAGAGTACGGGTGGTGTGCTCAGAGAGGAAAGGGCGAATTTTGCTGATGTTATAGAGAAAGAAGCTGTCTGCTGGATATGCGCAGAGAAGGAGAGGGAGGAGTTGAAGATGACTCCGAGGTTGCGGGAAGATGAGACGGGGAGAATGAGGGTGTTATCGACTGAAATAGAGAGTGGAGGGAGAGGAGAAGTGGGTTTGGGTGGAAAGACAATAAGCTCGGTTTTGGCCATGTTCAGTTTCAGGTGGCGGTTGGACATTACTACTACTACTATTTAGCATTTCTATAGCGCTACAAGGCGTACGCAGCGCTGCACAAACATAGAAGAAAGACAGTCCCTGCTCAAAGAGCTTACAATCTAATAGACAAAAAATAAATAAAGTAAGCAAATCAAATCAATTAATGTGAACGGGAAGGAAGAGAGGAGGGTAGGTGGAGGCGAGTGGTTACAAGTGGTTACGAGTCAAAAGCAATGTTAAAGAGGTGGGCTTTCAGTCTAGATTTAAAGGTGGCCAAGGATGGGGCAAGACGTAGGGGCTCAGGAAGTTTATTCCAGGCGTAGGGTGCAGCGAGACAGAAGGCGCGAAGTCTGGAGTTGGCAGTAGTGGAGAAGGGAACAGATAAGAAGGATTTATCCATGGAGCGGAGTGCACGGGAAGGGGTGTAGGGAAGGACGAGTGTGGAGAGATACTGGGGAGCAGCAGAGTGAGTACATTTATAGGTTAGTAGAAGAAGTTTGAACAGGATGCGAAAATGGATAGGGAGCCAGTGAAGGGTCTTGAGGAGAGGGGTAGTATGAGTAAAGCGACCCTGGCGGAAGATGAGACGGGCAGCAGAGTTTTGAACCGACTGGAGGGGGGAGAGGTGACTAAGTGGGAGGCCAGCAAGAAGCAGATTGCAGTAGTCTAAACGAGAGGTGACAAGGGTGTGGATGAGGGTTTTGGTAGAGTGTTCGGAAAGAAAGGGGCGGATTATACGGATGTTGTAAAGAAAGAAACGACAGGTCTTGGCAATCTGCTGGATATGAGCAGAGAAGGAGAGAGAATAGTCAAAGATGACCCCAAGGTTTCGAGCTGAGGAGACAGAGAGAATGAGAGAGCCATCAACAGAAATAGAAAATGGGGGGAGCGGGGAGGTGGGTTTGGGGGGGAAAATGAGAAGCTCGGTTTTGGTCATATTTAATTTCAGGTGGCATTGAGACATCCAGACAGCAATGTCAGATAAGCACGCTGAAACTTTGGTTTGGATGCAAGGTGAGATATCAGGGGTAGAAAGGTAGATTTGGGAGTCATCAGCATAGAGATGGTAGGAAAAGCCATGGGATGAGATTAATGAACCAAGGGAAGAAGTGTAGATAGAAAAGAGGAGGGGACCAAGAACAGAACCCTGAGGTACGCCGACAGGCAGAGGGATAGAAGTAGAAGAGGATCCACCAGAGTGAACACTAAAGGTGTGGAGGGAGAGGTAGGAAGAGAACCAGGAAAGGACAGAGCCCTGGAATCCAAGTGAGGACAGGGTATCGAGAAGTATGCTGTGATCGACAGTGTCAAAAGCAGCGGAAAGATCAAGAAGAATGAGGATGGAATATTGACCTCTGGATTTAGCCAGTAATAGGTCATTGGAGACTTTAGTAAGTGCAGTTTCGGTTGAGTGGAGAGGGCGAAAACCAGATTGTAGTGGGTCAAGAATAGCATGTGAGGAGAGAGAGGAGTGAGGAGAGAGAATAGCATGTGAGGAGAGCATGTGGCGGTTGGACATCCAGGCGGCAATGTTGGATAAGCAGGCCGATACTTTGGCCTGGGTTTCCGCAGTGATGTCTGGTGTGAAGAGATAAAGCTGGGTGTCGTCAGCATAAAGATGATATTGGAAACCATGAGATGAGATCAACGAGCCCAGGGAAGAGGTGTAGATTGAAAAAAGAAGGGGTCCAAGGACAGATACCTGAGGAACACCAACAGAGAGCGGGATGGGGTAGAGGAAGATCCATGAGAATGAAGGTATGGTGGGAGAGATAAGAGGAGAACCAGAAGAGGACAGAGCCCTGGAATCCAAATGAGGATAGTGCAGCAAGGAGTAGATTATGATTGACAGTGTCAAAAGCGGCGGATAGGTTGAGGAGGATGAGGATGGAGTAGTGACCTTTGGATTTTACAAGGAACAGGTCATTACAGACTTTAGTGAGTGTTGTTTCTGTCAAGTGTAGAGGGCAAAAACCGGATTGCAGCGGATCGAGGATGGCATGAGAGGAGAGAAAATCAAGGCAGCGGCTGTGAACGGCATGTTCAAGTATCTTACAGAGGAAGGGTAGGAGGGAGATGGGGCAGTAGTTGGAAGGACAGGTAGAGTCTAGTGATGGTTTTTTGAGGAGTGGTGTGACTACAGCATGCTTGAAGGTGTCAGGGACAGTTGCAGTGGAGAGAGAGAGGTTGAGGATATGACAGATGGGGGGGGGGTGGCAGTAGGAGAGATGGTGTTTAGTAAGTTGGTGGGGATGGGATCAGAGGAACAGGTGGTGCATTTCGAGGAGGAAAGAAGGTGAGCGGTTTCCTCCTCGGTGATATCAGGAAAAGAGGAGAAGGAGGCCTGGGTTGGTTGGTTGAGGGAGTGGGTTAAAGGGTGAAGAAGAGGAGGTGGCTTGGTAGTGAATTTGAGGTTGATCTTCTGCACCTTGTCGCGGAAGTACTCAGCCAGTGATTGAGGAGAGAGTGAGGGGGGGTGGGAGCGGAGGGCACTTTGAGGAGGGAGTTGAGGGTGGCGAAGAGACGATGAGGGTTGGAGCCGAGAGAATTAGTCAATTGGGTGTAACAGTCCTGTTTGGCAAGGAATAGGGAGGACTGGAAGGAGGATAGCATGAATTTGTAATGAATGAAGTCGGTATGGGTGCGAGATTTCCTCCAGAGGCGTTCAGCAGATCGGGCGCAGGAGCAAAGGTATTGGATGCAAGGTGTCAGCCAGGGCTGGGGATTAGTACGCCTTGTGGGACGGGGGATGGATGGTGCAAGGGTGTCCAGAGCAGAGGAGAGAGTGGCATTGTAAGCAGAGATAGCCTTGTCGACAGACTCGGAGGACATGATGGAAGGGAGGAGATTAGAGATACTGGAGGATAAGGTGGGAGGTTCGACAGCCTGGAGATTCTTGAAAGTAGTGGTTAGTGTTGGGCGGGACTGAGGGGGAGGGTGATGAAGTGTAAAGGTGATCAGGTGATGATCGGAGAGAGGAAGAGCTGAGGTGCAGAATTTGGAGGGTGAGCAGGTAGAGGAGAGGACGAGGTCAAGACAATGGCCAGTTTGGTGAGTAGGGGTGGTGGAGCTCAGCTGGAGGTTGAAAGAGGATGTCAGAGTGAGGAACTGAAAAGTGTAAGAGTCGGATGGGTCGTCAGCGTGTATGTTAAAGTCTCCAAGAATGAGGGACGTAGATGAAGGTTCAAGAAAAATGGAGAGCCAGGCATCGAAGTCGGTAAGGAAGGAAGAGAGGGACATCAGGGGGGTGGTAAATGACTGGAACTCTGAGTGGCAGCGGGTAGAATAGACAGATGGAGTGAACTTCAAAGGATGAGAAGCAGTGAGATTGTGGTAGGAGGAGGGGTTGAAAACTACAGGAGGGCGAAAATAGAAACCCGATGCCTCCTCTGTGGCCAACTGGTGAGGAGTGTGGGAGAAAAGATAACCTCCATGGCATAGGGCCGCGACTGAGGCAGAGTCGTCAGGGGTGAGCCAGGTTTCAGTTAGGGCGAGCAGTTGAAGGGAACGGGAGATGAAGAGATCATGGGTGAAGGAAAGTTTGTTGCAGACCCAGCGGGCATTCCACAGGGCACACGAGAAGGGAGGGAAGAGGGGGGAAGAGGGGGGGGAGGAGGGGAATAGAGATGAGATTGGAGACATCCCGGAATAGTTTGCATGGATAGGACGAGGACAGGTGTGGAGGACCAGGATTGGGATTAATGTCCCCAGCAGAGAGCAGGAGAAGGAGTAAGAGAGTACGGAGAAGAGTAGGAGAGGTACGACGACAGCGACGAAGGCAAGATGTACTCAGATAGAAAGGAGATGGATGAATAGAAGGAAGGAAATGTTTAAGGTTGAGAGCTGAGAAAAAGGAAGAAGAAAAAAGAGATGGTGAGATGACGAATACAGATGGTGGAAATTGTGTTCCTGCAGTGTACAGTGGTTTAAGATGGAGAAAATCCAGTTGATGTATGCTCCATATTGGTAGTGTGCCAATGAGCGGAAAGGTGGTTGTATGATGGAAGTCTGTTACTCTTATTAATAAAAAACATTAAAAAAAAAAGATGGAGAAACAAATTAGGAAGGGACAGTGCCAAGAAGAAAAAGTGTACTGGAGCCATAAGTAGTAACTGGGAGAAAAATAGACGTAAAGAGAAAAATGCCCCGGCGCGCGGCACCTAGAGTGGTGGACCTGAGTGGATCAGAGTGGACCTGGGAGTCACTCCGGAGAAGGCTGTAAAGGATATGCAGATGAGCTGCAAGTCCTCCACAGCACCTGAAAGGCAGCCAGTGGTAGAGCACCTCTCATCTGAGGAAGGCTTACCAGGGCAGGGGTTAGGCCGAAGCCAGCATTCCTCCCCCTGAGGGTCGCCTGGTCCTAGCCAAAAAGCACCTGGAAACACAGGGCACTGGAGCGAGGGTCCTGGGAAGATCAGGGTGGATCTGGTAGTCACCCCAGATACAGCTGTGAGGAAATGCAGAAGGGCTGCAAGTCCTCCACAGCACCTGGCGGGAGAGCTGGGCACCTAGAGCGGAGGCCCTGAGTGGATCAGAGTGGACCTGGGAGTCACCCCGGAGAAGGCTGTAAAGGATATGCAGATGAGCTGCAAGTCCTCTACAGCACCTGAAAGGCAGCCGGTGGTAGAGTTGGGCACCTCTCAGCTGAGGAAGGCTTACCAGGGGTTAGGCCGAAGCCAGCATACCTCCCCCTGAGGGTCACAGCTGTGGAATGCACTACCAAATAACTTGAAAACAATTAACGAAATAACTAACTTTCGCAAATCTCTGAAAACCTATCTATTCAACAAGGCCTACAATGAGAATCCATAGACCAATTATAACACTTCACCACTCCACCCTCATTCTGAAAGTCATCTCTCTATAACTGTATGTTTAGATCTTTTTTTGTCATTTGTGATATTTTTGTAACACCAATTGTATCTGTTACTCTGGAATGGCTATGCCATAACAGGTCTTTGTAAGCCACATTGAGCCTGCAAATAGGTGGGAAAATGTGGGATACAAGTGCAATAAATAAATAAATAAAGTGGAGATAAGGAGGGCAAAAAAGGACTTTGAAAAAAAGTTAGCGTTAGAAGCGAAAATACATAGTAAAAAAGTTTTTAGATACATTAAAAGCAGGAAGACGGCTAAAGAATCGGTTGGGCCGTTAGACGAAAATGGTGTTAAAGGAGCGATCAGGGAAGACAAAGCCGTAGCGGAGAAATTAAATGAATTCTTTGCTTCGGTCTTCACCGAGGAGGATTTGGGTGGGACACCGGTGCCGGAAAGGGTATCTGAAGACGAATTCACAATATCAATGTCTCTGGTAACATCTAATAAGTTGCACACAAACCAGGACTGAAACCACCAAACTTATATGAAATACTTAATGTCACAGCTCACACCAGTATAAATTTATACATATATTTTTTCTTTATAGAGAACCCTCAGATATCTTCCACTATTCATGCAGACAATTATGCTGCTATAAAGTGGTATAGCACTTTTTTTATTGGGTTACTCTAAATTGTTTTTTTGGGGATACTCTTTCTCATTTTTATTTGCTTCCCAACACCACAGTGCTATAATAATCACATTAACATTAAAAATATATATACTTGGTGAAAAGCTGTGCACTTATCTCGCCTCGCTGAAAAATACTAATTTTCAATGTTCTTCACACGCCTTCCCCTGGAACCGCCCGACTCTGTGGGGTCTAGTATTGTAACCTGTTTTCGAGTTTTGTTTGCATAAAGTTAGTTGTTACTCTGATGTCACTTTAAGGACATTTCAGGCCATTACGTGGATGCAGGTGCTTTTATAAGCCACATTTGGTAATTGAGAACCAAGTCTCGCATTTACTTCTGGCGACTAAGGAAGAAGAGAACTCCTTAGCCTTAACCCTCGTCCCTGAGGAAAGTAATTTAAACCCGTGGAGTTGGGCGGTTCCAGGGGAAGGCGTGTGGAGAAGGGTAGTTAGTGTGGTCCCGCAGGGGTCTGTGCTGGGACTGCTGCTTTTTAACATATTTATAAATGACCTAGAAATGGGAGTAACTAGTGAGGTAATTAAATTCGCAGATGACACTAAATTATTCAGGGTCGTCGAGTCGCAGGAGGAATGTGTAAGATTACAGGAAGACCTCGCGAGACTGGGGGATTGGGCGTCCAAGTGCCAGATGAAGTTCTATGTTGACAAGTGCAAAGTGATGCACGTGGGAAAGAGGAACCCGAATTACAGCTATATCATGCAGGGTTCTGCGTTAGGAGTCACACACCTAGAAAGGGATCTGGGAGTCATTGTCGATAAGACGTTGAAAACTTCTGCTCAGTGTGCTGCGGCAGCTAAGAAAGTACACAGAATGTTGGGTATTATTAGGAAAGGGATGGAAAACAAACACAAAGATGTTATAATGCCGTTGTATCACTCCATGGTGCGACTGCACCTCAAATATTGTGTCCAATTCTGATCGCCGCATCTCAAAAAAGATATAAAGGAACTGGAGAAGGTGCAGAGAAGGGCGACGAAAATGATAAAAGGGATGGAACAACTTCCTAATGAGGAAAGACTGAAAAGGTTAGGGCTCTTCAGCTTGGAGAAAAGGCGGCTGAGGGGTGATATGATAGAAGTCTACAAGATAATGAGCGGAGTAGAGTGGACAGATGTGATGCGTTTGTTTACACTTTCAAACAACAATAGAACCAGGGGACAGAAGATGAAGCTAGAATATGGCAGATTTAAAACAAACAGGAGAAAGTTTTTCTTTACTCAGCGTATAGCTGGACTCTGGAACTCGTTGCCGGAAAATGTAGTGACAGCAGCAGACCTTACGGAGTTTAAAGGGGGTTTGGACAGATTCCTGAGGGAAAAGTCTATTGAACATTATTAAAAATTAATTTTTTTAAATGGGTTTTGCCGGGTTCTTGAAGCCTGGATTGGCCGCTGTCGGAGACAGGATGCTGGGCTTGATGGACCCTTGGTCTTTTCCCAGTATGGCGGTGCTTATGTTCTTATGTACATGATCTGTAATTCTATTCTTTATAATAGTTTCCACTGTTTTGCCCAGTACTGAAGTCAGGCTTACCGGTCTGTAATTACTCTGATCACCCCTGGAACCCTTTTTAAAATTCAGCGTCACATTGGTCACCCTCCAGTCCTCAGGTACTACAGATGACATTAACGACAGGTCACTAGCAGCAGGTCAGCAATTTCATATCTGAGTTCTTTCAATACTTTGGGGTGTATACATAGTAACATAGTAGATGACGGCAGAAAAAGACCTGCACGGTCCATCCAGTCTGCCCAACAAGATAACTCATATGTGCTACTTTTTGTGTATACTTTACCTTGATTTGTATCTGTCTTTTTCAGGGCACAGACCGTATAAGTCTGCCCAGCACTAGCCCCGCCTCCCAACCACCAGCCCCTTGATTTGTGTCATTTTCAGGGCACAGACCGTATAAGTCTGCCCAGCACTAGCCCCGCCTCCCAACCACCAGCCCCTTGATTTGTATCTGTCTTTTTCAGGGCACAGACCATATAAGTCTGTCCAGCACTAACCCCGCCTCCCAACTACCTGCCCCGCTTCTGCCATTCAATCTCCGCTAAGCTCCTGAGGATCCCTTCCATCCGATTCAGGTGATTTATCACTCTGATTTGTCAATTTGGCTCAGTACATCTTTCAAGTTCACTGAGATTTCTTTCAGTTCCTCCGTGTCATCACCCCTGAAAACCATTTCCGGTACAGATAGATCATTTCTATCTTCTTGTGTGATAACGAGTTCCTGATGATTATCGCCAAAGACACATACTAGTAAGTGGAAATGATTGTTTTGAGATGCAACTACATGCCAATTGTAAAGTGACCACATGACTAATATATTATTAAATTTAATGTTAAAAGATGTGATCTTTTGAATGACTGCTTTTGCTCAAAGCTGCCAACTTCTTATATTACCCAGAAATAATTCAGAAACTTCTCTGACAATTTATAAAGCTTTTACAGAAATTGTAACCTCGTGATTGACTTCAGCTCTTCAAAATTGGAATGTCAAAATTTCTATAAATTTCTGTCCAATTCTATCATACACTCAAGTTTTATAAGAGATTAAAGCAGATATACTCAACCTCAGCTCAAAACCCAACCTGTGCTGACATCTGCACTCTTTACCACACATTTCTTTCTTTAAAAACAGGACCCAACCCAGCTTTCACACACACTCCTGTTTAAAACCCAAATTCAGCCTCAAGATACATCAGACCCCAGCTGCCTCTCTTCACATAGCCATTCTTCAAAGCCACCCAGACCAACTGACTAATGGATCTTTTCCCCCATGACATCCCTTCTTCAACAGCATGGTCATGCATATGTACACATTCCAAAGCTACGCGAGCCTTCCGCAGGCTCAGCATTAGTTTTCAGCATCAAAAAAACCCAAACGTTTTCCCCCTTTTTACTAAACATAAATATAATATTTCTTCAAACAACTTTCACACAAAAGCACATACACATTCCAGAGCTCTGGCAGATACACATTCAGACACACTAACACACCTCAGCATTGTTACACCAACATTTTAGCATTTTACTCTGTGACTTCATCTACAATAAATTCTTTCCATCACAGTCCATGCTGTGCATCCAGACCTTCAACACAACACCCATATTACTTTGCCAGAAAATTCAGATATTT
This sequence comes from Microcaecilia unicolor, assembly GCF_901765095.1. Taxonomy (NCBI): domain Eukaryota; kingdom Metazoa; phylum Chordata; class Amphibia; order Gymnophiona; family Siphonopidae; genus Microcaecilia; species Microcaecilia unicolor. The sequence continues at coordinate 105,350,711 of NC_044040.1, read as the reverse complement.
TCCATAAGCATCTGCCATTTCCATAGCTACCAAACACAGTGCTTCCTTTCACACACCAGCACATTGTAACATTACAGTTTGCCAGCTCACCTATCATTTCCAGCATCTCTGCCCTACAACACTTTCTTAGGCCCTGGAGTGCTAACATCAGCCACGACTGCCCATGGCTTTCTTCGTGTTCCTCACACTCTCCCCAGCTCAGGCCTCTGTGTATGTGTGCTCCCCACAGTGGCAAACATCTGGAAGCTTTGCTCCTGCCTCCCTCCCTCTTAGTCGTGGGCAGAATTAGCCCAGGATATTCAATGCCAGACCTCATCTGGGCACCAGAATTGAATATCCGGGGTTATAATGTTATGTGCTGGCTACCAAAGCTTATTTTTTTACTGTACACTGCTGAGATCTTACTATTGTAAGCTAAGCAATATAGAAAATTTGATAAACTATACAGGTATTAGCCATAGGCGTTGTTTGACTGTTTCATTTGGGGGGGCAAAGAATGGGCGGAGCATATTAGCATATCATTTGCATATATACATATGCAAATGAATATGCTAATGTGGAGGAAGGAATTGAATTTACAGACAAAATATCACAGATGCACATTTCAAAAAGCTGACACATTTCAATTTATAAATTATGAATAAAATACTTTTATCTACCTTTGTTGTCTGATCATTTAGTTTTTCTATTCGCTTTGGTCCCAGTGTCTTCTGTTTTATTCAGTGTCTTCTTTCCAGTAGGCTTCCCTCTGCTCCCCACCCCTCGCAGTCCCATCCATCTCTTGCTCCTTCCCTCTGCTCCCCACCCCTCGCAGTCCCATCCATCTGTTGCTCCTTCCTTCTGCTCCCCACCCCTCGCAGTCCCATCCATCTGTTGCTCCTTCCCTCTGCTCCCCACCCCTCACAGTCCCATCCATCTCTTGCTCCTTCCCTCTGCTCCCCACCCCTCGCAGTCCCATCCATCTCTTGCTCCTTCCCTCTGCTCCCCACCCCTCGCAGTCCCATCCATCTCTTGCTCCTTCCCTCTGCTTCCCACCCCACCCAGTCCCATCCATCTCCTGCTCCTTCCCTCTGCTTCCCACCCCTCCCAGTCCCATCCATCTCCTGCTCCTTCCCTCTGCTTCCCACCCCACCCAGTCCCATCCATCTCCTGCTCCTTCCCACCCCTCCCAGTCCCATCCATCTCCTGCTCCTTCCCTCTGCTTCCCACCCCTCCCAGTCCCATTCATCTCCTGCTCCTTCCCTCTGCTTCCCACCCCTCCCAGTCCCATCCATCTCTTGCTCCTTCCCTCTGCTTCCCACCCCACCCAGTCCCATCCATCTCCTGCTCCTTCCCACCCCTCCCAGTACCATCCATCTCTTGCTCCTTCCCTCTGCTTCCCACCCCTCCCAGTCCCATTCATCTCCTGCTCCTTCCCTCTGCTCCCCACCCCTCCCAGTCCCATCCATCTTCCCTCTGCCCCCCCCCCCCGCGAGGTCCAAGATGGTGACTCCGTTTACCCCCTCTCTTCCTTCCTCCCTTCCTCCCTCCCTCCCTCCGCCGCAGGCAACAGTCTTCAGCTTTTTCAGCGTTCCTGGCAGCGGTAGCGATGTACACGCTGCCTTCGGTCTGCCCCGGAAGCCTTCTCTTCAAGTTCCTGTTCCCACCTATGCGGGAACAGGAACTTGAAGAGAAGGCTTCGGGGCAGAGCCAAAGGCAGCGTGTACATCGCTACCGCTGCCAGGAACGCTGGAAAAGACTGCTGCCTGCGGCAGAGGGAGGGAGGGAGGAAGAGAGAGGGGTAGACGGACACGCTTCTCTCCGTCCGCTACTCCGCTTGGCTTCCCTGCCCTCTCTGTCTGCGTCCCGCCTTCCTCTGACGTCAGAGGATGGCGGGACGCAGACAGAGAGAGCAGGGAAGCCAAGCGGATGGAGAGGAGTGCGTGCGTGCATGTGTTTTTTTTTTTTTTAAACTAATGGCGTGGCGGCGCCTCATTGTCGTTTGGGGGGGCATTGCCCCCCCTCGCCCCCCCCCCCAGTCTACGCCTATGGTATTAGCCCATATTTAGCCAGGACCCGCATAAGACACTCATGCAGTCCCCGGCTGAATATCAGCCAGGATCTGCATAAGAGGAGGCACCCATCCTCTGATTTCAATGCCCCTTCTCACCCAAATCTACTTTTCACTCCTTCCTTCCTCCCTAAGGGATCGCAATCCCCCAGCCACATCATCCCTCCCCATGCCTACCTTTAGAATCATTGGTAGAATAGGAATCCAACAGGTAGGAGCAATGCCCATTCGATCCTTCCCCTCATGTCTGTGACCTGAAAATGATTGCTGTGACCTCAAGCAGTAGTACCATGAGACTACCTCTATAGGTCTTGGCAGCCATTTGCTGGGCAGAGCCAAAAGGGGCAGGAGCAAGTGGATATTGTTTTTGCCCAAATGACCCCTATACCACCAATGATACTAACAGTAGTTCCAGGGGTGCCTAAGGGGTGAGGGGGGCCTGGGGGTGTCTGGCTGGGGGATCACAATTATTTCAGGGGGAAGGGGAAAATAGATTCAGGTGGGTAGGAGGGAGAGGGGTTGAGTGAACACTCAGAAGTTAACCGGGCACTAGTCAATATAAAATATAAAATATCTCTATATATAAAAGGCAACACCAACGTTCTATGAAGCCTCCAGCCAGAAGTGTGAAGGGGGCGAGATATCCGGTTTCCCTATGAGTGTCTGCCCCGCCCTCTCTGTAACACAGACAGTGAAGGAAAACAGCAGAGCACGAAATCAAATCGCTGGTTCTGTAACAGTGAAGGACTCAGAGGGGGGAGGGGAGAGAGGCCAGAGGGCAGGGACACACACACTCCCACATGCACACAGAAGAAAACATTGCTAGCCCCCGTTTCATTTGCATCAGAAACGGGGCTTTTTTACTAGTTTTATATAAAATAATGAGTGGAGTGGAACAGGTGGATATGAAGCATCTGTTCACGCTTTCCAAAAATACTAGGACTAGGGGGCATGCGATGAAACTACAGTGTAGTAAATTTAAAACAAATCGGAGAAAATGTTTCTTCACCCAACGCGTAATTAAACTCTGGAATTTGTTGCCAGAGAACGTGGTGAAGGCGGTTAGCTTGGCAGATTTTAAAAGGGGGTTAGACGGTTTCCTAAAGGACAAGTCCATAAACCACTACTAAATGGACTTGGGAAAAATCCACAATTCCGGGAATAACATGTATAGAATGTTTTAGGTTTGGGAAGCTTGCCAGGTGCCCTTGGCCTGGATTGGCCGTTGTCATGGACAGGATGCTGGGCTCGATGGACCCTTGGTCTTTTCCCAGTGTGGCATTACTTATGTACTTAATATTCAGCGCCAGTGCCCACTTAGCAGCTAAAGTTAGAACAGCCTTTTTGCAGTTCTAACTTTAGCCACTTATTTAACCAGTTAACAGTGTGAACATTGCCACTAAGCAGTTAAGTATTGGATCTGCCCAAAACTCCACCCACGGGTGGTCCCAGCACTAACCAGTGAAGAGAGGTCTAGAGATGTTATTCAGCAACACTGTCTGGTTAAGTGTCTCTGAATATAAGGGGTAGGCAGGAAGAATCAATTTGGCAGGAGGCTTCCAGTAGTACTGCACACATTGCTCAGGGCACTACGCACAACACAGCCCAGCCCAGTTTAATTTAATTTAATTCTTTCATACATTTCTATTCTGCATAACCAGCATAACAACTCAAAGCAGATAACAATATATATATTTTAAAAAATCGTTTATCGTTTATTCATTTACTATACCGTTACAAATTGTATGCACAAAACAGAACGGTTTACAATATCAGTATAAAAAATCATAATATAAAAACAACGATCTATAGCTAATTTGTTACATGTGGAGGGGCATAATCGCACGCAAACGCCTATCTCCATGAGCGTTTATCTCCGAGAACGGGTCTGTGAAGGGGCGGGCCGAACTGTATTTTAGAAAATATGGACGTTTTTGAGCTGGGCGTTTGTTTTTTTTAGCGATAATGGAAACTAAAAACACCCAGCTCAAAAACGTCCTAATCCGAGCCATTTGGTCATGGGAGGGGCCAGGATTGGTGGTACACTGGCCCCCCTGATATGCCAGGACACCAACTGGGCACCCTAGGTCAGTGCGGTGGACTTCAGAAAAAGCTCCCACATGCATACCCCTTACCACGGGTGCTGAGCTCCCAACCCCCCTCCCCCAAAACCTACTACCCACAAATGTACAACACTACTGTTGGTGGAGGTGTACATTGTACTTATGAAGGCCTGAACCAAGCAGTTTCAGTGCTGCTAAGTATCTGATATCTAAGAATTAGTGTACAGACGAAGAGAAGTGGAAATTTCTCTTTTTTCTGTAAATTACAATGAGTTCGATTCCCGGCACAGGCAGCTCCTTGTGACTCTAGGCAAGTCACTTAACCCTCCATTGCCTGCCGCATTGAGCTTGCCATGAGTGGGAAAAAGTGCGGGGTACAAATGTAACAAAAAATAAAAAATAAAAAAATATTAAGCAGGCCAGGTGGAGCAAGTACCCCCACCTCTTTCCCCCACCTTCTTCAGACCAAGCAAGTGAAAGACAATGAGCTCCTGCCATTTGTTGTCCATTTGCTGTTCACATGAATGTGTATATTAGCCTTTGAGAGACTTTTAGGATGCAGATCAAAGGAAGTTCCAGGTGTAGGGGGCAGGGTTGACAGAGGAGAGAGAGATAGAAATCCTGTAATAGGGACTGGATAAGAAAACATTATTGCAGAAGGGGGAGAATCTCTCCCTTTGAATATGGCCAAGGGCCAGATGCACAAAACTTTAACAACCCTTTACCGACCATTTTGCAAAGAAATCGCCAACCGTTTCATGTACTAAAGCCCATTTTTCGACGACCGTAGCAGCTAACGAAAATGGAATGCAGATGAGCAATCAGTGTAGAAACCCTTTTCAAATGACATGCACTAACCTTTTCCGATTGGTTTAACGAAAGACAACGCCGAGAAATGTAACGACAGGTCTGTACCTGTCGTTAGGGCTCTCCGGCTAAAGAACTGTAATGTGAAACACAAAAAAGAACCAATTGCAGAGTAGACGATACGCGAGACGCGCTGTGATTGGACAAAAACACGTTGCACCTGTATTGTTTTGCTTTTAATAAAGCTTATAGAAAACGTGTCATAACCACGTTCATATAGCGCGTGCATGACATACGCAGTAAATTTACGTGCAGCAGTTATGGCAGCCAGAGGGAGAAAGCCTAACTTTGCAGACCTCGATGTCCTCTGGCTCGCTCAACTTTTTATCATAAATGAAAAGCGTCTTTTCCCCCGCGCAGGGAGAAGGAGGAATATCGGGAGGATGGACAAGGGCTGGGAGACTGCAACGCCTCTTTAATAAGCGTTCCTCCTTTCCCAGATCTGTAAGTTGGCAATATATAGGGCTCTACGCACAGTGTCGTACCAAGGGGGTGGGGGCGGTCAAACTATTCACAGAGGGTGTCCGTTCATGGGGGGCCGGGGGGGCACACCGTTGGGGGCAGGGCGCATCGGAGATCCGTCCCTGTTGTCTGCCCCCCCTATGAACACCACTCATTACATATAACTGATTTTTGCATGTGCATGAAAAAACAAAGGTGGTCCAGTTACTGACATCGACAGTGCATGCCTATTTCCAGTTTTTAATGTGTACATCTGATTTCCCTTTTTTTGGGTTTACAGGTTGAGGAGCTAAAAAAACGTGCACGGGCGATGCGCAAGGACCACCCCGAATGGCTACAAGAGGTGAAGGCAAACCTTGACAACAGCCCAGGTATTGGTTCATTTGACATGAGTCTGCCACATTACAGGTTTGATAATGGCCTTGTGCTTTTATGTGATAGACAATGTTTGTCCGTGCAGAATTGTCATCTTCTGAGGACGAGGAGCAGGAGGAGGAGGAGGAGCAGGAGGATGACATCGTTGGAGGGTCCCTGGCTGCTGTCGCACCTCCCCACCCTTCCGCTCCTACCCCTGGTCCCCACCTCCTGCCTTATGCCCGTTGCCGTCCCGGCCCCTCCTCAGGTCTCCAGCCCCCCCCTAAGAGATCCCGCCAGTCCATTGTCTTGCGCCTCCCTGCTCCCAGGTATGGCCCTTCCCACCTTTCCTCTCCTCCTCCCCGTCTACATTCCAGTCCCCCTGTCACCCCACCCCAGGCGCAAAGTCCCACCAGCCCTCCTGTTTCCCCCGCTTCCCCCCCTCCGCCGCATAGTCCCACCAGCCCCCCTGTTTCCCCCGCTTCCCCCCCTCCGCCGCATAGTCCCACCAGCCCTCCTAGTACCTCCTTTCACGCTCCCCATCTGACCTCCCTCCCTCTTTCCCTAAGCCATGCCGTCCCATCCACCTCCGCAGAGGAAGTCACCCCTGTCCTTGAGATGTTCCAGATGCACGAACAGGGTGAGTTACCAAAGTCTGCGGCATGACTCATCTCTAGCCTCGTTATACTTGTCAAATTTTTTGCTGATGTCTCTGCCGCCGCGTGCACCTGTAAGCGCTCTATTAAGGTTCATAATAATAATGTTGGCTATTATTGCATATCACTGTGTGTTTCTGTTTTACAGCAGTTCGTGGTGATGTTTTCTGACAGTTCTTCCATTGTCTTTTGTAACAGGTGCCATTGTGGACCTCACAGGGGAGGACAACAGTGATCTCCCGTCACTACCGACCATCCCCCCACCACCCCAAACTATGAACCGCAGTGTCTCTCCCATGCCCCCTCCTCCGACTGTAACCCGTGGGACATGTACCTTCCCCACTCCCACCCGCGACCGAAGCACCTCCACCACTCTCCCCACTGTGCAAGATCGGGCCACATCTCCCCATATCCCGCTCGCCCTGATCAACCTTCCCCCCCACGAGCTGGAAGAAATGGCACAGACCCTGCACATGGGAGGGCAGGCATTGGAAGACCTCTCCCGGGTTGTCCTGTACCTGTCCTCCCTTGTGCAGCGTCCTTGAGGTCTGTCCTCCGCGTCTTTTTCCTTGTTCTACCCCTTGTAAATCTACCACTGTTTAGTTTATACATTCTGTTCACAATTTATATTATCTGCTGTTATATAAAAGCTATGTGTTTTAAACTATGTCCTCTGTGTCATGCATACCATAATGATTGTGTTGGGGGTTCTTGACAGACATACGGTGAATGAAACGGCAGTGTGCTCCGCTTCCTTGGTAAGAATTATGTAGCTGGGGATTTGTTGTTTGCGGTTGGCCGCGTACAAGTGCGACGTCACAAATGTGCGCTGAGGCATAACCTTGACATTGACATCGACTTTGTAGTCCCTCCTGAACTTGACATAACCCCCTTGGCCACCGGATCTGACGTAAGCAGGGGCAATGCTGTGCGCAGGCAGGTGATCAGGGAATGGTTTTCGCAACCCCGCGAGGCACTGTAGCCACGTTACAGTTATATGGTTTAACAAACAGTTTGCATATGTGCAGAGAACCGCATCCTTGTGCGTCATCGAATTGGGTGCTAATCATTTAAATGTTTTAAATGTTGGTGGACAGGTCACACATGCCCTTACCGTCACTTTTTAAAAAGTGAAAGTTATATTTCCGCCGTGAAGGTGTAACATGTGAACGCCGAACCAGCATTGCCCTTGCAGCCCTGTGGAAATGTTTTTGGGTTCTTATTGTTGGTAATGTCAACGATAACATTAACATTTGCACGATAACAATGTGCTCTAGTCTATAATTGCAATAAAATACCATCTTATGTTGAGGAGCAAGAAGAAAGCTATTCTGTCTTTCTCACAACCTACATTAAACCCTCCCTTCATGGTCTCTACTGATATGCGGTTAACAAATGTTCCCTTTTTTGTTGTGCTTGCCCATTTATTCAAGGTCCACGGACTGTCAGCATGTGACCATTTTAATTTTTACATAAGCTGTTAAACATGGAGGAAAATAATACCTTCGAATGAATAAGCTTTGATTCTTTATTACAACATACATCAACAAAGAAAAATCGTGTCCATATGATGTTAGGTACACATACGTTGCCAGAAAGCCAAACACATAAAATGCTTACATAATTCAAGAAACCAATTCCAACAATACCAATTAATACCTTCAAATGAATAGGCGTTGATTTTTTATTACAGCATACGTTCAAAAAAAATTTGAAATCGTCTCCATAAGATGTTACCCACACATACAAGGCCTGGAAGCCAAGCACAGAGAATGCTTATTTCTACATATTACAAACGAGGTAGAACCCATGCACCGGCAAGCAGGTAGACTGTGTGTCCTCTAGGTGTGTTCTTAGCGCTGGAACACAGGATGCTGCTGCTGTCTCTCTGCATCTATGCGAAAATAAAAGTAATGTTGAGAATTCTAACTTTTTCAGTGTGCTCTAATGGGGAGGTTCGGAAGGGGGATGGGAACATCAGTATCGCCCAGGAAATGCACAACGGACGCAGAAGTTTACACGTGAGCAATGCATTCTTCAACATTGTTTCGGAGTACATATCTGTACACCTGAAGGACAGAGCAGTGGTAGCCGTGTCATGGTATGGATAGAAATGGAACAAAATAATAGATGCCAACATGAAACTCACCATGCATAGTATGCCCGCCAAACGTGGGAGGAACAAAGGGGTCTCCTGCTGTTCTGTGGCTGCAAGGGAAATCCAAAACAAAACTTGCAATGTAAAACAGAAACGTTAAAGTTACACATTATGATACCAAACACTTGCAGTTTGGACAGTAGAAATTGTATAACAAAGAAGTGAAACATTAAGTCGGCGAACATTAGATTCCAGTATATTTGTATGCCATACTTACAAAGGAGAGGGTGTGTGCCACACAGGGGTGGTAAAGGGGGTAAAGGGTGGTAAAGGGGGTAAAGGGTGGTAAAGGGTGGTGCAGCTCTGTCTGTACATTTTAGACTTAGCAGCTCTGTCTCTGAATCTCCCCCACAAATTCAAACTTAGTGGGTGTGACCTGATTCTCTGTTAGAGGGGCAGCCTTCTATACCAGTTTTTCTTGAGAAATCCATCTTTTTTACAGATTAACTGGCTGTGCTGCAGCTCTGTCTGTACATTTTAGACTTAGCAGCTCTGTCTCTGAATCTCCCCCACAAATTCAAACTTAGTGGGTGTGACCTGATTCTCTGTTAGAGGGGCAGCCTTCTATACCAGTTTTTCTTGAGAAATCCATCTTTTTTACAGATTAACTGGCTGTGCTGCAGCTCTGTCTGTACATTTTAGACTTAGATCCCTCCCACCCACCCCTCTACCCACCCACCCCTAGGGTGATAGTTCTTATATACCCTCCCAAGCAACCTAATCTGCCTGCAGATAACTGCTCTGTCTCTGTGTTCAGGCTCTTCACCTCCTTTCCTCCCACATTTTTCAAACATAGTGGGTGTGACTTGTTCTTACTGGGCAGTGCCTACCTGCCTGCTGCCTACCATTCCAGTTTTAAGCCTCTAATCCAGCTCTGCCGTTCTATCTATCGCTTAACACCTCAGTCACTACATATATACCCATAACACCTCAGTTACTACTTATGGCCCCTTTACACATTCTCTTCCTTGCCCTGTCCCTTCCTAATCTTTTTCCCCTCCCCCTACCGCTGTCTACCACTGGAACTCACTGCCCACCCATGTCCTCTCCCATCTTGCTCACTACTGCAATACCCTACTCACCCCCGTCCCTCACCACCTCACCATCTCTCCTGTCCCCCTCCTCCTTCCTAGCTCTCAACCTTCAACACTTCCTTCCTGCCATTAACCCATCCCCATTCCTCCTAAGCGCATCCCGTCTTCGTCGCCTTCGTCGCCCTACCTCCCCCACCCTCCTCCGCACTCTCTTGCTCCTCCTCCTGCTATCCGCAGGAGACATCAATCCCAATCCAGGTCCCCCACACCTGTCTTCGTCCTATCCATGCAAACGTTTCCGGGATGTCTCCAATCTCATATCTATTCCCCTCCTCCCCCCCTCTTCCCTCCCCTTCTCATGTGCACTGTGGAATGCCCACTCGGTCTGCAACAAACTTCCCTTCACCCACGATCTCTTCATCTCTCATTCCCTTCACCTGCTTGCCCTAACTGAAACCTGGCTCTCCTCTGACGACTCTGCCTCAGTTGCGGCTCTATGCCATGGAGGCTATCTCTTCTCCCATACTCCCCGCCTAGTTGGCCGTGGAGGAGGCGTCGGGTTACTACTCTCGCCCTCCTGTAGCTTCCAACCCCTCCTCCTACCACAGTCTCACTGCTTCTCATCCTTTGAAGTCCACTCCATCCGTCTATTCTACCCGTTGCCACTCAGAGTGGCAGTCATTTACCGCCCCCCTGATAAATCCCTCCCTTCCTTCCTCACCGACTTCGATGCCTGGCTTTCTGTTTTTCTTGAACCCTCATCTCCATCCCTCATTCTCGGAGACTTCAACATACACGTTGATGACCTGTCCAACTCTCACGCTTCTCAGTTCCTCACTCTAACATCATCCTTCAACCTCCAGCTTTGTTCCACCACCCCTACTCACCGTGATGGCCATTGCCTTGACCTCGTCCTCTCCTCTTCCGGCTCACCCTCCAATTTCCACACCTCAGCTCTTCCTGTCTCTGATCATCACCTGATCACCTTCACACTTCTTCACCCTCCCCCTCAGCCCCGCCCAACATTAACCACTACTTCCAGGAATCTCCAGATTATTGACCCTCCCACCTTATCATCTAGTATTTCTAATCTCCTCCCCTCCATCATGTCCTCCGAGTCTGTTGACGAGGCTGTCTCCGCTTACAATGCCACTCTCTCCTCTGCTCTGGACACCCTTGCACCATCCACCTCCCGTCCCACAAGGCATACTAATCCCCAGCCCTGGCTGACCCCTTGCATCCGTTACCTTCGCTCCTGTGCCCGATCTGCTGAACGCCTCTGGAGGAAATCTCGCACCCATTCAGATTTCCTTCACTACAATTCATGCTATCCTCCTTCCAGTCCTCACTATTCCTTGCCAAACAGGACTATTACACCCAATTGACTAATTCTCTCAGCTCTAACCCTCGTCGTCTCTTCGCCACCCTTAACTCCCTCCTCAAAGTGCCCTCCGCTCCCACCCCCCCGTCACTCTCTCCTCAATCACTGGCTGACTACTTCCGCGACAAGGTGCAAAAGATCAACCTTGAGTTCACTACCAAGCCACCTCCTCCTCTTCACCCTTCAACCCTCTCCCTCAACCAACCAACCCAGACCTCTTTCTCCTCCTTTCCTGATATCTCCGAGGAGGAAACCGCCCGCCTTCTTTCCTCCTCAAAATGCACCACTTGTTCCTCTGATCCCATCCCCACCAACTTACTTAACACCATCTCTCCTACTATCACCCCCTCCATCTGTCATATCCTCAACCTCTCTCTCTCCACTGCAACTGTCCCCGACACCTTCAAGCATGCTGTAGTCACGCCACTCCTCAAAAAACCATCACTAGACCCTACCTGTCCCTCCAACTACCGCCCCATCTCCCTCCTACCCTTCCTCTCCAAGACACTTGAGCGCGCAGTCCACAGCCGCTGCCTTGATTTTCTCTCCTCTCATGCCATCCTTGATCCGCTTCAATCCGGTTTTCGCCCTCTTCACTCGACAGAAACAGCACTTTCTAAAGTCTGTAATGACCTGTTCCTTGCCAAATCCAGAGGCCACTACTCCATCCTCATCCTCCTGGATCTATCCGCTGCTTTTGACACTGTCAATCATGACTTACTTCTTGCCACACTGTCCTCATTTGGGTTCCAGGGCTCTGTCCTCTCCTGGTTCTCCTCCTATCTCTCCCACCGCACCTTCAAAGTTCACTCTCATGGATCTTCCTCCACCCCCATCCCCTTATCTGTTGGTGTTCCCCAGGGATCGGTCCTTGGACCCCTTCTCTTCTCAATCTACACCTCTTCCCTGGGCTCCCTGATCTCATCTCATGGTTTCCAGTATCATCTCTATGCTGATGACACCCAACTGTATCTCTCCACACCAGACATCACCGCGGAGACCCAGGCAAAGGTATCGGCCTGCTTATCCGACATTGCTGCCTGGATGTCCAAACCGCCACCTGAAACTGAACATGTCCAAGACCGAGCTTATCGTCTTTCCACCAAAACCCACTTCTCCTCTTCCTCCACTTTCTATCTCAGTTGATAACACCCTCATCCTCCCCGTCTCATCTGCCCGCAACCTCGGAGTCATCTTTGACTCCTCTCTTTCCTTCTCTGCGCATATCCAGCAGATAGCCAAGACCTGTCGCTTCTTCCTCTTTAACATCAGCAAAATTCGCCCTTTCCTCTCTGAACACACCACCCGAACTCTCGTCCACGCTCTCATTACCTCTCGCCTGGACTACTGCAACTTACTCCTCACCGGCCTCCCACTTAGCCATCTATCCCCCCTTCAGTCTGTTCAGAACTCTGCTGCACGTCTCATATTCCGCCAGAACCGATATACTCATATCACCCCTCTCCTCAGGTCACTTCACTGGCTTCCGATCAGATACCGCATTCAATTCAAGCTTCTCCTTCTTACCTACAAATGCACTCAGTCTGCTGCCCCTCACTACCTCTCTACCCTCATCTCCCCTTACGTTCCCGCCCGTAACCTCCGTTCACAGGATAAATCCCTCCTCTCAGTACCCTTCTCCACCACCGCCAACTCCAGGCTCCGCTCATTCTGCCTCGCCTCACCCTATGCTTGGAACAACCTTCCTGAACCCTTACGCCAAGCCCCCTCCCTGCCCATCTTCAAGTCTTTGCTTAAAGCCCACCTCTTCAATGCTGCGTTCGGCACCTAACCCTTACCGTTCAGTGAATCCAGACTGCCCCAATTTGACTGCCCCGATCGGACCGACCGTTCACTTGTCTATTAGATTGTAAGCTCTTTGAGCAGGGACTGTCTCTCTTTGTTAAATTGTACAGCGCTGCGTAACCCTAGTAGCGCTCTAGAAATGTTAAGTAGTAGTAGTAGTAGAATTCTAACTTTTTCAGTGTGCTCTAATGGGGAGGTTCGGAAGGGGGATGGGAACATCAGTATCGCCCAGGAAATGCACAACGGACGCAGAAGTTTACACGTGAGCAATGCATTCTTCAACATTGTTTCGGAGTACATATCTGTACACCTGAAGGACAGAGCAGTGGTAGCCGTGTCATGGTATGGATAGAAATGGAACAAAATAATAGATGCCAACATGAAACTCACCATGCATAGTATGCCCGCCAAACGTGGGAGGAACAAAGGGGTCTCCTGCTGTTCTGTGGCTGCAAGGGAAATCCAAAACAAAACTTGCAATGTAAAACAGAAACGTTAAAGTTACACATTATGATACCAAACACTTGCAGTTTGGACAGTAGAAATTGTATAACAAAGAAGTGAAACATTAAGTCGGCGAACATTAGATTCCAGTATATTTGTATGCCATACTTACAAAGGAGAGGGTGTGTGCCACACAGGGGTGGTAAAGGGGGTTGTCCTGATGTCCCGTTGTCCTGTCCGTGGCGTACTGTGGCACAGCCTGTGTTAAGAAACCATAATTGAACAGTCAAGTAAACGTGGCCCCGCACCGAGGTATATATTCTATATGGGCCGGCTAACGGCAAACACATCGTAACGCGTGACACTTACTCATGGAAGGGGTCCCTCGAGACAATGGTTTGCCCCGCGGCGGCTGCAAAAAGGAAGCACAACAATACATGGGACAGTGAATAAAAAATAAAATAGCAGAAACAGAAGAAGCACCGAAAATTTATACGTACTTTCAAGAGGTGTACTACTGGTATGAGCTGTATGAGCGGAGTGAGTCATGTTGTACAAGGAAGGGAGCGTAGAAGGAACAGTTGTCGTCCTCCGTGTAGGACAATAATTATATGTAACATTTGTGCGCATGCATGTGTAGGATTGGACTGGATTTCACAAACAGCACCAATACTTACCTGAATGCGAATGGTTTATAGCCCAGGGCAGTCCCGACGTAGAGGCTGAAATGATATAAGGGGAAAAGAGGAGACACATTAGATGAACACATAGTAACCGGGGTTTTTTGGGGGGGTAATACACGAGGAAAAAATACCACCAGCGGCGCGAGAGCTGCATGCAGAGTCATCACGCGATATGTCAAGCTCCTTCCCCCCGAGCTCCTGCCGATACTGCTGGCCATACTCTCTCATGCACAGCTCACGGAGATGGGTGTTGTTCTGTTCCATAAGGGTGTTGCTTTGTTCCATAAGGGCATTGTTTTTTTCCATAACGGCATACATTTTCTCCAAGAGGGCAATGGTCTTATCTGATTGTGCGCTGGTGCTCTCCATCACCTTCTGCACCTGCGCACATATTGCGTTAGAGGAACGCTCGAGACCCTCTGCCACTTTTCCTAGCAGAGAATGTATCCCGTCATTCCACTTGCCCTGCATCTCCCACAAACGACGACGAGCCTGCCATTCTTCCATGGGCGTTCTGCGCGGACGGGCCGTGGACATCTGCTTAGCGGCAGAAAGGGGGGTGGCATGACCATCCAGTGGGGGTGTGACATCAAGTAGGTGTAGCGTGACTGTTTCATCGTCATCCACCTCATCTCCCCCCTGTGTCGGCGTCAACAAACAAACACCTAAAAATAGAAAGTAGAAAAGGGAGAACTGCAACGAAGTTACACAAATGTTCTCATCTTGCCACAACATACAATCAGAAGAAACTACACACGTGATTCCGCTCCATCGGGTTGCGTGGGACATGGTGTTGCAGGCCCTGGTGAAAATGTTGAGAATGTAAAATCTCCCTGTACCGGACGTCGTGTGGCACATGGTGTTGCTGAGGGGAGATATGATAGAGGTTTACAACCTATGGTGTAATTTGCAATGTAGGCTTCAATCGCCTTAAAAAGCCAAAAGAAGGAAAGGAAACAACCAGCAGTTCGGTCACAATACTTACGCGGAACCACGTCACTACTAGCCGAGGAAGGGGAAGAGGTGACCCTCCTTGTTCCTAGCTGAGCAATGCCGAAAGAACAGGAAGGGGCAGAGGGGGGTTGGCTTCTCGCACACACTGTAATACAGGGAACAAAAGAACACACGCTCAATGGCCCTCAGTGTCTCCCACTATGGCAATACTTATGTACCTATTTTCCTTTCCAGCACACCGGCTGGACATCACAGCACAACTCACCACTGTCTGTGTCCTCTGGCGTGGGGCATGATAATGCGGACTCCTCCAGAGGTACACCTGTAAACATAGACAGAGAGGAGGTCAACACAAACAGTCCACAATGGAAGTTGTCACACACACACATATTCCATTGCTTGCGCAACATTATACATACTCACCTTCCAGCACACCACTGGCATCCTCCGACGTGTCGCCACCAGCAGGAAGTCCGACAACCTGCACCTGACCAAGGGTGGACAACACAGCATCCTCCAGGGGGGTCAGCTCCACATCACATGGAGGACCACCCCCTGTACCCCTTGCATGTTCCCACTTCCGCTGTGCCTTCACTTTGACCATGCCCCTGAAGTCGTGCCAACGGTGCTTACATTGCTGTACAGTGCGCACACGCACACCCAGAGCATTCACCTCTGCCACGATGTTCTGCCATATCCTGTTCTTTTGTCCAACCGTCAGCCTGCCCTTCTTAAAAAGCCTCCCAAATTCGGCACATACACCATGAACCAACACCTCCAGCTCTTCTTCCGTAAATTTGGGAGCACGCTTCCGCTTACCATGCCCCTCACTGCCAACTGCCTCCTGGTCCTCACGCCACGAGACATTATCCTCCATTGCTTCCACAGACATAAAATTTTGGAGAAGTTAAGAGCTAGAAATTGAACACATATCAATCCGCCACCACCCTGCCACACCGATAGAAATGAGAACTGGAAACCAGAAAGGTGAAAACAACAGAAAGGTAGCCACACACCACACACACGGAGTACCTAACAGCAATAGGATGACATAAAAATCACATTGGTAAAGAACCATACGCTCATGTGAACTTCTTACCAAAATATTAACACGTGCAAGAAGGAAGGTGGCACACAAAGAACACCTAAAACAAAACACCATGAGGAAAAGACGTTAAACACTGCTAAATGGGATGAACAGCTGAATTTTTGCTAACAACATTTCACACTTACAGATTGAAAATCTGTATCTGAGGAAAAGCTGCATGAAATCAGCTCCGCTAGTACTCGGCAGGAACTATAAAACAAAACTGTGCAGCGACTTCTTTTTCAGTATCGACGCACGCCTATGACATCACAGGCGTGCGACAGCCACGCCTACAACACACGCTTTCCGAATAGACCAGTGCGCATGCGTTCCGTACGCTGCTACGGCAGCGTTTGCGAAAGTTTCGGGAATCAGGGGTTGCAATACCGCACCAAACTTTTGGGGGCTGTGTTTTTGGAGCATGCTTCGTTATTTGAGATTCGGTAAAGGTTTTAACGTTTCTGATTTTTTTACGTTTCTTTGATGCATCTACCCCCAAGAGACAGAATTCTTTCCCATGCCCTTGGAAGTAAGGCTAGTATCCAGGACAGAATTACCCTTTTACAACCACAATCAGGTAACACCTTATTTCCTTCTCTGCCTAGAACAATTCAAACACTATCTCCCTGGTCCCTGGAGTCAAAAGCTATAGTTCTATTGACAAGAGAAACATAACACCTCTATAACAACTCTATAAGGAAACAATAATTAACTTTTGTCTCCTCTTTCAGAATAGGAGAAAATACTAATTAAAGGTTTGAGAAATGTATGTCCAAGACACTTGGACAGCAGACCAAATGCATCTTCAAAAGGAAATATAAACAGATGCTGTGTATTTTATTGATACTAGAGATCCTGACTGACTGTAAGGTGCTAACTAAGGAGGTGTGACAACCCCTCCCCCTTGTGCTCCCTTTTTGTCTTGTAAGGGAAAAGAAACCCTTTATAATATTTCTCTGCCAGATAGGAGGTTGGGCAGTGTACATCTCTTTTGGCTCCCAAGCCAGGGAGTTTGAAAGAATGTCCTGCTCCCACTTTCCATTGTAATTTTCCATTTCTATATATGTTCTCATTTCTGTCATATCCTAGACTATTTCTATGACTATTTTTCTTAATTTTTTTATCCTAATCTCTGGATAATTAAATAAACCTGTGTTAACCCCAGGAAGCGCTTCCTTGGTCTCTTTTTGTCTTGGTTACAGTCTAAAATAGTGCTACCAGTTGTCTGGTTCTCTTAAGATATCGATTGAGAGGAATTGTATTGTGTAAGTAGTGCTGACCGTGATTAGAGACTCTGGAGACAGCACAAAAAGGCACAAACACTACCATAGCTCTTAGGGGTGAAGGGGGCACCTACATGTGGGTACAATGGGTTTTGGAGGCCTCCCATTTACCAGCACAAGTGTTTCAGGTGGTGGGGGGAATGGGCCTGGGTCCACCTGGCTGAAGTGCACTGCGGTACCCACTAAAAGTGCTCCAGGGACCTGCATACATGCAGGCCTCTAGGACTTGTTGCTGCTGTATAACATTGGCACACCAGTTTGTTGGATTATTTGTAGTAAATAATTAGCAGATTTTATACACACAGCTTCAGCTTTAGAAATGTTAATTTCTTTTCTTCATCTCTCTCACATACACCCCAGAATAATTCACTGCTGAGTCACTTTAAAGTTGAAGTAACAAAACATCTGTTTACTCACAGTTTGTAGTTAGATTATATTCAGACAGGCTTATATATACATAATACTATACATTTGGATTATCAGCTCTTTCTATGTGCTTAGATGGTAATGGATGCTCACACCATAGATCCTCAGCTTAGGAGAGATCATGAGCTCCATGTGCTGTGCCTAACCCCCACAGGAAGTTGCATGGCTGTGACCTCTCTAGGTAATTCACATCAGAGGTCACAGAGTAATCACAGAGAAAAAATTGGTGACAATGCATGTAAAATACAATACATTATTCCAACAAACCCCTTCTCATGCATAACTGTCATGCAATTATTAATTCATACAAAGTCCAAGCTTTATTCGCAGATTCTCAAAACGTTCTCTGGGTAACGGTTTGGTCAAGATGTCAGCTGTCATCTCACTGGTGTGACAATAGTCTAGACTGATGACCCCTTCTTTCGCCAGCTCTCGCACGTTGTGATATTTCGTTGCGATGTGCTTGGTGCGTGACTGAACCTTGTCATTCTGTGACAGTCTGATGCAGCTCTGATTATCTTCCATTATCTGGATTGGTCTCTGTTCAGCTATTCCAAAATCCAGCAAAAGTTTTTCAATCCACATCAGTTCTCTGCATGCTTCTGATACGGCCACATATTCAGCTTCTGTAGAAGACAGACTCACAATACTTTGTTTATGACTGGCCCAAGAAATTTGTACATTTCCATACATAAACACATATCCACTTGTGGATTTATAATCAGAATGATCCCCTGCCCAATCTGAATCACAGTAACATATTAGTTTTGGATTACTATTGGCTGAAATCTTTAATTTACAATCAATGGTACCTTTTAAATACCTTACCATCCTTTTAACTGCAGTCCAATCTGATTTGGTAGGTGAGCTGACCCTTCTGCTCAAAATTCCTACTGCATTTGCTATATCAGCCCTGTATGTGGTAGTCAGATATAAAAGCTTACCTATGGCTGATCTATATTGGATGTTATCTGGTAAAGGTTCTCTTACTGTTTCATCCTTCAGAAAATCAGTGATCATGGGAGTGCTTACAACTTGGGCATCCTGCATACCTAAACTTTCAATAAGCTCATTTATTTTCTGCTTCTGGCTTAGAAGATAAGAACCATCATTTTGTTTCTCAATTTCTATACCAAGATAGTATGACACATTACCAAGTTCTTTTATCTCAACATTCAGGTTTAAACACTTTACAATGTCCTTGTACTCTTGCTCACTTTCGCTTGCAATGAGCAGATCATCAACAAAAGCTAAAATGTATGCATATTGTCCATTTCTGCACCTAGTGTACAAGCATTTATCTGCTTCACCTTGCTTAAATCCTAAATTTGTCAATATTTCATGCAATTTGTCATTCCAACATTTTGCACTTTGCTTTAATCCATAAAGACCTTTGTTTAATTTACACACTAGCTGTCTTTGTTTTGTATTTATGAAACCTGTTGGCTGTTCCATGTACAAGTCTTCAGTTATATCTCCATGAAGAAATGCTGTTTTCACATCAATGTGGTTGACTTGCATGCCTTTTGAGACTGCAATGCTCAGAAGTGTTCTAATTGTCGTGTGTTTCACTACAGGTGCAAACACTTCATCAAAATCTTCTCCATATTTTTGAAGATATCCCTTTGCGACTAATCTGGCTTTATACCTTTCCACTTTTCCTTGTGCATTCCTTTTTAACTTGAATACCCATTTGCATCCTATAGCTTTCTTGCCAGGAGGTAATTTTGTAAGAATCCAAGTATTATTTTTATGCAATGCATCAATTTCTTCTTGTGCTGCTTTATGCCATTCAGCAGCTTCTTCTGCTGGCATTTTCTCAATCTCATCCCATGTTAAGGGCTCTTGAGCTTCTGCTGACTTTGTTAGGTAAGAAAGTCTTGGGGGTGGAACACCTTTGTTTTCCCTGGATGAGCGTCTGACAACAGGTTGGTCTGACCTTTCCGCATCCTCTAAATCTGAGAGTTCTTCTCCAATTGATTCCCCTTCTCCAACTGTACTGTCTTCTTCAATGATCCTTTCTGTGTCTGCTTCCTCTGCCTGTTCCTCGTTAGATACAGATGAGTTGCTTTCAGACATCTGCCTTGGTATGGCATTTATATACACTGGCATGTCTATTATGGTTCTAGTTTCATATTCTGGATGATAAGGCTCATCTGGGATAATCCAGCCTTTATCAACCCTTTTGTTTTCATCAAAATACGTAACATGTCTTATGCCAACAATGCCAGTTTTCAGATTCAAAATTCTATATCCTTTGTGTCCTGGAGCATAGCCAACTAAAATGCCCCTTTCTGTTGTGGAATCCAGCTTATGCCTTCTTTGCTTTGGTACATGAGCATATGCTGTACTTCCAAATGTTCTTATGTGTGACAGGTTTGGCTTCCTACCATGCCATGTCTCATGTGGTGTGCGCTCAGCGCCTTTAGTTGGCATTCTGTTTTGTAGGTACACTGCTGTGAGAATGGCTTCCCCCCATAGTCTTTTAGGGAGATTGCTATCTGACAGCATACATCTGGTCATTTCCACAAGTGACCTAAATTTTCTCTCTGCAACAGAATTTTGCTCTGGTGTATAAGCTACTGTTGTGATATGCTGAATGCCTTCTTGTTCTAGAAATGTGCGCATGCTTTGTGAAGTGAACTCACCACCATTGTCGGTCTGAAGAACCTTTGGTTTTCTTTCAAATTTATTGCTCACCATGGCTATGTATTTCTTCAGCATGTCTGTGACTTGACTTTTTTCTTTCAGCAAATAGGCCACACAATATCTAGAGAAATCATCCAAGAATATTAGCACAAATCTGTTATTTCCCAATGATGGGATATTAAACGGTCCACATAAGTCACTGTGTATTAAGTCCAGTACTTTATTACTCCTATTTCCTGTGTATGCAGGAAATGAGGGTCTCACACCTTTTTGAGTAACACAGTCTATGCATTTCTCCATTTTACCAGCATCTGCACTTATCTGAATGCCTGTGGCTAGTTGCCCACTGTAAAGATCCTGGATCACCTTAAAATCACGATGTCCCAGGCGGCGGTGCCAGATTTCCAGACTACATTTACCATCATTCTTCCTTACTTGCGCCAGATGTGAGGCTTCACCTGAAATGCTCAGTTTATAAACATCATTATGCATAAAAGCTTCAGCATACACTTCATCATTTTTAGAGATTGTGCACTTACTGTTTTCAAAATGAATCGCAAATCCCTTCTTATCTAATGTAGATACACTAAGCATATTGCAAACTGCTTGGGGAATATACAAGACATCACTTACAGGAATTTCTTTAACTTCATTAGACACTTTGCATTTTAAGAATCCAATGCCTTTTGCTTGGATCTGAGTAGTCCCTGCATTTGCAGTTTGAAGAATACCTTCTTCTGGACTCATTTCCTGAAAGAAATCCTTACAATTGGTTAAATGGCATGTGCTCCCTGAATCCAAAATCCAAGTACTTTCATTTGAATTATTATTTACCATAGTCAAAGATTTTTCTGCCATTAGAAAGCTCTTATGTTTATCATTGTCTTTTGTACATGTCCTGCTTGGAAAATTCTTTTGTTCCATTGGCTTAGGTGAGCTAGAGGGGGTGTTTTGTGTTTCCTTACACCATTTAGATACATGTCCCTCCTTTCCACATGAATAGCAAATCAGCTTGCCCTTGGGTGGAGTTTTCCCATAGCTCCGCCTTCCTCTATTCTTTGCCAATAAATTTGTTTCATTTCTCTCTGACTTGCTTTGAGAACACATCTCCTCAGAATCATTAATTATGCATTCCTGCCTCAGTTTTGATGCTGCCTGTTCAAAAGATTGCCCTTCAATGGCTTCATTTACAGACCTAAAAACATCAAACTTCTTTGATAGTGAGGTAAAAAGAAATGCTCTTTTCAATGCATCACACATGGGAATTCCAGAAAGTTCTAACTTTTGAAATGAAGACATAAGATGCATAATGTGATCATTACATTTACTTTTATCCCTTAATTTGGTCTCATTTAACTCTGCTAACCAAATTGGTTGCTGTTTTGCATATGTAGTTGCATACATAGTTCTCAGTTTATATAAAATTTCGTTTGCTGTATCTTTTGCTTCCAGCAATATGGCTTGTTTCTCTGAGAGAGCTTCCAAAAACATGCACTTCACATAATAGTTTGCATTGTCCCATTCAGCCATATTTTCAGCTGTTCTGTTTTGGTCTAAACATATACTTAATTTCTTTGCTTGAAGGAGACATCTGAATCTTAGTTCCCACTGCTGATAATTAAATTCAGTTAATTTAGGCACCTTGAGAGAGTAGAAAAATGGTGAATTTCCTCCCTCAGCCATTTCTTAGCCTGTTTGGTGTGTGGGGGGAGAGAGAGACAGACTGAATCTTTCTTTTAAAACTTAAGAGAAAAAAATGTGGCTTTTTCACTGCCTGGTAATATTTCTCTTCCTTTTCAATTCCTGGGCTGGGCCCATAACCCTTTTGTTGGATTATTTGTAGTAAATAATTAGCAGATTTTATACACACAGCTTCAGCTTTAGAAATGTTAATTTCTTTTCTTCATCTCTCTCACATACACCCCAGAATAATTCACTGCTGAGTCACTTTAAAGTTGAAGTAA
This sequence comes from Microcaecilia unicolor, assembly GCF_901765095.1. NCBI lineage: Eukaryota > Metazoa > Chordata > Amphibia > Gymnophiona > Siphonopidae > Microcaecilia > Microcaecilia unicolor. The sequence goes on along the minus strand of NC_044040.1, from coordinate 105,328,390 downwards.
CAAAACATCTGTTTACTCACAGTTTGTAGTTAGATTATATTCAGACAGGCTTATATATACATAATACTATACATTTGGATTATCAGCTCTTTCCATGTGCTTAGATGGTAATGGATGCTCACACCATAGATCCTCAGCTTAGGAGAGATCATGAGCTCCATGTGCTGTGCCTAACCCCCACAGGAAGTTGCATGGCTGTGACCTCTCTAGGTAATTCACATCAGAGGTCACAGAGTAATCACAGAGAAAAAATTGGTGACAGACAATGCATGTAAAATACAATACATTATTCCAACACAGTTGACACCTGAAGACTAATCTCTACGAAAACGTCCTTTATTGGGAAAAGCACGTTTACTCACAGTTAACTGCAGAGGTTGTGCCCCACTGGCAACGAGTCTCCCTGGTACTGAGATGAGCAGTAGGTCAGAGCTGGCAGAATGCTGTACAATGCCCTCTTTCAGCCACATTCAAGGTAAGAACTAAATTGTCTAACGTGGCTAACACAGGAAAGGGAACTAAAACTGGCTTACAAAAATGACCACTACCGCATGGACTACAACAGGTAACACAACAGGGCAAACTCTGACCCAATAGGCAGGGGGAAAAGCACCATGGGAGAAGAGCCTACCAACTACCAACATCGTGAGACTGTAACACAAGCTAATGAAATCACGGAGCCCAATACCCTACACCCACCACAATGCAATGCTGATGTGACCCTGTAGTGCACCCGAGAGCCACATCTGACCCAGGGAAAGGCTGTGACAGGATCGAACACATTCTGCTGTCATGGAGGTGGGTACGGCATTTGAGGCTGGCATACAGGCTGGGAAAAAAGTTTTTAAAGTGGGGGGTTTTTTGGTGGGGGGGGGGGGGTTAGTGACCACTGGGGGAGTCCGGGGAAGTCATCCCCGATTCCCTCCAGTAGTCATCTGGGCAGTTGGGGCACTTTTTTGGGACTTGTTCGTGAAAAAAAAGGGTAAAAAAAAAGTGACCCAAAATCGCAGTAAAAATGCCTTTTTTTTCGATTATCAGTTACAGACGCCCATCTCTCCTCGGCTGATAACCACGCCCCAGTCCCGCCTCCGACACACCTCTGACACGCCCCTGTCAACTTTATTCGTTTCAGCGATGGAGTGCAGTTGGAAACGCCCAAAATCGGCTTTCGATTATACCGATTTGGGCGCCTTTGCGAGAAAAACGCCCATCTCCCGATTTGGGTCGAAATATAGGCATTTTTCTCTTTCGATTATAAGCTGGATAATATCTCAGTTTGGTTAGCAATCAGGGTTTAAACTCAATTTGCGTAAATCACAAGCGCTATCAGTTTTACCAGAAATGAAATCACAGTGGGTTGGGACTTTTCCTTTATTTATTTATTTACTTATTTGTTACATTTGTATCCCACATTTTCCCACCTATTTGCAGGTTCAATGTGGCTTACATAGTACCGGAGAGGCGTTCGTCGACTTCGGTATGAACAGATACAAAGTGATGTTGTGGTAGAATAAGGTTCATGTGGAACAGACGCATAGGGAATCATAGAGCGGAACAGTTATGTTATGCCATTACGTGCTTTGGTTTTGTTGTGTTGCAGAGTTCAGGCATTTATGTTGGTTCAGTTGGGTGTATGGCCCTCTTAAGCATTTGGGAGTCCATATACCTTCAGATCTCACTCAATTACACACAAAATATTATGTGATTATTTAAGGATACGTGCACCAGGTTGCAGGCTTGGCGGGCATTTCTTCTTTCTTTGTTGGGAAGAATAGCACTGTACAATATGTTTATTGTTCCTAAATGGCTGTATGTCTTTCAACTCTTACCCTTATATCTAAAACAGTATGATGAGAAAAGTTTAAACATATATTTGCAATGATTCCTTTGGCAAGGGAAAAAAGCTTATCCCCCTATTGCTTCTCTACAAATACCAACAGAATATGGTGGACTTGGCTTATTGAGTGTTCACCAATGAACAATCACCAGTGTAATGAGACATATTAATGACTGGATTCACTCCACACAGGATTTTTCAAATACATCCTTGGAAACTCAACTGTCTCCAGGCACTCATTTTAGTTGCCTTCTCTATACAGCAGGGATGTGTGTTATCCCCACACTGTTGCGGAACTCTTATATCTTGACTACTGCTAAGGTGGTATGGCAATGGATTTGTTGTCACCATCAATTCTCCTCAAAATTGTCACCTTTCTTAGCTATTTGTAACAACCCGGCATTTTCTCGTGGTCAACAGTATCCTGTTTTCCATAAATGGCGTAAGCAGGAACTTACATATTTCCTACATGTAGTGGTGGAGGAAGGACACATTAAGCACATAAGCACATAAGCACTCAGGGCCGTGCCTAGGGTCTCTGGCGCCCCCCCCTGCAGACTATCAGTTGGCGCCCCCCCCCCCCCCCCCAGTGAAAATGATCACTCACCACTTGCCACACTGACAGGAATTGTCAGCAATATTCTTAGAAACAAATTGCTATACATTGCAAAATAAGATAGCAGATGTAAATTCTCAAAGTGGACATATTCCAAACGCTAAAAGGAGAATAAAATGATTTTTTTCTACCTTTGTTGTCTGGTGACTTTCTTTTTCCGATCATGCTGGCCCAGTATCTGAGTCTGCTGCTATCTGTCCTCTTAACTCCATTTCCAGGGCTTCCTTTCCATTTATTTCATTACTTTCCTTCTTTCTTCTTCATTTCTTGCTCTATATCCATTTCCAGCAATTTCTTCTCTCTCCCTGGGTCCTGTCCTCCCATCTACGTCCATCCTTGTCCCTCTCTGCCCTTCCCTCCTCCATCCATAGCCAGCAATCCTCCTCTCTCCCCTCCCCTCCATTTCCAGCAATTTGTCCTCTCCCTGGGCCCCCATGTCCATCCTTGTCCCTCTCTGCCCTTCCCTCCTCCATCCATAGCCAGCAATCCTCCTCTCTCCCCTCCCCTCCATTTCCAGCAAATTGTCCTCTCCCTGGGCCCCCATGTCCATCCTTGTTCCTCTCTGCCCTTCCCTCCTCCATCCATAGCCAGCAATCCTCCTCCCCTCCCCTCCATTTCCAGCAATTTGTCCTCTCCCTGGGCCCCCATGTCCATCCTTGTCCCTCTCTGCCCTTCCCTGCTGCATCCATAGCTAGCAATCCTCCTCTCTCCCCTCCCCTTCAAGCAATTTGTCCTCTCCCTGGGCCCTGCTGCTGCCCTCCCATCCATGCCTCTCTGCCCTCCCATCCATGCCTCTCTGCTCTTTCCTCCGCGCCCTGGGGCCTTTAAATCTTTTACTTCCGGTCGCAGCAGCGTCAGTGAAAGTGGAGCACTGCCGATGTCTCCCTTCCCTTCACGCTCTTGGTTCCCTCAGTGTCCGCCTTCTTCTGACGTCAGAAGAAGGCGGGACACTGAGGGAACCAATGAGTGCAAGGGAAGGGAGATGTCGGCAGCACTTTCACTGACGCTGCTGCGACCTAGGTAAAAGATTTAAAGTCCTCAGCGGCGCGGGTCGAGGGTAAGCACCGCGGCGGCGCCCTCCAGAGGTGGGCGCCCCCCTGCGGCGCTTACCCCGCTTACCGCATCGGCACGGCCCTATAAGCACTGCCGTACTGGGAAAAGACCAAGGGTCCATGAAGCCCAGCATCCTGTCTCCGACAGCAGCCAATCCAGGTTTCAAGAAACTGGCAACCCCCCCCCCCCCCCCCCCCCCCGAAAAAAAAAATTTCTCTCTCTCTCTCTCTCTCTCTCTATATATATATATATTTAATAATGTTCAATGGATGTTTCCTTCAGGAATCTGTCCGAACCCCCCTTAAACTCCATAAGGCAAGCTGCTGTTACTACATTCTCCGGTAACGAGTTCCAGAGTTCAACTACACGCTGAGTAAAGAAAAACTTTCTCCTATTTGTTTTAGATCTACCATATTCTAGCTTTATCTTGTGTCCCCTGGTTCTATTATTTTTTGAAAGTGTAAACAAATGCTTCACATCTGTCCGTTCAACTCCGCTCATTATCTTGTAGACTCCTATCATATCACCCCTCAGCCGCTTTTCTCCAATCTGAAGAGCCCTAACCTCATAGGGAAGTCGTTCCATCCCTTTTATCATTTTTGTCGCCCTTCTCTGCACCTTCTCCAATTCTTTTATATCTTTTTTGAGATGTGGTGACCAGAATTGGACACAATATTCGAGGTGCGGTCGCACCATGGAGCGATACAACGGCATTATAACATCCTCGTGTTTGTTTTCCATCCCTTTCTTAATAATACTCAACATTCTGTGCGCTTTCTTAGGCACCGCAGCACACTGAGCAGATGTTTTCAATGTCTTATCAACAATGACTCCCAGATCCCTTTCTAGGTCTGTGACTTCCAACGTGGAACCTTGCATGACATAGCTGTAATTCAGGTTCCTCTTACCCACATGCATCACTTTGCACTTGTCAACATTGAACTTCATCTGCCACTTGCACGCCCAGTCCCCCAGTCTCGCGAGGTCTTCCTGTAATCTTTCACACTCCTCCTGCGACTTGATGACCCTGAATAATTTTGTCAAACGAATTTAATTACCTCACTAGTTACTCCCATCTCTAGGTCATTTATAAATATGTTAAAAAGCAGCGGACCCCACTAACTACCCTTCTCCACTGAGAATACTGACCATTCAACCCTACTATTTGCTTCCTATCTTTCAACCAGCTCTTAATCCATAGTAATACCCTACCTCCGATCCCATGACTCTCCAGTTTCCTCTGGAGTCTTTCATGAGGCACTTTGTCAAACACCTTCTGAAAATCCAGATACACAATATCCACCGGCTTCCCATTGTCCACATGTTTGTTCACCCCCTCAAAAAAATGCAGTAGATTGGTGAGGCAAGACTTCCCTTCACTAAATCCGTGCTGACTTTGTCTCATCAGCCCATGTTTTTGTATGTGCTCTGTAATTTTATTCTTAATAATAGCCTCTACCATTTTGCCCGATACCGACATCAGACTCACCGGTCTATAATTAACCAGATCTCCTCTGAAACCTTTTTAAAAAATCGGCATAACACTGGCTACCCTCCAGTCTTCTGGTACCACACCTGATTTTAGGGATAGGTTGCATATTACTAACAGTAGCTCTACAAGTTCATTTTTCAGTACTCTTAATACTCTGGGATGAATACCATCCGGTCCTGGTGATTTACTACTCTTCAGTTTGTAGAACTGACCCATTACATCCTCCAAGTTTACAGAGAATTCGTTTAGTTTCTCTGACTCGCCTGCTTCAAATACCCTTTCCGGCACCGGTGTCCCTCCCAAATCCTCCTCGGTGAAGACCGAAGTAAAGAATTCATTTAATTTCTCCGCTATGGCTTTGTCTTCCCTGATCACCCCTTTAACACCACTTTCGTCCAGCGGCCCAACCGATTCTTTAGCCTGTATCTAAAAAACTTTTTACTATGTATTTTCGCTTCTAACGTGAAATTTTTTTCAAAGTCCTTTTTTGCCCTCCTTATCTCCGCTTTACATTTGGCTTGGCATTCCTTATGTTTTATCTTATTATTTTCAGTTGGCTCTCTTCTCCATTTTCTGAAGGATTGTTTTTTTGTTCTAATGGCTTCCTTTACCTTACTGTTTAGCCACGTCGGCTGACGTTTGGTCTTTTTTCCTCTTTTTCTAATTCGCGGAATATATTTCTCCTGTACCTCCAGGATGGTGTTTCTGAACAGCATCCACGCCTGATGCAAGTTTTTTACCCTGTGAGCTGCTCCTTTCAGTCTTTTTTCACCGTTTTTCTCATTCTATCGTAATCACCTTTTCTAAAATTAAACGCTAGTGTATTTGATTTCCTAAGTTCACTTACTTCAATGCCAATATCAAAACTGATCATATTATGATCACTGTTATCAAGTGGCCCTCACACTGTTACCTCCTGCACCAGATCATGAGCTCCACTAAGGACTAAGTCTAGTATTTTTCCTTCTCTTGTCGGCTCCTGAACCAGCTGTTCCATGAAGCTGTCCTTGATTTCATCAAGAAATTTTATCTCCCTAGTGTGTACCGATGTTACATTAACCTAGTCTATATCCGTATAATTAAAATCACCCATTATTATTACATTGTCCATTTTATTTGCTTCCCTAATTTCCTTTGATATTGCTGCGTCCATCTGCTCGTCCTGGCCAGGTGGACGGTAGTACATTCCTATCACCATTTTTTTCTCCATTTCACGTGAAATTTCAATCCACAAAGATTCCAATAGTGGTTTTGTATCCTGCAATATTTGCAGCCTATCTGAATCAAGGTTCTCATTAATATACAGTGCTACCCCTCCTCCAATCCTATCTACCCTATCACTACGATATAATTTGTAGCCCGGTATGACTGTGTCTCACTGGTTATCTTCCTTCCACCAGGTCTCAGAGATGCCTATAATATCCAATTTTTCATTGTGTGCAATGTATTCCAGCTCTCCCATCTTATGTCTCAAGCTCCTTGCATTTGTGTATAGACATTTCCATGCATGCTTGTTGCTCAGTTTTATATCACTTTTAATACATGGCATTATTAATATGTTATTTTCTGTCTGGTTATTATTAATTTTACTTAAGGCCATCTGATCCACTACAATATCCTTTGACATCCTTACTTACATGGAACCTTTTCTTCCCTGTTTGGGTGATATCCTCAAAAGATACCTTATCCTGAACCATGTGCTTTTGAGCGACTGTTGGCCTTCCCCCTGTTTCTAGTTTAAAAGCTGTTCTAGTTCCTTTTTAAATGTTTATGCCAGCAGCCTGGTCCCACCCTGGTTAAGGTGAAGCCCATCAGATTGGAATAGGCTCTCCCTTCCCCAGAATTCAGCCCAGTTCCTGACAAATCCAAAACCCTCATCCCCGCACCTGTCAGGTTCTCAAGGAGGAGTCTGGAATCGTGAGCCCTTGGGCTGCTGACAGGGAGCGGTAGCAGCAGGCAAAAACCCACCAACTAGGACTGGACAGGATACAGGATTCACAAGAAGGATACAGGAACTAGCATGACTGGAACAATACTTGACCTGCGCCTGACCGCCGTTCCCTAGGGGTTGAGCCCCTAGGTGCAGGCAGCCGGCAGGACTTACTGGATGGAGTGGATCAAGACAACCTTGATTAGACAGGGTACAGGATACAAGGTCTCAAACAGGCAGGAAACAAACACAAGCTGGGCTAGAACAGGGTACAAGGTACAGGGTCTCAAACAGGCAGAACACAAGCACAAGCTTGGCTAGAACAGGGTACAAGGTATAGGTCTCAAACAGGCAAGGAATACAGACTAAGGACACTAACTAAGAAACAAGGCTAAACAGGACAAGGTAGAAGTGCACTAAGCACACCAACCTGGACCTTTAGCGTTGCAAAGGCAAAGCAGAAAGTTTCCAGGTGGCTAATAAGCCCATCAGCAGCTGAGGCTCAGCTGCAGCAATCTCAAGGCAGCTAAGGGTGAGGCTAGCTGCCAAACTTCCAAGCAAGACTGGAGGGCTAAAATATCTGGACCGGACCGAAAAGACAGTCTGGAAAGTCTATGGCAGCCACCGGTTCTGGCCACCAGAGGGCGAGAGGAGCACAAAGAAAAAGTCACAATCGCAACAGCACCATTGTCTCATCCACGCATTGAGACTCTAGATCTCTGCCTGTCGCTTGGGCCCTGCGCGTGGAACAGGTAGTATTTCAGAAAATGCTACCCTAGAGGATCTGGATTTGAGCTTCCGTCCTAAAAGCCTAAATTTGGCTTCCAGAACCTCTCTCCCACATTTTCCTACGTCATTGGTACCCACGTGTACCAAGACGGCCGGCTCCTCCCCAGCACTGCTGGAATCCTATCTGTTAAAGTACGTTACTCAGCACACTTGTCTCAGGAACTAAACCCAGCCCCAGAGAACTCCTTCCAGGCAGCCCAGCCCCCAAACACAGGAATCACAGTTTCAGAGAAAAAGAAAAAGTACCCAGCAAAAACAGAGCACAAATTGCAGTTTTTAGGCAATAGGATAACAGAAAGAAAGGTTTAAAGAGGACATACCCTAGTAAAAAAAAACAGTGTTTTTTTGTGTGTAAATTTAGATAGATGAATTATAGATTCAGAAAAGATTTTAGATCACTGGCAGCTTCTGCCAACAAACCAAACCAGCTCAGAAAGCCTTTGCTCAGCCCACAGGTCAGGCACTCCCTTTCTCCTCTATGTAGTTTTTATACTACATACAATTAGCCCCTCCTCCCACATGGTGTTAAGATCCCTGCTGGAATCCTATCTGTTAAGGTACATTACTCAGCACACTCGTCTCAGGAACTAAACCCAGCCCCAGAGAACTCCTTCCAGGCAGCCCAGCCACCAAACACAGGAATCACAGGAAAAAGTACCCAGCAAAAATAGAGCACAAATTGCAGTTTTTAGGCAATAGGATAACAGACAGAAAGGTTTAAAGGAATATTCGATCCCAGTGACAGAAACTTTTCACTATGCTCAACTTTGTCACTATGTAAACAGTTTACCATGGGAAGATTTAACTGAAGATGTCCAGGAGGAGCTTTCAACAGCATTTATCCAATTCCCTCACAGATCCTCAGTTTAAAGCTTACATTCTCTCCTTGCGCAGTCTGATGAAAATTGCTTCTCACTGGGAATTGCAATATAAATTTGCTCTATGACCGTATATCTCCCTGAGGAGAGCTTTCCATATGGGTCTCTCCCCTACAGGATCATGTTTGAAATGTGGAACCCATGGAGTCACATTAGGACACATGTTTTGGTTGTGAGGAAGATGATATTGACTTGGGTTTCTCAGTTTTGGGGAACTGGATGGCATTACGATTCTATGCTCCTGTTTGGTTGCGCAAGGCTGGGGTCCCCTATACCTCCAGGATTTAAAGCTTTTGTGACTAGAGCCACTGTTGTGACTCAACAAGTGATTTTGACAATCTGGCTTTCCCCAAGGGGAACTTCTATACAACAGTAGCGAGCCAGAATGATTGGCCTATTACGATTGGAACGTATGGAAATATCTCTTCTTTACCAGGTGAGCAATTACAATGATGCTGAGCCCCCTTTTGGACTACCATATCTCCAATAGCCCGTAGAAGGTTACTGAACTTGTGAGCAAAGCCCCTCTTAGACGAATTTGGGAAGATGAGTGGGAGGGAGGGAACTGGATCATATTTGTTAAAATGCTGTGGAAGTTGTTTCTTGTCTTTCTGTATGTTGTTCTCTACTGAAGTTTAATAAAAATGATTGAAATATAAAAAACTGTGGCATGATTGCCTGTAACTTTTTTGTTTTTAAATGTCATCCTTCCTGTCAGTGCCTGAGCCAATCACTGCTCAGGCACTGATAGGAATGGTGACATTTACCAATGAGCGGTGTATTATTGCCATGATTTTAGTGCAGCAGTAATTTGCATGTTCATTGATTATAGCATTTTTTTGTTTTGTTTATTTTATTCATTTATTTATTTTGCTGTGTTTTGCAATAGAGTGTGGAATCACTGCTGCAACAAACCTCACTCTCCCTCCTCAAAATTAGAGAACCATGGAACCCACCCTTTAGGGAGGGCGGGCGTGTTGCACACCTCTCATAATCCGGGCTCATGAAAAACTGCTGAGCCCACCAACAACAAGCAGTTCTCTACAGAGGGCTTTTGCTCTCATGGGTTTGCTGCTATTCCTGACAGACCAATCAGAGACACTCTCTGTCTGTTCCTAATGTGCCAGTTTCTGACATACTCTCGTCTCCTCTTCTTTGCCCCCACCAATGCCAGTGAGGGAAAAATTAAGAGGATGATTGGCTCAGCCATGTCATGGCACCCCTCATTTAACTGAATAGGTGCCATCTATATTATCCCATTTGATATTCATTTTCAGACTTGGTTTTATTGGTAACTGAGGTTACCTGTGTCCTGCTCTTAATATCTTACTGATAAACTATTGACTCCTGTATTCTATCTCACCCCCTTTTTATTCTACCCTTTTAACACACAAAAAAAACCCCAAAACAAAATCCTGTCCTTTAACTTGCAGAGGGTCTGACCTCTATAAGTTACCTGTGTCCTAGTCCCACCCTCCCCTAGGTAAACTCCCTTTATATAGAGCAATCAAGGGACAAGTATCTCCATTACACTTAGTTGGTCAATCCTGATTCTTGTTACTCTGTATCATACTTCACCTTTTTTCACTTGTGAATCACATCATTATGACCTTCATTCAATACAATACATGTTCTGCTTTAATCCTAAGGCAAACTATCTGGAACCTTAGAGCTTGTCCTAGCAGTCTCCAAATGTCAGCCTTGAAAGAAGAGATCAACAAACTCAAGAAGGAATTAGCTACAATTAAAGAAGCATCCAGGATTACTCATTTCCCAGCTAATTTACCACCACCACTGCCTCAGAGAATGAAACATCAGAGGAATAGATGGGTCATAGTAGGCTCTGGTAGACTAAGATCTGTGACACAGAAACACTCTCCCTCCCAAGCCTTGCCCTTGTCAAATTCTTTTGCAGCATTGCATCATTACGATGGTGAAAAAAGAAGTACTGTGGAGGAACCAGAGGCAATGAAAGTAGCACAACCCAAGAAACATCCCCCAAATAATGACAGAATGTTGAAAAGCAGAAAATTCTTACTGCTTGGAGACTCCGTTATCAGAGGCATTAACTTAGGAACACAGTTCAGGGGTACCAACCTAGTGAAATGTCTTCCAGGATCTTCAGCTACAAGATGTACAGACCAAATACTGAAAGTGATCCGAGAAGAGAGCGAGGCTTCAAATGCTGATGTTGTAATTCACCTGGGGACAAATGACCTGGCCAACAATAGCAAGTTTACAGCACAGAGAGCGCTCCAGAAGCTTGGGGAGGGACTGAAATCTTTGGTTTGGACTGTGGCTTTTTCTGAAGTAATTCCTATGTGGGGGAGGGGAGAGGAAAGACTACGCGAAACAGAGGAATTCAATAAGTGGCTTGAGTCTTGGTGTAAAAAAGAAGGTTTTAGATACATAGGAGGATGGGGTAATACATAGAAAAATAACAGGCTGTACTGTAATGATGGGCTACATCTTTCTGTGACGGGAAAAAGGATCCTTGGGGAGAAATTCAGACAATATGTTTCTAGACATTTAAACTAGAGGATGGGGGTGACAAAAGGGAACAAGAGATTTCAGAAAGTCACCCCCAGAATAAACATGATGGCAGAGGGAAAGATCATGTAAATATAGCAAACCACCTAAACTCACTAAGCACATGGAAAGCTATGTGCACAAATGCTCGTAGTCTAAGTAAAAATGTGCAAGACTTGCAACCCCTGATGTTTGAAGAAAACTTGGATATTGTTGCTAATGCAGACACATGGTTCAATGATGCTCATGAATGGGATGTGACCTTACTGGGCTATAATCTTTTTAGGAAGGATAGAGAGGGCCTGTATTGCTTTGGTATTGCAGCCTGCTCACTTGATCACCACAGACTGCTCACAGAATAAAATACTACAGATTCTTTTAGATTCGTATTGGGTAAATGAAAATCTTTATTTGAATTTTAATTGGAGAGTGTATAAGTCATTATTGTTACTGCATCACAATGATTAAGAAATACACACACTAATCAAGTACATTACTAAAGGAAGGCTATAGAAAAGTAAAATAAGAAAGATATTAATATATATACATACATCATCATCACTGGTCAGGAATTACATCGTTCAGGCCCTTAACTCATCAGCTGGGAGGCCTGTTGCAGCGAAAGCCTGAAGCGTCCAGACCAGGAACAAGTCTTTTCTGCATGATGCGTCCATCCACAGAATGAGCCCCAGAGTTCCACCGCAACAAGCCCCCTTTTTAAGCTAAAACCTATTCAGAAATGTGCATGGGGATGCCGTCACACTCTCTCAGTTCAAGAAAACAAACCACTGGCCAGGTGAATCATTTACCGAACCTCAAGTGTACCCGCCCCCCTTCTGCACAAGCTGGCTTCAGGGACATACATTGTTCTTAGAAAGGTGCCTTATCTCATTCCTTCCAGCCTATTCTTTGAGATATGCCAGGCAAGTAAAATACAGAAGGGTTTAAAATTTATTATCGATCAAAGTAAGAGTGAAAAGCAGTTCTTAATATTTTCCATCACATTCGGTTCTTTGCTTTTCAATTTTACCTATATGATAATGGTATAATAGAATAACTATGAGATATTCTCCGCATATAATTAGTAAGATAACAATTCCATATAGTCAAAATAATGATTATGCAAAGTATGATTAAGATAGGATGAAATAACAAATTTAATGCTTTGGTAGCTGAAGGTGAATGTCCAGAGAAAATGTCCCACCAATTATGGGCGGTAGATTTTTGCAAGCGTGAAGAAATGTCCACAAGTGTATCTCCAGTGAGAGTTGTATCAATCTGGTGTTGAATCAAAGTTTTATTGCGCTTCTGCAAATATTGTTGTAAAAGTTCAGTTTTTTGTATAGCATCTCTCAAAGGCTGTAAACTTATTGAAATGTTGGCTATATTCAGTACTTGTGGATACCAATATAGGGTCAATTGTTGCTCCATATCTGGTACAAAAGTATATAATTGTCCATGCCACCATAAATGAGTGACGTTGGTAAAACAACCAGAAAAAGGATAAGATAAATTATATAAATGGGTTACATTGACATCATAAGAGGCTAAACAAATGTACTGAGCACTAATTTCAATGAACATACTAAAATTAGCTTGGAGTATAGTCCAAGGGCAAACATTAATAGAATGCCGTAATAAACACAGCTCATATAAAGGAGAATGTTGTCTGCAAATAGCCCCATTAATGGTATGTTGGCAAAATTTTAAGTTATAAGTAATATTATCTGTCCCAATATAATTTCCAGAAAAATGTGGTAACCAAAATTCATTAGCAAAAACAATGGGCAAAATTATAAATTTAAACAAAACTCGTTGCTTGGTTACATTGAAATGCACAATTTGCCCAGAACAAAAGAGGTCAGTATATATTACAGTTTTGGGGGTTATTAAAATCCAATTTGCGGAAGGAATCCACCGGTGAAAAATTCGCCTCCACAAAAATTCTGAATTAGTCATTAAATCATCCTGAGCCTTATTCCTTTGTATGAGGGCAAATAAATGTTGCAACGTGCATGTAGTCCAATTCATAAAATATGTTATATTCACATCTGCTTGTAATTGGGCTATTTGAGTATAATTGAAAAGGTTTAGAAAACTTTTATCATATTGTAAAGTCATCTGTTGTGGTTCAAACACTGTTGGCATCCACTTAGCTTGTAAAGTAATAAGCTGATTAATATAAGTTCCAATATGCTTAGCTTTATAAGCTAAAGTCTCAGAATCAATAGCATTTATTACTCCTGCACTTGCACCAAAAGCTCCCAATAAGGTGTCATACCAAGCTCGTTTGACTCTACATTTGGGCAGTTGAGGAAAAGTAATATTGAAATGAATAACATTCTTCTGATGATTTATAGCAGTATTTGTACAGGCTGAAGGTACACGAACTAGGTTGTTAGTGTGTACCCCTGGATTTGAATCAAGTATAGTAACATAATCAACCCACCAAGTACGGTTCTTGATAGGTGTAGCATTTACACAAAAAAGCGTATAGACATTTGCTAAAGATACATTAATAGTATAAATGTCCACAATGCTTGCAATTTTAGGACAGCATTCTTGTATTGTCTGTCTCTGGTTTGAGTGAAACTTAGCTGTGCAAGTCATATTAAATTGACAACACCAGATCTGGGTGTTATTAGTAACCCAAGCAGAAAGCAATTGTTTATTTTGTGGTTGAACATAAGCTCGTTCATATGGCTGAACTCCTTTCCATAATCATATGGATGGACCTACAGGTCTTTCTCTGCCGTCATCTACTATGTAACTATGTATGTATCTTTTTTCCTGTGAAAACCATAGTTACCACAGAGCATGCTCGATAAGCCGTGCATGTGTAATTGTCTTGTTTTCGGATTTCACTCTGATTCTTCTATTGCCAAATCAGCTTGCCTTGTCTTTCGGTGGTAAGATGTAGTCGTCCACCCGGGGTAATTGCAATACCCAAAGACACCATAAGAAGGAGGATCATACTGACTTTTACAAGGATCTATGAATGAAACATGTTAACAGATTAGTTACTCTCTGAGATAACATTTATTTGCTGGAACATAAGTCCATTTTTCTTGCCCAGATCGAAGGATCAAGACAGTATTTTCTGCCCCTTGGGCGATAATTTCAGCAGGCTGTGGGGGCCCATTTTCTTGGGTAACCCACACCTTTGTACCTACAGACAAATTAGGGGATATGAAAAATCCAATATATATTATGGTCTGAAGCATATTGTTGTACTACTTGATCCCTAAAATGGGAACCATTATCAGTCTGAATTTGAAGGGAAATACCATAGTAAAGGGATATCAGTTCTAAAGTTTTTATGGTATTAATCTGGGTAGCTCGTCTGCAAGGATATGCAATTAAATATCCAGAATAAGTATCTACTGCTGTACATACATATTGACATCCCTGTGAATTGGGTAAAGGTTCTATATAATCCATTTGCCAAATCTGTCCTTTGTAATTGCCCCTTAGTCACGTGGGGAACAGATCGCCTAGTCTGAATCTGACAGACTGGACATTTTGCAATGACAGGTTTTTTTAAATTATTTTATTTATTCATTTTATATTACATTTATGTCCAATACATAAATGGGAAAGAAAAGAGAAAATATCAAAACAAACATTAAGGAAAAATATCATCTTTGTTAGTCCACATTATTGTCCACAATTGGGGGATCCATGATCAGGAAAACAATCTCAAAGAAAATAAGAAAAACACAGAATGGTTAATCTTACAATTCATATTTTCTGAGGGAGGAAGGTTAATCAGTAATTGCAGCCGGTACAGTGGTAACTTAAAGGAAGTTGCTGCAGAGGGTTCTTCATCTGTTCTTTTAACTCCACAAACTCTTGTAATTTCCTGGGTTCAACAAATAAGTAATCAGGAAATAAAACACTTACAAGGGAATCGCTCTAGGAAGGTCCCACCTAGGGCAATGATTCTTGGCTTAAAAGCCAAGAGTTCACACCTCCTAGTCTGTGATTCCCTTGATATGTCAGGAAATATATTTATCTTTGAACCCCAAAAAACTATCAGCCATATGTCGGAAATACAATTTCAAAACATTGTTCCTATCTAAATCAAAGGCAAAAGTCACTAATAATATAACTCTATATACAGGGTATTTTAGGAAAATTTATCTTTCTCAAGTTATTTTTCCTTAATTGGTTCTCCAGAAGTTCCAATTTTTTACAAGAAACATAAATTGTCCTTCATTACCAGATTAACTGATTTTCATAGAGAAACCATTTCTGAAATCAAAGTCTTTATTTTTTTTATCTTGGACTTCCACTTTGTTAGATAAGTATTGATTTAATCACATATTTATTCCTAAAAAAATTTTGACATCTGAAGAAGAGAGTTATTCACACTTTGCAGCACTTCCCATAGTGCGTCCATTGTGACATTGTTTGGCTTCACCAGGTCCAATTTCTCCACAGAAACTGCTCCAGATATCTTTGGGGGGAAGAGCTCACTCTCCAATCCACCAGTTGGTTTATTATCCGGAGTCAATGCTGCGCCAGGACCTCCTCAGATTGCGTGAAAATCCTAACCCACTTCGGGCGTTTCCACTGTCGACCTCCATAGCGAAGCGTTACTGTTTCTGGGTCTTGGAAAGGTCATGCCAACAGGGGGACTCAAAATCACTCCCTCTCCATAAAGCCTTGCTGTTCCCCGAAGCAGGAACCGATATCCCCAACGTTATGACCCCTAATCTCTCCAAAGTAGACTGAGAAGTGGTGGGAACCCCAGCCGTGTTCGAGGAGGGCAACACCACGGCTTTGCCTTTCTTCTTCCCCATTCTCTGGGGAGCGCGCCTACTTCTTCAGGTATTCTGGTGTAAAACGGGAACTCAACTAACATACATCCTCCCTCGACGCCATCTTGGATCCTCCAGGACACTCTTTGTCTGGTTTCTCCTCAGAGGCCTGTCTGATATGGGTAACCCTTCAGCATAGCCCTCTGAGTCACTGAAAAACGGAAGTCCCTCCACCACTTACAAGGTGGTGTCCCTTCGGAGGGGTTGCAATGACAGTTTTAATAACATCCATAGTTAAACTAATACCACGATCTGTTGCCCACCTGTAAGTGACTTTTTCTCCCAAATGTCCACATTTCTGGTGCGCCCATGTCGCCAAACCTGAGCAATTTTCCGGTTCTTCCAAAGTTTCCACCTTGAGAGGTGAAATTTTGCTTTGTTCATCAGCCACTGCGTTGTAAAGGCATTCTAGAGTATCACCCTTGCAATGAGCATCTAATTGAAAAACAGTGACATTAGTATTTTGTACATAATTCCAAATGTCTTGCCACAATTCTTTACCCCACAAATGTTTGGTATTAATCTTCCAGTTGTAATGGCACCCGAATCTTTTGTTTCTGCCAAAAGGCTCCAATTAGCATAATCTTCAGTTACTGAGACACTTAGCTCTACCTCTCCTGTCTGCACTGGCTACAAATCTAAGGCAGTTTGTATTGTTTGCTGCGCTGCTTCAAAAGCTTGTTGTCATTTTTCTCCCCACTCAAAATTATATTTTTTCCTACTCACTTTATATAATGGTGCTAAAATTTGCCCCAGGTGGGGTATGTGTTGTCTTCAAAAGCCAAATAATCCTATAAAACGTTATGCCTCCTTTTTATTACAAGGAGAAATAAATTCCAAAATTTTCTGTTTAGCTTTTGGCAAAATTTCCCTCAGACCATTATGCCACTGAATGCCTAGAAATGTCACTGTTTGGGATGGCCCTTGTATATTAACAGAATTTATTTCACATCCCTTGTCCTTTAAATGTAAAATTAACAACTCCAACTGAGTATGAACATCTTCCTGTGTTTTCCCTTGAATCATAATATCATCATAGTAGCTTAGTAACATAGTAGATGATGGCAGAAAAAGACCTGCACGGTCCATCCAGTCTGCCCAACAAGATAACTCATATGTGCTACTTTTTGTGTATACCCTACTTTGATTTGTACCTGTGCTCTTCACGGCACAGACCGTATAGGTCTGCCCAGCACTATCCCCGCCTCCCAACCACCAGCCCCGCCTCCCAACCACTGGCTCTGGCACAGACCGTATAAGTCTGCCCAACACTATCCTCGCCTCCCAAGCACCGGCTCTGGCACAGACCGTATAAGTCTGCCCAGCACTATCCCCGCCTCCCAACCACCAGTCCCGCTTCCCACCACCGACTCTGGCACAGACCGTATAAGTCTTCCCAGCACTATCCCCGCCTCCCAACCACCAGCCCCGCCTCCCGATCTTGACTAAGCTCCTGAGGATCCATTCCTTCGGCACAGGATTCCTTTATGCTTATCCCACGCATGTTTGAATTCCATTACCGTTTTCATTTCCACCACCTCCCGCGGGACGGCATTCCAAGCATCCACTACTCTCTCCATGAAACAATACTTCCTGACATTTTTCTTGAGTCTGCCCCCCTTCAATCTCATTTCATGTCCTCTCGTTCTACCATCTTCCCATCTCCAGAAAAGGTTCGTTTGCGGATTAATACCGTTCAAATATTTGAACGTCTGTATCATATCACCCCTGTTTCTCCTTTCCTCCAGAGTATACATGTTTAGTTCAGCAAGTCTCTCCTCATACGCAAATCCCATACCATTCTTGTAGCTTTTCTTTGCACCGCTTCAATTCTTTTTACATTCTTAACAAGATATGGCCTCCAAAACTGAACACAATACTCCAGGTGGGGCCTCACCAACGACTTATACAGGGACATCAACACCCCCTTTCTTCTGCTGGTCACACCTCTCTCTATACAGCCTAACAACCTTCTAGCTACGGCCACCGCCTTGTCACACTGTTTCGTCGCCTTCAAATCCTCAGATACTATCACCCCAAGATCCCTCTCTCTGCCTGTACCTATCAGACTCTCCCCGCCTAACACATACGTCTCCCGTGGATTTCTATTCCCTATGTGCATCACTTTGCATTTCTTCACATTGAATTTTAATTGCCAAACCTTAGACCATTCTTCTAGCTTCCTCAGATCCTTTTTCATGTTTTCCACTCCCTCCCGGGTGTCCACTCTGTTACAGATCTTAGTATCATCCGCAAATAGGCAAACTTTACCTTCTAACCCTTCGGCAATATCACTCACAAATATATTGAACAGAATCGGCCCCAGCACCGATCCCTGAGGCACTCCACTACTCACCTTTCCCTCCTCCGAGCGAATTCCATTCACCACCACCTAATCCACCTAATCCAGTTCACCACTTCAGGTCCTATCTTCAGCCCATCCAGTTTATTTAAGAGCCTCCTGTGAGGAACCGTGTCAAAATCTTTGCTGAAATCTAAGTAGAGTATGTCCATAGCTCGTCCCTGATTCAATTCTCCTGTCACCCAATCAAAGAACTCAATGAGATTCGTTTGGCACAATTTCCCTTTGGTAAAACCATGTTGTCTCGGATCTTGCAACTTATTGGCTTCCAGGAAATTCACTATCCTTTCCTTCAGCATCACTTCCATTACTTTTCCAATAACCGAAGTGAGGCTTACCAGCCTGTAGTTTCCACTTTTGTGAAGAGGGACCACCTCCGCCGTTCTCCAATCCCTCGGAACCTTTCCCGTCTGCAAGGATATATTAAACAAATCTTTAAGAGGACCTGCCAAAACCTCTCTGAGCTCCCTCAATATCCTGGGGTGGATCCCGTCCGGTCCCATGGCTTTGTCCACCTTTAGCTTTTCAAGTTGTTGATACACACTTTCTTACGTGAACGGTGCTATATCCACTTCATTCTCATTAGTACTATTTCCAGTCCATCAAGGTCCTTCTCCAGGATTTTCTTCTGTGAAAACAGAACAAAAGTATCTATTTAGCAAATTTGCTTTTTCTTCATCATTTTCCACATAGCGGTTCGCAGTATCTTTTAGTCTCACAATTCCCTTTTTAGTCATTCTCCTTTCACTAATATACCTGAAGAAATTTTTGTCACCCCTCCTTACATTTTTAGCCATTTGTTCTTCTGCTTGCGCTTTTGCCAGTCGTATCTCTCTCTTGGCTTCTTTCAGTTTCATCCGGTATTCCTCCATGTGTTCCTTTTCTTGAGTTTTTCTGTATTTCTGGAACGCCAACTCTTTAGCCTTTATTTTCTCAACCACTTGCTTGGAGAACCATATCGGTTTCCTTTTTCTCTTGCTTTTATTTACTTTCCTTACATAAAGGTTCGTGGGCCTATTTATAGCTTCTTTCAGCCTGGACCACTGTCCTTCCACTTCTTGTACTTCCTCCCAGCCCATCAGCTCCTTCCTCAGGTATTTCCCCATTTTACTAAAGTCAGCACGCTTGAAATCCAGGACTTTGAGTTTTGAGTGGCTGCTCTCCACTTTAGCTGTTATATCAAACCAAACCGTTTGATGGTCACTGCTGCCCAGGTGGACACCCACTCGGATATTTGACACGCTATCCCCATTTGTGAGCACCAGATCCAGTGTCGCTCCCTCCCTCGTGAGTTCCATCACCATTTGTCTGAGCAAAACACGTTGGAAAGCATCCACAATCCCTCTACTTCTTTCCGATTCCGCAGACGGAACCTTCCAATCTACATTCGGCAGATTGCAATCTCCCAGCAACAGCACCTCTCTTTTGCTTCCCAACTTTTGAATATCTGCGATCAGGTCTTTATCTAATTCCTCCAATTGTGTCGGAGGTCTGTAGACAACACCCACGTGGACAGAGGTTCTATCATCTCTTTTTAAGGTGATCCATATCGCTTCTTCCTTTCCCCAGGTCCCTGTCATTTCAGTCACAGTGATATCATTCTTCACATACAGAGCTACTCCTCCACCTTTACGACCCTCTCTATCCTTCCTAAATAGATTATAGCCTGGTATGTTTGCATCCCATTCATGGGAACCATTGAGCCACGTCTCCGTGATTGCAACAACATCCAAGTCTGCCTCCAACATCAGGGCCTGAAGGTCATGAACTTTATTGCTCAGACTGCGAGCATTTGTGGTCATCGCTTTCCATCTACATTTCCTGGTATGCATTTCAACATTAGTAATTTGGGGGTTTCTTTTCTCTTTGGGTACCTTCATATCTTTTTGTTCCACTTTTATTGTTTTTTCTTTGGCTTCTGTTCTGTTTTCAAGGAAATACAATATACTACTACTACTACTTAACACTTAGCACTGTACACCATACCTGAAAAGATGGTCCCTGCTCAAAGAGCTTACATTCTAAATAATGCACAATTTGCATATGATCAGCTAGAGGAAACTCATCTAAAAGATCTGCCACCCTCCGGTGACAGATAGTGGGGCTATGGATCCAGCCCTGTGGTAGTTTTAATAACCCCGTTCTCCATTAACTCTTTTATAGTTTTACTGATCTCAAGGTGCACCCTGGTATTCTATACTGTTTTAAATGAATAGTCCGTGTGGCTGGGGAATCCCTATTGGGGTCATTTTCACCTTTCCCACAGTAATTGGATGAGATTGGATGTAAGGTTTAACTCCAAATTGATATCTCCCATCTTCTAATGTTAATGACAATCCCTTTAATATATCTATGCCCAGTATATACTCAGGCACAGGTACAATCATAACTTTGTATTCCCTTTTAGGTAAATTTCCAATTTTTAATTCCACCCAGGTCTATACAGCTTCAATTTGTTTTCCCCCCAATCCAGTAATGACAGCTTTCTGGCCCTTAAATTTATGTGGATTCCCATATAATAAAGTGGCCTCAGCTCCGGTATCCACTAAAGCACACACTTTTTGACAGGACCTATTTTTCCAACAAATTTCTATATTTACATGGGGCTGCAAATCTAAACGCGCCAAGTGGGTGGAAGCCTGGTCATTCTGTCAATCATATTTTCCTGCTTTTTTAAGATACTGCACTTCTGTCCAGGGATACAAATCCTCATAACCCTGCCATTCCTCTTCCTCTTGTGGGGGCGCACTAGCACTAACACTAGCACTAGGGGTTCCAGCCTCAGGGGAAGAATGGGCTGATTTGTCAGCATTTACCTGAGCTCGCTGACTGCGTACTACTTTGCCCCCATTTAATCCCTGCTTTTTAACTTTCCCTTTCCGCTTTTTGCATTTATACTGTGCCACCCTTACTGCGGCACTCTCTGCAATGGTCTGATATTTATCCAGCTTATCAGCTAACAATTTATTTTGACAATTAAGCATTACCTTTTGACTACGCAAGTCACACATTTGTCGCTGTAATTCTGCAATTTTCCTATGCTGTTCATCACGGTTCTGATGGATTTTCCGATAAGCAGTTAACAGAATCCATCCACGCCTTCCGAGAGAATATTGTTCCTTCCCCCATTCTAACTTAAATTTTTGCATACATCTAACCACATCTAAGGGTTCCAACCCTTTTAAACAGGAGTCCCACTCCTCACACAAACCTGCACATTTTGACCACTCAGTGGCTATTATATCATATGGTACTGCGTCCCATCCAGGGATCTCAATAACACTCTCCGCTTTATTTTTCCCAATTTCTTGCTTAAAAAATTCCGTTCCCCTCTACGAATCCTGCTCACAAGCGCCAACTAATGTATTGCTTCGGTATTGCAGCCTGCTCACTTGATCACCACAGACTGCTCACAGAATAAAATACTACAGATTCTTTTAGTACATAAGTAATGCCATACTGGGAAAAGACCAAGGGTCCATCGAGCCCAGATTCGTATTGGGTAAATGAAACTCTTTATTTGCACTTTAATTGGAGAGTGTATGAGTCATTATTGTTACTGCATCACAATGATTAAGAAATACACACACTAATCGAGTACATTACTAAAGGAAGGCTATAGAAAAGTAAAATAAGAAAGATATTTACATACTAGCCGTTGAGCCAGTAAAAACGGGCTAGTAAAAGAAGGGGGGTTTGAAAGGCCCCCCCCCCCCGGATAGGTCGCCGCCCCCCCCCCCCCCCCGGAGTCCCCTCCGCCACCCCTCCACCCGGGCCGGGTACCTAGCTTCACTATTCAAACCGCCAGAACGCAGCACACAGCTCATCTGAGCTGCTGTCAGCCTTCCTTCTTCTCTGCGTGTGTTCCGCCCTCGTGTGACGTAACGTCGGCGAGGGTGGGACACAGGCAGGTAAGGAAGGCCAACGGCAGCTCAGGTGAGCTGTGTGCTGCGTTCTGGCGGTTTGAATAGTGAAGCCAGGTACCCGGGCCGGGTGGAGGGTGGGTGGCGGCAGCGGCGGCGGCTACTCCGGGTGGGTGGGGGGAGCGGTAGCGGCAACCCTGGGGGGGGGAGCGGTGGCGACAGCGGTTCCCTCACTTGCAGGTGCGCAGGTTCCCTCTCTGTCACGCCCCCGTATTGACGTGGGGGCGGGACAGAGAGGGTCTCTACTGCGCATTTGCGAGTGAGTACGCCTCTTGCCATTTATATGTTTGATATATATATACATCATCATCACTGGTCAGGAATTACATCATTCAGGCCCTTATCTCATCAGCTGGGAGACCTGTTGCAGCGAAAGCCTGAAGCGTCCAGACCAGGAAGAAGTCTTTTCTGCACGATGCATCCATCCACAGAATAAGCCCCAGAGTTCCACCGCAACAAGCCCCCTTTTTAAGCTAAAACTTATCCAGAAATGTGCATGGGGATGCCGTCACACTCTCAGTTCAAGAAAACAAACCACTGGCCAGGTGAATCATTTACCAAACCTCAAGAGTACCCGCCCCCCTTCTGCATAAGCTGGCTTCAGGGACATACATTGTTCTTGGGAGGTGCCTTATCTCCTGCACCTCCCTTCTGTCCAAGCTAATTTCAGGGACATACATTGTTCTTAGAAAGGTGCCTTATCTCATTCCTTCCAGCCTAGTCTTTGAGATATGCCAGACAAGTAAAATACAGAAGGGTTTAAAATTTATTATTGATCAAAGTAAGAGTGAAAAGCAATTCTTAATATTTTCCATCACAGAGCCGAAGAGGTGGAGGAGTGGCTCTGTATGTGAGAGACTATATCAGAGCGGCTGAAATGCGGGGAACCTGGGAAAAGGAAGAAGCTTTATGGATCATCCTGGAAAGAGAAGACGGAACCTGTATCCACATGGGGGTTATCTACAGACCTCCTGTGCAAACGGAGAAGTTAGACAAGGATCTGATAGAAGATATTCAAAAGATTGGTATGAAAGGGGAAGTGCTACTGTTGGGAGATTTCAATTTGTCTGATGTGGATTGGAACAGCCCGTCTGCAAAATCGGAAAGAAGTAGGGAGATTGTGGATGCCTGTCAAAGTGCCTTGCTCAGACAAATGGTGACAGAACCCACGAGGGAAGGGTCGATGCTGGATCTAGGGCTCATGAATGGGGGTAGTGTTTCCAATATCTGGGTGGGTGCCCACCTATGTAATAGTGTTCATCATACCATATGGTTTGAAATAAGGGCGAAGGCGGACGCACAAAACTCAAAGCACTGGATTTCAGATGTACTGATTTTGATAAAATGGGGGAATACCTGAAGATGGAGCTGTTGGCGTGGGAAGGTGCAGAAGATGTAGAAAAACAGTGGTCCAATATAAAGGCTGCTCTAAATATGGCAACTTATCTTTTTGTCAGGAAAGTAAAAAACAAGAGAAGCAGGAAGCCTATATAGTTCTCCAAACAAGTAGCTGAAAAAATAAGAGCAAAAGAGGCTTTCTTCAAGAAATACAAAAGAATGCAATGAGAGGATAATGGAAAAGATTATCAGATTAAACTCAAAGAAGCGAAGAGGGAAATATGGCTAGCAAAAGTGCAAGCGGAAAAAAATGGCTGAATATGTAAAGAGAAGTGACAAGACATTTTTCAGATATATTGGAGAAAGGAGAAGAGATAGGAATGGAATTGTGAGACTGAAAGATTAATGAGAATGGCTATGTGGAGAGTGATAGAGATAAAGTGAACGTGCTAAACAATTATTTCCCTTCAGTGTTCACGGAGGAAAATCCTGGAGAAGGACTGCGGTCGGCTGCTGAGGGAACGTCTGGGAATGGAGTGGATACTACGCTGTTTATGGAAGAAAGAGTTTATAAACAGCTTGAGAATCTGAAGGTGGACAAAGCTATGGGGCTGGATGGGATACATCCCAGGATACTGAAGAAGCTCAGGAAGGTCCTGGCGGGACCTCTTAAAGATTTATTTAATAGATCTTTAGGGACGGGAGAGGTTCCGTGGGATTGGAGATGGGCGGATGTGGTCCCTCTTCACAAAAGTGGAGACAGGAAAGAAGTGGGAAACTATAGACGGCTAACAAGCTCATTTTCAAAGCACTTAGCCTCCCAAAGTTCCATAGAAACCTATGGAACTTAGCCTCCCAAAGTGCTTTGAAAATATGCCTCTTAGTCTCACATCGGTGGTAGGAAAAATAATGGAGTCGCTGCTGAAAGAAAGGATAGTTAACTTTCTAGAAACCGACGGGTTACAGGAACTGAGGCAACATGGCTTTACCAAAGGAAAATCCTGCCAAACGAATCTTATTGACTTTTTTGACTGGGTGACCAAAGAACTAGATGAAGGACGTGCGCTAGATGTAATCTACTTAGACTTCAGCAAATCCTTTGATACGGTCCCCCACAGAAGACTCGTGAATAAGCTGAAAGGGTTGAACTTAGGACTGAAAGTGGTGAACTGGATAAGAAACTGGTTGACCGACAGGTGGCAGAGAGTGGTGGTAAATGGAATCCACTCAGATGAAAGAAAGGTGAGCAGTGGAGTTCCTCAGAGGTTGATGCTGGGGCCTATTCTGTTTAATATATTTGTGGGAGATATTGCTGAAGGGTTGGAAGGAAAGGTGTGCCTTTTTGCGGATGACACGAAAATAGCCAATAGAGTGGATACCCTGGAGGGAGTAGAAACAATGAGAAGGGATCTCCGAACCTTAGAAGAATGGTCGAGGGTCTGGCAGTTAAAATTTAATATTGAAAAACTAATACAGAAACCACACTTAAAGATCCATAAACATTAAGAAAAATTGTGCATATTTGTGAAAACGAAAAATAAAAACTTTTATATAAAATATTTGATTGTGCTCAGTTTTTTTGGTGTATAGCAGTGAACTGACAGTTGAAATCATGTATGAACACAACATGTACATCATTGCATATCCCCCATCCTAGCCATAGTACAGAATAGATGAGTAGTATGCAAACATCTAATACTCTATCTATGAGAATTATTTTATAACAGCCACTTAGCTGATCTGCAAAAATGAAACGTACATTGTATAGACACTAGCACTGCACAGCATGTAGAAAGTAAAGCAAAAGTACAGGGTTTTAAAGTATGCACAATTTTTCTTAATGTTTATTGATCTTTAAGTGTGGTTTCTGTGTTAGTTTTTCAATTTTGACATTAGAAACCGATTTTTACAGGTCACCCAGATTTTTGAGTAGTTAAAATTTAATGCCATGAAGTGTAGCGTGATGCACTTGGGGTGCAGAAACCCAAAAGAGGGATACCGAATAGGAGGGGAGAGATTAGTAAGCTCGACTCAGGAGAGAGACCTTGGGGTGTTGGTGTTTGAGGATCTAAAGGTGAAGAAACAATGCGACAAGGCGACGGCCATTGCCATAAGGATGCTAGGCTGCATAGAGAGGGGCATAACCAGTCATTGGTGAGGCCCCACTTGGAGTATTGTGTTCATTTTTGGAGGCCGTATCTTGCTAAAGATGTAAAAAGACTGGAAGCGGTGCAAAGAAAAGCTACAAAAATGGTATGGGATTTGCATTGCAAACTGTACGAGGAGAGACTTGCTGACTTGAACATGTATACATAGGCGGTCGGTGGCCCAACTGTTTGGGGAGGCTAAAGGGGGTGGAGTTAGGGGCGGGGCCAGGGGCGGTGCTTACCTCCATAATTGTCTGACAACACACAGAAAAAAAAATAAGTAAAAATAAAATAGTCACAATTAATACCTTTTAATAAATTTAGATATTAGATTGTAATCTCTATTGAGCAGGGACTGTCTCTTTGTGTCAGGTGTTCAGCGCTACGTGCGTCTGGTAGCGCTATACAAATATTAATAATATTAGATATGTATCATATGACAAAGAATAAAGTGGTTGCTCAAAGCATAAGCTAACCAATTGCTCAACTGCAAAACACTATGTACAACTTTGTGCAAAAACACACTAGGAGCTCATTGTGAACACTATCCACCCTAAAAGGGTGTTTTGTGGCGCTAAATTAGAATTGTGATATACCACCCATACGGAAAAAAGCAGACCATCAACAATATGAAACAAAGGATCATAATATCACAATTCTAATGTAGCGCCACAAAACACCCTTTTAGGGTGGATAGTGTTCACAATGAGCTCCTTTTATTAACAACCATATGTAGATCCTTCAAGAGGAAGTGTGTCATGATTTAGGCTCTACACCCTTTCAGATGTTTTGGTGCCAGCTCAGTAAGGCCAACACACAATCTCTCCACTGCAAAACACTATGCACAAACTTATGCAAAAACACACTCATAACCTTAGCAAACCACAACAGCACCAATTACAAGGACAGGACAAGCTACAACCTTATGTGTGGAAAGGCAGCACTATAATTACACCTGGCTCTAAAACACCAGTACACAACCTAGTGAAAAAAATAAAAAGGGCTGCAAATACTACAAATACTACACGCTAACAGAATACTGCACCTTGATCACACATGAAAAACACATGACACAACAGATATGAAGGCAAAATACTGAACTGGAAAGTTACCTCAAGAAGTCAGACTCTGCATGCAGTAATACTAGAAAAATTTAAACTTGCATGCAAAATATCACAGACGCACATTTCCAAAAGCTGACCTATTTCAATTAATAAATTCTGAATAAAAAAGTTTTCTACCTTTGCTGTCTGAGTATTTAGTTTTTCTGTTAGCTTTGGTCCCAGTTTCTTCTGTTGTGTGCAGCAATTCTCTTATCCCCTGCCCTCACCTCCTCTCCAGGGATCTGTTCTCTTCCCCTTCTCTCTAGCGATCTCTCCCCTCCCCTCCATCCATCCACCCATGGCCAGAAATTCACCTCTCCCCTCCCCTCCAGCGATCTGTTCTCTCCCCCTGCCTTCCCCTTCTCTCCACGTCTTGTCCAGCGATGATCTGTTCCCCTCCCCTCCCAGCGATTCTCCCTGCCCTCGCCTTAACCGTTTTACTGTCCCTGGCAGCAACGTGAAGAAAAAGGCACTGTCTGCAGGATCGCCTCCGGCTTCAGCTTTTCCCTTCGCTTCGCTCTTCACACAATGTCCCGCCTTCGCGGAAACAGGAAATGCATCATCGCGAAGGCGGGACACTGTGTGAAGAGCGAAGCGAAGAGAAAAGCTGAAGCCAGAGGCGATCCTGCAGACAGTGCCTTTTTCTTCACGTTGCTGCCAGGGAGAGTAAAACGGTTATACACGGTGGGGGGGGGGGGGGGGGGGCAAGGAAGGCTGCCGGTCGAGGAGAGCAGGAAGGAAGGACGGTGGGAGAGCTCCCTGGCTGCTGCGCAAGCCCTGCGTTTGTGAGGGCAGCAGCCAGGGGAAGGTCAAGATTGGGCTGGGGAGGCTTAGAGGCATATTTTCAAAGCACTTTGGGAGGCTAAGTTCCATAGGTTTCTATGGAACTTTGGGAGGCTAAGTGCTTTGAAAATGAGCCTCTCTGCCTCCCCAAGCCTCTTATACGGGGCGCCTATGCATGTATACCTTAGAGGAAAGGAGAAACAGGGGTGACATGATACAGACATTCAAATATTTGAAAGGTATTAATCCACAAATGAACCTTTTTCGGAGACGGGAAGGCGGTAGAACTAGAGGACATGAATTGAGGTTGAAGGGAGGCTGACTCAGGACTAATGTCAGGAAGTATTTTTTCATGGAGAGGGTGGTGGATATGTGGAATGCCCTTCCGCAGGAGATGGTGGAGATGAAAACGGTAATGGAATTCAAACATGCGTGGGATAAACACAAAGGAAACCTGTTTAGAAGGAATGGTTAAGCGGAATCTAAGCGGAGATTGGGTGGCGACACCGGTAATTGGGAAACAAAATGGGAGCTGGGCAGACTTCTACGGTCTATGCCCTGATTGTGACTGAATAGATAGGGATGGGCTGGAGTGTAAATTTTAAGGGGCTTCGACATTAGCTCCAGAACTTAGTTCAAGAACAGTGCTGGGTAGACTTCTACAGTCTGTGCCCTGAGAAAGGCAAGGACAAATCAAACTCGAGTATACATATAAAGTCTCACTTACCATGTAAATTAGTTTATCTTCTTGGGCAGACTGGATGGACCATACAGGTCTTTATCTGCTGTCATTTACTATGTTACTATCCCTGATGGTCTAGTGGATTGTATCCCATCTACACTGATACCCAGAACAAAATCCCTGGAGGTCCTAGTGGACTTCAACTCCCCTCCACTCTTGCAGACTGTGAGAGATTCCTCATTAAAAAGAAGCTCCGTTTAAAAAAAAAAATTGGTATTACATTGACCACCCCCTAATCTTCTGGATGGGATTCCCCAGAGGTCTATGCTGGGACCACTGCTTTTTAACATATTTATAAATGATCTAGAGATAGGAATAACTAGTATGGTAATTAACCCCATCTTTTACAAAGCTGCGCAGTAATGCCGACACAGTCCATTCACTTTGAATGGGCTGTGTAAGCATTATTGCACCAGCAGCCACTAGGGCAGCTTTGCAAATGGTCCATCTAGCCCAGTATCCTGTTTTCCAAACAGTGGCCAAGCCAGATCACAAGTACCTGGCAGAAACCCAATTAGCAGCAACATTACATACTACCAATCCCGGGGCAAGCAGTTGCTTCCCCTTGTCTGTCTCAATAGCAGAGTATGGACTTATCCTCCAGGAATTTGTCCAAACCTTTTTTAAACCCAGATATGCTATCCATTGTTACTACATCTTCCGGCAAAGAGTTCCAGAGCTTAACTATTTGGTGAGTGAAAAAATATTTCCTCCTATTTGTTTTAAAAGCATTTCCATGTAACTTCCTCAAGTGTCCCCTAGTCTTTGTACTTTTGGAACGAGTAAAAAATTGATTTACTTCCACTCGTTCTACATCACTCAGGATTTTGTAGACCTCAATCATATCTCCCCTCATCTGTCTGATTTCCAAGCTGAAGAGCCCTAACCTCTTTAAGCCTTTCCTCAAAGTAAAGTGACCAAAATGATACATTTTGGTTGCTCTTCTTTGAACCTTTTCAAATTCTGCTATATCTTTTTTGAGATATGGTGAATAGAACTGAATGCAATACTTAGGTCTTATTCACTATCCCTTTCCTAATAATTCCTAGCATCCTGTTTGCTTTTTTTGGCCGCCGCTGCACAATGAGCAGAAGATTTCAGCATATTATCTACAATGACACCTAGATGTTTTTATTGAGTGCTGACCCCCAAGGTGGACCCTAGTATCATGTAACTATGATTTGGATTATTCTTTACAATGTGCATCACCTTGCATTTGTCCATATTAAATTTCATCTGCCATTTGGATGCCCAGTCTTCCAATTTCCTAAGGTCTTCCTTCAATATTTCACAGTCTGCTAGTGTTTTAACAACCTTGAATAGTTTTGTATCATCTGCAAATTTAATCACCTTACTCGTCATTCCAATTTCCATGTCATTTATAAATATGTTGAATAGCACTGGTCCCAAAACAGATCCACTGTTCACCCTCCTCCATTGAGAGAAATGACCATTTAACCCTACCCTCTCTTTTCTGTCCAATAACCAATTCCTAATCCACACCAGAACTTTGCCTCCTTTCCCATGACTCTATAATTTTCTCATGAGAAACTTTATTAAAATCTTTCTGAAAATCTAGATACACTACATCAACCAGCTCACCGTTATCCACATGTATTATTCACGCTTTCAAAGAAATGAAGCAAATTGGTGAGGCAAGACTTCCCTTGGCTGAACCCATGCTGACTCTGTTCCATTAAACAATATTTGTCTACATGCTCTGTAATTTTATTCTTTATAATATGTTGAAACCCTCTGCTCAGTGTGCAGTGGTAGCTAGGAAAGCAAGTTGAATGTTAGGAATGTTTAGGAAAGGAATGGAAAACAAAAATGAGAATGTTATAATGCCTTTGAATCGCTCCATAGTGTGACTGCTCCTCAAATACTGTGTGTAATTCTGGTACAGAGAAGTGCGATGAAAATGGTAAAGGGGAAAGGCTAAAGCTGCTAGGGATCTTGAGCTTAGAGAAGAGCAACTGAGGGGAGATATGATAGAGGTGTATAAAATCAGTGCAATTTTTCTAGCAAAAAAGGTGCCGGTACTCAAATGCCAGGCACCCTTCAGGGTTGGGGTGATCACTGAGGGACTCACCCCACAATAGCCAGGCCCCCTTCAACCAGTCACAGAACCTATGACAAGGCAGAATTGGTGTGTTGAGCTTGAGCTCTTTCATTAAAACTTGTGGTCCATGGGTCAATTTTAGCAGATACTGGAAAAGGTGCCGGTACTTAGTACCCCCGAGTACCCCCTCAAAAAAAGCCCTGTATAAAATACTTACTGAAGTGGAACGGGTGAATTGCTTGTTTACTCTTTCCAATTAAGGGGCACACAATGATGCTACTAAGTAGTAAATTTAATACAAAATGGAGAAAATATTTCTTCACTCAATATGTAATTAAACTCTGGAATTCATTGCCAGAGAATGTAGAACCCTTTGCAGAATCACAATTAGCTA
This sequence comes from Microcaecilia unicolor, assembly GCF_901765095.1. Taxonomy (NCBI): domain Eukaryota; kingdom Metazoa; phylum Chordata; class Amphibia; order Gymnophiona; family Siphonopidae; genus Microcaecilia; species Microcaecilia unicolor. Next base: position 105,297,589 of record NC_044040.1, on the reverse strand, counting down.
AATATGATTCTTAGTTCATTCTGGAATTGACAAGGCATAAGTCTTGTATGACAGAGTTTTGTAATCTTATCCGTATCAAAATGCTTATTTTGAAAAGATGTTTTAAGAAAATAATCAAGCAAAAAATGATCAGACCATGGAATTGATGACATGTCAAGTGATCTAGATGCAAATCTATATTAGAACCAACTCTAACCTCCTCATACTAGGAGACATCAATTTACATCTTGAAGACTTCAATGCAAAGAACATACAAGAATTCAGGGAATTCTTCAATTTATGGGAATTTAATTGGATTAATACTCAAGCAACACATGTTAAAGGCCATACATTAGACCTTTTCACATACAAATTCTCGTCAGACCACACCTTCACAATAACAGACACATATTGGTCTGAAATACCATGGTCAGACTACTTTAAATTAAATATATCTATGCATTGGAGTATAAAAAATCTAATCCAGAAGCAGGAGCGACAAACTTTCACCACAAGGGGTCAAATCGATCCGGTAATTTTTTGGCAACAGTTCTATGTGAATGATTGGTCCACCCTAACTGATTCCAATCAATACCTTTTAAATTGGGATAACAGATACTAGATGCAATAGCACCATTACAAATAAAAACATCACAAAGACAAAATTCGCTTCCTTGGTTCAGCGATGAACTTAAAAAACTAAAAACTCAAACAAGAAGACTTGTACGCGCATGGAACAAAATGAACAAACGTTCACTGCGTGGAAATTAATGTTAAGGAAATACAAATATGCCATCAGACAGACTAAAAGATCATTCTACAAATCCAAAATTGGACCAAATTACAACGATTTACATAAACTATACCAAACTGTCCACAATCTATTAGATGTTACACGGTCACTTTAATCAACTCTGAAACCCCATCAGCGAATGATCTAGCCACTTACTTCAACCAAAAAAATCATCAAATTAAGATCCACCTTATCAACTAACTCTTCTAATTATGAAACTTTCATGGATTACTTAGACTCAATTACCGACGAATATCCTGCTGATCCAATATGGACAAACTTCATCTCCCTTACTGAGGATACAGTCACCCAAACAATCAACAGATTTACTAAATCACATTGTAAATTGGATATTTGCCCTAGCCATCTTATAAAATCTGCTCCTTGACGTTTCTTCACCGATCTTACCACCTATTTAAACCACATGTTCCAACATGGTTATTTTCCTGATGATAAAGGTAATATACTACTTACTCCAATCCCCAAAGATCAAAAGAAAAAATTAAACGACATAACTAACTATCGTCCAGTTGCATCCATCCCTCTAGTAGTCAAATTGATGGAAAGCCTAGTAACTAAACAACTTAATGATTACTTGAGTAAATTTTCAGTATTACATGTATCCCAATCCGGATTTCATGCCAATCACAGCACTGAAACAGTTCTTATTACACTTCTAACTAAATTCAAACAAATTATCGCAGCTGGCAATAACGTTCTACTCCTCCAATTCGACATGTCTAGTGTGTTTGACATGGTTAACCATAGAGTTCTATTAAACATCCTCAAATACTTTGGACTAGGTGGAAACGTATTGAATTGGTTCTACGAATTCCTAACTGTAAGACCTTATCAAGTGATATCCAAGTCGACTATATCCTCACCATGGAGACCTGGATGTTGAGTACCTCAAGGCTCGCCGCTTTCACCAGTTCTTTTTAATTTAATGATGTTACCACTAGCCAGATTATTATCCAATCAAGGCCTAAATCTGTATATTTACATGGACAATGTCACAATATACATTCCATTTAAGAGCAACGTATCAGAAATTACAGATAAAATTCATACCAGTTTCCAAATTATGAACTCATGGGCGGATGCCTTCCTACTTAAACTCAACGCAGAAAAAACCCAATGTCTTATCTTATCATCGCAGTTTAATAAGACTAATTACGCTAATATAAACACACCATCCCACACTCTCCCTGTTGCGAATAAATTGAAACTCCTGGGTGTTACTATTGATCGAAATCTCACCCTCGACAACCATGTGAAGAATGTGACAAAGAAAATGTTTTTTGCAATGTGGAAGCTAAAAAGAGTGAAGCCTTTTTTCCCAAGAGAAGTATTTTGTACGCTGATGCAATCATTAGTACTAAGCCACCTGGATTATTGTAACTCCATTTTTGCAGGATGCAAAGAAAAAATTATTAAGAAACTTCAGACTGCACAGAATACCGCAGCTAGACTCATATTCGGAAAGGTGAAATATGAGAGCACCAAACCCCTCAGAGAAAAATTGCATTGGCTTCCACTAAAAGATTGTATTGCTTTCAAAATTTGCACCTTAACCCATAAAATCATCCATGGAGAAGCTCCTCCATACATGTCAGACCTAATTGACTTACCGGCACGAAACATCAACAGTTCATCATGTACCTTCCTAAACCTCCACTACCCTAATTGTAGAGGACTCAAATACAAATCACTACATATATCTACCTTCACATACCTCTGCACAAAAGCATGGAACAAACTACCGAACACTATAAAAATAACACGTAACTTGACAGATTTCAGGAAATTATTGAAAACGCACTTGTTTGAAAAAACTTACAATAAGAATCCTCCTTAAGAACTTGATTATTCGGGTCAGCCAAGACATAGATCCAAGATGGCGACGGTTTAGGTAGCGTCAACGGACGCGCCTGAGACTCGGCCCAACCGAACGCTACTGAGAGCGCCTTACCTACCTTGCAGATGGGTAAGAGACGGGGTAAGACTCGGGAGGTTCCCTCCGTCCCGAGGGGAGTGCCCCAGCTTCAGCAGATGACGCTGGACCGATTCACGGTGGTGCCCGGTCCCATGTCGGCATCTACTCCTTCTGCTGGTGCCGACACTTTGGTGCAGGACAGCAGCATAGACGGGGCTTCCCTCAGCCCCGTCGAGCGTACGGCGCCCCCACAACCCGGAAGGGAGAACTTCCCAGCAAGCCCTGCTGTCTTGGCCCACGAAGGAGATCGAGAGGAGCAGGGAGGGAGTTTGTGGGAGAGGAGAGCTGGAAGCTTGGAAGAACCAGAGTTAACAGCTGCTCCTGTTGTCTCATCAAAGACTGTGAGTATCCTGGAACAAGCTTCTAAAGCCCCCCTACCGGCTTGTATTATGGGAGAGATAGAGAAACCTGCCGTAGTGACTTTGGAGTCACTTTGGGACTTGACTTCAAAGACCCAATCTGCACTACAAAATCTAATGCTGAGAAATATGGAGACAATAAAGGCCTTGTCAGAGACTGCGCTGATTCAGTTAAAATCTTGTGAAAGCCAAGCATCTGAAGTTAAAAAACTGTCTGAAAGACTGGAGAAAACTGAACTTATGGATCAAATTTTGATAAAAGACAAGAATTTTACCTTGAGGCACTTGGAATACCTGGATAACCAATCAAAGAGATTGACATTGCGATTTATTAATTTTCCGAGGTCCCCACTGGTTCTTCCAACGCAGATGGTTAAAAAATATCTACTGGAAGTCCTAGGCATGCCTGAGAATTCATTGCCCCCCTTAACTAGAGCTTATTATTTACAGACTGATGTTAGAACATCAGTGAATTTACAAGGGCAAGGTGCAATGAACCTCACCGCATTCCTGGAGTCTTGAGGTTATAACACAGAAACCTTTGCGTTGGAAATGGATAGAGATGCAGTCCTTAGACTCTCGTTAAGACACTTAGATTAGTTATTTATGGGATCAAAAGTGAGAGTTTTCCCGGATTTGTCCAGGGAAACTCAAAAAAGACGCAAAAGGTTTTTGTTGTTGCGCCCAAGAGCTTTGGCAATTGGGGCAAATTTCCTTTTGAGATTTCCCTGTATTTGTAGATTAATTTTGCAGTCTAAACAATATCAGTTTTTTGATCCAAAACAATTGGAAGATTTCCTTAAAAGCAGAGAAGAGGTCAATGTACAAGTCTAGTCACTTATGCAACGCTGTATAGCAGGCTTTGAGTAACTCACCTGGGAACGTAACTACCTATTTGATTTAAACTTTGTGAAATGTTTATTTAAGCAAAGGCATTTTCTAAATCTTTCTTGGATCATATCTATGATTATTGTGGTCGTTACTAAGGAATATCTATATAATGAATATTGTTTTTCTGCATTGTATGCTTTATTATTTCTTTTTTGTGTATTATCACTCATAAAAATTATGTTTGGTAAAAGCTTAAAAAAAGAATTAAAAAAAAAAAGAACTTGATTATTCTATAGCTAAATCAACCACCTACTGATCCCTCTGAATTGATTATATTAGCCATAGTATCATTATTGGTCATCATATGTTATTGTTTTTTTATTATGTGTTATGTGTTATGTAAATTATTCTACAGACATATCTTCCTTATTTCTTACATAGTAATATATCAATTTAGAAAAAACCTCTTACTCTGTTCATAACTGTATCTTTTGTAATATAATGTAAGCCACATTGAGCCTGCAAATAGGTGGGAAAATGTGGGGTACAAATGTAGCAAATAAATAAATAAATAAATAAACCATATAACCAGCCTGTAAAATCTAGTGCATGACCTTTAACATGAAAAGGGATTACCTGACCCAAATTACAATTTATTGATCACATAAACTGAAAAAAAGATCTAACATGTGGGCCATCTAAACAATCCAAATGCAGAATAATATTGTTACCACCCCTCTTGGCTGGACTGTAGTGATGTGCTCCCAGATACCTGATTGTTGTAGTCGTGGCGAATATCCAGGTAACACACACTCACAACCGAGGGAGTGGAACAAATAAACTAACCTCGCCCTTTACTCTCAAAGAATAAAGGAGGAAAAGAAGCTAAATTTAGGATTTGTTCCTGAACTGGAAGAACTGCACCTTCAGATTTGCAAATTATATTTTTCTTTATTGAATACAAATGCAAACAAATTTTCATTCAAATAAACTCAAATTCACAATTAGTGTGTGGCTTAATAGAACTGCAATAACATATTCAACATTCAATTGTAGGTTTACATGTATACCCTTAACTTTTTCTGTTTCTTTCAACAAAATCACCTAAAAAGGCAGAAAAGGACCTTTTCAGATAAATATTTAAATTGTCTTTTTATCAAAATCAGATATTTGTTTCTATATTCTTTCCTTGCTATTGATGTCAGAATTTGAGTCTTTATGGGTATGATGGATGTTTGTGCAAGGATCTAACTTGAACCCAGAACACTTAGGCAAGTCAGGAAAACATGGATTTTTTTATATTTGATGTTGTTCTGTTCTTTAGTTTTCCCTTAAAATGTTGTAAACCAAAAAAAACTATATGTCCTTCAACACCCTTTGCAAATGTCACTTAGCTGTGTTTGAATTGATTTAGGTGAGGTCTTTCTTGCTTGGAGCTCAGCTGGAAATCCAGCAGAGGATAATTCAAAGATCTCTTCTCTCTAAACCTCACTTATAAAGAAAATAACTGGGTGCAAAATCTTAAAACTCCCTGGGCTTGTTCAGGAACGGACTCCACTCTGGTGACAATTAATCAGTTCTCAATACTGTGGCCACACTCTCTAATTGAAATAAAATAAGTTAAAGGTTTTCTCACTACAAAACCTATTTCTCACTGTTGATTCCCTGTTCTAAATGCTCCAGCAGGCTTCGGCACTGCATTCAGAACCATCACACAGTACACAGTCCCTATTCCAATGATGTTTCAACATTTCATCTCACAAGCCCCACTCAAATACATAACATTACTCTGCATAGCTATCAGATCAATCTGGAGCATACAACACACTCATACAAAAGCAGAGTTTAATCTGCCACTTCAAACCTTGTTCTGCAATCAGAACATGTGCACAAAACACACCTTCCACACAGACATTGCCTAATAGCTTCTTTCTCCAAATAACAGATTCACCTCTCAGTCCTTCCTAAATCCTTACATACTTTTTTTCCTGACACCCTTATAGGCTTTCTCGTGTAGTACAATTCCCACCACAAATCAAAGCCTCTCTCACCCTAAAATGGTAAATCACTTATCTCTGGAAATTCAGTGCTATACCGGAACATTCATACTCACCTCAGCTCACTTTCAATATCAAAGTACCCTTTTTTCAATGTCACTGATTTCACTTTAAACTCATGAAATATACTTTACTTTTCTTAGATTTCACACACCAAGCCAACATTTTATTCACTCTCTCTCTCCATGTTCACAGCCCTTGTCTCTCTGCTCACTCAGCAGTCTCCCTGGCAACTCATCCCCCCTAGAGGATCATTTGACATCACTCTCTGATCTGTTTAGAATCTTGGCTGTCCCTTCCCCCCACATAAGTAAATGTAAAACTTCCTATATAGAGAGTTTCAAAATCAATTTTAACCTGGCTTGTACCCAAAACAGCAAGGAACATTTTATAGTACACTCCCCACCTAATCATGGGTTATTTCTTGAAAAATAAAACCATATTTAAGAAACATCTCACACTTTCTTCACCTAACTCTATTAATAATTTCCAAACTAACTTTAAACCTTTTTCCAGCCAGCAGCATCCACCAAAACCCTGGAACAGCCTCCCCAGAGCCCCAGGAAAAAAAACATTTAATATTTGTTACCATATATTACAATATCACCCAAAATGATCAGTCTATCATAATGGCTTATATAAAAAGACAACAATTCAAACAATTTACTTTGTGCATTAGTCCAACATCACAGTGGTCTATAGATTAATATAATACCCACAGAATATCCATCATCGGCATTCCCACTGCTTATTTCTGAGGTAAGCAGCATAAAATGTATTGAACTTTTTTGGGATCTTGTCAGGTATTTGTGACCTGGCTTGGCCACTGTTAGAAACAGGATGCTGGGCTTGATGGACCTTTGGTCTGTCATAGTGTGGCAATACTTATGAATGTGGTTTGCTTTTGCTGGATGGGAGAGAGGGGGCAAGGGGAGAAATGCCAGATGGGGAGGGAGGGGACAATGGGAAAAATGCCAGATGTTGAGAGAGGGAGTAAGGGGAGAAATGCAGATGTAGAGAGAAGGAGCAAGGGGACACATTCCAGATAGGGAGAGAGGGGGCAAGGGGAGATATGCTAGATGGGAAGAGAGGGGGAAGAGAAATGTCAGATGGGGATAGAGGGGTAAGAAAAGAAATTCTGGATGGACAGACAGGAGGCAAATACATTTTTCATGGGGATAAGTATGGTTTCTCTTGCATTTTCCCCATCTATCATCTGCAAATCGTTTTCTTTTCATGCTAATATCACCTTATATTTTTTTAGGAAGTCATAGAGGATTATGGTGTGCCCGGCAAGAGGAGGAAGAAATAATGGCCCAAACTGGGGGCATAGATGCCACTCAAAAGCAGAAACATACACTGAAATCCACCAAGAAAGAGCTTGAAGGTTTGGTGCATCATGTCCAGGAAGAGTTTGGCCACCTTTTTAAAAAGTCACGTCTCTCCATAGGCCAGAAAAATCAAATCTGGAAGAAGATAGTGGAGGAAGTGAGTGCCCTAGGTGTGTAGAAGTGCACTGTGGAATATTGCAAGCATTGGTGGCAAGATTTCTGGGGTCTTGTCAAATCCAAGACACGAAAGCAGTGGAAGCATGCGAAGGGTATGGGAGCCCTTGCTGTGCCTTGAATCTGACTCGCCTGGAGGAGGCTAACCAGCTTATAATCGAAAGAGAAAAACGCCTATGTTGTGACCCAAATCGGGAGATAGACGTTTATCTCCCCAAAACGAATAAATCGGTATAATCGAAAGCCGATTTTGGACGTTTTCAACTGCACTCCGTCGCGGATGCGGACAAAGTTGATGGGGGTGTGTCAGAGGTGTGGCGAAGGCGGAACTGGGGCGTGGTTATCGGCCGAACAGAGATGGGCGCATTTCACCGATAATGGAAAAAAAGTATGCGTTTGTAGCTAGAATTTAGGGCACTTTTCCTGGACTCTGTTTTTTCACGAATAAGGTCCCAAAAAGTGCCCTAAATGACCAGATGACCACCAGAGGGAATCGGGGATGACCTCGCCTGACTCCACCAGTGGTCACTAACCCCCTCCCATCACAACTTTTTATTTTCACCCTCAAATGTCATACCCACCTCCCTGGCAGCAGTATGCAGGTCCCTGGAGCAGTTGTTAGGGGGTGCAGTGGACTTCAGGCAGGTGGACCCAGGCCCATCCCCCCCTACCTGTTACAATTGTGCTGCTTAATGCTTAGTCGTCCAACCCCCCCAAACCCACTGTACCCACATGTAGGTGCCCCCCTTCACCCTTTAGAGCTATAGTAATGGTGTAGACTTGTGGGCAGTGGGTTTTGAGGGGGATTTGGGGGGCTCAACACACAAGGGAAGGGTGCTATGCACCTGGGAGCTCTTTAACCTTTTTTTTTGTTTTTGTAAAAGTGCTCCCTAGGGTGCCCGGTTGGTGTCCTGGCATGTGAGGGGGACCAGTGCACTACGAATCCTGGCCCCTCCCACGAACAAATGCCTTGGATTTATTCGTTTTTGAGCTGGGCGCTTTCATTTTCCATTATCACTGAAAAACAAAAACGCCCAGCTCACAAATTGTCGAATAAAACATGGACGTCTATTTTTTGCAAAAATACGGTTCGGTCCGCCCCTTCATGGACCCGTTCTTGGAGATAAACGCCCATGGACGTTTTCCTTCAATTATGCCCCTCTAAGTCATCCACCCTCAGCCACGAGCAGGTAGTGGAGGAGGCCATCGATGAAATGGAAGGTGACATAGGCGTAGACTGGGGGGGCGAGGGGGGGCAATGCCCCCCCAAACGACGATGAGGCGCCGCCACGCCATTAGTAAAAAAAAAAAAAAAAAAAAAAACACATGCACGCACGCGCTCCTCTCCATCCGCTTGGCTTCCCTGCTCTCTCTGTCTGCGTCCCGCCTTCCTCTGACGTCAGAGGAAGGTGGGACGCAGACAGAGAGGGCAGGGAAGCCAAGCGGAGTAGCGGACGGAGAGGAGCGTGTCCGTCTACCCCTCTCTCTTCCTCCCTCCCTCCCTCCGCCGCAGGCAGCAGTCTTTTCCAGCGTTCCTGGCAGCGGTAGCGATGTACACGCTGCCTTTGGCTCTGCCCCGAAGCCTTCTCTTCAAGTTCCTGTTCCCGCATAGGTGGGAACAGGAACTTGAAGAGAAGGCTTCCAGGGCAGACCGAAGGCAGCGTGTACATCGCTACCGCTGCCAGGAACGCTGAAAAAGCTGAAGACTGTTGCCTGCGGCGGAGGGAGGGAGGGAGGAAGGAAGAGAGGGGGTAAACGGAGTCACCATCTTGGACCTCGCGGGGGGGGGGGGGCAGAGGGAAGATGGATGGGACTGGGAGGGGTGGGGAGCAGAGGGAAGGAGCAGGAGATGAATGGGACTGGGAGGGGTGGGAAGCAGAGGGAAGGAGCAGGAGATGAATGGGACTGGGAGGGGTGGGAAGCAGAGGGAAGGAGCAAGAGATGGATGGGACTGGGAGGGGTGGGAAGGAGCAGGAGATGGATGGGACTGGGTGGGGTGGGAAGCAGAGGGAAGGAGCAAGAGATGGATGGGACTGGGAGGGGTGGGAAGCAGAGGGAAGGAGCAGGAGATGAATGGGACTGGGAGGGGTGGGAAGCAGAGGGAAGCAGCAGGAGATGGATGGGACTGGGAGGGGTGGGAAGGAGCAGGAGATGGATGGGACTTGGTGGGGTGGGAAGCAGAGGGAAGGAGCAGGAGATGGATGGGACTGGGAGGGGTGGGAAGCAGAGGGAAGGAGCAGGAGATGGATGGGACTGCGAGGGGTGGGGAGCAGAGGGAAGGAGCAAGAGATGGATGGGACTGCGAGGGGTGGGGAGCAGAGGGAAGGAGCAAGAGATGGATGGGCCTGCGAGGGGTGGGGAGCAGAGGGAAGGAGCAAGAGATGGATGGGACTGCGAGGGGTGGGGAGCAGAGGGAAGCCTACTGGAAAGAAGACACTGAATAAAACAGAAGACACTGGGACCAAAGCGAATAGAAAAACTAAATGATCAGACAACAAAGGTAGATAAAAGTATTTTATTCATAATTTATAAATTGAAATGTGTCAGCTTTTTGAAATGTGCATCTGTGATATTTTGCCTGTAAATTCAATTCCTTCCTCCACATTAGCATATTCATTTGCATATGTATATATGCAAATGATATGCTAATATGCTCCGCCCATTCTTTGCCCCCCCAAATGAAACAGTCAAACTACGCCTATGGAAGGTGAGTTGCTTTTGTCATGTGTGAAACAGGGTAGTACAGGTGAGTAGGTTGTGGTGAGGTGTGAAAACAATGGTGCACTGGTGGTCATGATCAAATTGCCTTGTGTTTTGCTTTGTAGGGGAACATCTGGAAGCTCCTACAGGGTTGCTAGGGCAAGGGGCCCCATGTACCAGCATAGAGGATGGTAACATGATGTGCCGTGGGGATGCTGGAATGGAACAGTAGTAGTGGTGATTGATGGTGGAACTACTGGTTGTTATTCAAATGGCTTTTGTTTGTTTTTCTAGGGGGATATCTGGCTGTCCACAGGGGGGTCAGTGCCTGTAGCACCATGTAGCAGCCAGGACAACCGAGAAGATGATGAGTACAGAAGGGGAACATGTGTGTTGTGGGGATCTTGAAATAGGGTAGCAGTGGTGTGTGTAGATTGATTGAAGATAAATGTTCACCCTTTCATTTTTTCCCACTAATGGGTGTGGCCATTAACACCCACACAGGATGGAGAGGATGAGGAGTCAGCGAAGGAAACCATGACCCGGCAGGTCATCGATGTAACCATGTCGTCTGCCATTGAGTCACATCATAATTGTCCTCTAGTTCCCTCTCCTACAGAGGCATGGCTGGATTGGTGCCAGCTATGGGAGAGGCAGGAGTGGAATGCAGGTGTCAACAGACTGCTGTCACAGGTGGCTGGTCATGTACAGCATTCCACAGATGCCTTATGCGAATAGGTGTGGCTTCTGTCTGACACACAGTGTGAGCAGCAGAATTTGGTGGGCAATGCTCTCTTGGAGGAGTTGCAGAGCTCCAACAAACATGTGGAGAACCATCTCCACGAGTTGCGCGAGCAACTAGAAAGGCATTCCCAGCAAGTCGAACATCATTTCCTGGAGCACCAGCAGCAAGCTGAAAGACATTTTCAGGAACAACAGCAGCAATAGGAAATAAATAGAGAGATCAAATATAATAATATCCTAGACTGCACCAACTTGACATTTCGCCCTTTAGATTGTAAGCTCCTTTGAGCAGGGACTGTCCTTTTTGTTGTTAAACTGTACAGTGCTGCGTAACCCTAGTAGCGCTTTAGAAATGTTAAGTAGTAGTAGTAGCAGCAGATGAAGATGCTCTTTCAGCACCTCTGCCAGGAGCTGAGGCACGAAGGCTTGTGGGATGACCTTGCAGGCAATTTCCATGGTGCAAATGTACATTTTCTTTCTCAGTTCCTCTATATTTCTGTCCCATTTGCACATATTCTTTCCCCCTAACCATTATGTGTTCTTCTAATTTGTGTTCTTTTTTTCCACCCTCATGTCCCAGCACTTCTCCCAAAAGTAAGCATCTCCTGTGCCTAGTATATTCATATTTTCCCCCCACCCATCCATTATGTGCACTTTTAACCCTTGTTACTTTTTTATCTTCACAGCCAGGACTACCAGCCTTCTTCCATTCCCACCCTCATGTCCCAGTCCTTCTCCCAATTGAAAGTATCTCCTGTACCTAGTATATTCATATTTTCCTCCACCCACCCATTACTGTATGTGTTCTTTTAATTGTGTCACATGTATGATTATCTTTCAGTTGGTGAGAGATTGTAATGGAAAAGTCTGTGCTCGCCATTGAGTTCTGCTTAAGTACGGTTATCATCCTATATAATAATTCTCACCTCCAACGTTCTATGCTTGGGACCGTGGCTCCCTGGCTGCAAGTGGTCTGCGAGGCAGACACGCACGGACATCACTGACGTCAACACAGCTGTGTGTGTTTTGTGTGTTTTTTGTGTGTGTGTGTTTGTGTGTTTTTGTGTGTGTGTGTGTGTGTTTGTGTGTGTGTGTGTGTGTGTTTGTGTGTGCATTTGCATTTGCGTGTGTGTTTATGTGTGTGTGTGTGTGTGTCATATTGTCTTTATTGAAACTTGCAACAAGACAAACCAAGCATACAAACAAGCGATAAAACAAGCAATAAAACCCGCTAACTAATACATAAATAAAACCTTACTGGCCAATACCCCCGCCCCTCAACAAACCCTCCCACTCAGGGAGGCTGAAACGAAAAACCCCTCCAATGCCTTGCCCACTGTAGTCCAGAACAATGCTCCTTCTCCCTCACTGCCAGCTGCTGGACAAAATGTACCACATCCCCTGCCACCTCCTGTACAGACAGCCACTTCCGATATAATGAAGCTTGGCAGCGTGCCTGCCACAGGAAGTAACAAAGGGCTGCAGCGATGATATACAGTGTCTCCCTACACCACCCCTTTCCTTTTGGAAACCCTCCATAGGCCCATTCTGCATAAGATAGCTGGTGGAAGAAAGGAATCCCTAATTGGCGGGCTACTGCCTGACAGACTTGTTGATTGAACGGGCACTTGAGGAGGAAGTGGTCCATTGTTTCATCCTCCGTCACGCACTCCCCCCTCGGGCACTTACGATCATTGCTGTTTCTATTTTTCATGTTAGCTCGAACATAAAGCCGGCTGTGGAAAGTCAGCCAGGCCATGTCCGCAATCTTCCGGGGGAGGCGTGATGAATTGAGGAAAGCCAGACCTTCCTCCTGTAGTGGACCTGGGCAGTCCCTCAAGGCTAGACGTGTTGAAAAGTGTGTCTGAATAATGCGGTGTTGTAGCTGCCTCCTGTCCTCCTTCTGGATTTCCTGTACTGTGATACCCCATCTCTTCACCAATCTCAACAGAGGTGAGATGTACTGTGGCAAGTATCCCGCCTTCCCTCGCAGGGGCATTGCCTGACCTCCCCTCACCCAATCCCTCAAGTACCGCTGAAGCCAGGAGGCCATGCAGTCTGCCCCAAGCCGGCCTCCCTTCCCGCAAGACCCCTCCCAGATTTTGTTGGAAAAAGAAACAACTAAAATGTACCACAGGGTTGACCATTCCCAACCCCCCCTCCCTTTTGGGCAAATAGGTCACCTCCCTCCGGATAATATTCATCCTGTTCCCCCATAGCTGTTGGAAAAACAAGCTGTATACTCTGGCATGTAACGATATAGGCAGTAAACAGACCTTGGATATGAACAGGAGAAGGGGTATCAGATAGGTCTTAATGACATGCAGTTTTTCCACAAACCGCAACTTATATGATTTCCACTGGGCCACCCTTTCCTCGACTCTCCCCAGCCCCTTCTCCCAGTTGATCGTATCATAGTCCTGTCTGCCTACCCAGAGACCCAGGATCCGTACTTCATCCCTTGCTACTGGGTACTGACTGGGAAGTTTGAAAGCTGGTCTGCCCTGTCCTACCCAAATTGCGGAGCTCTTTTCCTGGTTTATCTGGGCCCCCGCAGCCTGTGTGTATTCTGCCATCCAGGTCTGAACTCGCTCGGCTTCCTCCTTGCTACTGATTACTACTGTGACATCATCTGCGTAGGCGACACATCGCCATGTGTGTGAACCCAAAGAGATGCCCTCTAGTTGACCGCTAAACCCTCCACTCAACCTTCTGAGGAAAGGATCTAAGGAAAGGACGTACAGCAAGGGGCTGAGGGGACACCCCTGCCGTACCCCTGACCTCACTGCAAAGCTCTTGCCCACCCAACCATTTATTAGAGTGCTACTCCTTGCATTGCGATACAAAGTCTGGATCCACCCTATAAACTGGTCGGGTATCCCATAGCACCGAAGCACTAGCCATAGGTACTCCTGGGACACCCTGTCAAAAGCCTTAGACTGATCAAGGGTCAGCAAATACTTTCCCTTTGTCCCACCTTGACTCCTTTCCACTATTTCACGGATGGTACAAACTGCTTCCACTGCCCCTTTCCCCTTCACCGAGCAAAACTGTGCTGAGGACAAGAGACCACCCACTGCCCCAGCCAGGCGGTTGTAAATAATCCTGGCCATTATTTTCCTATCTACATTCAGAAGACTTATGGGTCTCCAGTTCTCGATAAGTTCCAGATTTCCCTTCTTTGCGAGGAGAACCAAAATAGAACACTGCTGTGAAGGGGCTAAACGCCCGTTCTGCAAACAATTATTAAAAATTGCAGCTAACACTGGAATCAGGACCACACGGAATTTTTTGTAGAACTCTGGGGTCAGCCCATCGGGACCCGGAGTTGTACGTGCTGATAGCGTATCAATAGCATCATCTACCTCTCCTGTGGTAATGGGCCTAAGCAGTTGTTCCATCTCCCCCTCCGAAACCTTTTCCAAGCCTGGGGCACTCTGCACGTATGATAGCATGAAGTTAGAAACCAAGCTCTCTTTCCCCCACAATTGGGTGTAAAACCGAATGACCCTGGCCTCGATTGAACGTTGGTTCGTCAATCGCTGCCCTGCTTCATCTCTCATAGCATAAATGACCTTGTGTCCTACTGCTACCTTGCAATTCTGGAAAGGATCCGGGGAATACCGATGCCCATATTCCCTTTCCAGAAGCAAAGCAGCGTATCGATCATATTGCAACAGCCTCAACTGGGCCTGCAAAGCTTCTATCTCTCCCTTCTCTAGATGGTTGGAGACCGCGTGGTCCAATTGCTTACGAAGACGACAGCACTGTGCCTGTAACCCCAGACTCTGCTTCCTGGCTAGGGACCGGAAAAGGGCCTTGACTCGCCCCTTTACCATGTCCCACCAGGCTCCCTTATCATCCATCACCTCCCATAGTGTTTCTTGGTCTGCTAAAAAACCCTCAAATATTTGTCTGTTTTCCTCTACTTCTAATAACTTTGCACTCAGTTTCCAAAATCCTGGGCCTTTCTGCGCCCCTTCGCATATTGTTAAGACTGTGGAAACTAAGGCATGATCTGAATATTCCGTCCATCTATTCGGCTGCCCCTGAAACTTAGCCAACCCGCCTACAAAGAGCCAGTCAATACGGCTCTCCGTGTCTCCCCTTCTAAAAGTGAACCCCTTCCCTCCCGCCACCTCCAGTCTTGCCTGTTTTACAATTGCTGCCAGCTGGAGGCTGTCATAACCCACCTGACGCCTGGACCCCTTTCTATCTGCTTGCTGTAAGACCATATTAAAGTCTCCTCCAAATACCACCAATTTGCTTGTATATAAATACGGTTTCACCCGGAGCAACAGCTGCTTGCGTTCCCAACTAATCTGGGGCCCATAAAAGTTAATGATTCGCACTGCTACCCCTCTAATGAAAACGTCTAAGACAACACACCTCCCTATCTCCACCTCTATTTCCCTCGTAATCTCCACTTCTCGGGTGGCAAAAAGAATAGCCACCCCTGCGCATCTTTCTTTGGCCAGAGACCAGAATGAGGGCCCCCCTTTCCAATCTCTCTTGGCCCGGTGCAGGAGCTGCAAAGAATCCAAATGAGTCTCCTGCAACAGGATGCAGTCTACCTTGCACTGGGTCAAATCGCTAAAGGCGACAAATCTAGTTCTCTCTGCCTTTATGCTGGCTACATTCAGAGTTGCAAAGATTAAGGACAAGGCAGCCATGGTTTATTTCTTAAATTTCTTACCCCTCCTCATCTCTTCACCGCAATCCCTCTTCACAGATATTCCTGCCCCCATCATTTCTTCAGGATCCTCTATAATTTCTTCTAATTCCAAATCCTCCCACTCTGAGTCATCTTCCCCGGCTTTCTTTCTACCCTTTTTTTTCTTGGTTTCCTCTGGACCAGCCCTTTCCCCTTTCATCCCTTCCTTACCCTCCTCTATTTCCTGCATGAGGCCCTTCGTTAAACTAGTAGGATGTGATGTTAGACTGGGGGGTAACACTGCTGGCTCCTCTCTGTTAAGTCTTTCAGATGATTCATTCCTTGCTCCCCTCCCCTCCCTCCTCTTCTCCTCCAAAACCTCCCTTTGGGGTGGATTCATCTCAAGATCACCCTCTCCTTCACCTGAAACCTGAAACACTGCATATCGATTACTCTGGCTCTTCTCCAGAATATCTGTTCTCCCCGCTCGGGCTAGCCCCCTCCCCTCCTTCCTCCGACCCCCCTTCCCTCCATGTTTCCCTACCAGGGTCCATGCTTCCCCTTCTTCTCCCCCCTTCTCCCCACCTCCTTCTTCCATCCTTTCACAAATACCCCTTCTTTGAATGTGATCCAAACCTGATGCCCTTTTCTCCCCCTTTCCCTTTCCCTTAGTGCCTGCCTCTGTATGAATAGTGGTATTTGATTTATCCATTAATCCCTTTAATGCTTCCCGCTTCTGTCCTTGTATCCTTGTAGTTTCTGCTTGTGCCCCTTCCTCCCCCCTCCTCTCTTCCTCTACCTGATTGTGCGATGCTTGTGGGCACTTGCTAAAAGGGTGCCCCAAGCCTCCACACAGGTTACAGCGTATGGTAGTGCAGTCGCTGGTGTCATGATCTGTACTACCACATCGCGAGCACTTTAACACTGTACATGACATGCTTAAGTGACGGAAAGATCCGCACCTGTAGCACTGTCTGGGTTGTCCTGCATAAAAGCATTGAATTCGATCCCTTCCAATGTATGCGGCTGAAGGTATATGTTGGGTGACATAGCCTGCCTGTTTTAATTTTACAAGGGCACTCCACCCCCCCGCCCACACACGACTCTGGTCTGGTATTTTGCTTAATGGGGTCCTAATTTCGGCATACCGTCCCAACCAGTATGACAGGTCTGCAGCCATAAGAGATTCATTACGTACCAAAATGGTAATCTGGACTGCGTCCTGTCTACTGATGGGGACAGCCTTAAAATCCACCCATCTACCCTGATGCTGCACCTCTGTGTACTTTTCCCAAAACAGGTCCAAACCTCGCCCTGTTAAGAAACTAATATCATATTCAGGGATTCCCACAGGGTGTATGCATGCATACAAATCTTCAGGGATAAAGCCAAGGGAGAATACCATTCTTAAAACAACCTCTCTAGGTGGTGCTACCCCTGTGCCCACCCAACGCAGCTGGACAACATTTCGACGTTTTGGGGTAACACCGCTCCCGGGACCCCGCAACGGACCAGAAAATGGATTTCCCCTTGTCTCCATGTCTGACTCCTGCCTCCCCTCCTCCTTCCCTGTCTCTGCCCCTCCTCCCCGTACTACTGCTGCAAAGGATAAAGGGGCTGATACCAGTATGCTCCCCCCTTCCCCACTCCCTTCCTGCCTTCCTCCCCTCCCCCTCTCTTCCCCTCCCTCCTCTCCCATGTCCACTAACCCCACTATGTTCAGTTCACTTGTGCTGTTTCTGTCTCTTCCCCCTCTGCAATATTCTACTTCCAGTCCTTTGCCAGTTGCTGCTGTTCCCAACCAGCACTCGTTCCCTTGCTCTGCAACTGTCCCACTCAGACCAGGTCTGGGATCTGTCTCCTCTTGTAGCTGACACTCTCCTCCATGCACTTTCTCTGTTTCTGACACTGTCATACTCAGTCTGAGTCTTGGCTCCGCCTCCTGGTGCAGCTGACACTCTCCTTCATGTACTCTCTCTGTATCTGGCACTGTCTTACTCAGTCTGGGTCTTGGCTCTGCCTCCTGGTGCAGCTGACACTCTCCTCCATGCTCTGTCTTACTGGGTCTGGGACTTGGCTCCGCCCCCTGGTGCAACTGACACTCTCCTTCATGTACTCTCTCTGTATCTGGCAATGTCTTACTCAGTCTGGGTCTTGGCTCCACCTCCTGGTGCAGCTGACACTCTCCTCCATGCCCTGTCTCACTCGATCTGGGTCTTGGCTCCGCCTCCTGGTGCAGCTGACACTCTCCACAATTCTCTCTCTCCTTTCTGGGACTCCTGCTTTGATGGGCATGAGTTTCTGAGAAGCTCCCTTCTGCTCTTTCTTCTTGTTTCTGAGTGGCAGAATCTATTGGGAGCCCCTGCCTGTCACTGAGCTTCCCCCATGATGTCATCAGCACTTCTGATTGAGATTGGATGGCAGCTCTTGGACAGCCCTGCTCAGAGGTCTGCCCTATCAATTCTGTCCATGAGTGACTGTGGTGTTCCCACGATGTTCCCGCCCTCTGTCCACCATATTTGCTCTCAGCTTCTTCCATCTCTTGTAGTACTCCACTACTCCATTCCTGTACTTTCCCATCCTCTTTAGTCTCTGTCTCCATCTGCAAAACCCCTTGTTTTTGCTCTACTTTCCCTCCCGTTGTTCCTGGTAACTTCTGTACTTGCTCAGTGTGTAGTGATTCTTCTCCTACCTCAGCATTCAAACTGTTCTGATTCTCCTCAGCATTCAAACTGTTCTGATTCTCCAGGCTGTCTTTCTTCTCTGTCTCTCCCAGCAAACCTGAGCTCTTCTCTGTGGGTTCGGCTATGCCCTGCCAGCTCTCTAAGTATAAGGGACGTTTTTGAATTTTTTTCAGTTTCATAGCTCTTTTGTGTTCCAAACTTGCCAGGCTCTCTTGCTGCATGCAGTGCTGGAGCCCCTCCTTATCCACAGTACCTGCCACAACTGGACTAGGAGCCTCTGTTCTACAAGGCTGGTAAGTGGATGGAGCACCTAGCTCTTGGGAATCCTGTAGGAAATAAAATACTGATGATAACTGGGAATTATTTGTGTCAGTCTTGTCTTTCCCTCCTTCTGGCTGCTGCTGTTTCTCTTCCCCTGCTGTCCCTTCCAGCATAGCCTCTGGGGTGTCTGGAACCACGGAGTCCTGTGTGTCTCTGGGTTCTGCTTCCTGCTGGATCTGGGACTGCGTCTGGGCCTGCTGCATGCGTTCCCTGTTCAGGAAAACCTCACGAAGGGGATTATCTCTGCAGTTCTTTAGTTTTTGCAGCTGCCTTTGTTTTGCTGTAAGCCGCTTCTGGAGTGCTTCAACTCCCTTAACATACTTGTCTCGTGGGCCAGTGGAAGCCAGGTTACACATAGTTTTTGCTAGCTTCAGCCGCTTCCTCAGTACCTCTATTTCACCTTCTACTCGATTCATTTTCTTCACTGATCTAATTACCTCTTCAGGAGTCATATGCTGGGCCTCTTTCTTCTGCCAGGCCCTAGGCCTGGATTCCTTCTCCTCCTCTTCTTCCTCACTAACGTCCTCTTCAGACTCTCCGCTATTCTCTTCCACCACCTCTCCTCTGATACTGGATGCAGAGAACCCTGCTCTGGAACCCGGGCCCTGCCTTCTTGCCCCCTGTTCTTCACCCAGCTTAGGAATGTTATGGCCAGGACTTACAGTCAGGGTGAGCTGGCTCCTCAGCAAGCGCTGCTGGGCTCTGGTCCTTCCTCCGTCCACAGGCCTGGGCTCTCCTGGTTCTCCTGGTTGCATGCTTGGGGCTTGGGTGGAGGAAGCCTCCCCTTCATAGTGTTTCTCAGCTCCAAGTGTGCTAGGCCTTTCAGCCTGGGGCCCTCCTGCAGGGGGGCCCCCTCCCCTCTGCATTGTTCAGCAGCCACAGGGTACAGCAGCTCTCCTTTCAGCACCTCTTCACCACAGGTCTGTACTCTGTGTGTGTGTGTGTGTTTATGTGTGTGTGTGTTTGTGTGTTTGCGTTTGTGTGTGTGTGTTTGTGTGTATGCATTTGTGTGTGTTTCTGTTTGCGTGTGTGTGTTTGTGTGTGTGTTTATGTGTGTGTGTGTGTTTGTGTGTGTGTGTTTGTGTGTGTGTGTTTATGTGTGTGTGTTTATGTGGGTATGTGTGTGTTTGTGTGTGTGTGTTTATGTGGGTATGTGTTTGTTTGTGTGTGTGTGTGTTGTGTGTGTTTGTGTGTGTGTGTTGTGTGTTTCTGTGTGTGTGTGTTTGTGTGTGTTTATGTGTGTGTTTGCGTTTGTGTGTGTGTTTATGTGTGTGTGTGTTTCTGTGTGTGTGTTTCTGTGTGTGTGTGTGTGTTTATGTGTGTGTGTTTGCAATTGTGTGTGTGTTTGTGTGTGTGTGTGTGTTTGTATGTGTGTGTGTGTGTGTTTGAGTGTGTGTGTGTGTGTTTGTGTGTGTGTGTTTTTTTTGTGTGTGTGTTTGTGTGTGTGTGTTTGCGTGTGCGTTTGTGTGTGCGTTTGTGTGTGCATTTGCATTTGCGTGTGTGTTTATGTGTGTGTGTGTGTGTTTATGTGTGTGTGTGTTTATGTGTGTGTTTGCGTTTGTGTGTTTGCGTTTGTGTGTTTGCGTTTCTGTGTGTTTGTGTGTATGCGTTTGTGTGTGTTTGTGTGTTTGCGTGTATGTGTGTTTGTGTGTATGCGTTTGTGTGTGTTTGTGTGTATGTGTGTTTGTGTGTGTGTTTATGTGTGTGTGTTTGTGTGTGTGTTTATGTTTGTGTGTGTGTTTGCATGTGTGTGTGTTTGTGTGTGTTTATATATTGTGTGTGTGTCTATGTGTGTGTGTTTATGTGTGTGTGTGTTTATGTGTGTGTGTGTGTTTGTGTGTGTGTCTATGTGTGTGTGTTTATGTGTGTGTGTGTGTGTGTTTGTGTGTGTGTTTATGTGTGTATGTGTTTGTGTGTGTATGTTTATGTGTGTGTATTTATGTGTGTGTGTGTTTATGTGTGTGCATGTGTGTTTGTGTGTGTGTGTTTGTGTGTTTCTGTGTGTGTGTGTTTATGTGTGTGTATTTGCGTTTGTGTGTGTGTTTATGTGTGTGTATCTGTTTGTGTGTGTGTGTTTGTGTGTTTCTGTGTGTGTGTGTTTGTGTGTTTGCGTGTGTGTGTGTTTGTGTGTGTGTGTTTATGTGTGTGTGTGTGTGTGTGTGTGACAGCATCCTGTCTCTCACCTATCTACCCCCATCCTGTTAGACTGTCACTGGAATGCTTTGATGTTTCACTTATATATACTGTCATCCACCAACATTTGCTTATTTCCGATCTGAAGAAGAAGGGCAATCTTCGAAAGCTAATCAAGAAATGTATTGTTATGTCCAATAAAAAAGGTATCATCTTATTTTCTTTTCCATGTTTTATTTTGTTTTATTTCTATTGATAACCAAGAGAGGGGAATTGGATCAAGTGAACAAAATGTAGGCTGCATCCCTGAAAGCATTATCAAAAGTGAGTGAAGGGAACAAAGACCATGAGAATAGACCAAGGAAGGAATCTGGCTGCTGTGATGAAAACAAACAGGACAGAGCTGAATCCTGTACAACTACTTGAGGAACCAGAGTAGAAAGGGATGGAAGTGATGAAGGGACAGGGGGAATGGTGCTAAGCAGTGAGTTTACAAGATCTTGAACTTTTGTAGAGAAATACTGCAAGATGACTTCAGCGGATAGACAAGGGACCTTATTAGGATTGTTGAGAGAACAAGTCAAGTTATGGAAAATGGAAAAAAAAGTTCCTTGGACAGGCTTGGAGCTTTCTTTATATGATTTGCGAAGTAAAGTGTCTTAGCTTTCCTTAATTAAAAATTATAGTCTCTGAGCTTGGATTTATAAACTAGATCATCCTCTGTCTTTGTTTTCTTTCACCTACACTCAGCTTTGCATAATTGTCTTTTTTTTGTAAATGTAGGCTACTGTGATACCATGATTTTTTTTATTAGAAGAAGGGGGGGACTCTAATTGGTTTCAAACAGAGGACATTGCTGAATGTAGGCAACATGTCTGTCATCAAGGCACAAGATATCAAAGTTTGGGGGAAAAGAAAAAAAGAGATGGGGATAAACTATGCAGGTCAACATAAGAGAGTTGTCTAGACAATTTTGAAAAGGTTTCTGTTGCACATGAGAGTAAAGTAAGACAGAAAAGTGAGGTCCTATCTGTGTTCTGTATCTGTGAAAGAGACCAGTTATTCTAATAGCATTGAATGTCTGAGTAGAACTGATCTGTACTAATCCAGTTTGTTTAGTAGGTATATTAAAGTTCTTATACTAATCCAGTTTAGTAGGTTAATATAAGTTCTTGTGTCTACTGCATTACCTTTTCCTAGGTAGGCCCTTGTTGTGTGATTTCTGGAAGTAAGTCTTATTATGGTACTAGTAAAAAAGGCCCGTTTCTGACACAAATGAAACGGGCGCTAGCAAGGTTTTCCTCAGAGTGTGTATGTTTGGGAGAGTGTATGTGAGAGTGACTGTTTGAGAGTCAGAGTGAAAGTGTGAGTGTGTGAGAGAGAGAGTGAGTGTGGGTGTGAGTGTGTTTGTGACAGAGTGTGTGTGTGAGAATGAGAGTGTGTGCAAGTGTGTATGTGAGACACAGTGTGAGAGAGAGTGTGTGTGTGTGGGCGAGAGAGAGAGTGTGTGTGAGACACAGATTCTCTGTGAGAGTGAGTGTATGAGACCAAGCGAGTGTGTGAGTGAGTGTGTGGCACATAGAGAGTGAATGTGATACAGTGTGAGATAGAGTGTGTGAGAGTGAGAGTCAGAAAGACATTGTATATGAGAGAGAGAGTGTGAGCCCTGCCCTCCCAATCCATGCCCATCTGTGCCCTGCCCCCTCCATTCATCCTTTTCCAGCAATTCCCCTCTCTCCCTGAGCCCTGCCCTCCCAATCCATGCCCATCCATGTTCCTCTGTCACCTGCCCCCTCCATTCATCCCTATCCAGCAATTCCCATCTGTCCCTGAGGCCTGCCCTGCAATCCATATCCATCCATGCCCATCTGTCCCCTCCATTCATCCCTATCCAGCAATTCCCCTCTCCCTGAGTCCTGCCCTTCCAATCCATGCTCCTCTGTCACCTGGCCCCTCCATTCATCCCTATCCAGCAATTCCCCTCTCTGCTTGAGGCCTGCCCTGCAATCCATATGCATCCATGGCCATCTGTGCCCTCCATTCATCTCTATCCAGCAATTCCCCTCTCTGCCTGAGGCCTGCCCTGCAATCCATATGCATCCATGCCCATCTGTGCCCTCCATTCATCCCTATCCAGCAATTCCCCTCTTCCTGAGTCCTGCCCTTCCAATCCATGCCCATCCATGCTCCTTTGTCACCTGGCCCCTCCATTCATCCCTATCCAGCAATTCCCCTCTCTCCTTGAGGCCTGCCCTGCAATCCATATCCATCCATGCCCATCTGTCCCCTGCATTTATCCCTTTCCAGCAATTCCCCTCTCTCCCTGAGCCCTGCCCTCCCAATCCATGCCCATCCATGCTCCTCTGTCCCCTGCCCCCTCCATTCATCCCTTTCCAGCAATTCCCCTCTCTCCCTGAGCCCTCCCCTCCCAATCCATGGCCATCCATGCTCCTCTGTCCCCTGCCGCCTGCATTCATCCTTTTCGAGCAAGTCCCCTCTCTCCCTTCCATGACCCCCCCTCGCATCCATGCTCCTCTCTCTCCCATGTCCCAGCCTGGCCCGCCCTCTTCTCCCCCCCCTTCGCATCCATGCTGTCATTTCTCCCGTGCCCTCCCGCTCCCATTGTTGTACTTTAGTGGCCACCCTCTTCTCTCCCCCCAACATGGTTGTTTTTTTTTTTCTTGTTTTTAAATTTACCTCCGTGGCGGTTCCGGCAGCGAAGCGTCAGGGAAGGAGGCGGTGCTCCCGACGTCTAGGTTTCCCTTCGCTGTGTTCCGCCTTCTTTTGACGTCATCCTTGACGTCAGAAGAAGGCGGAACACAGCGAAGGGAAGGCTAGACGTCGAGAGCACCGCCTCCTTCCCTGACGCTTCGCTGCCGAGCGATGCGATTGGTTGAGTGTCATTGCTCCGCCCTCGACGTCATCACGTTTGACGCGTGGACGGGGCAGACACAATGCGATCTCACCCCCTTCACTTAGAATGTTGGCTAACAGAGGCTTCATTAGAACGTTGGAGGTGCGTTTTATATAGAGAGATGGTACATTTGCTTTATTGGTCCTGCGGGACTTTAAGGTTTTGTGTTATTTCACATTATGCCTAATACCAGATTTTGGATTTGGAGTTAGCTCATGTCATTCTCAACTATAGCTCAATGTCGCTTACTGTTCCCATGGCCAACAGGAAAATGCTGGGAGTTAGGGCTGAGTGGAAGCCAAGTGTTAAAGTATCTCCATATAATTCCAGAATGCTAAAAATATTGTTTTGTTTAATATGTTGTATTATTGGGGTATGTTAATTTGATTTTTGAGGGGCATATAATTCCCTGGAATGTTTATAATACGATCAGTAACAGAGTTACTAGGTGTGTGGGGGGGGGGGGGGGGGGGGGGGAGAGATAGTTGTATTCAAAAGTATCCCCACTGCCCATTTACACAGGGCTGAATGTATCCTACTCCAAGGATTTTAAATTGGACCACCACACCCCACATTGCCAGGCCAGGCTAACACCTTAGCCCTGCCTCATTTTAGCCTTCCCAAACATCTGAATCACTGACCGCCTTTGAGGGTTGACACAGAGAATCTGAATCACAGACCACTTATGAGGGTCTCAAATATTGCAGGGTCTAGGAGGGATGTGTAAGGGGTTCACGGCTGGAAATGAAGGGTGGGGGTGTTGTGGGAGTAGAAAACACAGGGTGTTAGTTGACTGGGGAGAGGGCAGGTAGCAAGTATGGATGCAGAAGAATTGCAGACACAGACCTGGGTGGACAGAAACAGCAATCAGGATCACAGACTCTTTTTCCACTCTCTCGTGATCAGTAGCACTTGCACACACTTTCATTCTCACACACACTTTCTCTCTCTCTCTCTCACAGACACACTCGCACATTCACTCTCTCTCTCACACACAGTCACTCTCACATACACTCTGTCAAACATACACACTCCGAGGAAAACCTTGCTAGCGCCCGTTTCATTTGTGTCAGAAACGGGCCTTTTTTACTAGTAAAAATATAAAAAGCAAATTTTAACAACTAATCTCCATAGGCTTTTCCACTTAGTTTTAAAAGCTTTGTACCACAGCATTAACAGATAGAATCTAACAGGCACTGCAGGATCTAGTTTAGTATTAAGGGGGAATAAAAAAAGAGAGAGAGAGCGAAAAGCAAGCAGGACCTAGTTTAGTATTAAGGGGGGAAATACGAAGAGAGACAGAGAGAAAAGCAAGCATCATTAACTAGTTGCTGTGGAGGGGCATAATCGAAAGGTCGTCCAAGTACGAATTAGGATGCCCTCACGAAGTCGAGCAAAATAAGGTAGGTATAATCGAAAACTAATATGGACGTCCTTAGACATTCGATTATCGCAGTTCAAAATGCCCAAATAACGGCCGGACAAAGGGTAGTAAAAAGGGCGCCCTTAGACATTCGATTATTGCAGTTGAAAACGACCAAATCTGGGCCATAGAAACTATAGTAAAAAGAATGTACCTAGTTGTTCCGCAAGTACAGTGCATGCAGTTCCGGACATCCAGGTATGGGAAATATGAGGAACCTTCGGTGGGCCTGCATGATCCTTTGGCAGTTCTGTGAGGAACACGTCCTTGATTCCTGTATTTGACGCTTCTCATATTTCCCGTACCTGGATGTCCGGAACTGCATGCACTGTACTTGCGGAACATGCAGCTATATGCATATTGGGTATATCTGAAGAGGTTCGCATTCTTCATACTGATCTATATAAGGAAAGCTCCGCACGCATCATTCAAATAAGGGCCCTCACACATGACAACCATTCATGCACGTCACGGACGTCTACGCTTACAGCGTCCACATGCTCACTCGTCCATATATGGGATGCTGATCCATTTATGGACCTGTGCACGAAACCATGTCCCTTACGCATGGCCGTCCATATAAGGCGACGCCATGTTTGCTATCGGTTATTCACTGAGAAACATGGAGGTCCAAAGAGAGCCCAACTACAGTGAGGCAGAGAACCTGCTGCTTGTACAGCTGTGCCTCAGGAACCGCCACAGGCTCTTCCTCCACCACCACCACCTGCCCCCTAGGATAGACTCTATTAGAGCCTGGTCCCACATCAGGGACAGGCTGGAAAGGTAAGTGTTTTCTTCCCACCCCCCCTGGCTATCAGGTCCCCCTCCTGTAGCTACACATATAAGAGCTCCGTCATCAATGTAAGCACTAACTTGAGTCTGCATTCAAGGATAATGAGTAATATGTGTACATGCACAATCATTAATAAAATGTATGTACTAGAAAGGAAAACCATTCCCACATCCCTACAATAATACATACAAACGGTACTCTCTGGCCTCATGGCCACCTCAATGACATCACCTGTACCAATGGAATGTCCCCCACCCCCCCACCCCCAATCAGTGTTGCGCGTCTTTGCTATTTGATTCCCAAATGAATTTGTGTGCTGAAGGCAAGAAGGGCCACCCCCTGACTCCTGCTCTACAAACTTATATCTTGTAGAAGATTCGGGATTCACAGGGACCTGGAGTCCCTCCGGAGGAGGTTCCGGCGTGTGAGGCGGGAGAGCCCTGAAATAATCAGGGCAGTGCGACGGCGCATGAGGGCTCAACGTACGTATTAAAAACAGGACACCTGTACTCATGTGTAAATGTCGTTATTTAAGAATGCAAATGTCCTGTACAATATGATGTCCCATGTGGGTAATAGCCAACTAGTAAGTCATAACACCTCTGTCCCAGATCAATGCCTGAGGTTGCAGCTGCCCTCCCATGAGTATGGCTGCAACTTCCAAGTAACCTCATCTGAGATGAATGAGATGACATGCCTCATTTCTGTATCCCCCTTTCTGGGGTGGGTGGGTACTGGTCCTGCCTGAGGTCCTACTCTTAGTATTGCATGTCATTGCCTCATATGAAAGTTATGTGCTAACCCCCCCCCCCCCCCCCCCACACACACACACACACAAAAACAATACAAAGAACAAAAACAGGTCAGCCAACCCTAGTCACAAATCATAATGCAAACATGCTGGTGACCAATGAGTGTGGTCTGCCAACATATCCTATCCTGTGTGTTCTGTGTCAGACCAGCTTCCAAGGTTCCCTGTCATGTCATATCATGCATCTCACACCCCATGGGTGTAGCCCAGGGCTCACCACACCTTTCCCCATCCCCTGCCTCATGCCACCCAGCTCCTGCACTATGCAAGCCATGTTGGATGTGCTGCTCTCAACCACAATCCTTTTACTTACACAGGGCGCCAGCAGCAGCAGGAGGAGGTGGTGGCCGAGGAGGGCCAGGAGGAGGTCAAGGAGGAGGCCGTGATAGAGGAGGCTGTGATAGAGGAGGCCCCACCACCTGCAGCCCCATCCCCTTCCCCATCTCCATCCCCACCCCAATCCCCTTCCCCACCCCATCCTCTGACCCATCCTTTTCCCCAGCTCCATCCTCTTCCCCAGCTCCATCCCCTTCCCCAGCTCCATCCCCTGCTCCAGCCCCAGCCCTGCGCCTCCTGCAGCAGCTGGTAGATGGCCAGAACCAGTTGCTGCAGGAGGTCGCAGCCATAAGGCAGGGTAATGAGCAGCTCCACAGGCCACTGAGGGTGCTTGTGGTGCTGCTCATTACCCTGCTACAAAGGGCATTGCAAAGAGGGCATGGCCATCCTTGAAAGACTTTGGTGGGTGGGTGGGTGGGTTGGTTGGGGGAAGTTGTAAAGAGTGTTGTTAAACATACATGTTATATATTTAATATAACAGGGTGTGTGTGTCTCTACCTTGTGCACTACATATTATCAAATGCTGGTGTTGATGTGAGAGGAGGCAGCAATATGGATTGCATGACATGTGAACTGTGAAAAAGGAAATGTGGTACATATCGGTGATAAGTGTGGCCATACAGAAGCCCACCTGTTCATTCCAACCTGCATGTCTGTATGAGCGCGGGGGGGGGGGGGGGGGGGGGGGGGAGGCGGGAGAGGGAGGCTGGGTGGCCATTTCTGTTGAGGAACAGAAATGGCCATCCAGCCTCTCTCCCCCCTTACCATTGAACCCCACAGCACAGAGTGGTGTAAATAATAGATTTGTTGTCTAGCACTAGTGATCTGCCAAGTAGAAACTTGCAGATAACCCTAGGTAGTGCATAGACGATGTTTACTCTATAATCACCAGACACCCTTACCCACAACCACACCACATTGGTGGGGGCCATGAAGGAGCTACAAACAGCTGGGTCATCTTTTCACATTGAGGAATGGTATATAGTGCTGAGGAGAAAAGGGAAAACAATGGTAAAAGCATTAGATGGATGTTTACTTCATCACAATTGCAATATAATACAACAGGTACGGAAGGGCACAGAAATATATATGTTTCTAGCTATTTAGATTATAGCTTGCTCAATAGTAGCTCAAGGTGAGTAACATTCAGGTGTTCTGGATATTTCTCAGTCCCAAGAGGGCTCTAAGTGTACACCTGAAGCTTTTGGGGATAAGTGACTTGGTCAAGATCCCAAGGAGCAGCAGTGGGATTTGCACCCACAACCTTTGGATTGCAAGACCAGTGCTCTAACCACTAGGCCACTGCAGCCACCAGGTTGAAGCCACCTGCAGGTAATTTGGGTTAGGAACTATAACCACAAACCCTCTCCCTCATCATGACTTAAGGGCTCAGTAGACAGTACCTGTGGCCACCTTGAAAATAGTGTGCAGGCTACATGTTAGAAATGTTGATGTCCCCTAACTATGGATGATTGTAGGGCTGTGTTCAATAATGTGGTAAAGACATTCATTGCATATTCTTCCCCCCCTTCCCCTCCCAGCAACCTTGAGAATGGGTGGGCACATTATAAATGGGGACTGGGGTTCACCACATAAAGAAGGATGGAACCTACCAGTAAGCGGTACAGCAGCTCCAACGCCTGCAGCACAGCATTGAGGACCTATGGCACAACCACACAGTACAGCCCTGATGGTCTCCATCACTGCTCCAAACACTGCATAGCAACCAGCAACCTGGTGAAAATAGAGGTCAGAGTTGAATGCAGAGTACATACAATGAATGGAGAGTCCTTGATCATGAGCAGAAAGAGAAGAGGTGGCTGAGAAGTATGAGCATACCTTGAACTTGTGTTTCAAGATTGTGTACATTATTGGTGTGTCTTCTTTGCATCTCCTGGACCAGTAGCTCGATTTGCGGCTCTGTGAAATGACCCTTACCGGTGGGTGCTGGCTTTGGTGCCATTGTACCAATCTCTTCACTCCCACAGACTGGCTGCTACAACCATGCAGACAGAATGGGAGACAGTCAAGGGAGGTGGAAGACTGGAAACGGAAGTGGGGGTGGGTGAGGGCAACCTTCAAATAAGAACCCCCCAAAAGAAACCGGTGTACAAAAGCATACAGTGCCAAAAACAAAGGTTACTATAAGTGAAGCTAAAACACTTTGAAATAATGTAAAGAAAAACTGCAAAGGTGCAAGCACAGAGAATGCCATTTTAAAGGGCCATCAATAAAGGGAATACAGCTGGGGACGCCCATAGTTCTCTACCCATAATCGAAATCACGCGGCCCAAATCGCTAGAGCAGCTGGACACATTTAGGAAATTTGTGCATAACTGAAATTAGTCCGCCCATCTAAGGCCCGCCTATCCCGTTCCTACATGGGCGTCCCTGCCGATTATTTAGATGCCCCTCTCCGTATTTTCAAAACCCCATTGGTACAATGCCGCCACGCCAGTCCCTGACCCGGAAGGGTAATTTCACTGATGGTGAAGTCGAGCTACTGGTGCAGGAGATCAAGCGAAGAAACAGCAATCTATTCTCTCCCACAGGCCAGAGGCTGGCTGCAACTACAAAGCAGCGTGAATAGGAGGTGGTAAGGGACCGGCTGAATGCAGTCTTCCATTCTGGGAGAGACGTCGAAGACTGCAAACGCAAGTGGCGCAAGCTGAGGCGGGATGTGAGGAGGAAGGCTGGTGGCAACCCCCCAGCAGATGACACCACCAACCTCACCCCCGTGGAGCGCATGATTCACGGCCTCTTACCCCAGGAGGGCATCCACTGGATCGGCTCCCTTGACACCTCTGCACAGCCTGAGGGCTCAGGTAGGTTGACCATTATGAAGCTGGGGTATCTGTTGTACTGCAGTACGTGTTACACAAGTGGGGGGCAGGAGGAGGGAGGTGGGGAGTGGGGGGCAGGAGGAGGGAGGTGGGGGAGGAGTGTCAGCAATGTGTGTCTCTGACTGTCTTCATATCTAAACTAAAAGCCCACCTTTATGATGCTGTGTTTACCTCCTAACCACTACTCACTTGGTCAGTACCCTTACTCACTATCCCCACGTTAGTAATTCCCTTACCTCTTACTTGTCCTGTCTGTGTCTCTTAATTAGATTGGAAGCTCTATTTGATTAGTAGTAGTAGTAGTGTGTGTAGGTTACTACTGTTTCACAGCTGTGGGGCCCTTCCCCACTCCCTCCTCTTTTCCCATCACCAAACTCTGCATATTTCCTTCCCACACCTCTGTGCACTAGTCACTGTGAGCCACATGCATGAAACTTAAGGAGCCAGTAACCTGGTTCATAAAGCAGTTCTAGGCAGTCTAGCAAGTCAGTAGTAAAACAAGACATTTATTTTAGTTACATTTGTACCCCGTGCTTTCCCACTCATGGCAGGCTCAATGCGGCTTATATGGGGCAATGGAGGGTTAAGTGACTTGCCCAGAGTCACAAGGAGCTGCCTGTGCCTGAAGTGGGAATTGAACTCAATTCCTCAGTTCCCCAGGACCAAAATCCACCACCCTAACCACTAGGCCACTCCTCCACTCCAACCTGCTCAAATGTCCCTCACTTTAACACATATACAACAAACAGCTTGTCCACAATTTGTGAGCAGTATCCTTCTCTTGGCTCTCTGTCCACCACCTCTACCCAGCTGCCTGTGGGGCTCTCTTTCACATCGGTGCCAATCCCATTCCTCCTCATCATCTCTTTTCTGGGTCATCAAGCGTGGGCCAATGTATATGAATGCTGAAAGACAAAAGTGGGTTATTTTCACCAACACACTTCCTCCCCTTGTACTATACAGGTGATGACTCTGATGAGGCTGGTCCTAGTGGCCTGCAGTCCCAGCAAAGCGGTACAGCAGCAGTAGAGGCTCAACTTCCACCACCTGCAGAAGCAGCAGTAGAGGCTCTACCTCCACCACCACCTCCACCAGCAGCAGCAGCAGCAGCAGCAGCAGCATTAGAGGCTGTCCCTCCACCACCTGTAGCCTTTGCTGATGAAGAGGATGCAGAAAGGGGGGCAGCTCCTCACCAGCCATCCAGCCAGAAGAGGCAACTACTGCGCATGGCCACTCAATTGCTGCGGCACAATGTGCACATCGAGGAGTACCGCCGCCAGAAATTACAGCTTCTGCGGGAAGCACTCCAGGCGCAGCGGGAAGCCCACAGGAAGCACTCCAGGCGCAGCAGGAAACCCACCAGGAAGCACTCCAGGTGCAGCGGGAAGCACACCAGGAAGTGCTCCAGGCCCAACATGCTATGCTCCAGCAACTCCAGCAGCTAGAGCATAGCATCGAGGGCCTGTGCCCTGGCCTCACAGCACGTACTCCAGCCATGAGGCAGCACCAAGAACTGGTGTCCACTTCCTCCAGTGGCCAGCAACCACCGGCTAAGAGGAAGACCTTGATATCATCCGCCTCCCCAGCCACTGGTGCAGCACCCACCACACTGGCTCCCCTTCTGGGTCCTGTGCCCAGGTTACAGCCCACAAGGTGGCCGGACTTCCACAGGGCAGCCGCGGCAGCAGGATGCTGTGTGGAGACAGAGGAGGACAGTGGGAGAGCCATCAGAGGAGTCTGAACAGACTTCCCCTGCAGCACCAGCTGCAAAGGAACACAGTGGGAGGGATAGGAGGGGACGGGGAAAGTGATGGGACATGGCGGAAGGTGAAGGTTGGTGGGAGGGGGGGTGGGGTGGTGGTGGTGGTGGTGGTGTTATGTAAATACTTATGTGATTGATAGAAATAAATGTCAACTTACTCTCACAGAAAACATGTTTCGATGAGTCTTTGTCTGGCTCTGACCCCCAGCTGGTGAGCAGTGAGCTCTGCTCTGTGGGCGGGAGGTGGAGGGGGCTCCTGATCCTGCTAATATGGGGCCTGCTCCTCTGGGAGGGCCTGTCCTCTGCGCAGGGCCAAATTGTGTAACATGCAGCAGGCCACGAAGATCTTGGCCACCTTTTGGGCTGTACAGGAGCTCTCCTCCACAACGGTCCAGACAGCGGAAACGGTTCTTCAGTAGTCCAAAGGTCCGCTCAATGATCCTTCGGGCGCTCCGATGTCTGGTGTTGTATGTCTCTTCTGACCCTGGTTGTGGGTTCACCACGGGGGTCATGAGCCAAGTCCTTTGTGGGTAGCCTCGGTCACCTTTGGGGAGAAGCAGAATGAGAAAGATGAGTGTGTATTGTTTGGAGCGGGTACCTTGTGGGGGGGGGGGGGGTGAGAATAGTGGGTTGTGGAGTGAGCTAGAGGAAGACAGTGCTGAGGGTTGCCCAGTGGAGGAGGTATAGTTTGGGTAGATACATGCTGCACTTACCTAGTAACCATCCACCGGTGATCTCCCCTTGCTCAAACCTCCGGAAGATGCCCGACTGCTGCAGTACATATGCATCATGGGTCGAACCAGGGTAGCGGGCACACACATCTATGATCTCCCCCTGGGCATCACACACCACTTGCATGTTCATCGTGTGAAATGCTTTTCGGTTTCTGTAAGTGGCCTCTCGTGCCCGGGGGGGGGGGGGGGGGGGGGGGGGTTCTCAATGCAACATGTCTGCAGTCAATCACACCTATGACTGAGGGGAAGTGAGATACAGCATAGAAGGCAGCCATGTTGTTGTGCAGGGCCTGGGGGGCAGTGGCATACCTAGGGTAGTTGACACTAGGGGCCGGTCATTTTTTAACACCCCCCTCCAAAATCCAGTACTAGGCATACTGAGAATACAAAACACTCAGGACCTATAGAGCAATTCTACCATACCATAAGCAGTCATTTCTATGAGTCACACAAGGAAAAAGAAAGCATCTTAAACACTACAGTGAGCACTAGAACATCAATTCACCTATTGTAAAACAAAACCAGACAGAATAGTACAGATCGTCCATAGGCGCCCCGTATAAGAGGCTTGGGGAGGCTAAGCCTCCCCAGCCCGCCACTGCCCCGCCGCCACCGCCGCCGCCCGCCGTACCTTTAAATATTATATTTTTGCTGGAGTCACGGGCAGCGCCGGCATTGAAGGCATCAGCAGGCTCATCGCGGTTCCAGCAGCCTTCCCTCGCAAGTCGGATGATGGCTCCGCCCTCTTCTGACGTATTTCCTGTTTCTACGAGGGCGGAGCCATCATCCGACTTGCGAGGGAAGGCTGCTGGAACCGCGATGAGCCTGCTGATGCCTTCAATGCCGGCGCTGCCCACGACTCCAGCAAAAATATAATATTTAAAGGTACGGGGGGGGGGGGGCAGGAAGGAAACTAGGGCAGACGGGAGAGGAGAGGAGGGTTGCTGCACATGGTGGAAGAAGGGGAGAGGAGAGGGCAGGGGAGAGGAGGGTTGCTGGACATGGGTGGATGGAGGGAAGGAAGGGGAGAGGAGGGTTGCTGGACATGGGTGGATGGAGGGAAGGGGAGAGGAGGGTTGCTGCACATGGTGGATGAAGGGGAGAGGAAAGGGCAGGGGAGAGGAGGGTTGCTGGACATGGGTGGATGGAGGGGAGGGGAGAGGAGGGTTGCTGGACATGGAGGGGGAGGGAGGAGTGATGAAGGAGATGAGATGACGGAAAAGGAAGAGAGTAGAAAAACTGCACATGGATGAAAAAAAATAGGCAAAAGCTGGATCCACTGGACAGTCAAGTTTGAGGAGGACCCAGGTTTTACTTACGGATGTAGGACAAGAAATGAAGAAGAAAGGCGGAAAGTAAACAAATAAATGGAAAGGAAGCCCTGGAAACGGAGTTAAGAGGACAGATAGCAGCAGAATGGGATACTTGGCCAGCACAATCAGAAAAACAAAGTCACCAGACAACAAAGGTAGAAAAGATCATTTTATTTTCATTATACTGTTTGGAATATGTCCACTTTGAGAATTAGGTGTTCAACATTAAAAGTTTATTTACTTATTTATGACATTTTATCCCACATTAAACATGACTTAGGATGTTTTGTGGCTCTACATGAGAATTGTGATATTATGATCCCTTGTTTCAATATTGTTGACGGTCTGCATTTTCCGTATGGGTGGTATATTGGTGTATTAGGTTCTGCCCAGTGTAATATTTTTGGTACAGTAAGGTTCAGAGTGTGTTTTTGCACAAAGTTGTGCATAATGTTTTGCAGTTGAGCGATTGTGGTTAGTATATGCTTTGAGCAACCACTTTATTCTTTGACATATGATACATAACTAATATCTAAATTTAATAAAAGGTATTAATTGTGACATTTATTTTTATTTATTGTTTTTCTGTGTGTGATCAGACAATTATGGATTTAAGCTCCACCCCTGGCCCCACCCCTAACCCCGCCCCCTTTAGCCTCCCCAAACAGTTGGGCCACCAACCGCCTATGAGATCGTCAATCCTGCACAGTCAATGCCAACTGAAAGTCATGTCTTTTTCACAAACACAGATACACCCTAATCCACTATAGAACAAGTAATCATAAACTTTCTATTTAGACAAAAATTAAACTGAACCCCCAAGATGCCAGACTCTGCATACAATGCAACACCACAGAAACAGAAAATGTCCCCTAGTACTGTGCAAAATATAAAGACAACAGATGTAAATTTGAAAAAAACTAACAAATACCAATCACCACTTTATAAGTTAACAAATAGAAATAAAACAAATATAGAAAATAAAATACCATTTTATTGGACTAATACATTTAGCTGTCAAAGGCCAAAACCTTCTTCCTCAGGTCAATACAGTATAGTGTGTTACAGTGTCCTATCCTGACCTGAGGAAGGGGGTTTTGTTCTCCAAATGTTAGTCAAAATTTATTAAAATTAGTCCAATAAAAAGATTACCTTATTTACATGTTCTATTATAAACATTTATTAACACAGCTACAATACTACTTTATCCTAAAGCAAAAAAAAATAAAAATATATATTTTATTTACAGTTTGTTGTCTCTGGTTTCTGCTTTCCTCATCTTCTTTTCACTGTCTTCCTTCCATCCAGCATCCGTCTTCGTTCTTTCTCTGCCATCCAGTGTCTGCCCTCTCTGCTGTCCCCTCTATCCAATGTCTGCCCTCTCTCCATGCCCCTTCCATTCACTGTCTGCCCTCTCTCTCTCCCCCTTCCATTCACTGTCTGTCCTCCCTCTCCCCCCCCCTATACATCCAGGGTCTGCCCTCCCTCTCCCCCCATCCATCCAGGGTCTGCCCTCCCCTCTCCCTCTCCATCCATCCAGGGTCTGCCCTCCCCTCTCCCCCCCCCCATCCATCCATCCATCCATCCATCCATCCATCCATCGTCTGTCCCCTCTCTCTCTGCCCCTTTTTTCAGCCCCCAGTTCCAGCCCTCTTATCCCACCTGCCCCTAGTTCGAGCCCCAGCCCACATCTCCCACTTGCCCCCCTTTTCAGCCCCACTATCCCACCAGTCCGCAGTTTCAGCCCCAGCCCTTTTCTCTCACTAGTCCTGAGCTTCAGCCCCAGCCACTTCTCCCTGTCCCCTTTTCAGCCCCCAGCCCCCCCCCCCCAGTTTCAGCCCCTGCCCCTTTTCAGCCCCCAGTTCCAGTACTAGCCCCCTTATCCCACCTACCCTCCTTTTCAGACCCCAGTTCCAGCCCCCTTCATCCACATGCCTTGCATTAGGGACCCCTTTTCAGCCCCAGACCCATTTTCCCACCAGCCCCAGGCATGGCTCCCATTTTTTCGCATGGCCCCTTCCCCACCCCACCCCCTTCTCCCCACTCATCCCCTTCTCCCCTCTTCTCCCATCTGACATCCCCCTCCCCACCCCAGTCCCCTTCTCCCATCTGAGACCCCCCTCTCCACATCCCCTTCTCCCATGTGAGACCCCCCTTCTCCCCACCCCAGTCCCCTTCTCCCCTCTTCTCCCATCTGAGACCCCCCTCCCCACATCCCCTTCTCCCATCTGAGACCCCCACCCCTTTCTCTCCACCCCAGTCCCCTTCTCCCCTCTTCTCCTATCTGAGATCCCAGTCCCCTTCTCCCCTCTTCTCCCATCTGAGACCCCCTCCCCACCCCAGTCCCCTTCTCCCATCTGAGGCCCCCCTCCCCAGTCCCCTTCTCCCATCTAAGCCCCCCCCCCAACCCGACCCACCTACCACCTTCGTGGAGAGACAACAGCCCTCGTCTCCTGCCTTCACCCTGCCTTTAAAGAAAAATCTGAAAAGCGGCATAGCAGGCAGTGCTTCGCGTCTGCCCTGCTTGTAAAAGAAAACAGCAAATCTCCTCGTCGATGTCGCGTTGGGTCTTTCCTCACTGGATCCCGCCCTCGCAGAAATAGGAAGTTACCTCAGAGGAGGGCGGGACCCAGTGAGGAAAGACCCGACGCGACGTCGACGAGGAGATTTGCTGCTTTCTTTTGCAAGCAGGGTAGACGCGAAGCGCTGCCTGGTTGTAAAAGGTTTTTTCAGATTTTTCTTTAAAGGCACAGGATGGAGGCAGGAGATGAGGGCTGACAGCTGCAGCGCCAAAGGAGCAGGGAACACCCCCCCCCACCCACCCACTGACACCCGGGGCGGACCGCCCCCCCCCCCCCTTGGTAAGCCACTGCTGGGGGGTGCTGGGGAAAGTTATGTAGTGAGAGGTGTGGGTAAGGAAAGCATCCAGGAACTGGGTGAGACAGTTTGAAATAGCCTGAGTGAGACCTGTGTTAACAGCTAATACAGACTGGTGGTGTGGGGTCTGAACACTCGGGGCGAGTACCTCCTGCGGTGTGTGGCCTCTTTCTCCAACATGCAAGCCGCCAGTGAATTAAGTGCATCCATTTCCCCACCAGTGCAAGTAGTAGTAGTAGTCAAACAACAGCACCACCCAGAAGCTCACTCCCACCACACCCTCTGGCCACTCACTCGCTAAACACTGGGAGGCAGATGCACTAAAGCTTAATGAGCCTTTAATGACCCTCCAATGAGGAAAATTTGATCCGTTGCATGCATCAAAGGGCTTTTACCGAGGAAGCCAGCAGCTAACGAAAACGGAATGGAGATGAGCAATTAGTGTGAAAACCCCATTGAAATGACATGCACTAACCTTTTCCGATTGCCTTTACGCAGGAAAAAGGCAGGAAATCTAACGAGAGGTCTGGACCTCTCGTTAGGACAGCTCTGTGCCAGGAAAAATAGTAAAGTGAAAAAACAAACAAACTGTGAGCCATTCCCAGCGCATTAGCAGAGCTAATAGCACTGTGATTGGTCAAAAGGAAACTGAAAGGCACAATCCATAAACAGAAGCCTCTACAAGCCCCAAGGAGTTCAAAAATATTTTTTTTCCAGGCATGCATCCCCGTCCTCAGACTGCAAACAAAACACAAGCACATGGCTCCCAAATCAAAACAAAAATTAAAAAAAGGGTCGGGAGGGGGCAAAGGCGCTCGTCAGGAGCGTCCTGTATGGCCGTCCTTGCCCCCCCCCCACCCGTGGTCGCCGTTCCCCCCTGCCCCACTTCCCCCTGCATTCTAAATTAAAAAGCAAGAAGAAAAGCAAACGTACCTTTAGCAGCCCCGGCCCCCCTCCCTTCCTCACTACTCTGTCTCCCCTCAGCTCCGCCTCCCGACATCCTCCGCCCTGTGCCCCGCCCCCTCTTGGGGTTGTCGCCGCCATTCCCCTCCTCCATCGGGCCCCCCTCCCTCTTACCGGGACCGTGCAGCGCCTCTCTCCTCTGTCCGAAGGCACTGCACGGGCAAGAAGAAAGCTGATGCCTGCCTTCGCACAGCTTCGGTCGCACGTCTCTCTCCTCCTGCGCCCGCCCCTGTCTGACGTCAGTAACCTACACTCGACGGAAGCGGCACTTTCAAAAGTCTGCAATGACCTGTTCCTTGCCAAATCCAAAGGTCACTACTCCATCCTTATCCTCCTCGACCTATCCGCCGCTTTTGACACTGTCAATCATAACTTACTTCTTGCCACACTGTCCTCACTCGGGTTCCAGGGCTCTGTCCTCTCCTGGTTCTCCTCTTATCTCTCCCACCGTACCTTCAGAGTACATTCTCAGGGTTCTTCCTCCACCCCCATCCCGCTCGCTGTTGGAGTTCCTCAGGGATCCGTCCTTGGACCCCTTCTTTTCTCAATCTACACCTCCTCCCTGGGTTCTCTAATCTCCTCCCATGGGTTCCAATATCATCTTTATGCTGATGAAACCCAGCTTTATCTCTCCACACCAGACATCACTGCAGAAACCCAGGCTAAAGTATCGGCCTGCTTAGCCGATATTGCGACCTGGATGTCCAACCGCCACTTGAAACTGAACATGGCCAAGACTGAGCTTATTGTCTTCCTTACCAAACCCACTTGTCCTCTCCCTCCACTCTCTATCTCTGTCGATAACACCCCCATTGTTCCCGTCTCATCTGCCCGCAACCTCGGGGTCATCTTTGACTCCTCCCTCTCTTTCTCTGCGCATATCCAGCAGATAGGCAGGACCTGTCGCTTCTTCTTCTATAACATCAGCAAAATTTGCCCCTTCCTGTCTGAGCACCCCACCCGAACTCTCATCCATTTTCTCATTACCTCTCGCCTTGACTACTGCAACCTACT
This sequence comes from Microcaecilia unicolor, assembly GCF_901765095.1. Taxonomy (NCBI): domain Eukaryota; kingdom Metazoa; phylum Chordata; class Amphibia; order Gymnophiona; family Siphonopidae; genus Microcaecilia; species Microcaecilia unicolor. Next base: position 105,259,050 of record NC_044040.1, on the reverse strand, counting down.
CCTCACTGGCCTCCCACTTTGCCATCTATCCCCCCTTCAGTCCGTTCAAAACTCTGCTGCACGTCTTATCTTCCGCCTGAACCGGTACACTCAAATCACCCCTCTCCTCAAGTCACTTCACTGGCTTCCGATCAGGTACCACATACAGTTTAAGCTTCTCCTTTTAACCTACAAATGTACTCGATCTACAGCCCCTCCCTACCTCTCTACCCTCATCTTCCCTTACATTCCTACCCTTAACCTCCGTTCTCAAGATAAATCCCTCCTGTCGGTAACCTTCTCCACCACCGCCAACTCCAGGCTCCGCCCTTTCTGCCTCGCCTCACCCCATGCCTGGAACAAACTCCCTGAGCCTATATGCCAGGCCCCCTCCCTGCCCATCTTCAAAGCCTTGCTAAAAGCCCACCTCTTCAATGTCACCTTCGGCACCTAACCACCATACCTCTATTCAGGAAATCTGGTCTGCCCCTACTTGACATTTCGCCCATTAGATTGTAAGCTCCTTGGAGCAGGGACTGTCCTTTTTTTTTTAATCTGTACAGCGCTGCGTAACCCTAGTAGCGCTCTAGAAATGTTAAGTAGTAGTAGTAGTAGTAGGTGAACAGGTAAAACACAAACGAGGCAAGTGAGGGTGAAAACGTTCCGACTAGGGCACACAGACAAAGGTAACAGGTACTCAACACACTCAGCTTTCTCTCCAACCAACAATTCAGCTCTCCCAACAATGATCTCGCCACTCTCCAACTCCACACAATCGCTAATGGGTCTAAAAACGATTTCCACCTTAATCTGGTCGCTTTTATTTCGGGTCTAACCAATGACGCCCATGTTCCCGCCCATGCAAAACCATTTCACTATCTGTTATATATTGGAGGCGGCCATCTCGTAATGCCGTCCCTAACATGCTCGCGACACGCCCCTTGTTAGGGCGTCCATAGCTGGGCGTACGCGCTGAGAGGGCACTGAAAGTCCTCTTTCTATTATTAATTTTGGGCGCCCTTTGCTCATCGAGATGTCTATATGGCTTTTGGGTCCAAATCTGGGCGCCCATCACTTTCGAAAATAAGGCAGATAGTGTACAAACCCTTTTCCCATAGTTTTAAACTGAAATTTTCTCTAGAAATAGGCATTTTTCCCATAGTTTTAAACTGAAACCTTTTCTAGAAGTAGAAACTAAACAGCCAAAAACTCTTGTTCTAAAAGGCAGTTATTTTCTGTTCCTTGGCTGCTGGAGAGGTAGAGATGAGATGAGAGTGGTGATATGAGTATATCGGTCCAGGCGGAAGATAAGACGTGCAGCAGAGTTCTGAACGGACTGTAGGGGGGATAGATGGCAAAGTGGGAGGCCAGTGAGGAGTAGGTTGCAGTAGTCAAGGCGAGAGGTAATGAGAGAGTGGATGAGAGTTCGGGTGGTGCGCTCAGAGAGCAAAGGGCGAATTTTGCTAATGTTATAGCAGGGGCGTTTCTGCGTGGGGCCACAGGGGCCTGGGCCCCCGCAGATTTCGCCCTGGCCCCCCTCCCGCCGCCAACCCTCCCCCGCTAATGTTGTTTACCTTTGCTGGCGGGGGACCCCAACCCCCGCCAGCCGAGGTCCGCTTCCGCCTGCTTTTAAAAATAATTCTTCAGCTGGCGGGGGACCCCAACCCCCGCCAGCCGCCGAGGTCTTCAAAGTTCTTGTTCGTCGTCCTCCATGGCCGTGCTGTACCCTGTTGATTCGGAGTCTGTCTGACGTCGCACCACGTTGTATGCGCGTACAACGTGGTGCGACGTCAGACAGACTCCGAATCAGCAGCGTACAGCATGGCCATGGAGGAGGACGACGTACAAGAACTTTGAAGACCTCGGCGGCTGGCGGGGGTTGGGGTCCCCCGCCAGCTGAAGAATTATTTTTAAAAGCAGGCGGAAGCGGACCTCGGCTGGCGGGGGTTGGGGTCCCCGCCAGCAAAGGTAAACAACGTCAGCGGGGGAGGGTTGGCGGCGGGAGAGGAGGTGGAGCGAGTCGTTGGTGGCAGGGGGGGGCTCTGGCAATGGCGGGGGGGGGTCGGTGGTGCCGGGGGGGGGGGGCTAAATGTGCCCCCTCCCTCTGGCCCTGGCCCCCCCTACTGCCAGAGTCCAGATACGCCCCTGTGTTATAGAGGAAGAAGCGACAGGTCTTGGCTGTCTGCTGGATATGCACAGAGAAGGAGAGGGAGGAGTCGAAGATGACTCCGAGGTTGCGGGCAGATGAGACGGGGACGATGAGGGTGTTATCAACTGAGATAGAGAGTGAAGAGAGGAGAAGTGGATTTGGGTGGAAAGACGATAAGCTTAGTCTTGGCCATGTTTAGTTTCAGGTGGCGGTTGGACATCCAGGCAGCAATGTCGGATATGCAGGCCGATACTTTGGCCTGGGTTTCTGCACTGATGTCTGGTGTGGAGAGATAAAGCTGGGTGTCGTCAGCATAAAGATGATATTGGAAACCATGAGATGAGTTCAGGGAGCCCAGGGAAGAGGTGTAGATTGAAAAAAGAAGGGGTCGAAGGACAGATCCCTGAGGAACTCCAACAGAGAGCGGGATGGGGGTGGAGGAAGAGCCATGAGAATGTACTCTGAAGGTACGGTGGGAGAGATAAGAGGAGAACTAGGAGGACAGAGCCCTGGAACCCAAATGAGGACAGTGTGGTAAGAAGTAAATTGTGATTGACAGTGTCAAAAGTGGCGGATAGGTCGAGGAGGATGAGGATGGAGTAGTGACCTTTGGATTTGGCAAGGAACAGGTCATTGCAGACTTTAGATAGTGCTGTTTCTGTCGAGTGTAGGGGACGAAAGCCGGATTGAAGTGGATCGAGGATGGCATGAGAGGAGAGAAAATCAAGGCAATGGCTGTGAACTACGCGTTCAAGTATCTTGGAGAGGAAGGCTAGGAGGGAAATGGGGCGGTAGTTGGAGGGACAGGTAGGGTCTAGTGATGGTTTTTTGAGGAGTGGTGTGACTACAGCATGCTTGAAGGTGTCAGGGACAGTTGCAGTGGAGAGAGAGAGGTTGAGGATATGACAGATGGGGGGTGACAGTAGGAGAGATGGTGTTAAGTAAGTTGGTGGGGATGGGGTCTGAGGAACAGGTGGTGCATTTTGAGGAGGAAAGAAGATGGGCGGTTTCCTCTTCGGTGATGTCAGAAAAAGAGGAGAAGGAGGCCTGGGTTGGTTGGTTGAGGGAGTGGGTTATAGGGTGAAGAGGAGGAGATGGTTTGGTGGTGAATTCGAGGTTGATCTTCTGCACCTTGTCGCGGAAGTAGTCAGCCAGTGATTGAGGGGAGAGTGAGGGGGGGGGGGGGGTGGGAGCGGAGGGCACTTTGAGGAGGGAGTTAAGGGTGGCGAAGAGACAACGAGGGTTAGGGCTGAGGGAATTAGTCAATTGGGTGTAATAGTCCTGTTTGACGAGGAATAGGGAGGACTGGAAGGAGGATAGCATGAATTTGTAGTGAATGAAATCAGTATGGGTGCGAGATTTCCTCCAGAGGCATTCAGCCGATCGGGCACAGGAGCGAAGGTATCGGGTGCAAGGGGTTAGCCAGGGCTGGGGATTAGTACGCCTTGTGGGACGGGAGATGGATGGTGCAAGGGCATCCAGAGCAGAGGAGTGAGTGGCATTGTAAGTGGAGACAGCCTTGTCAACAGACTCGGAGGACATGATGGAAGGGAGGAGATCAGAAATTCTGGAGGATAAGATGGGAGGGTCAACAGCCTGGAGATTCCTGGAAGTAGTGGTTAGTGTTGGGCGGGACTGAGGGGGAGGGTGATGAAGTGTGAAGGTGATCAGATGATGGTCAGAGAGAGGAAGAGCTGAGGCGCAGAAATTGGAGGGTGAGCAGGTAGAGGAGAGGACGAGGTCAAGACAGTGGCCAGATTGGTGAGTAGGGGCGATGGAGCTCAGTTGGAGGTTGAAGGAGGAGGTTAGAGTGAGGAACTGAGAAGTGTATGAGTCGGATGGGTTATCAGTGTGTATATTAATGTCTCCAAGAATGAGGGATGGGGATGAGGGCTCAAGAAAAACGGAGAGCCAGACATCGAAGTCAGTTAGGAAGGAAGAGAGGGACTTATCAGGGGGGGCAGTAAATGACTGCAACTCTGAGTGGCAGCAGGTAGAATAGACGGATGGAGTGAACTTCAAAGGATGAGAAGCAGTGAGACTGTGGTAGGAGGAGAGGTTGAAAACTGCCGGAGGGCGAAAGTAGTAACCCGACGTCGCTACCACGGCCAACTGGGCGGGCAGAATGGGAGAAAAGATAACCTCCATGGCATAGGGCTGCGACAGAGGCAGAGTCGTCAGGGGTGAGCCACGTTTCAGTTAGGGCGAGCAGTTGAAGGGAACGGGAGATGAAGAGATCATGGGTGAAGGGAAGTTTGTTGCAGACCGAGCGGGCATTCCACAGGGCATACAAGAAGGGGAGGGAGGGAGAGAGGGAGGAGGGGAATAGAGAAGAGATTGGAGACATCATGGAAACGTTTGCATGGATGAGACGAGGACAGGTGTGGGTGACCTGGGTTGGGATTGATGTCTCCCGCGGATAGCAGGAGAAGGAGCAACAGAGTGCGGAGGAGGGTGGGGGAGGTAGGGCAACGAAGGCGACAAAGACGGGATGCGCTTAAGAGGAATGGGGAAGGGTTCATGGCAGGAAGGAGGTGTTGAAGGTTGAGAGCTAGGAAGGAGGAGGAGGACAGTAGAGATGGTGAGGTGGTGGGGGATGGGGGACGGGGGTGGGTAGGGTATTGCAGTAGTGAGCAGGACGGGAGGGGACATGGATGGGCAGTGAGTTTGTGCGGTATACAGTGGTGGGGGGAGGGAGAAAAGATTGGGAAGGGACAGGGTAAGGAAGAGAATGTGTAAGGGGGCCATAAGTAGTGACTGAGGTGTTTACAGGTGCATATGTAATGACTGAGGTGTTAAGCTTCAAAGAGCCTGTTTAAAAGAGGCCCCTTAGATTCAAAACTATATAAAGAGGAAAGGTCCCACTGAACTTTCTTTCTGAGAAGTTCTGAGAGAAGAGGACATTTCTCTGGTAAGTGAACGCTACTTTGCTTTGTGCTTTGGGAACTTAAAGATTGGGGTTTAAAGGAGGAATTGTAGGTTAGTGTTAGGCAAAATAAAAATATAAAAAGCAAATTTTAACAACTAATCTCCATAGGCTTTTCCACTTAGTTTTAAGAGCTTTGTACCACAGCATTAACAGATAGAATCTAACAGGCACTGCAGGATCTAGTTTAGTATTAAGGGGGAATAAAAAGAGAGAGAGAGAGAGGGAAAAGCAAGCAGGACCTAGTTTAGTATTAAGGGGGGAATACGAAGAGAGACAGAGAGAAAAGCAAGCATCATTAACTAGTTGCAGTAGTGTACAAACCCTTTTCCCATAGTTTTAAACTGAAATTTTCTCTAGAAATAGGCATTTTCCCATAGTTTTAAACTGAAACCTTTTCTAGAAGTAGAAACTAAACAGCCAAAAACTCATATTCTAAAAGGCAGTTATATTCTGTTCCTTGGCTGCTGGAGAGGTAGCTCATGCAGCGACCTCAATTAAGTGTTGAATAAGGTGTGGGGAAGTAGAATACTTGCATTGGTTGCTGAGTCAGCTTCAAAGAGCCTGTTTAAAAGGGGCCCCTTAGATTCAAAGCTATATAAAGAGGAAAGGTCCCACTGAACTTTTTTTCTGAGAAGTTCCGAGAGAAGAGGACATTTCTCTGGTAAGTGAATGCTACTTTGATTTGTGCTTTGGGAACTTAAAGAATGGGGTTTAAAGGAGGAATTGTAGGTTAGTGTTAGGCAAAATAAAAATATAAAAAGCAAATTTTAACAACTAATCTCCATAGGCTTTGCCACTTAGTTTTAAAAGTTTAGTACCACAGCATTAACAGATAGAAACTAACAGGCACTGCAGGATCTAGTTAAGTCTTCCCACACACCCTCCCCAACACCCACCCACCCCTAGGACAACTCTTCAATTATAGTCAGTTATTGTAATTAGGGTAGTAAGCAAGGAGTGCTCTTACAGAGTTTTAAATACATTTCATTACCATCTAAGAAGGAAACACTAAATAAATCATACAATATACTATATAAACTAAAAGACACTTTTATATTAGGCTAATATCCCTAATACTGTAGCAAGTTTTAAATTATTGAAAAACTCAAAAACACTAAGATAGAGTCAGCAGTCCAGCTGCGAGAGGGGTGCTATGCAGCCTTTTGCATTGAAACACTAAATAAATCACACAATATATCATATAAACTAAGAAACATTTTCATTTTAGGCTAATATTCTTAATACTTTAGCAAGTTTTAAATTATTGAAAAACTCAAAAATACTATGATGGAGTCAGCAGTCCAGCTGCGAGAGGGGTGCTATCCAGTCTTTTGCATTGAATGTCACATGTATGATTATCTCCCAGTTGGTGAGATGTCATATGTGTGTGCCCGATGCAAAGAGCTCCTAGCTCTTAGAGAACGTGTCCGTTCTCTTGAGGCTGGAGCAGCAGACTTGGTGGAGCTGAGGGAGACAGAGTGGTACATAGAGGAGACCTACAGGGATGTTGTAGAGAAGTCCCACCTCCAGTCTGGTAGCCCTTCTGCTACCTTGGAGGAGGGAGGTCTCCTATAAGGAGAGCATCACCCTGGTGAAGTAGGAAGTACTCCTGTAGCCAGGACCTGCCCACCAGGGGATGTACTATCCTCTCGCATCGAGGATATGTCTCCAAGTGCTGCCCGGGAGGGAAAGGTTAGGACAGCTGTTATAGTTGGTGATTCGATCAGTAGGCATATAGATAGCTGGGTGGCTGGTGGACGTGAGGATCGCCTGGTGACTTGCCTGCCTGGTGCGAAGGTGGCGGACCTCACGCGTCACCTAGATAGGATTTTAGATAGTGCTGGGGAGGAGTCTGCTGTCTTGGTACATGTGGGTACCAATGACATGGAAAATGTGGGAGAGAGGTTCTGGAAGCCAAATTTAGGCTCTTAGGTAGAAAGCTCAAATCCAGATCCTCTAGGGTAGCATTTTCTGAAATGTTACCTGTTCTACGCGCAGCGCCAAAGAGACAGGCAAAGCTCCAGAGTCTCAATGCGTGGATGAGACAGTGGTGCAGGGAGGAGGGTTTTCGATTTGTTAGGAACTGTGGAAGGGGGAGCCTATTCCAAAAGGATGGGCTCCACCTTAACCAGGGTGGGACCAGGCTGCTGGCATCGGCATTTAAAAACATAGTAACATAGTAGATGACGGCAGAAAAAGACCTGCACGGTCCATCCAGTCTGCCCAACAAGATAAACTCATATGTGCTACTTTTTGTGTATACCTTATGTTGATTTGTACCTGTCCTTTTTAGGGCACAGACCGTATAAGTCTGCCCAGCACTATACCCGCCTCCCAACCACTAGCCCCACCTCCTACCACCGGTTCTGGCACAGACCGTATAAGTCTGCCCAGCACTATCCCCATCTCCCAACCACCAGTCCTGCCTCCCACCACCAGCTCTGGCACAGACCGTATAAGTCTGCCCAGCACCATCTCCGCCTCCCGCCACCGGCTCTGTCACCCAATCTCGGCTAAGCTCCTTAGGATCCATTCCTTCTGAACAAGATTCCTTTATGTTTATCCCACGCATGTTTGAATTCCGTTACCGTTTTCATTTCCACCACCTCCCGTGGGAGGGCATTCCAAGCATCCACTACTCTCTCTGTGAAAAAATACTTCCTGACATGTTTCTTGAGTCTGCCCCCTTTCAATCTCATTTCATGTCCTCTCGTTCTACTGCCTTCGCATCTCTGGAAAAGGTTCGTTTGCGGATTAATACCTTTCAAATATTTGAACATCTGTATCATATCACCCCTGTTTCTCCTTTCCTCCAGAGTATACATGTTCAGGTCAGCAAGTCTCTCCTCATACGTCTTGTAACGCAAATCCCTTACCATTCTCGTAGCTTTTCTTTGCACCGCTTCAATTCATTTTACATTCTTAGCAAGATACGGCCTCCAAAACTGAACACAATACTCTAGGTGGGGCCTCAGCAACAATTTACCCCACTTTCTTCTGCTGGTCACACCTCTCTCTATACAGCCTAACAAACTTCTAGCTACGGCCACCACCTTGTCACACTGTTTCGTCACCTTTAAATCCTCAGATACTATCACCCCAAGATCCCTCTCCCCATCCGTACCTATCAGACTCTCCCTGCCTAACACATACGTCTGTCGTGGATTTCTATTCCCTATGTGCATCACTTTGCATTTCTTCGCATTGAATTTTAATTGCCAAACCTTAGACCATTCTTCTAGCTTCTGTAGGTCCTTTTTCATGTTTTCCACTCCCTCCGGGGTGTCCACTCTGTTACAGATCTTAGTATCATCCACAAATAGGCAAACTTTACCTTCTAACCCTTCAGCAATGTCACTCACAAATATATTGAACAGAATCGGCCCTAGCACCGATCCTTTTCAAAAGGAGATAGAGCAGCTTTTAAACTAGAAATGGGGGAAAGGCCGACAGTCGCTCAAAAGCGCATGGTTCAGGGTAAGGTATCTTGCAAGGATACCTCACAAACAGGGAAGATAGGGTTTCTGGATAGTGAGATTGCGCAACAGACCGTGGTATGCCAGGTGTCCTTAAATACAACTAAAGATCAGACAAAAGATGGCAAATCAATAGTGTCAAGTACAAAGCATTATGCAAATAGGAACAACAAACATACTCTGAAATGTCTATATGCAAATGCTAGGGGTCTAAGAAATAAGATGGGAGAGTTGGAATATATTGCACTAAATGAAAAATTGGATATAATAGGCATTACTGAGACCTGGAGGAAGGAGGATAACCAGTGGGACACTGTCATACCGGGGTACAAAGTATATCGTAGTGATATGGTGGACCGGACTAGTGGAGGGGTAGCATTGTATATTAAAGAGACCCTTGACTCAGATAGATTACAAATTCAGCAGGACACAAATCACACCTTTGAATCATTGTGGGTTGAAATTCCATGTATAAAATGGAAAAGGACGGTGATAGGAGTATACTACCGTCCACCTCGACAGGATGAGCAGGTAGATGCAGAAATGATAAAAGAAATCAGAGACGCAAACAAAATGGTCAATGTGATAATAATGGGTGACTTCTATTATCCAAATATAGACTGGGTAAATGTAAAATCGGGACATGCTAGAGAGGTACAATTCCTTGATGAAATCAAGGACAGCTTTATGGAGCAGCTGGTGCAGGAGCCGACGAGAGAAGGAAAAATTCTAGACTTGGTCCTTAATGGAGCACATGATCTGGTGAGGGACGTTATGGTACTGGGGCTGCTTGATAACAGTGATCCTAATATGATCAGTTTTGATATCAACCTTGAAGTAACTATACACAGGAATTCAAAAACATTAGTGTTTAACTTTAAAAAAGGAGACTATGATAAAATGAGAAGAAAGGTTAAAAAAAAACTTAGGGGGGCAACTGAGAGGGCAAAAACTGTACAATAGGCATGGACGCTGTTCAAAAATACCATCCTGGAGGCCCAGGCCAAACATATTCCACGAATTAGAAAAGAAAGACGGAAGTCCAAAAGACAGCTGGCATGGTTGAAAAGTGAGGTGAAGGAAGCTATTAGGGCTAAAAGAAACGCCTTCAGAAAATGGAAGAAGGAACCGTCTGAAAATGAAAAGAAGCAGCATAAGGAGTGTCAAAGCAAATGCAAGGCGCAGATAAAGAAGGCCAAGAAGGATTACGAAAAAAAAGATAGCATTAGAAGCAAAACAAACATAGCAAAAAACATTTTCGGTATATTAAAAGCAGGAAGCCAGCAAAAGAATTGGTTGGGCCGCTGGATGACCGAGGGGTAAAAGGGGTGATCAAGGAAGATAAAGACGTAGCGGAGAGATTGAATGAATTCTTTGCTTCGGTCTTCACCGAGGAAGATTTGGGTGGGATACTGGTGTCGGAAATAGTATTTCAAGAGGACGAGTCGGAGAAACTTACTCACTTCACTGTAAACCTGGAGGACGTAATGGGGCAGTTCAGCAAACTGAAGAGTAGCAAATCTCCTGGACCGGATGGTATTCATCCTAGAGTACTGATAGAACTGAAAAATGAGCTTGCGGAGCTACTGTTAGTTATATGCAATTTATCATTAAAATCGAGCGTGGTACCGGAAGATTGGAGGGTGGCCAATGTAACGCCGATTTTTAAAAAAGGTTCTAGGGGAGATCCGGGAAATTATAGACTGGTGAGTCTGATGTCGGTGCCGGGGAAAATGGTAGAGGCTATTATCAAAAACAAAATTACAGAGCACATCCAAGGACATGGATTACTGAGACCAAGTCAGCACGGCTTTTGTGTGGGGAAATCTTGCCTGACCAATTTACTTAAATTCTTTGAAGGACTAAACAAACATGTGGACAAAGGGGAGCCGGTTGATATTGTGTATCTGGATTTTCAAAAGGCGTTTGACAAGGTACCTCATGAAAGGCTACAGAGGAAATTGGAGGGTCATGGGATAGGAGGAAATGTCCTATTGTGGATTAAAAACTGGTTGAAGGATAGGAAACAGAGAGTGGGGTTAAATGAGCAGTATTCACAATGGGTAGTTAGTGGGGTTCCTCAGGGGTCTGTGCTAGGACCGCTGCTTTTTAATATATTTATAAATGATTTTGAGATGGGAATAACTAGCGAGTTAATTAAATTTGCTGATGACACAAAGTTATTCAAAGTCGTTAACTCGCGACAGGATTGTGAAAAATTACAGAAGGACCTTACGAGACTGGGAGACTGGGAGGCTAAATGGCAGATGACGTTTAATGCGAGCAAGTGCAAGGTGATGCATGTGGGAAAAAAGAACCCGAATTATAGCTATGTCATGCAAGGTTCCACGTTAGGAGTTATGGACCAAGAAAGGGATCTGGGTGTCGTCGTCGATAATACACTGAAACCTTCTGCTCAGTGTGCTGCTGCGGCTAGGAAAGCGAATAGAATGTTGGGTATTATTAGGAAAGGTATGGAAAACAGGTGTGAGGATGTTATAATGCCGTTGTATCGCTCCATGGTGCGACCACACCTTGAGTATTGTGTTCAATTCTGGTCGCCACATCTCAAGAAAGATATAGTAGAATTGGAAAAGGTGCAGCAAAGGGTGACTAAAATGATAGCTGGGATGGGACAACTTCCCTATGAAGAAAGACTAAGGAGGTTAGGGCTTTTCAGCTTGGAGAAGAGACGGCTGAGGGGAGACATGATAGAGGTATATAAAATAATGAGTGGAGTGGAACAGGTGGATGTGAAGTGTCTGTTCACGCTTTCCAAAAATACTAGGACTAGGGGGCATACGATGAAACTACAGTGTAGTAAATTTAAAACAAATCTGAGAAAATATTTCTTCACCCAAAGCGTAATTAAACTCTGGAATTCGTTGCCAGAGAACGTGGTGAAGGCGGTTAGCTTAGCAGAGTTTAAAAAGGAGTTAGACGGTTTCCTAAAGGAGAAGTCCATAAACCACTACTAAATGGACTTGAGAAAAATCCACAATTCCAGGAATAACATGTATAGAATGTTTGTACCTTTGGGAAGCTTGCCAGGTGCCCTTGGCCTGGATTGGTTGCTATCGTGGACAGGATGCTGGGCTCGATGGACCCTTGGCCTTTTCCCAGTGTGGCATTACTTAAAGGTGGTTTAAGCCCTGACGTTCATGTGGCAATTGATGTATGTTGGTGCGCTATCCAGAATTGAGGATAAACGACGCTGAGACAGCCGCCGCCCTTAACACACCTCTATACATTTTGGCCTGTCCTTTTGCAAAATAGCTTATACGCTTTTGCCATAAAAATGTATAGAAGCCGGGATGTGGACATATAAAGTGCGTATAGTTCTTGTAAAATGACTACCATAGTAAATGGACATTCTTTGACCAAGCTGCATTAAATGCTAATGCACACTTAACGGAGCAAAAATAGCCTAACGCAGCATGTGCTAAAGTTTTTCACGTTAGTTTTGGCATGCGTGTTCATTAACCACTCAGTAATTCTTTTTTTTAATAATTTTTTTTGAGGGAGCTTCTCAGGGGCAGAGGATGGGCATTCCTGTGCTAACCAGTTAGCACATCACCACTGCCACATGCTAACTGGTTAGTGCATAGTTAACACTGGAGCCCTTACCACATCCTAAAAAGGTGATGGAAAGTGCTCCCATGGCAATTCTTTAAATGGCTGCATGATAATGGTAACGTTAGCACATGGCTATTAATGAAAATAAACCAATCTAACCTTACAGGGCCGGTCTTAAGGTGAGGTGACCGAGGCGGCCGCATAGGGCCTCACGCTCAGGGGGGCCCCGCGCAGCGCGCCTCAGGTCGCCCCGCCCGCCCGACTCCACTCTCCCTCCCTCCCAAGTTCAACAACTCTTGACGGCGACGTGGTGGGGGCCGTCTGCCCCAGATGTCAGTGGGTGGTGGTGGGGGGGTGCTCCGAGTCCGCTCCCGGCGCTGCTCGTCCTGTCCTGCCTTTAAAAAAACAATTTGAAGCGCTGGAGTAACAGGCAGCAGCGCCTCGCGTCTGCTCTGCTACTAAAAATCTCTTCAACGACGTCGTTGGGCCTTCCAACATTGAGTCCCGCCCTCCTCTGAGGTAAGTTCCAATTACCGCAAGGGCGGGCGGGACTCAATGTGGGAAGGCCCAACGACGTTGTCGAAGAGATTTTTAGTAGCAGGGCAGACGCGAGGCGCTGCTGCCTGTTACTCCAGCGCTTCAAATTGTTTTTTTTTAAAGGCAGTGAAGGTGGTGGGCCTGGGCGGCAGGAGAATGGAGCTGGTAGGTGGGGAGGGACTCAGATGGGAGAAGGGTGTGGGGCTCTCAGGTGGGGGAAGGGTGGGGTGGGGGTTCTCAAATGGGAAGGAGTGAGGTGGGGAGGGGGTTCATGGATGGGAGAAGCAGAAGGGGTGGGGAGAGGTTCTTGGATAGTTGAAGGGGACGGGTGGGGAGGGGACTGGGGTTCTTGGATGGGAGAGACTGGGGAGGGGGTTCTCGGATGGGAGAAGGGGATGGGTGGGGAGGGGACTGGGGTTCTTGAATGGGAGAAGGGGACTGAGGTGGGGAGGGGGTTCAAGGATGGGAGAAGGGGATGGGGAGGGGGTTCTTGGATGCTTGAAGGGGATGGGTGGGGAGGGGACTGGGGTTCTTGGATGGGAGAGACTGGGGAGGGGGTTCTCGGATGGGAGAAGGGGACGGATGGGGAGGAGACTGGGGTTCTTGGATGGGAGAAGGGGACTGGGTCTGAGAAGGGGAAATATGGGAAAATGGGGGCCATGCCTGGGGCTGGTGGGAAAATGGGGCATGCGTGGATCAGGTGGGAGAATGGTTCTGAAAAGGGGGGCCCTAATACAAGGCATGTGGATGAAGGGGGCTGGAACTGGGGGCTGAAAGGGAGGTTAGGTGGGATAAGGGGGCTAGTACTGGGACTGGAGGCTGAAAAGGGGCAGGGGCTGAAACTGGGGACTGGGGGCTAAAAAGGGGACAGGGAGAAGTGGCAGGGGGGCTGATGCTCGGGACTGGTGGGAGAAAAGGGCTGGGGCTGAAATGGGGGACTGGTGGGATAGTGGGGCTGGAACTGGGGGCTGAAAAAAAGGGGCGGAGAGAGGGGCAGATCCTGGATGGGGGAGCAAGAAGGAGGGCAAACCCTGGATGGATGGGAGAGGGAGGGCAAATGGTGGATTGAAGGGGCAGAGAGAAAGGGCAGACAGTGGATGGAAGGGATAGAAAGGGCAGACAGTGAATGGATGGGGGGGAGAGAGAGGGCAGACAGGGGCAGATGGTGGATGGAAGGGGCAGAGATAGAGGGCAGATGTGGATGGAAAGGGCAGGAAGAGAGGGCAGACATTGGATGGAGGGGACAGCAGAGAGGGCAGACACTGGATGGCAGAGAGAGACCGAAGACAGATGCTGCATGGAAGGAAGACAGTGAAAAGAAGATGAGGAAAGCAGAAACCAGAGACAACAAACTGTAAATAAAATATATATTTAAATTTTTTTGCTTTAGGATAAAGTAGTATTGTAGATGTGTTAATAAATGTTTATAATAGAACATATAAACAAGGTAATCTTTTTATTGGACTAATTTTAATACATTTTGGCTAACTTTCGGAGAACAAAACCCCCTTCCTCAGATCAGGATAGGATACTGTAACAGTACAGGATGTTTTGGCCTCTGAAAGCTAAATGTATTAGTTCAATAAGGTATCATGGATGACGACACCTTGATCCCTTTCTTGGTCGGTGATTCCTAACGTGGAACCTTGCATGACGTAGCTATAATTTAGGTTCCTCTTTCCCACATGCATCACTTTGCACTTGCTCACATTAAACGCCATCTACCATTTAGACGCCTAGTCGCCCAGTCTCCCAATCTTGTATGGTCCACTTGTAATTTTTCACAATCCTCTTGCGATTTAACAACTTTGAATAACTTTGTGTCATCAGCAAATTTAATTACCTCACTAGTTATTCCCATCTCTAGGTCATTTATAAATATGTTTAAAAGCAGCGGTCCCAGCACAGACCCCCCCCAGGGAACCCCACTAACTACCCTTCTCAACTGAGAATACTGACCATTTAACCCTACTCTGTTTTCTATCTTTTAACCAGTTTTTAATCCACAATAGGACATTACCTCCTATCCCATTACTCTCCAATTTTCTCTGGAGTCTTTCATGAGGTACTTTGTCAAACACCTTCTGAAAATCCAGATACACAATATCAATCGGCTCATCTTTATCCACATGTTTGTTCACCCTTTGAAGGAAATATAATAGATTGGTGAGGCAAGGTTTCCCTTCACTAAATCCATGTTGGCTTTGTCTAATTAATCCATGCTTTTGAATATGCTCTGTAATTTTGTTCTTTATAATAGTCTCTACCATTTTGCCCGGCACCGATGTCAGGCTCACCGGTCTATAATTTCCTGGATCTCCTCTGGAACCTTTTTTAATAAATCGGCGTTACATTGGCCACTCTCCAATCTTCCGGTACCATGCTAAATTTTAAAGATAAATTACATATTACTAACAATAGTTCCGCAAGCTCATTTTTCAATTCTATTAGTACTCTGGGATGGATACCATCCGGTCTAGAAGATTTGCTACTCTTCAATTTGTCAAATTGCCACATTACATCCTCAAAGTTTATAGATATTTCATTCAGTTTCTCCGACTCATCAGCTTTGAATACCATTTCTGGCACCGGTATCTCTCCCAAATCTTCCTCAGTGAAGACTGAAGCAAAGAATTCATTTAATCTCTCTGCTATGGCTTTGTCTTCCCTGATCGCCCCTTTTACCCCTCAGTCATCTAGCGGTCGAACCAATTCTTTTGCCAGTTTCCTGCCTTTAATATACCGTTAAAAAATTTTACTATGAGTTTTTACCTCCAATGCAATCTTTTTCTCAAAGTCCCTCTTTGCCTTCCTTATCAGCGCTTTGCATTTGACTTGACAACCCTTATGCTTTTTCTTATTATTTTCAGTCGGTTCCTTCTTCCATTTTCTGAAGGATTTTCTTTTAGTTCTAATAGCTTCCATCACCTCACTTTTTAACCATGCCGACTGTCATTTGGTCTTCCGTCCTCCTTTTTTAATACACGGAATATATTTGGCCTGGGCTTCCAGGATGGTATTTTTGAACAGCATCCACGCCTGATGTAAATTTTTGACCCTTGCAGCCGATCCTCTAAGTTTTTTTCATCGTTCTTCTCATTTTATCATTGTCTCCTTTTTGAAAGTTAAACGCTAACGTATTGGATTTCCTGCGTAAACTTACTCCAAAGCTAATATGAAATCTGATCATATTATGATCACTGTTATCAAGCGGCCCCATCACCATTACCTCCAGATCATGCTCTCCACTAAGGACTAGGTCTAGAATTTTTCCTTCTCTTGTCGGCTCTTGTACCAGATGTTCCATAAAGCAGCCCATGGTTTTTTCAAGGAATTTTACCTCCCTAGCATGCCCTGTTACATTTTCCCAGACAGTATCAGGGTAATTGAAATCATCCATTCTAATTGTGTTTTCCAGTTTGTTAGTGTAACCCAAGGGGTTAAATAATCTCAACTGGGCTGAATAAAGGTTCTATTCAGTGACATCATTCTCAGACATCACTCAGCTGAGCAATTGGTTGTCTGGGAAACGGCTTGCTGGGCAGTTGGGGGTAAGGTTGAAGCTAGTAGGATTGTTAACTGAGTACAGCTGTGTGTTACAGAAAGTTTATTTTTAAAGAAAATATGTTCTGTGTAGGTGACTGATTTAGGAAAGAGGTGATTGCTGGTATCTACAGTGTTTCAGCAGTCTGTCACATTTGTAATATGATGAAAGTGTGGTGACTGATGATACTGAGAGCTGTGTGTGACCAGGCTGGGCAGTAAGTAGCACAGCTCCTGACTAATTCTGCCATGGGGAAAATCTGGATTTAGAATAAATCTGAAACTGCTGTAAAAGCTGTTATTTAGAGTCCTGGCAGATAAGAGGGAATAAAAAAAAAACACTTCTTTTAAGTGTTTGATTAGGGATCACCTAGTTGGGCTAAGTATGCAGTGAGCCCTGTTGATTTTAAGAACTGAGTATCTTATTAATTCTGGTGATGGAATATGTTAATACTGGAAGAGGATAGGGGTTATTGAATTGATTTCTGATGGGATAACTGTGGGAGGGAACAGAATAGGGAAAAATAATTATCTGTTTTTTTTTAATTGGGCTAGCTAGTTAGGGAAAACATTTAAGTGTGCCTACAGAAAACATGTTAAGTGGTTTAGTTAAGTTTAGGGTTTTTAATTGTTGATTTTTAGAAGCTTAGGTTAGTAGGTGCGTCAATTCCTGAAACCTGCGCTCTGGCCAGAGATCATCACTGCAGTGAGTCATATGGTACCCAACGTGTAAAAGAGGAAAGGAAAGAAGAAGAAGGCGAGAATTGAAGTATCCTTTCACATCTGTGATCCGCTGGACTGGAATCATCAAAACAAAACCAGTAAAGTCAAGAGAGTAAAATAATAAACTTTTATACTTACCTTGTGTAGTTTGGAGAACCTGCAGGAGAGAGGAGAGAAAAAAAAAACAAAGGATCAGTTCTTAATATTTGACATAGGCAGTTTAGAGTTGTTATATGTACACATATAAATAGATACTTATCTGATACTGTTTAATTGCTGGAGGTGGTGTCTGGGAGAGAAGCTGGGGAAAGAAACAGAATTAAACATAGAATCAAATGATAGAGGTAAAGGTTATCCAAATTTGTAAAAGTCCATGATGTTAAGTTGTAACTGTATGCTGAATGTTACTAAGTTGATGTGAATAGCAACCGAGTGATTGCAGTAGGAGTTGCAAAACTTGTGTTCACTGAAGTTAAAACTTTAATACAATAAATTTGTTTTTTTCTGAAAAATTCATTCCATCTGAATTAATATTTTTTTTTTGTATCGTTCCCTTTCTCCTGAGTCAGGCATTTATGGTACTCGGCCCTGACTGTTTAAGAAAAGAATTTTAGAAAGTTATTTAGATTTTGGGAGTTCATTCAGGAGAGGGGCGGGGTTACAAAATGGCATCACGGACAGGATCCGACCTCACCTTATTCATCACAATGGGGTGAACGCGGATCCCTTTTATATAATTTTGTGAAAATATCTGTTCTGAAAACCTTGTGGTGTGTATTTACTATTGTAAAGATAATTGTTCAGTGGGCATTAATACAGTTTTGAGCAGGGAATTGACCTTAAAAAGGGGAGGGGAGGTTTTGCTTTCTGATTGGTCCCTTCTCATCAGGCAACAGAGGAAGATGGAGGAGTTGCAGAGGCAAATCACCGAGCTGAGGAATTCCATGGAAGGCTGGAGACAGAGTGGGCCAAGTCAGCAACCCACTACTGTAGTGATCCAAAAGGAGAAGAATATCCCTGACTTCTACGGGTTTCCTACCCGTCCCGGTGACTTGACAGTGGAGGAGTGGGTGGAGACGGCCAGGTCCGCCCTGAAGATTCTCCGTGTTCCTTTAGAAGATCAGTTAGAGATCCTGAAGGATCATATCAAGGGACAAGCGAAGGACACGGTGAAGTATATGGCTCGGGAAAGAGGACGCACAGTAGATGCAGTGTTCGAGTTACTGCTGCAAGTTTATGGGGACAAAGTCCCATTGGGGTTGAGGATACGGGAATTTTACGAAAGGAGGCAACAGGACAGGGAGACCATCCGAGCTTTTGCATACCAGCTCCAGGAGAAGTTAGATGCCATTCGTGCAAGAGATGTCACCCGAGTAGGGTGTCCAGAAAGTGCCTTGAGGGAGCAATTTTTGCTAGGCCTGAGGGATGATACCCTGCGAAGGGAGATGACCAGACGCTGGGAGGAGAACCCTGAAATTAGATTCACAGACTTAATGCAGGCTGCCATCAGGTGGTCAGAAGAGGAGAGAATGCCGGAAATGGGATCTACAGGCGTGAGAATTTTACAGAGAGGACGTGGTGAAACACAGTCGACCCCATCAGAGTCGGGGGTATTGGTTTCAGCACTGACGGAAATAACCAGATTATTGGGTCAGATGGGGAAGAAGCAAGATGAGCTACTGGAACACCAACGAAAAGAGACCCTATACCGGTCGGAGGATGGGAGAAAAGAAAGCGCAGAGGCATACAGGAATACAAGACAGAGAGTCCCTGTGCGTAATGATAGAGGGATGCTAATTTGTTACAGATGCCAGGAACCGGGGCACATAGCCAGGTTCTGTCAAAGTGAGCGAAGGGTGACTTCAGGGATATCACAAGCTAGAAGCATAGGGGAAGATGACCAGCCATCTACGAGTGCAAGTGCTACCAATCTTGAGAGAACAGGAAAGGCTGTGGTGAAATCTGCTACTCCAGAAGAAAAACAGAAAATGACTGTAAGAACACAGAACGCACAGGGGAACCCTGAATCACACTGGGAGAGTTTCAAGGAGAAAGCAATTGGGATCAGCCCAGTGGTGACAGTGTCTCTTGGAGGGATTGATACCCAATGCATAATAGATACTGGGTCAGATGTAACCACTATAGTGGCAAGTCACTTTTACAAATATTTTAATGATGTCAGCAAATTGCAAGATGCCAGCTGGGTGACTTTAACAGCAGCTAATGGTACTGACTTGCCGGTTTTGGGATGCATTGAAGCAGATGTAGAGTGTTTAGGTCAGAGAGTTCCATCCTGCTGCATATTCATTGTGAGAGACAATTTAAAGGTTAACAAGTCAGAAGAGAAGGGTATCCCTGGAATCTTGGGAATGAATGTGCTGCAGTCACTGGAGGGGCTGTTCAAAGATTTGTCGCTGCTGTCTCCAGGTTCGAAAAATGCTGGAGTTACACGGATCTGGCATGATATAATACAGAGAAGGAAGTTTGAAGAGCATGATCCAACAAAACGATTGGGTTTTATTAAGATGACGGGGAATCAAAAACATACCATACCACCATTATCTGAGAAGATCTTCAAGGGTAAATGCCACAGTGTGAGAGGGATGTCCGCATGCACTATGATGGTGGTGGCAACCGCTTCAGTAAACCTGCCGGGAAAGTTACTGGTAGCAAACACTCTTGTGAGACCGGTAAAAGGGAATATACCGGTGAGAATTCTGAATTTTGGGGACACGGAGGTGTTATTGTCACCCAGGGTGCGAGTGGCAGAAGTTTTTAAGGTGGAGCCGGTAATAATGCCCTCAAATCTACATTTAGAAATTAAAGAGAAGAGATGTGAAGTAAGGAGAGTGTACACTGTAAGAGAGTTAACATCAGAATCAGTCTGGCCTGAACACCTGTCAAAAATTAAGGTAGACTGGAATTCATTAAGTGAAAAACAAATCGGTCAGTTGAAGCAATTGTTGTTGCAGTATCAAGATGTGTTTTCTTATAATGATCAGGATATTGGGTACTCTTCAGTCATCACCCACGAAGTTAAAACAGGTGATGCTCTGCCTATTAAACAACCCTATCGCAGAGTGTCCCCCCATATTTTCGAAGAGTTTAAGAAACACGTCTATGAGCTTGTGAACCAGGGAATTTTAAAGAAGAGTAAAAGTCCATGGGCTTCCCCAGCCGTGGTTCTGAGGAAAAAAGATGGCTCACTGCGTTTCTGCTGTGACTATAGACGCTTGAACTCAGTGACAATAAAAGATGCTTACCCTCTTCCCCGAATCGATGAATCACTTGATGCTCTGGGTGGTGCGCGGTGGTTCTCATCCTTAGATTTAACCGCTGGTTATTTCCAACTAGGAATGGCACCTCAAGACATGGAGAAAACCGCTGTGACCACTCCATTTGATTTATTTGAGTGGGTGCGTATGCCTTTTGGTCTCTGCAACGCGCCGGCCAGCTTCCAGAGATTAATGGAGTGCGTGTTGGGGGATTACGTCTTTAACCTCTTATTGTTATACTTGGATGACATA
This sequence comes from Microcaecilia unicolor, assembly GCF_901765095.1. Classification (NCBI taxonomy): domain Eukaryota; kingdom Metazoa; phylum Chordata; class Amphibia; order Gymnophiona; family Siphonopidae; genus Microcaecilia; species Microcaecilia unicolor. The sequence goes on along the minus strand of NC_044040.1, from coordinate 105,238,611 downwards.
TTGGTGTATGCTACAACTTTCGAGCAACATCTGGAAAGGCTAGGCCAAGTGTTCAATCGGTTACAGGAATGTGGACTGAAATTAAAACCTTCCAAGTGTAAATTGCTCAGTTCTAAGGTGCGATTCCTGGGATATATTGTGTCTTCGGATGGTGTGTCAGCAGATCCTGACAAAACAAATGCTTTAAGAGTTTGGAAGACACCTACGAATGCCAAAGAGGTGCGAAGCTTTGTGGGTTTCGCAAGTTTTTATAGACGTTTCATCCCAAATTTTGCTGCAATAGCGCTGCCTCTTCATAAATTAATGGGAAGACCTAAAAAGAACGTGAGGGAAGTTCCATTTAAGTGGACAGACGAGTGTCAAGGAGCATTTGAAATGCTAAAGTCAAAATTAATGTCAGCTCCAATCTTAAGTTTTCCAAGGTTTGAGCTGCCTTTTATCTTAACCACAGATGCTAGCAACAAGGGTTTGGGAGCAATCTTGAGTCAGGTGCAGGATGGTGAAGAGAAAATCATTGCGTATGCCAGCCGGGGTTTACGGCACGCAGAGAAAAATGACAATAGATATAGCGCTTTCAAATTAGAACTGTCAGCTTTGAAATGGGCCGCCACGGAGAAGTTCCGCGAATATTTGTTATACAAGAAATTCATAGTGAGGACTGACCACAATCCCTTGAAGTATCTAGAGACAGCGAACATTCCGGCGACAGAGCAACGTTGGTTGGCCCAGCTGGCAGAATTAAACTTTGATGTAGTTTACAAAGCAGGAAGGTTTAATCGTGCGGCGGATGCACTGTCCCGTTTGTCTAATGAGGAGAGTGAAAGTGAAGAGAGTCTGACTGAGGAAAAAGATTTCTTCCCTTTATCCAGTGTAAAGTTACTTACCTGTTTGAGGCCTGGAGTGAGTAGACAAAAAGCAACTGTGAGAGTTCAGAATACTGATGAATCTTTGAATGATACAGGTGGAGAGGAAAGTGAAATAGCGCACTTGCAGCGGAGAGATCAAAATTTAAGGCCAATTATGGTGGCAATGGAAACAACTGAGCCTGTGAATTTGTGTAGAGTGGTCCGCAGAGACAAAGAACCTATGGAAGCAAAGACAAAGACTGATTCTTAAAATGGGGTACTCTGTCGGGTTGCAGAAGACCCTAGAGATGGTAGTGAGATAATCCAGATGGTGGTACCCAATTCTAAAAAAAATGAAATTTTGGAGCTGTATCATGATAAAAGGGGTCACTTTGCGGCTGAAATCACCTGTAAACATTTAAGGAGGAAATACTTTTGGATACGTCTAGAGAAGGATGTTAAGGACTAGCTCCTGAAGTGCAAAAATTGTGTTTGGGCAAAAGAATCCGTACCCAGAGAGAGAGCACCAATGAAACCATTCACTGTCAGCAGGCCTCAAGAAGTAGTAGCGCTAGATTACACAGTGCTGGAGAAAGATGCACGAGGGTACGAGAACGTGTTAGTCATTACAGACATGTTCACACGTTTTACCATTGCTGTGGTCACCAGAAATCAGACAGCTAAAACTACGGCAAAAGTGTTATTAGAAAAGTGGATAATGGTATATGGTTGTCCAGAGCGAATCCATTCAGACCAAGGGAAGACGTTTGAGTCGGCTGTTGTCAAAGAACTTTGCCAGAGATATCAAATTAAGAAATCAAGAACAACACCGTATCACCCACAAGGAAACAGCCGATGTGAACGATTCAATCGCACATTACATCATCTTTTGAGAACGCTGAATGAGGAAAAGAAAAGAAGATGGTCTGAGTTTCTTCCGGAAGTATGTCAAATTTACAATAGCACCATACATGGGTCAACTGGATTCACTCCTGCCTATTTGTTTCTGGGACAGCAGACGTTGCTGCCCTATAAAGATTGGACATTAAAACATGAAAGGGATGTGCTGTCTACAGATGAGTGGCTCCGAGAACATGAAGGGAAATTACAAGTTGCTCGTGACCTGGCTAAAGAGTTTTCAGAGCAAAGCGGTTTGAAAGTGAAAAGAGCATATGATCAACATGCCTGCGGACAGATACTGGAACCTGGTGCGTGGGTTCTAATCAGAAAGCAAAATTTCGGGGGATGCCATAAGCTGCAAAATATTTGGGAGAAGGAACCATATAAAGTGGTGGAAAGATTGGGAGTTGGCAATAACGTATATAGAGTTCAGACATGTTGTGGGAAAGAGAAAGTATTACATAGAAATCAATTAAAACTAATTGATTGGGTTGTTGATGAAAGTATCCCTTGTACAAATATTGATATGACAATACCAGAGGATGTTGAATCCTTAGAAAGTGAACAATTGTCTAAGGAGCTGGATAAGACCAAGATGGAACAGCCTGAGACATCTTGGCTTATCATTACTAATCGGGCTCCTTATGAGTTGGAACAAAACAAAGTCTGTGATTCTGTTACCGGGGTGGAGCTGGGTAAACGAATATCTGAGAGAACCACAAAGGGAAAAGTTTCTAAATTCTTGCAAGAGCATTTTATCATGTAGTACAGTAGAGTTCAAATAACATAAAAGTTTGATGTAAAGGGAGAATGTTTTAATATCAAGATGGGAGGATATGAGGTGGGTGAAATGAAAAAAAAAAAATGTTTATTGCATACATTTTTTTTTATTTGGCTAGGCCGAATGTAACCCAAGGGGTTAAATAATCTCAACTGGGCTGAATAAAGGTTCTATTCAGTGACATCATTCTCAGACATCACTCAGCTGAGCAATTGGTTGTCTGGGAAACGGCTTGCTGGGCAGTTGGGGGTAAGGTTGAAGCTAGTAGGATTGTTAACTGAGTACAGCTGTGTGTTACAGAAAGTTTATTTTTAAAGAAAATATGTTCTGTGTAGGTGACTGATTTAGGAAAGAGGTGATTGCTGGTAACTACAGTGTTTCAGCAGTCTGTCACATTTGTAATATGATGAAAGTGTGGTGACTGATGATACTGAGAGCTGTGTGTGACCAGGCTGGGCAGTAAGTAGCACAGCTCCTGACTAATTCTGCCATGGGGAAAATCTGGATTTAGAATAAATCTGAAACTGCTGTAAAAGCTGTTATTTAGAGTCCTGGCAGATAAGAGGGAATAAAAAAAAAAACACTTCTTTTAAGTGTTTGATTAGGGATCACCTAGTTGGGCTAAGTATGCAGTGAGCCCTGTTGATTTTAAGAACTGAGTATCTTATTAATTCTGGTGATGGAATATGTTAATACTGGAAGAGGATAGGGGTTATTGAATTGATTTCTGATGGGATAACTGTGGGAGGGAACAGAATAGGGAAAAATAATTATCTGTTTTTTTTAATTGGGCTAGCTAATTAGGGAAAACATTTAAGTGTGCCTACAGAAAACATGTTAAGTGGTTTAGTTAAGTTTAGGGTTTTTAATTGTTGATTTTTAGAAGCTTAGGTTAGTAGGTGCGTCAGTTCCTGAAACCTGCGCTCTGGCCAGAGATCATCACTGCAGTGAGTCATATGGTACCCAACGTGTAAATGAGGAAAGGAAAGAAGAAGAAGGCGGGAATTGAAGTATCCTTTCACATCTGTGATCCGCTGGACTGGAATCATCAAAACAAAACCAGTAAAGTCAAGAGAGTAAAATAATAAACTTTTATACTTACCTTGTGTAGTTTGGAGAACCTGCAGGAGAGAGGAGAGAGAAAAAAACAAAGGATCAGTTCTTAATATTTGACATAGGCAGTTTAGAGTTGTTATATGTACACATATAAATAGATACTTATCTGATACTGTTTAATTGCTGGAGGTGGTGTCTGGGAGAGAAGCTGGGGAAAGAAACAGAATTAAACATAGAATCAAATGATAGAGGTAAAGGTTATCCAAATTTGTAAAAGTCCATGATGTTAAGTTGTAACTGTATGCTGAATGTTACTAAGTTGATGTGAATAGCAACCGAGTGATTGCAGTAGGAGTTGCAAAACTTGTGTTCACTGAAGTTAAAACTTTAATACAATAAATTTGTTTTTTTCTGAAAAATTCATTCCATCTGAATTAATATTTTTTTTTTGTATCCTTCCCTTTCTCCTGAGTCAGGCATTTATGGTACTTGGCCCTGACTGTTTAAGAAAAGAATTTTAGAAAGTTATTTAGATTTTGGGAGTTCACTCAGGAGAGGGGCGGGGTTACATTAGTGTCCCTAATTTCCTTTAACATTTCTAACATCTGTTCGTCCGTCTGTTCGTCCTGGCCAGGCGGATGGTAGTACACTCCTATCACTATCCTTTTCCCCTTTACACATGGAATTTCAATCCACAGTGATTCCAAGAAGTGTTTTGTTTCCTGCAGAATTTTCAATCTATATAATTCAAGGGCCTCCTTAACATACAGTGCTACCCTTCCACCAATTCGATCCACCCTATCACTATAATAAATTTGTACCCTGGTATGACAGTGTCCCACTGGTTATCCTCCTTCCTCCAGGTCTCAGAGATGCCTATTATTATCTAATTTTTCATTTAGTGCAATATATTCTAACATTCCCTTCTTATTTCTTAGGCTTCTGGCATTCCCATATAGACATTTCAAACTATGCTTGTTGTTCCTAGTTACATCATCATGCTCAGTACTTGACAGTATTAATTTGCAATCTTTTGTCTGATTTTTATTTTTATTTAAGGACACCTGATCTACTACGGTCTTTTTTGCAACCTCAGTATTGAGATAACTTATCTTCCCTGTTTTGGTAATATCTTTGAAAGATACCTTAATCCGAACCATGCGCTTTTGAGTGACTGTCAGCCTTCCCCCAGTTTCTAGTTTAAAAGCTGCTCTATCTCCTTTTTAAATGCCGATGCCAGCAGCCTGGTCCCACCCTGGTCAAAGTGGAGCCCATCCTTTCGGAATAGGCTCCCCCTTCCCCAGAATGTTGCCCAGTTCCTAACAAATCGAAAACCCTCTTCCCTGCACCATCGTCTCATCCACACATTGAGACTCCAGAGCTCTGCCTGTCTCTTGGGCCCTGCGCGTGGAACGGGTAGCATTTCAGAAAATACTAGCCTAGAGGATCTGGATTTGAGCTTTCTACCTAAGAGCCTAAATTTGGCTTCCGGAACCTCTCTCCCACATTTTCCTATGCCATTGGTACCCATATGTACCATGACAGCCGGCTCCTCAGCACTATCTAAAATCCTATCTAGGTGAGACGTGAGGTCTGCCACCTTCGCACCAGGCAGGCAAGTCACCGGGTGATCCTCATATCTACCAGCCACCTAGCTACAGTGGGGGAAATAAGTATTTGATCCCTTGCTGATTTTGTAAGTTTGCCCACTGACAAAGACATGAGCAGCCCATAATTGAAGGGTAGGTTATTGGTAACAGTGAGAGATAGCACATCACAAATTAAATCCGGAAAATCACATTGTGGAAAGTATATGAATTTATTTGCATTCTGCAGAGGGAAATAAGTATTTAATCCCTCTGGCAAACAAGACCTAATACTTGGTGGCAAAACCCTTGTTGGCAAGCACAGCGGTCAGACGTCTTCTGTAGTTGATGATGAGGTTTGCACACATGTCAGGAGGAATTTTGGTCCACTCCTCTTTGCAGATCATCTCTAAATCATTAAGAGTTCTGGGCTGTCACTTGGCAACTCGCAGCTTCAGCTCCCTCCATAAGTTTTCAATGGGATTAAGGTCTGGTGACTGGCTAGGCCACTCCATGACCCTAATGTGCTTCTTCCTGAGCCACTCCTTTGTTGCCTTGGCTGTATGTTTTGGGTCATTGTCGTGCTGGAAGACCCAGCCACGACCCATTTTTAAGGCCCTGGCGGAGGGAAGGAGGTTGTCACTCAGAATTGTACGGTACATGGCCCCATCCATTCTCCCATTGATGCAGTGAAGTAGTCCTGTGCCCTTAGCAGAGAAACACCCCCAAAACATAACATTTCCACCTCCATGCTTGACAGTGGGGACGGTGTTCTTTGGGTCATAGGCAGCATTTCTCTTCCTCCAAACACGGCGAGTTGAGTTCATGCCAAAGAGCTCAATTTTTGTCTCATCTGACCACAGCACCTTCTCCCAATCACTCTCGGCATCATCCAGGTGTTCACTGGCAAACTTCAGACGGGCCGTCACATGTGCCTTCCGGAGCAGGGGGACCTTGCGGGCACTGCAGGATTGCAATCCGTTATGTCGTAATGTGTTACCAATGGTTTTCGTGGTGACAGTGCTCCCAGCTGCCTTGAGATCATTGACAAGTTCCCCCCTTGTAGTTGTAGGCTGATTTCTAACCTTCCTCATGATCAAGGATACCCCACGAGGTGAGATTTTGCGTGGAGCCCCAGATCTTTGTCGATTGACAGTCATTTTGTACTTCTTCCATTTTCTTACTATGGCACCAACAGTTGTCTCCTTCTCGCCCAGCGTCTTACTGATGGTTTTGTAGCCCATTCCAGCCTTGTGCAGGTGTATGATCTTGTCCCTGACATCCTTAGACAGCTCCTTGCTCTTGGCCATTTTGTAGAGGTTAGAGTCTGACTGATTCACTGAGTCTGTGGACAGGTGTCTTTCATTCAGGTGACCATTGCCGACAGCTGTCTGTCATGCAGGTAACGAGTTGATTTGGAGCATCTACCTGGTCTGTAGGGGCCAGATCTCTTACTGGTTGGTGGGGGATCAAATACTTATTTCCCTCTGCAGAATGCAAATAAATTCATATACTTTCCACAATGTGATTTTCCGGATTTAATTTGTGATGTGCTATCTCTCACTGTTACCAATAACCTACCCTTCAATTATGGGCTGCTCATGTCTTTGTCAGTGGGCAAACTTACAAAATCAGCAAGGGATCAAATACTTATTTCCCCCACTGTATATGCCTAATGATCGAATCACCAACTACAACAGCTGTCCTAACCCTTCCCTGCTATGCAGAACTTGGAGACATATCCTCGGTGCGAGAGGATAGTATGTCACCTGGTGGACAGGTCCTGGCTACAGGAGTACTTCCTACTTCACCAGGGTGATGCTCTCCTTCTAGGAGACCTCCCTCCTCCAGGATAGCACAGAGGCTACCAGATTGGAGGAGGGACTTCTCTACAACATCCCTGTAGGTCTCCTCTATGTACCACTCTGTCTCCCTCAGCTCCACCAAGTCTGCTGCTCTAGCCTCAAGAGAACGGACCCGTTCTCTGAGATCTAGAAGCTGTTTGCGTCGGGCACACACATATAACCGCTCACCAACTGGGAGTTAATCATACATGTGACATTCAATGCAAAAGACTGGATAGCACCCCTCTCGCAGCTGGACTGCTGACTCCATCATAGTATTTTTGAGTTTTTCAATAATTTAAAACTTGCTAAAGTATTAAGAATATTAGCCTAAAATGAAAATGTTTCTTAGTTTATATGATATATTGTGTGATTTATTTAGTGTTTCCTTCTTAGATGGTAATGAAATGTATTTCAAATTCAGTAAGAACACTCTTTGCTTGTCATCCTAATTAAAATAACTGACTATAAATGAAGAGTTGTGCTAGGGGTGTGTGGGTGTTGTTGAGGGTGGGTGTGATGAAGACTAAACTAGGTCCTGCAGTGCCTGCTAGAGACTATCTGTTAATGCTGTGGTACAAAGTTCAAGATTAAAAACTAGGGGGGAAAGAGGAATGGCCTAGTGGTTAGGGTGGTGGACTTTGGTCCTGAGGAACTGCGTTCAATTCCCAGCACAGGCAGCTCCTTGTGACTCTGGGCAAGTCACTTAACCCTCCATTGAGCCTGCCATGAGTGGGAAAGCACAGGGTACAAATGTAACAAAAAAAAAATATGGAGATTAGTTGCTAAAGCTTGTTGTTTTATGTATTTACTAGTAAAAAAGGCCCGTTTCTGTTTGTAAGGAAACGGGCGCTAGCAATGTTTTTTTTTTTTTTTTTTTTTTGGTATCTGTAGAGTTGTTAGTAAAGTGTGTGTGTTTGAGTGTGTGTCACAGTGAGACACAGAGAGTGGAAAAGAGTGTGTGTGTGTGTGTGTGTGTGTGTGTGACACAGAGCTACAGTGTGCCAGAGTATGTGTCTGCGTGTGTGCATGACCCCCTCATTCTGTCAGATGTGCAGTTACCCCCACCTTTTGTGTTTGAAGTTCTGGGACCACAGGGGCGAGCAGTGAGTCTGAGTGTGTGTGTGTGTGTGTGTGTGTGAGAGTGTGTCTGTCTCTGTGTGTGTGTATTTGTGTGTGTGCATGACCCCTTCCTTCTGTCCGTGTTGCAGGGTCGTCCCCTCCCCCCCCATGTGTTTGTATTTTCAGTAACTTTTCCTTGTTTTAATCCTGCGATTGTACTCTTTTGTCCATGCCCTCCATCCATCCATGTGTAACATTTGTCCTCTCCCCTTTCCCTCTCATTCTGTTCTCTCCCCCCTCTCCATGTGTTTTTGTCTGTCTCCCCTTGAAGTTCCAGGCCCCTCTCTTTTCCTCCCCCCCTCCCTGCATGTGAGAGAGAACATGTGTGTGTGTCAGACAGAGAGTGTGTGTGTTTGAGAGTGTGTGTCACACAAAGAGTGAAAGACTGTGAGTTGTGTGTGTGTGTATGACCTCTTCCTTCTGTCTGAGGTGCAGGGTAGTTCCCCCCCCCCCCCCCCCCTGGTTTTTCAGTTCCTTTTCTTTTTTTTTTTAATCTCGTGATTGTGCTCTTTTTTTTTTCCTGCCCTTTCTCTCCCATAAGTGTACCTGCTGTTAGGAAAGTTGGTCCGTCTGCTAGGCTTCAAGCAGCTTGCGTTATAGTCGACCCCTGCTGATACGCTGGAGGCTGTGTCTTCACCTTTGTTTTTGTTTTGTTAGTGCGGGTCCAGAGGGCTGTTCAGCTTCCTGCTGCTTGCTGAGGTGCCCGGAGCCTGTGTGTTCACTTTTTTTTTTGGTTAGTGCAGGACTGGAGGGCGATTCAGCTTCCTGCAGCTTGCAGTGTGGTCCAGGGCCCCTGCTGAGTTGCCCGGAGGCTCTCTCTTCACCCTTTGGGTTTTTTTTTTTTTTTGTTACTGTGGGTCTGGTGCCTTTTTTTTTCTTTTTTTTTTGCACGTGCCAGCAGCCAGTTCCTGCATTCAGCTGTGTTTGTTGACGTCATTGAGTTCGATGCTGCCTAGTAGACCACCTGCTGAGGGAGCCACGGTCCCAAGCATTAGAACGTTGGAGGTGAGTTTTATTATATAGGATTCTGCCTATCACAAACCTACAATTCCTCCTTTAATCCCAATCTTTAAGTTTCCAAAGCACAAAGCAAAACAGTGTTCACTTACCAGAGAAATGTCCTATTTGTTGGATTATTTGTAGTAAATAATTAGCAGATTTTAGTACACACAGCTTCAGCTTTAGAAATGTTAATTTCTTTCTTCATCTCTCTCTCATTCACCCCTGAATAATTCACTGCTGAGTCACTTTAAAGTTGAAGTAACAAAACATCTGTTTACTCACAGTTTGTAGTTAGATTATAATCAGACAGGCTTATATATACATATTACTATACATTTGTATTATCAGCTCCTTCCATGTGCTTAGATGGTAATGGATGCTCACACCACCATAGATCCTCTCAGGTTAGGAGAGATCATGAGCTCCATGTGCTCCATGTGCTGCATGTGCTGCATCTAACCCCCACAGGAAGTTGCATAGCTGTGTGACCTCTCTAAACAATTCACATCAGAGGTCACAGAGTAATCACAGAGAAATAATAGGTGACAGGCAATGCATGTAAAATACAATACATTCCAACAAACCCCTTCTCATGCATAACTGTCATGCAATTATTTATTCATACAAAGTCCAAGCTTTATACGCAGATTCACAAAATGTTCTCTGGGTAACGGTTTGGTCATGATGTCAGCTGTCATCTCACTGGTGTGACAATAGTGTAGACTGATGACCCCTTCTTTCGCCAACTCTCGCACGTTGTGGTATTTCGTTGCGATGTGCTTGGTGCGTGACTGAACCTTGTCATTCTGTGACAGTCGGATGCAGCTCTGATTATCTTCCATTATCTGGATTGGTCTCTTTTCAGCTATTCCAAAATCCAGCATAAGTTTTTCAATCCACATCAGTTCTCTGCACGCTTCCGATACAGCCACATATTCAGCTTCTGTAGAAGACAAACTCACAATACTTTGTTTATGACTGGCCCATGAAATGTGTACATTTCCATACATAAACACATATCCACTTGTGGATTTATAATCAGAATGATCCCCTGCCCAATCTGAATCACAGTAACATATTAGTTTTGGATTACTATTGGCTGAAATCTTTAATTTACAATCAATGGTACCCTTTAAATACCTTACCATCCTTTTAACTGCAGTCCAATCTGATTTGGTAGGTGAGCTGACCCTTCTGCTCAAAATTCCTACTGCATTTGCTATATCAGCCCTGTATGTGGTAGCTAGATATAAAAGCTTACCTATGGCTGATCTATATTGGATGTTATCTGGTAAAGGTTCTCTTACTGTTTCATCCTTCAGAAAATCAGTGATCATGGGAGTGCTTACAACTTGGGCATCTTGCATACCTAAACTTTCAATAAGCTCATTTATTTTCTGCTTCTGGCTTAGAAGATAAGAACCATCATTTTGTTTCTCAATTTCTATACCAAGATAGTATGACACATTACCCAGTTCTTTTATCTCAACATTGAGGTTTAAACATTTTACAATGTCCTTGTACTCTTGCTCACTTTCGCTTGCAATGAGCAGATCATCAACAAAAGCTAAAATGTATGCATATTGTCCATTTCTGCACCTAGTATACAAGCATTTATCTGCTTCACCTTGCTTAAATTCTAAATTTGTCAATATTTCATGCAATTTATCATTCCAACATTTTGCACTTTGCTTTAATCCATAAAGACCTTTGTTTAATTTACACACTAGCTGTCTTTGTTTTGTATTTATGAAACCTGTTGGTTGTTCCATGTACAAGTCTTCAGTTATATCTCCGTGAAGAAACGCTGTTTTCACATCAATGTGTTTGACTTGCATGCCTTTTGAGACTGCAATGCTCAGAAGTGTTCTGATTGTCGTGTGTTTCACTACAGGTGCAAACACTTCATCAAAATCTTCTCCATATTTTTGAAGATATCCCTTTGCCACTAATCTGGCTTTATACCTTTCCACTTTTCCTTGTGCATTCCTTTTTAACTTGAATACCCATTTGCATCCTATAGCTTTCTTGCCAGGAGGTAATTTTGTAAGAATCCAAGTATTATTTTTATCCAATGCATCAATTTCTTCTTGTGCAGCTTTATGCCATTCAGCAGCTTCTTCTGCTGGCATTTTCTCAATCTCATCCCATGTTAAGGGCTCTTGAGCTTCTGCTGACTTTGTTAGGTAAGACAGTCTTGGGGGTGGAACACCTTTGTTTTCCCTGGATGAGCGTCTGACAACAGGTTGGTCTGACCTTTCCGCATCCTCTAAATCTGAGAGTCCTTCTCCAATTGATTCCCCTTCTCCAACTGTACTGTCTTCTTCAATGATCCTTTCTGTGTCTGTTTCCTCTGCCTGTTCCTCGTTAGATACAGATGAGTTGCTTTCAGACATCTGCCTTGGTATGGCATTTATATACACTGGCATGTCTATTATGGTTCTAGTTTCATATTCTGGATGATAAGGCTCATCTGGGATAATCCAGCCTTTATCAACCCTTTTGTTTTCATCAAAATATGTAACATGTCTTATGCCAACAATGCCAGTTTTCAGATTCAAAATTCTATATCCTTTGTGTCCTGGAGCATAGCCAACTAAAATGCCCCTTTCTGTTGTGGAATCCAGCTTATGCCTTCTTTGCTTTGGTACATGAGCATATGCTGTACTTCCAAATGTTCTTATGTGTGACAGGTTTGGCTTCCTACCATGCCATGTCTCATGTGGTGTGCGCTCAGCGCCTTTAGTTGGCATTCTGTTTTGTAGGTACACTGCTGTGAGAATGGCTTCCCCCCATAGTCTTTTAGGGAGATTGCTATCTGACAGCATACATCTGGTCATTTCCACAAGTGACCTAAATTTTCTCTCTGCAACAGAATTTTTCTCTGGTGTATAAGCTACTGTTGTGATATGCTGGATGCCTTCTTGTTCTAGAAATGTGCGCATGCTTTGTGAAGTGAACTCACCACCATTGTCGGTCTGAAGAACCTTTGGTTTTCTTTCAAATTTATTGCTCACCATGGCTACGTATTTCTTCAGCATGTCTGTGACTTGACTTTTCTCTTTCAGCAAATAGGCCACACAATATCTAGAGAAATCATCCAAGAATATTAGCACAAATCTGTTATTTCCCAATGATGGGATATTAAACGGTCCACATAAGTCACTGTGTATTAAGTCCAGTACTTTATTACTCCTATTTCCTGTGTATGCAGGAAATGAGGGTCTCACACCCTTTTGAGTAACACAGTCTATGCATTTCTCCATTTTACCAGCATCTGCACTTATCTGAATGCCGGTGGCCAGTTGCTTACTGTAAAGATCCTGGATCACCTTAGAATCACGATGTCCCAGGCGGCGGTGCCAGATTTCCAGACTACATTTACCATCATTCTTCCTTACTTGCGCCATATGTGAGGCTTCACCTGAAATGCTCAGTTTATAAACATCATTATGCATAAAAGCTTCAGCATACACTTCATCATTTTTAGAGATTGTGCACTTACTGTTTTCAAAATGAATCACAAATCCCTTCTTATCTAATGTAGATACACTAAGCATATTGCAAACTGCTTGGGGAATATACAAGACATCACTTACAGGAATTTCTTTAACTTCATTAGACACTTTGCATTTTAAGAATCCAATCCCTTTTGCTTGGATCTTAGCAGTCCCTGCGTTTGCAGTTTTAAGAATACCTTCCTCTGGACACATTTCCTGAAAGAAATCCTTACAATTGGTTAAATGGCATGTGCTCCCCGAATCCAAAATCCAAGTACTTTCATTTGAATTATTATTTACCATAGTCAAAGATTTTTCTGCCATTAGAAAGCCCTTGTGTTTATCTTTGTCCTTCATACATTTCCTGGTTTGAAAATTCTTTAGTTCCATTGGCTTAGGTGAGCTAGAGGGAGTGTTTTGTGTTTCCTTACACCATTTAGATACATGTCCCTCCTTTCCACATGAGTAGCAAATCAGCTTGCCCTTGGGTGGAGTTTTCCCATAGCTCCGCCTTCCTCTGTTCTTTGCCAAGAAATTTGTTTCATTTCTCTCTGACTGACTTTGAGAACACATCTCCTCAGAATCATTTATTATGCATTCCTGCCTTAGTTTTGATGTTGTCTGTTCAAAAGATTGCCCTTCAATGGCCTCATTTACAGACCTAAAAACATCAAACTTCTTTGATAGTGAGGTAAAAAGAAATGCTCTTTTCAATGCATCACACATGGGAATTCCAGAAAGTTCTAGCTTTTGAAATGAAGACATAAGATGCATAATGTGATCATTACATTTACTTTTATCCCTTAATTTGGTTTCATTCAACTCTGCCAACCAAATTGGTTGCTGCTTTGCATATGTAGTTGCATACATAGTTCTCAGTTTATATAAAATGTCCTTTGGTGTATCTTTTCCCTCCACTAATATGGCTTGTTTCTCTGAGAGAGCTTCCAAAAGCATGCACTTCACATAATAGTTTGCATTGTCCCATTCAGCCATATTTTCAGCTGTTCTGTCTTGGTCTAAGCATATATCTAATCTTTTTGCTCGAAGGAGACATATGAATCTTAGTTCCCACTGCCGATAATTAAACTCAGTTAATTTAGGCACCTTGAGAGAATAGAAAAATGGTGAATTTCTTCCCTCAGCCATTTTCTTAGCCTTCAGTCTGCTGTGTGGGGGGAGAGAGAGACAGACTGAATCTTTCCTTTAAAACTTAAGAGAAAAATGTGGCCTTTTTTTCTGCCTGGTAATATTTCTCTTCTTTTTCAATTCCTGGACCCTGGGCCCATAACCCTTTTGTTGGATTATTTGTAGTAAATAATTAGCAGATTTTAGTACACACAGCTTCAGCTTTAGAAATGTTAATTTCTTTCTTCATCTCTCTCTCATTCACCCCTGAATAATTCACTGCTGAGTCACTTTAAAGTTGAAGTAACAAAACATCTGTTTACTCACAGTTTGTAGTTAGATTATAATCAGACAGGCTTATATATACATATTACTATACATTTGTATTATCAGCTCCTTCCATGTGCTTAGATGGTAATGGATGCTCACACCACCATAGATCCTCTCAGGTTAGGAGAGATCATGAGCTCCATGTGCTCCATGTGCTGCATGTGCTGCATCTAACCCCCACAGGAAGTTGCATAGCTGTGTGACCTCTCTAAACAATTCACATCAGAGGTCACAGAGTAATCACAGAGAAATAATAGGTGACAGGCAATGCATGTAAAATACAATACATTCCAACACTATTCTCTCAGAACATCTCTGAAAGAAAGTTCAGTGGGACCTCTCCTCTTTAGGAAAGGTCCCCGTGGAATGGAGGAGTAGCCTAGTGGTTAGTGCAGTGGACTTTGATCCTGGGGAACTGAGTTCAATTGCCACTGCAGCTCCTTGTGACTCTGGGCAAGTTACTTAACCCTCCATTGCCCCTGGTATAAAATAAGTACCTAAATATATGTAAACTGCTTTGAATGTAGTTGCAAAAATCTTTGAAAGGCAGTATATCAAGTCTCCCTTTCCCTTTATATAGTTTTGAATTTAAGGGGACTTTTTCAAGACAGGCTCTTTCAAGCTAACTCAGGAATCAGGTTGCCCTTAGTAACCTATGCAGATATTCTACTTCCTCACACCTTAATTAACATCTAATTGAGGTCAGTGGCCATGCTACCTCTCCAGCAACCAAAGAACAGAAACTAACTGTCTTTTTAGAACAAGATTTTAGCCTTCCCTCTATCCTTTTGTTAAGTTTCTACCTCTAGAAAAGCTTTCAGTTTAAAACTATGGGAAAAATTCTACTTAACATAGTAACATAGTAGATGAAGGCAGAAAAAGACCTGCACGGTCCATCCAGTCTGCCCAACAAGATAAACTCATATGTGCCACTTTTTGTGTATACCTTACTTTGATTTGTACCTGTCTTTTTCAGGGCACAGACCGTATAAGTCTGCCCAGCACTATCCCCGCCTCCCAACCACCAGCCCCGCCTCCCACCACTGGCTCTGGCACAGACCATATAAGTCTGCCCAGCACTATCCCCGCCTCCCACCACCGGCTCTGCCACCCAATCTCGGCTAAGCTCCTGAGGATCCATTCCTTCTGAACAGGATTCCTTTATGTTTATCCCACGCATGTTTGAATTCCGTTACTTCTAGAGAAAATTTAAGTTTAAAACTGTGGGAAAAGGGTTGTATACTATGGAAAGAATAATGCTTGCTCTTTTCTCTCTCTCTCTTTCTCCCTCCCCACACTTAATACTAAACTAGGTCCTGCAGTGCCTGCTAGAGGCTATCTGTTAATGCTGTGGTACAAAGTTCAAGTTTTAAAACTAGGGGGAAAATAGTATGGAGATTAGTTGATAAAGTTTGCTGTTTTATATTTTTATTCTGCCTACCACTAACCTACAATTCCTCTTTTAAACCCCAATCTTTAAGTTCCCAAAGCACAAAGCAAAATAGTGTTCACTTACCAGATAAATGTCCTCTTCTCTCAGAACTTCTCACAAGTTTGAAATCATCCTAATAGAACTAATTTAATATTTATTTTATTTATTTTATTCAGAGCACTTATACCCCGCTTAATACCACTTAAAGCACCTCAAAGTGGCTTACAATGAACTGATGAAACAAATACATTACAGTGTCAGTATAGAGGGTAGAAGGATCAAAGGGAGAAGGGAAGGGACGGGAAAATGCACTATGGCTGTGGCCAGATCAGAGGGAGAAACAAGAACAATGAAAACAGGAAAGGTGGAAAAAGTCCAAAATGGTCCAAGTATGCTGGTAGGAAGGATGTCAGGTGATATCTAGAGGCCAAGGTGTAGGCTGAACCCCCTTTTGCTCCCTGAGCTAGACTCTGATGGTAGAGAAGGGAAGAGAATGACCGGACAGGCTGCAGAAGAAGTTGGGAGAGTCTGGTGACTCTTTTCCATAGAGCTGGTTATGTGGATCAGGTGGTCCCCTGGGCTTTGCGCTGCTGCCATTTTATGGGCCGGTTCTGGGATCACACAGCCCTCCTTCTATACCGCCACTCTGTGCTCCACTTCCGCTGACAAAATCGGGTTCCTCCCATGACACAGACACCGGGCCTTCCTGCGACGGGGTCAGAGCGCGAAGTGCGGCTGATGAACCCCACACTGTGCCCGACAGCATCCACTGCCCATCGCCTCTACCAGCAGCACTTCCTCGCTTGAGTCCGCTGCAGATGAATCGCCCCTTGGCGCTGCAGGCCTGGACGCCGACCCTCCCGGCATCGGCCTCCCTCAATGTGGCTGGCGGTGACAGAAAATCGAGCAGGAACCAATCCAAGGATGATCAGAGGTCCGCGGCAGCCCACAAAGTATTAGCCGAAAAGATCTGGCCAGATCACAGCCAGGCAATGGCCGTTGCGGCGATGGCATCAGGAGCCAACAGCTCTTGCGTCCGTTATACGGCGGCCATTTTGGAATATCTACCTCAACCTCTGGCTGAGTTACTTCTGTTAATAGACACAAAATTCTACATCTATGCTGATGATATACAACTACTCATACCCATGGAACCAAATCTACCCACAGCTCTGAGTAAACTGACTGCCTGCCTAATTGCAACTCAGGAATGGGCAAATGGCAACAAAGTCTGCCTGAATTCAAATAAAACAGAGATTCTTTGGTTACCTAATACAAGTGGACAAGTACCTGACTTCAAAATACATTTACGGAAGTATGAACTCCTCCTAAAATCACATGTCAGGAATCTTGGGATACTGCTAGACTCATCACTCACTCTGATCCCACAAATTCAAACAATCTTTAAAAATTGTCTCTATCTGCTATGGCAGCTACAAAATCTCTCTCCATATATTGAAAAGAAGAGTATGACCACAGTGATCCATGCCATGATAGTCATGACTAGACTACTGTAATGCCCTGTACACTGGTCAAACCAAAAAGAGTTTGCTTCAGCTCAAACTAATTCAGAATGCTGCAGCACCACTGATAGAAGGCTGCAAAAACTACACTGACTACAAATACCTTACAGGACTAAATTTAAAACTCTAAGTTTAATTTTCAAAGCCCTCAGACAAAATGAGCCAGAGTACTTAAAGAATAGGTTAGTCTTTACATACCTTTGAGACCTCTAAGTTTCTCTGAAAGATCATCACTATCTTCTCTCATCAAAAGAAATTGTACGATTTGATACCCACCAGCGATCCTTCTCAGGAGTAGCCCCCACACTCTGGAAATATAACTGGAGACTACCTCTACTTCAAGAAGCAGGTGAAAATCTGGCTTTTCTCCAAAGTCTTTAATACATAGAGTGACTGACTATACACTCATTCTGCACCTGGGCTAGCTTGCAACACACACTATAACTTAGATCAGTTCCTTATATCTTGTTTATCTGTACAAAGAACTTGCCTTGAGTTTAGCCTCCCATCTATCCCAACTGACTCTGTATTATGCATCATATCCCCATCTATATATATGAACTTGGCCCCTCAGCTATACATGGTAAGATGTATTGTAGAAAATCAGTATTGTAGCTATGTTTATATACAAATGGGTTATATAAATGCCAGATCTGCAGTTAATAAAACTACTACAATAACAGACTGGATTACTACAGACAACCTCGATTTTCTATTCATAAGTGAAACCTGGATCCATGACCTCAAAGACCCCATAATCTTAGAGCTATGCCCCCCAGGATACAAAATCACCCATTGGACAAGGAATGGAAAAAGAGGAGGAGGCATAGCTATAATCTATAGATCCCAATTCACCGTCACAACAACAGCCGAATCAATACTTTCCCAATTGGAAATCGCTTCAGTTAGAGTCAACCACCCAACCCTGCAAGACCATCTAAACCTTATCCTGTTCTATAGACCACCAGGCAACAGGCTAGACTGCCAACTACATTTTATGATGGACTTCATATCGAATACATGTATCGCTGCCCAAAACCTTCTTATAGCAGGAGACATCAACCTCCACCTAACCTAACAAATGTAGCTGAATGCAAGGACTTCCTCCAACTATGGGAGCTTCACTGGCCAAACATACAACCCATACATATCAAAGGGCACACACTAGACATGATTACACACAAATTCTCACCAGAACTAAATATCACACTAAAAGACATAAAATGGCCAGCCATACCATGGTCTGATCACTATAAAGCAAACCTCTCCCTTTACTGGCGAACAAAAAATTCTCAACATAAACAAGAACAACAAAGCTATACCACGAGAGGCAAAATAGACCCACCAGCATCTTGGCAACAATTCTATAATAATGAATGGACAGCAACAATAGATTCTACCCAATTTCTTCATGACTGGGATAACAGATGCAGAACTATACTAGACCACATAGCACCACTTCAAACCAGAACCTCACACAGAAAAAAATTCAATACCATGGTTTAATGAAGAACTCAAAAAACTAAAAGCACAAGTCAGAAGATTAGAACGTGCCTGGAATAAGAAAACAGACGACTCTGCATTCAACAAATTGACACAATTACAAAGAAAATACAAATACACCATCAGACAAACCAAAAGATCTTATTATAAAACTAAAATCGGACCAGGCTACAAGGACACACATAAACTCTTCCAACTCATAAACAAACTACTAAATACCACTCCGATTACCTTTAACAACATAGACACTCCATTAGCAAACAACCTTGCGAATTACTTCAAAGAGAAAATTATAAAGCTAAGACTCATGATACCCATCAACTCTACTGATTATGTAAATCTCCTTGAATGTCTAGACCCAATACCTGGGGAATATCCAGCTGATCAATCTAGGACCAATTTTGACATACTACCGATTGATAGCATCTCCCAATTGCTTAAAAGTTATGCCAAATCTCAATGCAATTTAGACATCTGCCCTAGCTATCTTATAAGGTCTGCCCCTCAACAATTCAGAACAGACCTCACGAGGCACCTGAACTACATGCTACAAAATGGCCTCTTCCTAAAAGGCAAAGGAAATATCTTACTCATTCCTTTACCCAAAGACTTGAAGAAAACTGCAAATGACCTAACCAATTATCGCCCAGTGGCATCGATCCCGCTGATAACCAAACTCATGGAAGGCGCAGTGATGAAACAGCTCAATAACCACCTAAACAAATTCTCAATTCTACATGAATCCCAATCATGATTTCGATCGAACTACAGCACCGAAACAGTACTAGTAACCTTAATGAATAAATTTAAACAAACAATTGCAACTGGCAACAACATACTTCTCTTGCAATTTGACATGTCCAGTGCCTTCGACATGGTCAACCATGGAATATTACTACACATTCTGGAATACTTTGGAATTGGAGGCAACGTTCTTAACTGGTTTAGAGGATTCCTAACAACAAGATCATACCAAGTCATAACTAAAGGGGCGACTTCAGCCCCATGGACACCTGAATGTGGCGTTCCCCAAGGATCTCCCCTTTCACCAACCCTATTTAACCTAATGATGATACCTCTAGCCAAACTTCTAGACAATCAAAACCTCAATCCATACATATACGCAGACGACGTCATGATCTACATCCCATTCAAACGTGAAATAAAGGAAATCACCAACGAGATCAACCAAAGCTTCCAAATCATGCACTCCTGGGCAGATGCATTTCAGCTAAAACTCAATGCAGAAAAAACACAATGTCTTATACTTACCTCGCAACATAATACAAGTATATTCTCCACCATAACCACCCGAAACTTCTCCCTTCCCGTCTCAAACATGCTGAAAATTCTTGGAGTCACCATTGATCGAAACCTCACACTTGAAAACCACGTGAAGAATAACCACGTGAACTACTAAGAAAATGTTCCAGTCCATGTGGAAACTCAAAAGAGTAAAACCTTACTTCCCAAGGGCCATTTTTCGAAACCTGGTACAATCAATGGTACTAAGTCACCTGGACTACTGCAATGCACTTTACGCTGGCTGTAAAGAACAGATCATCAAGAAACTTCAAACTGCCCAAAATACCACAGCCAGACTTATTTTGGAAAAACAAAATACGAAAGTGCAAAACCCCTAAGAAAGAAATTACACTGGCTCCCACTAAAAGAACGTATCGCGTTCAAGATCTGCATGATTGTTCATAAAATCATTTATGGAGACGCCCCATCATATATGATTGACCTCGTGGACCTCCCACCCAGAAATGCTAAAAGATCTGCCTGCACTTTTCTTAATTTACACTTCCCCAGCTGCAAAGGACTAAAATATAGACTAACACATGCGTCCAGCTTTTCCTACATGAGCACACAGCTGTGGAATGCTCTACCAACTCACTTGAAAACGATTAACGAAATGACTAACTTTCGCAAATCGCTGAAAACCTATCTCTTCAACAAAGCCTATCACTAGAATCCATAACTAACCACAAAAAACACCACTCCTCCCTTATTCCGACTGTCATCTTTCCATAATTGCTTGACTAAATCGACTTGTTAGCCTTGATATCTTTGTAACACCAATTGTATTTCTTGTATCCTGAAATGGTGATGCCATAACAGGTCTTTGTAAGCTACATTGAGCCTGCAAATAGGTGGGAAAATGTGGGATACAAGTGCAATAAATAATAATAATGTTATTTGAACATTCTAAGGTGTTTCAATAGAATTATGCTGACATTGCATTATATCTGTTATTTATTTAGATTTTGCTCACACCTTTTTCAGTAGTAGCTCAAGGTGAGTTACATTTAAGTATACTGCATATCCCCCTGTCCCTGGAGGGCTCACAATCTAGTTTTTACCTTCTGCAATGGAAGGTTAAGTGACTTGCTCACAATCTAAGTTTATACCTGAGGTATTGGAGGGTTAAGTGAGGAGACTCAGCAGGACTGGACTGCCCAAGATCACAAGGCACAGCAGTGGGATTTGAACTGTCCACCTCTGGATGTCCAGAGCAGTGCTCTAACCACTAGGCCACTCCTATGGGCTTCCTCTCATTTGCCACATGAGAATCACTAGCACGGCTTTGTAAAAGAAACCCTTAGTGATTCAAAAAAATCAAGTGAACTGCCGTGTTTTAGATTAATTGCAATTTTTTCAGCAGGGTAAAATTCAAGCCAAAACTAAGGACTTATAATAGTCTAAATGAGGTTGTATCAGCATTTGAACCAGGTTAGGGTTACCATTTGTCCGGATATCCCCGGACACGTCCTCTTTTTGAGGGCGCCATCGGGAGTCTAGGCGGATTTCAGCATTTCCTTGATTTGTCCAAGTTTCTCGTCGAGTCACCACATCACATGACCTGTCCCCTCCGACCTGACTCCTCTGATGCACGCGCGGCGGCATGGGCCAACGCAGGCAGGCTACAGGCAGCGTCTGTGCATGTGCATGCCAGCCAGCGCCTGCCTACTGATCAGCATCAGCTGATGTGATGATCCTGCACGCTGCATGCAGGCGCAGCTATGGCTACTGCAGCCTGCCGCCTTCTCCGCCTGCAGCCGCCGCCATAACCAAGTCCACGACGAGGCTGCAGCATATGGATGGTCTGGTCTGTCTGAGTGCCCCTTGCTGCCCTTAGCAGCCGCCATAACCTGAGGTAGTGAGGTAAGAATAATAACTAGATCGACGATGACCTTTAAAATTTGGAGGGTATAATTCGGAGGGGGGGAAGGGACCCTGGAACTTGTAGAAGGGAGGGAGAGAGGGGGCAGGAGGGACCTGGAACTTAAAGGGAGGGAAAGGGGGGCCCTGGAACTCAGAGGGAGGGAGGGAGATGGAGGGGGGCCTGGAACTGGGAAGGCCGGGGACTGGAACTGGGAGGGGAGGGAGGGAGGGGAATGCTGCATCACCTGTAAAAAAAATTTCAGCACCCCCAATGCTGCATTATCCTAGAAATAAGAAGTGGATTTTCCCAAGTCCATGTTAAGAATGGCTTTCACCTGCCAGGCAGTACCGATTCAGCACTCATTCTTGCCTCACCCTAGTTCTGTCTATTAGCTGCGCAATGGATGTAGCTTATGTCTGTGAGTGGAATAAATAGAATACCCAGCCAGAAGCATAAGTACATAAGTAATGCCACACTGGGAAAAGACCAAGGGTCCATCGAGCCCAGCATCCTGTCCACGAAAGCGGCCAATCCAGGCCAAAGGCACCTGGCAAGCTTCCCAAACGTACAAACATTCTATACATGTTATTCTTGCAATTATGGATTTTTCCCAAGTCCATTTAGTAGTGGTTTATGGACTTGGCCTTTAGGAAACCGCCTAACCCCTTTTTAAACTCTGCCTTCACCACATTCTCTGGCAACGAATTCCAGAGTTTAATTATGTGTTGGGTGAAGAAACATTTTTTCTGATTTGTTTAAATTTACTACACTGTAGTTTCATCGCATGCCCCCTAGTCCTAGTATTTTTGGAAAGCGTGAACAGACGCTTCACACCCACCTGTTCCACTCCACTCATTATTTTATATACCTCTATCATGTCTCCCTTCAGCCGTCTCTTCCCCTCAGCCGTCTCAATCACTGTCCTTCTATCCCTTTGGTCTGTGCTTGGTCCTGTCAAAACTTGATAGCTTTTACCACAAACCTCAAAAATGAAGAGGAAAAGGTATGTGTGCCAGGGTGTGCTGTAGTCTGCTCTTTCTGTCGTGTGCCCCACCTTGAGCTCTGTATATTTCTAGAGCAGTGATGACAGGAGTTTTTTAAACCCAGTTTTTTCATTGTTTTCTAGATCTTACACACATGATTCATATTCTGGACACAGAGCACCCATGGGACGGCTATTCCATTAACTCTGGGCACAGTTGGGCTTTTCTTTTAGGAAATTATTGAAACCTTTTTAAAACCCTGCAAGCTGTTTTACCACACACTCTCTGGCAACAAATTCCAGAATTTAATTACACATTGAGTGAAGAAATATTTTCTCCAGTTTGTTCTAAATTTACTACTCAGTAGTTTCGTTGCATATGATCTTCTAGGCCTTGTATTTTTGGAAATAGTAAACAAGCAATTCATGTCTACTCATTCCTCTCCACTCATTATTTCATAGACCTCTATCATACCTCCCCTCAGCTGTCTCTTTTCCAAGGTGACGAGCCCTAGCCTCTTTATCCTTTCTTCATAGGGAAGTCTGTCATCCTGTTTGCCATTTTTGTCACTCTTCTCTATACCTTTTCTACTTCCGTTATATATATTTTTTTTGAGGTACGGTGACCAGAATTGCACTCAGTATTCAAGGTGCAGTCGCACCATGGAGTGATACAAAGGCATCATAATATTATCATTTTTGTTTTTCATTCCTAATAGCTTAACAGACAGTGGGGGTGGGGGGAAGAAACTAGGAGATGTTTTGGAACTGGGAATGAGGTTGAGCATGGGGGAGATATGCTGGATAAGAAGACAGGATGAAAGTGGAAGAGTGAACAGGGAGACAGGGGGAATCCTGGACATACAAGGACTAGATATTCCGGTTTTCTTGGTTTGTGTTTACAGAGTTTTCACTGCACTGACCTAGTGAGCACAGTCATCTAATGTATTGTCGCATGAGAAATGGGTGAAGTACTTGAACAGATGCAAGACTGAGGAATGTTTCTCAGAACTTCTTATCATTACAGAGTTTTTCTTTGCGATTCCATCACATAATGCTAACACTGAACGAGCTTTTTCCTTAATGCAGAGCCAATGGAGAAAAGAGAGAAACAAGCTTCTGGTTGAATCTGTAAAGGGAATTCTCTTTGTGCAGCACAACTTTAAGCATATGACATGCAAAGACTTTCATATGTATATCAAGTGCCAACCAGAGTTGTTGCAGAATATCCGCTCTTCTGATAAGTATTCTAGAGCTCAGACTCAGTCAAATTCAGATTCAGAAACCTTTGAAAAGTAGATTGTCTACTGCTGCTGCAGTGTCATGAGAGAGGTTTGCACTGCATGTGGGTATCCTGGAAATCTGGCTGGGGAGCCTCCAGGACCACTGCATGCAAACTTTGCAAATCTTTTTTTTTAAGATGATACCTTTTTTATTGGACATAACTTAATACATTTCTTGACTAGCTTTCGAAGGTTGCCCTTCTTCGTCAGTGAAATTCTTTTTTTTAAATATTTTGTTTATTGCAATTTTAGAAATACCAAGTATAACATAATGCCTTATCTACACAATAATTCTCCCTGCCAACATAGAGGGGAATAATCGAAACGCCGGCGAACTCTGAATTTGGCCGGCTTCATATAAGCGGGCAAAAATAGACAGGAATAATCGAAAAATAATATGGCCGGCCATAACCGTACCATTATCTCGACCAAGGCCGGCCAAATCTGATGCGGCCAAAGCGCAATAAAACGCCGCCATTAACATTCGATTTATGTGGTTCCAACCGGCCAAATCAAGCCGGCCATAGCATACCAAGAATACAGTACTTGAGAAATATGTTACTGTTCTTGATATTTTCCCTGTATCTCGATGTCCGCAACTGCATTGTATTTGCGGAACATGCAGTTACAGGAAATATATTGCGTATGAAATTCGCAGATCTGATAATTAACTATATATGGAAACTCCCATATAAGGGCAACTCCGCACGTAGGCCCCGTACGCATGACGGGAATGCGTCACAGACGGCCATGCGTCATAGCCGGCCACGTGTGGAGCCATTGTACATGGTGAGACGTGCACGTGCTGATCTATCCATATATGGAATGGTCACCCATATATGGAGGTTTGCGTGTGAAGGTGGCCATCGCCATGCCTGGCCATATAAGGCGACGCACTTGGCCTCAGTTTCATTTTCCAATATGTCGATGCGAAGAGAGCCAAACTTCTCCGTTGCAGAGAATCTCCTCTTGGTGTACCTCTGTGTCAAGCACAGGCATGCCCTCTTCCCCTACCACCACCATCTGCCCCCCCAGGGCTATCTGCCTGAGAACCTGGACTGAGATCAGGGACAGGTTACACAGGTAAGTGTTTCAGCCCCCCCCCCCCTCCTGTAGCTACATATATAACAGCTCCCTCAGTATGTAAGCACAAACTGGAGTCTCCATTAAAGGGTAATCAATGATATGTGTACATGCACATTCATTAATATAATGGTAGTAGATATTAAAACCATTGCCATATCCCTACATGCACACAAAGGTTCTATCTGTCCTCACATCCCCCCCCCCCCCCCCCCCCCCCCCAGTGTTCTGAATCTCTTCTACTTGATTTACAAATGAATTTGGGTGCTCCCATCCCCTGACTCCTGGTGTACAAACTTATATCTTGCAGAAGATTTGGCATCAGGAGGGACTTAGAGTCCCTCCGGCGGAGGTACCACCGCGTCCGGCTGCAGAGCCCTCACATGATTAGGGCGGCAAGACGGCGCCTCAGGGCTCAACGTAAGTATTATAAACAGGGCACTTGTACTCCTTTGTAAATGTATGTCATACTGCAAATGATACAATATCAGTTTCCATGTGACTAATAAGCAACTAGTTAAGTCATAACACCGCTATCCCAGATCAAGGCGTGAGGTATGGCTGCAACTTCCAAATAACCTCCTGTGAGATGAATGAGATGGCATGCCTCATTTGTGTATCCCTCTTTCTGGGGTGGATACTGTTTCATGGTATTCCTGCCTGAGGTCCTACTCTTAGTGGATGTCATTGCCTCATATTAAACTTATGCCTCCCCCCCCCCCCAAAAAAAAAAAATAATAACAAAATAAATCAACAGAAACCCAAAATAGTCAGGCAACCGTGTAGTCACAAATTATAATGCAAACATGCTGCTGAGCAGTGAGTGTGGTTTGCCTGTGTACTCAGAGTCACACCAGCATTCCCGGTTCCCTGCCATCTCATCTCATGCATCTCACACCCCATCTCCCGCCTCAGCCAGCCAGCTCCTGCACTATGTAAGCCATGTTGGATGTGCTGATCTGAACCACAATCCTATTACATACACAGAGCACCAGCGGCAGGAGGAGGCGGCCCAGGAGGAGGAGGAGGAGGAGGAGACGTCCAAGGAGGAGGAGGAGACGTCCAAGGAGGAGACGTCTGAGGAGGAGGAGGACGAGGAGATGGCACAGGAGGAGGAGGAGGACAAAGAGATGGGCCAGGAGGAGGTGGAGGAGGAGGATGAGGAGATGGGCCAGAAGGAGGTGGAGGAGGAGGAGGCGGCAGTGGCGGCCCAGCAGGAGGAGGCCCATGAGGAAGAGGCGGTGGGCCAGCAGGAGGAGGCCCATGAGGAGGAGGCGGCGGCGGTGGCCCAGCAGGAGGAGGCCCATGAGGAGGAGGCGGCGGTGGCCCATGAGGAGGAGGCGGTGGGCCAGCAGGAGGAGGCCTGGCCAGACATGCCTCCCCTTGAGGAGGATGATGAAGGGCCCACACCCCCTGCCCTTTCCACCCCATCCCCACCACCATCCCTAGCTGCAGCCCCATCACCACCCCCACCCCCATCTCCTGCCCCAGCACTGCGCCTCCTGCAACAACTGGTGGATGGGGTAAACCAGTTGCTGCAGGAGGTGACAGCAATGAGGCAGCAGATGGGAGCAATGTGGCAGGTTAATGAGCAGCACCATAGGGCAGTGACGCTGCTCCTGATGCTGCTCATTAGCCTGTTGTACACGGCCATTCAGCCAGGAAGACATGGCCGTCGATGAAGGACATTTGGGGGGAGGGAGGGGGGAACCTGTAAATAGTTTTGTATTGCATTGTTCTAATATAAGTTATTTATTCTTCACATAACAGGGTGTGTGTCTCTCTTTCTGCACTACATATTATTAAATGCTGGGGTTCATATGAGAGGAGGCAGCAATATGGATTGCATGACAGGTGAACTGTGACAGAGAAACCTGGGTACATATGTGTAATGTGTGGCCATACAGAAGGCCACCTGTTCCATCCAATCTGCATGGCTATATGGTAAGGGGGGAGGCTGGGTGGGCATTTGTGGTGAGGAACATAAATGCCCATCCAGCCTCTTCTTCCTCCCTCCCCCTTTACCTTAGAGCTGCACACCAGAGAGTTGTGTAGCACTAGTGAACTGCCAAGTAGAAACTTGGCGATATCTATAGGTAGCCCCTAGACAAGGTTTGCTCTGTGATCACCAGACACCCTCACCCACAATCAAACCACATTGGTGGGGGCCACAAAGATGTTACAAGGAGCTGGGCCATCGTTTGACATTGAGCAATGCTATATAGTGCTCAACAGAAAAGGGAAACCAATGTTAAAAGCATTAGATGGATGTTTGATTCTTCACAATTGCAATACAATACCACAGGTACAGAAGGGCCTAGGCTAGGGGATATAAATGTATATTGTTGTACTGATTGTGAGTTTGCTCACAGCTTTTTGAGTCCCAGGAGAGTTGTAAGTTTGCACCTGAGGAAATGGAGGGTTAAGTGACTTGGGCAGGATCATGTGGGATTTGAACTGCCAACCTCTGTATTACATGACCAGTACTCTAACCACTAGGCCACTCCAGCCAACAGGCTATAGCCACCTGCACGTAATTTGGAGTAGGAATTGTAACCAGAAACCCTTGCTCTCAGCATGACTTAAGGGCTCAGTAGCCACGTACCCGTGGCCACCTTGAAAATAGTTAACAGGCTGGAATATAAAAATGTTGTGGTTCCATAATTATGGACAATTGTGGGCCTATGTTTAATAATGTGGAAAAGACATTCAGGGCATATTAATTGATTTGTTTATTTCATTAAAGCATTTATATCCCACATGTTCCCACTGGATGCAGATTCAATGTGGCTTACAAGAGCTACATCAAGAATACCACGACATACTAAAACAATGCAAGCAGTAAATTAACTTTACAATAATATACAGCAGTGGCATAGTAAAGAACATATATTGTTATGTATGTATGCATTCTCCCCACCACCACCACCACCCCCAACAACCCTGAGAATGGGTGGGCACTTCAGAACAGGGGACTGGGGTTCACCACATAAAGAAGGATAGAACCTAGCGGGGAGACACATGAGGGGCAAAGCATGACACAAACTACGAGCTGTGGATACCTGTGAACCAGGTGAAAACAGATACAATGGGGAACCCTTACCCATGAGGGATGCACACATCCATTCTCAGGGCCTCTCCCCCACCCCACCCCACCCCCACCCCACAGCCAGCCACTGCTGATTGTGTCCAATGGAGAACAAGACATCTGTACAATGAAGTGGGTTGAACAAATCATGGCTCTCTGAGGTCCACTGCTGTGTCTTGCAATCCTCTTGACCAACTGTCCTGCAAGATGCAAGAAGTGTTTGGTTAGCAAACATTCTGTACCCTGCTATGTAGGTAGCAGAGAGGAAAGAGGTGGCTGAGAGGTATGAGCTTACCTAGAACTTGTGATGCTGGAATATGTAGGCTCCAAGGGACCAGAGGCTGGCTGCTTCAACACAGGAGAGAGAGAAGGGAGCCACCACATCACACCCAGGAAGGAGGTCCTGGAGGGTACAGAATGCAGAGTTGGTCTGAGGTGGAAATTGCATAGTATATGCTAGGCTAGCAACTACCACCCAGTCTCAAACAAACTGCACACATCAGTTTTCTTTACAAAAGTGTGCTAAATCTTCCCCCCCCCCTTTCAACCATTAGCCATAAACTCACACCCCCCCCCCCCCCCAGGAACCCAAAACAACACACACAGTATATATAGAAAAGCATACATTTGGGAAAACCGCACTGCAAAGCCATCCCATACTATAAATGGAAACCTATAAAGTGCAGCACAGAGAAAGCCTTTTTAAAGAGGTTCCAATAAAAGAAATGTAAGATTCTAAATGGGAAGAGCAGCTGGCGAGTTTGTGACACTTCATCGTGATGAGCACAATCCAAACAGTGCAGATGAGAACACCTGTAGTTCGTTACCGAGAATCAACATTACGGCGGCTATCTGCAAAAAGCAGCAGCGGGGAATTAGGGCTTTTGACGATAATCAAAATGACGCCGGCCACATGCTTTAGCAATTATCAAAATTAGGCCGGCCATCGGGGGAAAGTGGGTGTGGGCGGATACTGCATTTGGCAATTATCGAAAATACGCCGGCTATGTGAGACCCGCCCATATGATTCTCGAATGGCCGGCCATAACAGCGTATTTAAGCGGCGTTCTCCGTATTTTCGAATCTTTTGCATTAGATTGGGACAATGGCACCCAAACTACCACCTACCCGCAAGGGAAACGTTTCTGATGCTGAAGTGCAACTGCTGGTGGAAGAAATAGACAGGAGGCACATGAACCTGTTTGCGCCCACCGGCCAGAGGCTAGCCGCAACCACTAAGCAGAGGGAATGGGAGGCTGTCAGAGACAGGCTCAATGCGGTGTTCCACACAGGGCGAGATGTGGAAGACTGCAAAAGAAAGTGGCGCCGGCTGAGGCAAGATGTGCGGAGGAAGGCTGGTGCAAACCCCCCAGGAAATGACACAGCAAACCTGACCCCCATTGAACTGGTCGTCCATAGGCTCTTGCCCCAGGAGGGGATCCATGGCATTGGGTCCCTGGACACATCTGCACAGGTTGAGGGCTCAGGTAGGTTCACCATTAGGGAGCTGGGGGATCTGTTGTGCTGTACTACACTGTGTTTCACACAAGTGGGGGACAGTGTGGTGCTCCTCAGTAGGGAAAGGGGGAAAAGAACAGCATGTAATGCTTATCATCATTGCAAACCATCACATATGGAGAGGGAGGAGGGGGGTAGGGTCTCCAGCAATGTATATCATACATGTCAAGATATTTACAAGATTATATATACACGTAAATCAAATACATACACCGTGTGTAGGTTTGCACTGTTTCACACCTTTGGGTGCCTTCCCCACTCCCTCCTTTTTTCCCCATCACCAAACTCTGCATATCTCCTTCCCACACCTCTGTACTCTAGCCACTGTGTCCTCTGCACTCCTTTCACAATTGTATGTCTACCCACCTGTCTGTGTGGCTGTCTTGCACATCAGTCTCTGCAGTGCACTGCATTCCTTGACTCTAGCTCTGTACCATGCACAATGACATCTGTGGCTTCCCTGCCAATCCCATTCCTCACCATCTCTTTGCTGGGTTTTTGCCTGTGGGGCTATGTATATGAATGCTGAAAAACAAATGCAGAATATTTGGACCAACACACTTGTTCCCTTTTTGCTATGCAGGTGATGACACCCAGTGGGAGGAAGAAGCTGGCCCTAGTGGCCTCCAGCCCCACCACACACAGCAGCAAAGCCGTGGGCCTGCACACCAACCAACACAGGACCATGGGGTTGAACCACAACACCCAACACCAGCACCACCACCTATGCCTCCACCAACTGTCGCACCACCTATGCCTCCACCAGCTGCCGCACCACCAATGCCTCCACCAACTGCCGCACCACCTTTGCCTCCACCAACTGCCGCACCACCTATGCCTCCACCAGCTGCTGCAGCACCTATGCCTCCTCCAGCTGCAGATGATGGCACAGATGAAGAAAGTGATGAGGCAGAAGGGGGGGGCAGCTGCTCAGCAGAGGCCAGGCAGCTACTGCGCCTGGCCACACAGTTGCTGAACCACAATCTGCAGATGGAGGAGTACCGTCGGAAGAAATTACAAATGCACCAGCAAGCGCTCCAGGTGCAGCAGGAAGCACTCCAGGCCCAACGGGAGGCCCACCAGGAAGCGATGCAGGTGCAACGGGAAGCGGTAGAGGCCCAACGTGCTGTGATTCAGCAGCTCCAACGGCTGGAGCACAGCATTGAGGGCCTACACCGTGTCCTGAGACCACCTAGTTCAGCTGTGCAGCACCCACCACCACAACAACTGCCATCTACTTCTTCAACTGCACATGAACCACCTGCGAAGAAGTGGAGCTTGAGATCATCCGCTTCCCCAGCCACCCATCCAGCTCCCATTCTGGGTCCTGTGGCCAGATTGCAGGACAAGGGACAGAGAACAAGGTGGCCAGATTTCACCAGGGCAGCTGAGGCAGCGGGCTGCCTTGTGGACACTGAGGAGGAGAGTGGGAGCTCAGAGAAGGACTCTCAACAGAGTTCCCATGCAGCACCAGCTGCAAAGGAACACGGTGGGAGGGGTAGGAGGGGACGAGGGAGGGGACGGGGAAAGTGATGGCACATGCTGGGGGTTGAGGGGTGGAAGGAGGGGACTATGCACAGAGCGGGTGATGGTGGTGGGAGGGGGTGTTGTGGGTGTGTAAATAGTGTAAGATATAAATAAATATGCATTTACTTCACTGAAAACTTGTGTCCAAGAGTCTTTGTCTGGCTCTGACCACCAGCTGTTGAGCTGTGAGCTCTGCTCTGTGGGCGGGAGGTGGAGGGGGCTCCTCATCCTGTTCCTCTGGGGCCTGCTGCTGCTCTGGTGGCTGTACCTTGTCTGGGAGGGCCTGTCCTCGGCGCTTTGCCAAATTATGTAGCATGCAGCAGGCCAGGAATATCTTTGCCACCTTTTGGGGGCTATAGAGGAGCTCCCCTCCAGAACGGTCCAGGCATCGGAACCTGTTCTTTAGTAGTCCAAACGTCCGCTCTATTATGCCACGGGTGGTCCGATGCCTACTGTTGTAGTTCTCCTCTGCCCTTGTTTGTGGGTGCACTATGGGGGTCATGAGCCAAGTCCGCTGTGGGTAGCCTCGGTCACCTTTGGAGAGAAGCAGAATGAGACAGATGATAAGTATGTATTATTTGGAGTGGGTACCTTGTGGAGGTTGGGATGTAGACAGTGCTGAGGCCTGCCTGTTGGAGGAGGTGATAGTTTGGCCACATCCACGCTGCACTTACCTAGGAGCCATCTGCCGGTAATCTCCCCTCGGTCAAACCTGCAAAACATGCCCGAGTGCTGCAATATGTATGCATCATGGGTTGACCCTGGATATCGGGCACACACATCTAGAATCTCCCCCTGGGCGTCACACACCACTTGCATATTCATGGAGTAAAATGATTTTCTGTTCCTATAAGTGGCCTCTTGTGCCCGGCGGGGTCTGAGTGCGACATGTGTGCAGTCAATGGCACCTATGACCGAGGGGAAGCGAGCTACAGCGTAGAAGTCAGCCATGTTGTTGTGCAGGGCCTGGGGGGTGGTGGGGAAGGTGATGTACTCAGGGGTGTGGGTGAGGAAGGCATCAAGGAACTGGGTGAGGCAGTTAGAAATGGAAGGCTGTGTGAGACCCGTGTTGACAGCTAGGACAGACTGGAAACTCCCAGTGGCCAGAAAAGAGAGAGAAGCAGTGATCTTTAGATGCACAGGGATGGGGTTGTTCCTACGGGTCCCGGCCTGCAGAAGGGGTTGGAGCTGGTCACAGAGGTAATGAATGGCAGCTCTATCAAACCGGAACCTAGTGAGGCACTGCAGGTCAGTGAGGTCTAGGAAAGTGGAACGGGGCCTGAACACTCTGTGGCGTGCATACCTCCTGCGGTGCCTCCCCTCTTCCTCTAACATGCTAGCCACCTGTGCATTTAGTGCATTTAGTGCCTCCATTTCCCCACAGTACAGATGCAATACACCAGTGAAATACACCAGGAACAAACAGAAGCTGCCACTCACTCTCACACCAGACACAAACACCCACTACAATCTCTCCTGCCACACCCTCTAGCCACTCACTCTCCAAGCAGCAAACGTCAGTCTTCACAAACAGCTGCAGCACTACACTGGACAAACACAAAAACAGAGGAAGGTAAAGCACAAATGAGGCAGACAGGGACACACGCTAACAGGTACTCAACAATCTCTCAGCTTTCTCTGCAAACACCAGTTGAACTCGCCCAACAACGATTTCGCCACTCTCCAACTCCACACAATCGCTAATGGGTCTATAGACAATTTGCCTCTTACTCTGGTCGCTTTTATTTGTGGTCTAATCACGCCGCCTGTGTCGCCGGCCATGCGTTACTATTTCGCTATCCGTTATACGTTGCAGCCGCGCGTCTCGTTACCCCGCCCGCAACACACCCCTAACACGCCCCTTATGTGGCCGGCCTTAGTTGGCCGGCTTTACGGTGACGCCGGCGGAAAGGATGGCGTTCGATTATGGCTTATGGTTGGCTTTCTGTGATGGAGCCGGCGATGTTCCTTTTATGTCGGTTTTTCGCCGGCACTTTCTTTTGATTATAAGCTGGATAGTATCCCCTTGCTCCAGGACCATGCGCATACAAATACACTCTTCATACCCTATCCAACCCCCCCCCCCCCCCCTTGTTAACCCAGTGCTTTTTTTGTGCCGGTACGCAACGGTACGGCATACCGGCACCTTTTTCTCCTTCTCCCCTCCCCTCCCCTCCCCTCCCATTACTTCCAGCGATTCTCTGCCTCTCTCCTGCCTTCCCATCGACGTGCAGTGATTTTTCCATCCCTCCCCTGCTCTCACCTCTCTCATATCCAGCGATTCTTCGTCCCCCAGCGTCCTCCTTCACTGCCTGCCAGCCAGTCGGACTCAGAAGCGAACGGTGCAGGCAGCGATTGGCTGGCAGCATCATAGCTTCCCTCTGCAAGTCCCGCCTATGCGTAAACAGGAAGTTGTAGGCGGAACTTGCAGAGGGAAGCTACGACGCTGCCAGCCAATCGCTGCCTGCACCGTTCGCTTCTGAGTCCGACGCTGGCTGGCAGGCAGTGAATGAGGATGCTGGGGGACGAAGAATCGCTGGATATGGGAGAGGTGAGGGCAGGGGAGGGACGGAAAAATCGCTGCACGTCGATGGGAGGGCAGGGGAGAGAGAATTGCTGGACATGGGATGGGAGGGAAGGGCAAGGGAGAGAGAATTGCTGGACATGGGAAGGGCAGGGGAGAGAGAATTGCTGGACATGGGATGGGAGGGAAGGGCTGGGGAGAGAGAATTGCTGGACATGGGAAGGGCAGGGGAGAGAGAATTGCTGGACATGGGATGGGAGGGAAGGGCAAGGGAGAGAGAATTGCTGGACATGGGAAGGGCAGGGGAGAGATAATTGCTGGACATGGGATGGGAGGGAAGGGCAAGAGAGAGAGAATTGCTGAACATGGGAGGGAAGGGCAGGGGAGAGAGAATTGCTGGACATGGGATGGGAGGGAAGGGCAAGGGAGAGAGAATTGCTGGACATGGGATGGGAGGGAAGAGCAGGGGAGAGAGAATTGCTGGACATTGATGGGAGGGCAGGGATGAGATAATGCTGGACATGGAGGGGAGGGCAGGGAAGATAGAATTGCTGGACATGGAGGGGAGAGAGTAGAATCGCTGGACGGGGAGGGGAGGACAGGGAAGAGAGAATTGCTGGACATGGAGGGGAGAGAGGAGAATCGCTGGACAGGGAGGGGAGGACAGGGAAGAGAGAATTGCTGGACATGGATGAGAGGGGAGAGAGGAGAAATGCTAGAAATGGATGGAGAGGAGAGCAGGAGATAGAGGAGAATTGCTGGACATGGATGGATGGATGGAGGAGTTGGCTAGGAGAGAGGAGAAATGCTGACTTGGATGGAGGAGAGGGGAGAGAGAATTATTGTTTTATATGGATACAGAGGAGGGAAGAGAGATGAAAAATGCTGGACATGGATGGAGGGGAAGAGAGAGGAGAAGTGCTGGACATGAATGGAGGTGAGGAAAGAAAAAAGAAGATGCACATGGATGGAGATGAGGGAAAGGGAAGAGGAGAAAAACTGCACATGGATGGAGAAAATAGGCAAAAGCTGGATCCATGTTATACCTCCTCCAGTCAATTCCATGGAGGAGGACCCAGCTTTTACTTATGGATGCAGGGCAACAAAAGAAGAAGAAAGGAGGAAAGTAAAGAAATAAATGGAAAGGAAGCCCTGGAAACGGAGTTAAGAGAACAGATAGAGAGCAGCAGAATCAGAGACTGGGATCAATATGGATAGAAAAACAAAGTCACCAGACAACAAAGGTAGAAAAAATCATTTTATTTTCATTTTAGTGTTTGGAATTTGTCTTATTTTGCACTGGGTATACTGGAGCTGTAACAGCTTACAGAAATTATTTATAATGAAAAAAAAATCACATTATTTTTTCTCCTATACTAATATAATATTTTCAATGATGTCTGTTTATATGCGCCATGGCTGGTATACGGGGTGTGGCTATAATAGGGGCGGTGCCATGTGTGGTGACCCCGCCCACAATGAGTACCGGCACCTTTTTTTCTACAAAAAAAGCACTGTGTTAACCTATTACCCCCCTCCCTCCCTTGACCATATCATGGTTTGGCTATACTTTGAGATTGTAATTGTTCATATGGCTGCCAAGTCTTTTGAAAGGCTCCCAACTTGCCCTTCCTCATTGCTGTTAGTTTTGACATTAAGTAAAGATAGTCCACTTTATGAATGATCCTCTGCATCTCTGGCGGCTTTTGCTGTTTCCACTCTCTTGCTATCGCTATTTTTGCGGCTGTAAGGTATTGACATGCAAGTCTATGCAGCTCCACCTCCAGTGTCCCCGGCTTGAAGTTGAGTAAACAATGTTCCGCTTTGCAGGGAAATGGCTGTTGGAGGATTTGACCTATCAGTCTGTCACTGATCTCCAATAGTCCTGTATCCTTGGGCAGTCCCACCAGACATACATGAACGTCCCCTTAAGTCCGCATCCCCGCCAACACTCAGCCGAGGCATCCAGGTATATGCTTTGTATCCTGTCTGGCGTATAATACCACCAATAATACACTTTGTATCCATTTTCAATCATGGACTGCGCCAGAGATGGCTTAAAGAGATACCTATAGCCTCTCCTCCATTGTGCTGGTGTGTATGTGCTGTGCAATGCTCATTCCCATCTACCTACATAGCGTGTTTGGGGATCTGGTCTTTGCAACAGGGCAAAGAGTCTCGACACACAGCCCCGTCCACTCTCTCTCCACAATGCCTTCTCCAGTGACGTCTCTGCTAATTCCAACTCCTCCCGGGCCCGCTTGTGTATAAAATTATGGACACTACAGTAGAACACTTGATCTCTTGGCGGCAACCCATATTGCTCCTGAAGGTGTTCAAAGCTTACCATTCACTCACTATCCCACAGCTGGCCAAGTGTATACAATCCCCCTTGTGCCCATTCCCAGTACACCCCCTCAGTTTCCCCCCATGAGAAGCCTGGGGCCTTACAGATAGCTGTTTGTAGAAAGTATTTTCGCTCCGGGAACCATCGCTTCCTAATTTGGTACCATGTGGCAAGAATGTGACTGATTCCCACAGGGACCCTATGCCCTACCTCCCTTAAGTCCCTCTCAGTTGACCAAAGCACGTCCCCCAATGAACGGCTTCCCAGCCATGCTCTCTTCCAATGCAACCATTTTTTTCCCCTTGGATTCCAGTCCGCTAATGTTCTCAACTGGGCTGCCAGATAATATATAAAGAAGTTTGGGACTCCCATACCCCCCCCCCCCCTTCCATGGGGCTGATACATTATGTCCCTTCTTACCCTCAGCGGGCGCTTTTTCCATACATAGGCAAAAAGTTTCCAATTTAATTGCTCAAAGAAGTTCTTGGGAATCGGAATGGGTAAGCCCTTAAATAGATATAGTATTTTAGGGAGCAACATCATTTTTACTGCATGGATACGCCCTATCCAAGAAATGTTCAACCCCTCCCAGCGATCCATTTCCGCAAATATTTCTGCCACCTTCTTTGGAAAATTTGCCTCATATAGGTCCTCCATTTTCTGTGTTATCTGAACCCCTAAATACTTAACCAATCCCGATGCCCACACGAAGGGGAATGCAGCACGAATCTGTGATACTCCCTGTGATGGGACCATAAGGTTGAGCACCTCTGTCTTTGTTATATTTACTTTAAATCCCGACCTCTCCCCATATTGCTTCATAATCTCTAATATTCTCTTCAGCAATGTCTCGGGAGATGTCAGGGTCAGCAGGATATCATCTGCAAACAACATCAATTTGTGCTCCCTCTTCCCTCTAACCACTCCCCTAACTCCTAGGTCTGCTCGAATGTTACAGGCCAAGGGCTCGATAGAAAGGGCAAATAGGAGGGGAGAAACCGCACACCCCTGTCTCGTCCCCCTCTGGAGTTCTAATGGCTTTGTATAGGACCCATTTATTTTTAAGATCGCTAACGGGGTCTGAAATAATAGCTGTAGCCATTTCAAGTAACGCCCTTCTATACCTATCCTTCTGACCACCGCAAATAGAAAAGGCCATTCCACTCGGTTGAACGCTTTTTCAGCGTTCACCGACAGTAGGACCGCCGGCTGTTGCTCATATCTGACTTGCTGCACCACATGCAGCAAGCATCGTATATTATCAAACCCTTGGCGCCCTGCTATAAATCCCGCCTGGTCATCATGTATTAATGTAGGTAATACCCTTTGCAGTCTTTTTGCCATTATTTTTGTGAAGATTTTATAATCCACATTAAGGAGCGAGATCGGTCTATATGACCCGCACTGCTGCGGGTCCTTCGCTGGCTTTAGCAATAGTGTCATCGCTGCCATCTGCCATGTGTACGGTAATTCTACTGCCTGCTCAAAAGCATTAAAGAGGCATAAGAGCAGTGGCGACAATATTGACGCAAAGAGTTTATATATTCTTGCGGGATACCCATCTGGTCCCGGGGTCTTTGCTAATGGGAGATTTGAAATAGCCCATTGCACTTCCTCTAGCTCAATGGGTGCCGAAAGCCTTTCACATTCCCCCTGTGTCAACCGCGGCATTATCATTCCCTGCAGATATGCGTCTATGTTGTGTGCTCCCACCCCTAACTCTGACTTGTAAAGCTTAGAGTAGTATTCATAAAAGATCTCTTGTATTTCCTCCACTTGGTACACTGTCTGCCCCTGTGGGGTTTTAAGACTATTAATAAGATTTTGATTCGCTTGTATTTTTAGCTTGTTTGCTAGCCTACTTGCTTTATCCCCAAATTCAAAATATTCCTGTTGTGTTTGCTGCAATTGAGTTGCTAGTTCTGCCAGTTGTATTTCATTATGTTGCATCCTACTTCTGTGGAGTTCCTTCATTACCTTTTATCAGTGGGGTTTGCTTTGTGTTGTTTTTCATTACACCTTATACTGTCCCTCAATGCACTCTCCTGCTCTTCCTTTTTTTTTCCCCAGGTGGGCCCGTAGTGCAATCAATCGTCCCCGCAATACCACCTTTAAGCCCTCCCATAGGTTACTGGATGTATCTCTCCTACATCATTCAGTTCAATGATTTCCCTTATATATTTCTCTATGGTCGCTATATGTTCTGGCTCTCTCAATATTGCCTCATCCAGTCGCCAATAACGCGGGCCCCTCCCTTTCCCTCCCACTTTTAGTCTCAATACCACTGGAGCATGGTCTGACCATGTTAGTGACTCTATATTAACCTCCCACAGGACCTTAGCTACCTCCCCATCTCCCAGAAAATAGTCTATTCTAGAGTAGGAGTTGTGTTTTGGGGAAAAATATGTATAGTCCCTTTCCTGAGCATGGGTCACCCGCCAGAGATCAATCAACCCCCACCTTGCCATTAGCTTTCCCAGTTCCGTTCTTTCCTTTTTCGCATACCCTGCTTGCCCCGTGGAGTTATCCAATTGGGGGTTCACCGTTAAGTTGAAATCCCCTCCCACCACTAGCTGGCCCTGTATGTTATCTTGTATTATATTATCTATCTCCCCTAGGAAGATCCCCTGCCCTTCATTTGGTGCATACAATGTGATAAATGTATACTTTTCTTCAAATAGGGAGGCTATCACCATAAGGAATCTTCCCTTTTTATCAACTTTTACTTTGAGTATTTGCCAAGGGTGGCTATCCGAAAATGCCATAAGCACTCCCCCCTTCTTATGCCTCGATGCGTCAGTTGCATGAAACACTACCGGATATTTCTTATGCCTGACCAATTTTTCATGGCCTTTTTTCAGGTGCGTCTCCTGCAACATGATAACACCTGCTTTTAATCTAGTCATTTCTTTAAACATACATTTACGCTTCATTGGTGAGTTGAGGCCCTTCACATTCAGTGTTACACATTTAAACATATTCCATATATACATTTTGCTAGTTTTGCCTTAGTCAGCCACCACCAGATATTTCGGTCACCCCCCCTATCCTTCATCCTTCCTCCTCCCACCCCCCCCCCTTCCAAACTAGACATGCCCCAATACCAACTTGAGTCATGTCTCTTAATAGAGGAAGTGATGTCCCCCTTTGTCCAGCAGCCTCTCCACTACTTTCCCCTTTGCAGCGGGAGTCTCATGTTTCTGACTCCTGCGCCCTCTGGGGCCCTTCTGGCACCTCTCTCACTCTCCTGCTCGTGTAGCCAATTGTTTTCCTGAGATTTGCCTTCTCAGGCGGCCCCAGCCCTGGGACACTCTCTGCCACTTTGGTTTAATGCTCCGCGGCGGTCCCACACGTTCTGATATTGGGCTTTCGCCTTCTGCCGCTGGTCGCCTTATGTACTCTTGGGCCTCCTCCAACGATGCTACCCTTCGCAGCTTGCCCTCCTGGCTGAAGAGTAGTGCAAATGGGTGTTGCCATTTATATGCTATGCCATCCTCCCTCAGCTGGGCTGTCAGTGGCCTCAGTTCACTTCGTCGTTTCAGAGTTGCCACCAATAAGTCCTGATATATTTCAATAGGAAAGCTGTCCCACGTTAGCGGGCTCGCCGCTCTCGCTTTTCGCATCACTAGTTCTTTTACTTTAAACTCTGTGAAGCATGCTATTATATCCTTGGGTTGGTTCGCTTTCTGCGCGCCCATCGCCTGATGTGCACATTCGATTCTTATTGCTGATTTGTCTTGCGGTTTATCTGGTGTGGTCAGTAAATGTGCCGCGATCGCCTGTACTACCTCTCCACAATTAAGATATTCGGGGGTCTCAGGCAGTCCACAGATTCTAATGTTGGAGCGTCTACTCCGATTTTCTAAATCCTCAAGTTTGTCCGCGAGGTTTCTAGTCTCCGTCTTTTGATCTGCTATTTGGTGTTCCAAGGAGCTCAGAGTCTCTGCTTGTTCTTCTACATTATTTTCCACCTCTGCCACGCGATTGCCCAATTCCTGAATTTTGTCTCGCAGATCAGCGCGCAGTTGGGCAAAGTCCTGTCGCACTTCCTTGAGATCAGTTTTAATCTCTTGGAACCAGCTACATAGCTGTCCCCAGACTTCTAGATCCACCTCCGCTCGTGCTTCCATGCTTCCCTTATCATGCTGCTCCGTGCCTTTCTGCTCCACACGCTCCTCACACTCCTTTTTCCGCCTGCATTATCCCGCTCTGCACTGTCCGTTGATATGCAAACGTCTCGAGATTCAGGATCCTGGGCTTCATGAATGGCATTACCCGCCTCTGGGCGCTCTCTCCTTCCACTCACCGAGTCGACTTTCCGCCACTCAACAAGAGATTCTATCGTTGTTTTGCTGTTTTATGGCTGCTGGATTGGAGCTCCGATTTTAATCCGCCATTTTCTAGCGTGACGTCACTTCCCCCCTCAAACTTTGCAAATCTTTCATGAATATTTATTGTGGGTATCCTGAAAACCTGACTGGCTGGAATGCGGGTGCCTCCAGGAGTAAGGACCAGGTTTGGGAACCACTGCAATTCTCTGTTGTATGGTATACTCAATACAGCTGCTTGTCAGCTTTTTGCAGTTTAGCTGCTTTTATAGTTGTAAGAGGTTTTACACTAGAGAGTTGCACGGGGACAGAAATCCAACCCATCCCTGCCCGTCCCCACTGGAATCCAACCCATCCCCATTCATCCCCATAGGGAGTCTGTCCACGTGGGGAATCTAACCCATCCCTGCCCGTCCCCACAGGGAATATAACCTGTCCCCGCCCATCCCCGCAAGAATTTAATTGTTGTCAGCTCTCTCAGTCTCTCTCTGGGTTTGAGCTGCTGCCATGCAGGCAAGGAAGGAATGGAAATTAGAACACTCTGGTTCGCACATGTGAGACTTCTCTGATTCACTGGCACTGTGTGCTAAGAGATCGCCACATGCACGCAGCAGTAGGTCAGGTGACATCTGATACTCGTGCCTATGTCAGAGCTGAGGTCTGTGCATCAGCCCAGGAGCAGAGAGGATTAATAGAAACATAGTAAATGACAGCAGATAAAAACTGGATCAGTCCATCTAGTCTGCCCAGTAGTCACAATCATTATTATCAATTCATGATTAAATCAACAATGAATGTGATATTATATACTTGATTATGGTCTTTCTGTGGCGTTTCTGGGACATAGACCATAGAAGTCCGCCTGGCCCTATCCTTATGTTCCAACTGCTGGAGTTGCCCTTGAAGCCCACTCCAACCTATTCACCTTCTCATTTGCAGGACACAGACCGTAAAAGTCTGTCCAGCATTGTCCTCGTGTTCTAGCCACTAAAGTTGCTGTCCAACCCTTTCCAGCCCATCCTAAACCAGATTGCCATATATGAGACACAGACCGTACAGGTCTCCCAGTATCGGCCCTAGTTCATCACACCACAGTCACCATCTATGTGTCACGTGACACATCCACACACAAGCAGCCATTTAAAGTTTAGGTTTTTTATAACTTCCATTTTCTAATTAGAGATTCTCTGTGTTCATCCCATGCCTTTCTGAATTCCGTCACCATTTGTGTCTCTACCACCTCCTTAATGGAGACTTTCTGCATCTGTGCTGTTAAAGCAAGGAGCAGGAGGAGGAGGAGGAGGATACAGCACTCAAAGAACTTGGTACTCTGTAGGTGAAAGGCTGGTGCAAGTACAGCATACACTTCCATGAGAACCCCACAAGAACTGCTTCCATCCCCATGGGAACCCCGCAGGACTGCTTCCATCCCCACGGGAATCCCTTAGGAACTGCTTCTGTCTCCACGGGATCCCCGCAGAACTGCTTCCATCCCCGCTGGAATCCTGTTCCCGTGCAGGTCTCTGTTTTACACTTCATTTGTTCCTGTGCAGTTGATATACTACTGCATTCTTTTAAAGTCACCATTCCATGGTTGGTTAAATGGTGCCACAATTGTTATTTCTGTTTGGACTCATTGAATCCTGTGTTAAGCATTACTGTTTGTTGTGCTTTTAGATGTCAATTAAAGCC
This sequence comes from Microcaecilia unicolor, assembly GCF_901765095.1. NCBI lineage: Eukaryota > Metazoa > Chordata > Amphibia > Gymnophiona > Siphonopidae > Microcaecilia > Microcaecilia unicolor. The sequence continues at coordinate 105,196,518 of NC_044040.1, read as the reverse complement.
AAACCCTTGTGTTTCAATGTTATTGGTCTACCTCCATTTTCTTGTGGTTTTTTTTTTTTTGTCCATGCAAATGGGGGCAAACAGTTGTTCAAAAACTTGAAATCTGACATAAAATCGTGGCTCTCCCTGGTAGGGTTACCATGAGGCTCATTTTCAAAGCACATAGACGTACAAAGTTATGTATGTTACTATGGAACTTTGTACGTCTATGTGCTTTGAAAATGATCACCCATATGTCTAGTTTTACCTGGACACGTCCTCTTTTTGAGAACAAGGCCAGGCATCCGGGTGGGTTTTGCCAGCCTGCCCATTTGCCAGATTTGTGGATGAACGGGCAGGCTGGAGGGCAGACAGCTGGGCGGTCCTCAGGGTGTCCTATCCTCCCCTCATCTCCTTTACCTTACTGTGGTGCCCTGGTGGTATAGTGACCTCTTCAGGGCAGAAAAGAGCCCCCTCTTTCCTGCCTGGCACACCTACAGACTGTCTTGCTCCCTGTGCCGCTTCAAAATTGCTGCTAACAGTTCAAGCGGCAGCCTCGCGAAACTTCCATTGAAGTCTTGCATGGGGGGCAGAGCGGGGGTGGGGAAGGGGTGTGACGGGGCGGGGTATGTGTCCTCTTTTTTCTTAGAGCAAATATGGTAATCCTAAACCAGGTAAGTGTCACAGCCTCTGTTGTATCCCATTTCTTGATGCACCTTCCACTGCATAGTACTCCTTTGGGCAGTGGCCTGCTCTCTTGCTGTAACTCTGGGTGCTGGCCAATGCTGACTTCCTAGGGTGCGTGTGTGCACTGAAGAATTCCTTTTGTGCTCCAGCAGCAGTGATGCTGGGGGACCCCACGGAGAGCATCACTTCCAGCCCAGCAGGATTTAAGGAAGTTCCTGACTGTTCCAATGCCTTTACAATGGGTCTCTTGAGTCTGCCTTGCCTTGACTGTGCCTGCTTTGCTTTGACCTCTGTCTGCCTTGCCTTACCTACAGACCTGTTTGCCTTGCCTTGCTTCAGTTCCTGCCTTGGTTCCAGCCTTTCTCCAGTTCCTGCCTTGGTTTCAGCCAAGTCTTCAGCTCCAGTTCAGTCTTGCCTCAGCTCCTGCTGAGTCTCCAGTTTCAGCCCACCCTCATTTTCAGCTCCAGTCCAGCCTTGTGCCTAGCTCCATCTGGCCTTAGTCCATTCTGGGTGACTCACCTACCACAAGTTTGGACCTGGCTAACTGACCGGGCAGCACCAACTTGGCTGCAGCCCAAGGGCTTACCTTTACTGAAGTGTGAAAGATTGCAAAGACCATGAGCTCAGATGGATCCCTTGTACTACAACTGCTCCAGCAAATGACTATCCGAGTCCAGCAGCTCACTGACTCAGTCCAAGATTTATCTGCTTGCATGGATCACTACCAGTTGTTGGTGGCACAACAGGCTCTGGCTCATCCAGGTCCAGATCCAGCCCCAGCGGCTGTAACCCAAGGTATTTGACTCTTGGATCCACCAAGCTATGACAGGAACCCCAAAGACTGTAGAGGCTTTATCAACCAGTATATAATAATTTTTGAACTCCAAGGTACAGATTTCACCTCAGATAGGGTCCAGGTGGCCTACATTATATTCCTGTTGTCTGGCCAAGTGCTTGCATGAGCTTCTCCTCTCTGGGAATGGAAAAACCCAGTGCTCAATGAACTCCACAGTTTTCTTGTTCAATTTAGAAGGATCATTGAGGAGGCTGGGTGTCAGGGCTTCAGGGATAACGTGAGCCCTTGAACCCCCGCCGAGGAGCAGCAGCGGCAGGCAACCCCCCCCCCCCCCCCCCACACACACACACAACCAACACTGGGCTAGCACACCAGCAAGGCAAGGACTGCAGACGCAGACAAGCAAGCCAGAACACACGGACTGGAACACACTGGGCTCGAACACACTGGACTGGAACTAGGCTTCACCTACACTTGGCTGCTGTTCCCCAGGGGTTGAGCCCCTGGGTGCAGGCAGCCTGGCAGGGCTTACAGGACTGGGCTTACAGACAGACTAAGACAACAGGATTCAAAACCAGCTTGACTAAAACAGGGTGAAGGATTCGCAGACAGACAGAAACAGGACCAAGGAATACCTACAAGCTTGGCAGAAGCCAGACTCAAGATAGACTGACAAGCTGGACAGAAACAGGATATAAGATACACAGGCAGGGCTAGAACTAAAGCTACAGGTAGAGGGCAAGAGCAGAGGAGGACTAAAGCAGAAAACAAACACAGGACTAAGCTCAGACAGGACAAGAACCACAGCAAAAAGTAATGGGCAAAATGGAGGCAGAACTCAAGGAAGACAAACAACAGAACCAGGCAGGAAACTAGAAGGCTAGAAGATAGCCACAAGGTTACACAAAACACACAACAGAACTTTAGACAAGAACAAACAGAAGTGCCACAGGCACACCAACCAGAAACAAGGGAAGGCTAGGCAGAAATGCAAACTGCAAACAAAACTGACCTGCAGACCTTTGACGATGCAAAGTCACTGAATAGAAGAACACCAGTTCCTTATCAAGGCTCTGACTGATGATGTCACAACTCCAGGACACAGGCAGAAAGCATACTGAAGCACAGAGAGGCTTAACACATACAGGTGCAGTATACTGGAGTAATTAGAGCCATGCTGGAAGCAGCCAGCACACAGAGACAGAGACAGAGCTAACTCAGGAAGAACAGACAGAAGCCAGCTCGGAAGCTGACCGCCAGAAATAAGGTGAGTCTGAGAGGGGTCACGACCACAATCATGACACTGGGAAGGTCATATCGGCAGCCTCCAAGCTTCTGAGACTGAAGCGTGGGACCTGGACACTTGAGAATTATGCTATACAGATCTGCACTTTTTATCTGTGCTTTCCCACTCATGGCAGGCTCAGTGCAGCTTACATGGGGCAATGGAGGGTTAAGTGACTTGCTCATAGTCACAAGGAGCTGCCTGTGCCTGAAGTGGGAATCGAACTCAGTTCCTCAGGACCAAAGTCCACCACCCTAACCACTAGGCCACTCCTAACTTCAAAACTTTCCTGGAACAATGATAGTCTTGTTGCAGCAGGTGTTAGCACCTCAAATCAAAGATGAGCTGGCAGAATGGGACCTTCCTACCACCCTGGATGATCTTATCGGTCTCTGTAATCTGGTTGATATCTGCTTCCAAGATTGATCCCCGGAGCGACTCTCATCTGGAAAGACAGCCCCACATACACGTATATCCCCAGCTAGGGGGCCCACTCCTTGATCTCAAGGAACTCATGCAGGTGAACCACACCCCTATCTCTATATAGAAAAAGCAGAGGCATCAGACATTGAATGTATGCCTCTACTGCAGTGAGAAAGGACACTATGAACTTAAATGCCCTAAGAAGGTGGGATCCTTGAGTTTAGTTCAGGCCAGGGGCAATGTTGGGTCAGTCTCCTGAGACTCCTTATACCCAACTCCTAGTCCTGGCAGAGCTTGATCTAATAAGTACATAAGTATTGCCACACTGGGACAGACCAAAGGTCCATCAAGCCCAGCATCCTGTTTCCAACAGTGGCCAATCCAGGTCACAAATACCTGGCAAGATCCCGAAAAAAATTCAATATATTTTATGCTGCTTATCCCAGAAATAAGCAGTGGATTTTCCCAAGTCAATTTAATAATGGTCTATGGACTTTTCCTTTAGGAAGCTGTCCAGACTTTTTTAAAACCCTGCTAAGCTAACCGCCTTTACCACATTCTCTGGCAATGAATTCCAGAGTTTAATTACATGTTGAGTGAAGAAAACTTTTCTCTGTTTCATTTTAAATTTACTACTTTGTAGCTTCATCGCATGCCCCCTAGACCTAGTATTTTTGGAAAGAGTAAACAAACATCTCATGCCTACCCATTCCACTCCACTCATTATTTTATAGACCTCTATCATATCTCCACTCAGCTGTCTTTTCTCCAAGCTGCAGAGCCCTAGCCGCTTCAGCCTTTCTTCATAGGGAAGTCATCCCATCCCCTTTATCATTTTCATTGCCATTCTCTATACCTTTTCTAATTCCACTATATCTTTTATGAGATGCGGTGACCAGAATCGAACACAATATTCGAGGTGCGGTCATACCATGGACCGATACAAAGGCATTATAATATCCTCACCTTTGTTTTCCATTCCTTTCCTAATAATACCTAACATTCTATTAGCTTTCTTAGCTGCAGCAGCACACTGAGCAGAGGGTTTCAACATATCATCAACGAAGACGCCAAGATCCCTTTCTTGGTCGGTGACTCGTAACGTGGAACCTTGCATTACGTAGCTATAGTTCAGCTTCCTCTTTCCCACATGGATCACTTTGCACTTGCTTACACTAAACGTCATCTGCCATTTAGTTGCCCAGTCTCCCAGTCTCTTAAGATCCTCTTGTAAGTTTTCACAATTCTCTTGCGATTTAACAACTTTGAATAACTTTGTGTTGTCAGCAAATGTAATTACCTCACTAGTTACTCCCATCTCTAGATCATTTATAAATATGTTAAACAGCAGCGGTCCCAGCATAGACCCCTGGGGAACCCCTCTCTCTACCTTTCTCCATTGAGAATACTGACCATTTAACCCTTCTTTCTGGGGGGAAGAAAAGAATCTAGGCTTTCTTGGATTCTGGAGCAGGTGGGAACTTCATTGATGAAGCTCTTGTTTGGCACCCCCTAGGTTTCAGCGCTGCTTGATTTCTACTGCGGTAGCAAAACTCGCTATCGGTCACAGTGGTCAGGGTAAGTTCTCCCCTGAAATCAAGCACACTTCCACCCGGCACTACTGCCTTTATGAAAAATGTAAATTAAATAAAATAAAATTTTTAATAAACAGAGCTGATTTTTTTCCCCAGAGTGTGGGGATTACCTATTCACAGGAGTCAGACAATGGACCACCATGCAAAAAGTAACAGGTTTCTTTATTGTCCAGCCAACATTTAAATAACAATTAAATGTTTATTAGTTTCAGAACAACACACTTTCCTTTCTCAACAAACACTTTTCTTCCTAATCTGAAAACGTAAAATGCTGTTAAACATACTTTTAAAAGGCTAACTTCAAATGATTTTCTCTTGCTATAATGACAAAATGCAACGTTATGATCTTTTTAATGTTTTCTCTAACACATTCATAACTCACAGTAATTTCATTACTTGTTTTTTTTCCTTTCTTTCTAGACTTAAGAATTCTCAGAAACAAGAACTTCCATACCTCCCAGCCAAATTTCTGTCAGATAAGTACTTTTATAGTCATTGAGCTTCACTTCTACTGTTTACCATAGAACGAGTTTTCTTTGTGTCGAAATTCGTTTTAACTTTTCTTCACAGGTTTTCAAGTACTTCAGGATCCTTCAATCGTTATATATTTTATTAGAAAAGATGGCTATAGCTTAAAATTAAAATTTTTCTTATTCAATAGTCCCAAAATAAAAACTATGTGTGCACACACAAAAATATGTATATATAACTCTGGAAAAACATCTTAAAATTCACTTGGTCACTGCCAAAATGTGACAAACGTGACAAGTGCTCTCCCGTTCTCAGATAGGAATTTTCGTACTGTGACCCGAACTCTGTTGCCCCTCTGGAACAGGACTGCTGCAACTCTGGAACAGGACAGATGCCACTCTTAAACAGGACTGATGCCACTCTGGAACAGGACTGCTGCCACTCTGAAACAGGACTGCTGCCACTCTGGAACAGGACTGCCTTAACACACTGCCTGTCAGGGACAGGAACGCTAAGCCTACTGTAACACTGACTCAGGGATTCAGGCACTGGTACCAGATAAACTGAATCTTAAGCCCAAACCCAGCTTCCATCTGTCAACTTCTCCTCAAAACCAATTCTGATCTTTAAAAGAAAACAGTGAACCTGCAGGTCGCCCTCTAGCCACCCTGTACTCAGATTATCCTGTGCTCCTTAGGCCTAATCCCCAAAATATATTCCTAAATACAATCTTCCTGACGGAAGGTGTTCTCTCAGAGGAAGCCTCTCAAAACTTTACTGGGCTCTTACCCAGAGGCGTAGCCAGGTTTTGACATCAGGGGGAGCAGACTTTTGTAAAATAGGCGCCAGTGCGAGGCTGAAGGGCCGGGAGAGAGGAAAGGGTTAAAATCCTCATAGGAATATATGTGTGGTCAGTGATTCAGTTGTTTGGGAGGCTAAGATGGAGTGAGGTGGGCCTAGAGTGGGGTTGGGGCAGGGCAGGGCTAGGTAAACTCCTTAGGGTGAAGGCAGCACCTATGTCAGCAGCAAATGGACAGTGAGGGCACTTTTGAACACAGCAGTGAAGGACCCCTTCACTCTGTCTCTGGTGCACCTTAGTCATTTCCCCCTAGTATCTCTATTACTGAAGGTATTTACACTGAATACACTCCAGGAAATTATGTGCCAAAAACATCCATATACTGTACCACAATAATACTAATTATTAAACAGAATAGTATTTACAGTATTCTGTAAATATATGCAGGTACTTTTAAAACCTGGCTCCCAGTCAGTCCTAGCTGTCTAGTCCAGCATCTTCCTGTTGTCCATGTGAACAGTGATGTTCAGCAGCACTGTAACAGAAATCCTGTGGTTACTAGCAACCATAAGATGATTTGGCAATCACATTTTTGATAAGTTGCCAAATGGCCACCAGGTTTACTGCGGAGTTACAAAACATGTTTGGAATAGTCATTATCTATTGTCACCCTGTCTGTGGTAAGACTTCACACAGTATCAAAATGCCTCTGGATTGTAGTCGCGTCAGCCGAGGAACTAACTGTGCTCAGCTCACAACAGACCGAGTGAACATAAAATAAAACACCATCCTTAAAAGATAATATCGGATGAATGCATAAAGGTGAAAATGAATTCCTGTGGATGGAATCAATTTGATTTACAATAAATCCAGATACTACTCCCTTATATATAACAATAAATTATTTATTTAAGTGGAATGGAATTATTTGACTGTACTGGTAAACAGAAAGAAATACTCTGCAGTTAGACTGTACAGGATTAGACTAGTAAAACTGCTGACTATTGGATCTAGTAGAAACTCTAATTTCTTTACTAACCAAACATTTAGTTTCCTGACCAAGTTACAAGTAAGTATAACACTTCAAAGATTTCCAACTCAAAATAGGAATGTTTCTTAGGTGTATCTCATTTAAACATTTTTATAAACTTCTTTCCTACAGGGCTTACTTATAAGGTAAGTAACTATCCAAAATCTCTCAAATTTTAGTCTTATAGTGGTATAATTATTCTAATTGGATTTCTCCTTCTTCCTTTATTTTCAAAATTAAATCTCAGTTCACTTGTGTGGTAAACAGGAGTTTCAGAAAAAGTGTGTGAATTGTCTCTCTCTCTTCCTCAATTTCCTGTATTCGGTTGGTTTACTTTTCTTTCACAGTACTTAGCTGAAGGAAAACTTCCAGTTGCAGTCTTCAAGAGATCTCTCCTTTAGAAGTTGTCTTCCATCGATTCTTCTCCCTAAACTTAATCTAACATAAAATAAAAGGAGAAATACTGCCTCCCTGCAGTGTGTGAGTCTTTAGATCAGCCTGCCTGAAACTGGAACCTGGACTGAGTTCTAAACTATGAAAAAATAAAATAAATTGAATTTCCTCAGTTCTAATTTCTGTTTATTTTCTCTGAATCTGCCTTTGCTAATCAAGAAGCGGAAGCAGTGGCCCGTCTCATCTCTCTGGGCGAAGTTACATATGCCCTCCAAATATCTAGCTTTCCCAACCTTGAATCTGCTCATGGCAGTTCAGTACAGGCTCAGATGTAGCTAAGTCTGTAATTAAAGAGGAACCCAGTTTCAATTAGTTAAAGAGATATAGTTTATTAGTATTAATTAGCATTGATACATTACCCAATAATGAGGATACCCGCAATTCAGTCAATCATACAGTGGAACAGAATCACACGACACATCAGCCCTCGGTGGTACTCTGTCTCTCCTTCTGCGTTTTACACTTCTCGGGGTGCTTCCTTTATACTGTCTCAACCCAATGGATTCCAATGGGATCTAGCTTTGTCAGCAGAGCTTGCTATCCCTTATCAGTTGATAAGGAACCGATAAGGGTGACTTCATTAGGTCCCAGGTTCCAACTATACACAAAAGGGGTGCAAAGCACAGGTGGCGAGATGACTTCATCGGTCATTCTGCTCTTCTCAGCTCCCCCTCCCTCTGAGTACTCTCTAACTACGTACATCTACCCCCTTATCTACTTTTATTAGCCCAAAACATCTTTCATGACTCTTCACTGATGCCAGTCCCAGGCATGTTTATAAGAGCAAAAGACCCCCTCCCGTGCCAGCTCCCTGAGAACTCAGTTCAGCTTGTGCTGCAGAAAAATGTATTTTGTATCAGAGATGACTTTTGATTTTTAAGAGAAGCCCAGCTCTTATTATGAGCCATTTGCTTGTAGAGGCCTAGCTCTTTAGCCTGAGCCATTGACCTGTATTTTACTGAGAGGAAGGGCGGCCATATATATACATTTCCCCTCTTGCCGGACCTCTAAAAAGGGCCGGCACACCTGACTATGGGTGTGGCCATCTTTTCCAGAGGGCTCATAGAGTCCTGTGTGGGGGAAAGATATATATCTAAAGTGGGAGGGACGCTCTGTCAAGACATGGGACTGAGGCCGTAGTGAAAGTCAAGCTTTCAGTACATAGATATATAACTTCTATGCTGTGTCCCTCTTAAGGTAAAACCACCCAAAAAAAAAAAACCTAACTATGTATTCAACAGCTACTCTTTTGGAACAGGTAAAACCTGGGAATATGAGAAGTCACATAAGCCTAGGTATCATACAAAGGAATCAATGAGGTTGAGTGTATGACTGCATCAAGCTAAGATTATTACTACAACAGTAATCAGTAGTCATGTTCTGAGTGTTTAAGTATTGCTCAAATTGGAAATATCAAGGCAGCTATATTTCATTTAACATTACTAGGAGTGTTAATATCTGTTATATAAAAGAAATCTATTGACATTAATGATGATTGCAAATTCATGAGTCTTATAATGATGACTTAACCCTAATAGGCCAAAAATATATATATGAAGGCCATGCTAACTACTAATGGTTTGAGTAGTACATAGAAGCATATGATCCTTCTTCTGTTCCAGCAACAAGCTCAATATCAGTGGTAAAGCGTTCATACAGGACATAATGGCCTGCAGGTTCTCTCTTGCTTATAGCAGCGGTAACTACACGTAGTACTAATTCTCTAAGGCATGGGATAATACAACATCCTACAACTATGAAAATAGCAATGCAAACAGCAATAGCAATTGCATCTGAAACAAAAATAGTCTTCCATTTTCCAAACGTTTTATCCAGCCAACCTGTCCAAGAGGTGTCAATACCAGAGTTGTGAGCCAGTTCCTCTGAAAGTGAGGTGAGGCCTTTTAGAGCTCTGGAGATTGATCCGTCTGGAGCAGTGTTGTTGGGGATAAAAGTACAACATTGAGTACCTAGTTTAACACACACACCACCATCCGATGCTGTCATCATGTCAAGAATCATTCGGTTTTCCATTGCCATTCTACTGGTGGCATCTAATTGTGCTGCTATTCCTTGAATAGCATCTCTGGAGTAATTAACAAATCTTTGTTGATTGTAATAGATGTAATTAATCCAATCTACGTTTTTGTTAATTGTAGCCCAAGGAAAGAAAAATGACTCAAATCCTGAGGCAATTTGATTACGGGCCTTGAACTCATCAGGTACCCCTCTAGGGACTCCTATTGAATCTATATAGACATGATCATCAAATGAGCCTGGTACAGAGGCCTGTCTCTTAGATCGGTGGGAGGAAGGTGAATGGGGTGAGCCTAGGGAGGCAATCGTTAGTGGAATTACCAATTTAACAAGGGCACAAGTTCCTTTCCAACTTCTGTGTAGGGTGTGATAAAGAGCATTGGTTCCACAATACCACCATACATCAGTACGGGCTTGAGAAAAGATGGTAAAATTTATCTGTGCAATACTGTAATGAATAGATCTGCAGGAAGTCAAATTACCTACAAATCTGGAATTTTGAGTTGGGTACCTGGCCAGACAAGTCTGGAACATGGTAGTGGGATCGGGCCTTATGAATACAGGAGGAACTCTGTATCGTAGGGGCAATGCAGGATAGCTCTCTCCTAGAGCTTGACAAGACTGATTAATAGGCTCTAACACCTGGAGTAAGTGTGACATGCACAGGAAACTCTCTGGATGGTTGGAGAGGTCAAATGGGAAGGGAACTGCTAAGGGATCTGCACGGGCATGGGCACAGAAGTAGCAATTGGAGACATTCAAACTGGCTGTGGTGAAGTGGGCTCATTCTAGCCAAAGGTTTCGTTCACCAAATCCAGTCTCAAGAAGAACCCAATCTTTAGCAGTTTCAATTCTGCGAACCTGATATGGAATCTTTATTGCAGGGGCTAAGGTTGGCATTAATGGATTCTTCTCTACCGTGGGGGTGAGATGGACAATTTGATAGTCGATGGTATTTGTGTCTTTATTGGGAATATCAATTCCAAATAAAGAAGTGACAGGAGGGAGAATACAGATTGTGGCAATAGGATCTCTACCAGCAGCATCTATTCATAGGGAATAGGTCTGATAGGTACTGGATGTTACACCTGTAAAGGTGATGGCAACAGGGTTACAATGGCCTATTTGGCAGTGCTGAGCATCTGCTTTTAGCTTGAGGATGGTAATACTCTTTCTTAGGGGATTGTCATTACCCTGGTATTGACCTTGGCCTGATTTCCACCATACTTTAGACCAAGTGCTACAACTAGAACCTGGACACATGTACATATCATATGCAGAGTAATATCGTTGCCAACTTAAATCTCCACAGTTAACATAGGCACAAACATCAAGAGTGACTACCAGTGTGTCATTCGTGAGGGATAAGATGATAGGATGGTCAGGTCCTGACATCACCCGAGGTATGGGAATGGCAAACAGGGAACAGATTAGGAAAAAAATAGGAGTCATGATGGATTAAGTCAATTATTAAGGTAGCTGGGATAAATCCTGGTTGCTCCAAGTTGGTCTCCAAGAGGGCAAAGGGAATAGATTTCGAGATCTTGGTCCCCTTTTGTCCTAATGTAGAACCAAGGGTGCCAACCACTGCTGACAATGTTGTACGAGATAAGCCAAAAATTAAACAGTTCTCCTGTGTCAGGTATGGTTAATGGTGCTTGTGGTCTTACAACACCACATCCTTCAAATATGTCAAAAACGTATACTACTTCTCTATTAGGGCCTACAGTCCAGGTGTCAAATAATGTAGAACACAGTATCTGATACCTGGTCAAGGGATCCCAGGTAGGGTCATCTTCTGGGGCAGTATCCCAGGGAAACGCCCAAGGGAGGGGTTGCGTAGCAGGGGCCTGGGTCATGCAGTGGGAACTACCTCCCTAAAGCAGGAGGAGAAAAGAGCCCAAAAATGAACAGTGGAAAGGAGAGGGAATTCAGTAGCAATCCCCTAGGCCTTAATTTCTGTACTGGAGGAACTTATGGAGTTTCTCAAATACATAAATTATCAGACCAAGCAGCAAAATTATAAGAACAATAAGAACAGTAATTTCGAGTGCAAGTTTAGGTGTGCAAAATTGAAAGTCCTGTGGTGTGTAGCTTGGAGGTTCAGGAAAACTGGGTGGGCTTGCGTCACACTGTTCCGGTGGGAGAATGGCAGGTGCAGACTCAGCAATGAGTTCAACAGGGGACAGATCAACAAGGGTGGAGTCCGGGGGATGGACAATATTCCGTACAGGTACAGGTAGTACGTCCTGGCAGGTATTGTCTGTGAGGGTTAGAAGCTCAGTCATAGGACAGGATTTTCAGTCCAGTGGCTCTAAATGTTGGTGGCAAAGACGGTGTAACTCATGAAGTTCATGGTAAAGATGATGAAGATGGTCAAAATCAGGAGCATCAGGAGAAAGCCAATCCTCAACTAAATCAAGGATATACAAAATCCTGGCATGCAAAGGAGGAATGCGTTTTTCAGGTACAGGAACCAGGTGTACCAGTAGTGGTGGAGTTGGAGGTGGTGGTTGCAGGAGTGGTAGTGGCGGAAGGTGCAAGAGTGGCACCTGTAGAAATAGTGGAGGTGGCAGGGGGACTTGTGGTGGGCGCTCTGGGATCATCAAATGGCTGCAAAAAGTCGGAATCAGGAGCCTTGTAGACCCGGATATCTCGCAGGTGAACCCAGGAAGCGTGGTCTTGCAACTTGACTGCAGTGGCTGACAGAGCCTCGACTCGGAAGGGGCCTATGTAGATAGGATCCTTCCACGACTTGTGGGTGTAATACTTCCGGTGAACCCAAGCTCCGACTTTAAGAGGTGTCAGGGAACCAGGGGCAGGGCTATCATTACCCTCCCCTCTGCTATCTGAGATTGCCTGTGGAAGCGAAGACAGAGAAGTAATGATGCTTTGCAATACATCCCAGTAAACAGAATAGGAGTCTGGTAAGGTGTGGTCAGGATTGCCTTTAAGAAGGCGCATATTGCGACCTGTGCAAAGCTGAAAAGGAGACAACTTTAAAGAGGCAGAGGGAGAGGCTCGCAGGGCTAGCAAGGCCAAAGGTAAAGCATCGAGCCATGTTTTAATTCCATTTGCCATGAGTTGTCTCAATTTCGTTTTTAAAAGGCCATTGTAGCGCTCAACCAGGCCATTGCTGGTAGGCCTGTAAACAGAAATAGTGCGGTGGGTAATACCCAAGGCAGGAAGAAAAGACTTGAGGAACTCATTAACAAAATGAGAACCATTGTCGGTGGTGATGCGACAGGGAATCCCAAATCTGGGAATTATTTCCTGACATAGAGAAAGTGCCATGATCTGTGCAGTTTCTCTGGTGCAGGGAAATGCTTCTATCCAGCGTGAGTAAGCATCCACGCAGACAAGCAGGTACCTTTTACCTCTGACAGGTGTCAGCATATCAATAAAATCAACATACCAGTGGAGGCCTGGGCCTTGCACAACAGGCAAATGACCAGGAGGAATAGCGGGTCCCTGCTTAGGTGTATACAGAAAACATTTGTAACAATGCTGTACTACCGTCTTACACAATACTAGCAACTGTGGAGTCCATAATTTAGCAGAGAGTTGGTTAAACAGGGTAGAAGCATTCAAGTGAAGTGGGTAATGAAGTGCATGTAAGAGTAGCGAAACAATGTACTGTGATGCACAGAACAGACCATTAGGGTGTATCCATATCCCATCAGGATTAAGAGAGCAGCCTGCAAGTTTCCATTGTTTGAGTTCTGCTTGTGTAACTGAAGACTGCAAAGTATAGGGAAAATCAGGAGGAGGGGGGAGTGGGCTGCCAGGGGGAGGGGGTGTGTAGAGAGGGGGCTGTATGGGAAGGTAAGAGGGAGAGTTAGGAGATAGAGAGGAGGGAGGGGCAGGGTGGGGGAGGAAGGAGGGGCAGTGGTGGATAGGGGAGGGGTGGTGAAGGGAGAGGAAGGGAGGGCTACGGGGGATAGGGGAGGGGTAGAGGAGGGAGAGGAAGGGAGGGCTGTGGGGGATAGGGGAGGGGTAGAGGAGGGAGAGGAAGGGAGGGCTGCGGGGGATAGGGGAGGGGTAGGGGAGGGAGAGGAAGGGATGGCTGCGGGGGATAGGGGAGGGGTAGGGGAGGGAGAGGAAGGGAGGGCTGCGGGGGATAGGGGAGGGGTAGAGGAGGGAGAGGAAGGGAGGGCTGCGGGGGATAGGGGAGGGGTAGGGGAGGGAGAGGAAAGGAGGGCTGTGGGGGATAGGGGAGGGGTAGAGGAGGGAGAGGAAGGGAGGGCTGCGGGGGATAGGGGAGGGGTAGGGGAGTGAGAGGAAGGGAGGGCTGCGGGGGATAGGGGAGGGGTAGGGGAGGGAGAGGAAGGGAGGGCTGTGGGGGATAGGGGAGGGGTAGGGGAGGGAGAGGAAGGGAGGGCTGCGGGGGATAGGGGAGGGGTAGGGGAGGGAGAGGAAGGGAGGGCTGTGGGGGATAGGGGAGGGGTAGGGGAGGGAGAGGAAGGGAGGGCTGCGGGGGATAGGGGAGGGGTAGGAGAGGGAGAGGAAGGGAGGGCTGTGGGGGATAGGGGAGGGGTAGAGGAGGGAGAGGAAGGGAGGGCTGCGGGGGATAGGGGAGGGGTAGGGGAGGGAGAGGAAGGGAGGGCTGTGGGGGATAGGGGAGGGGTAGGGGAGGGAGAGGAAGGGAGGGCTGCGGGGGATAGGGGAGGGGTAGGGGAAGGAGAGGAAGGGAGGGCTGTGGGGGATAGGGGAGGGGTAAAGGAGGGAGAGGAAGGGAGGGGTGTGGGCAGAGGTGTGTCAAGGGAAATGGGGAAGGCATCCAGGACATGGAGCGGCAGAGTGTGGTCAGGGGCCGGTGAAACCGGACATGACGTCACCTGGCGTGCCAGGTCATCAGCGAGATTGTTGCCATTGATTGCAAAAGAGAAGGTGGTCTCTTGGTGAGCCTTAATCCATGTAATGGCTGTGCGCAGGCCTTTCTCATGGCGGGCCTGTAGGGCCTCAAATAATGAGGTCCAAAGTGGTAAATGGCTTAAAGGCTGACCAGTAGAGGAAACCATACCCCTCTTGTTCCATTTACGTGCATGAGAGTGTAGAGAGGAAAAGACATAATCAGAATCTGTTACAATAGAAAGATCTGTGTTCAAAGCTTTAAATTGTAAAACATACAAAACTGCTGCAAGTTCAGCTGTCTGAGCAGTATAATTTTCAGGGAGTAAAAACTGGACAGAATCAAGTATTTCTTCATCAGGTGTGTAATGTACAGCTGCAAAACCTGCCCTGTCATGCTGAAATGACCCATCTGTGAACCACACTTGACCAGTCTGTAATAGCTCATAATGAATTGTAAGACAGTCAGGCAAAGGGGGCAAGTGTGAAGTGCACTGGTGTGGAAAAAGGGCACTGTGGTCTGCAAGCGTAAGGGTAAAGAGAGGATCAAGACGGTGAATGTCTTTCACTGTCAGTGGAAGGATGGAATGCACTACACTGAATAAAAGTACCTGATATTTCTGGAGGCGAGAAGCAGTCATGTGACTGATCTGTTTGTCTAAAAGGTACTTAACATCATGAGAGGTGTGCAAAACAATAGGAAGATGGGGGACATAGCTGTACAGCTTCAGGATTGCAGTCGCTGCTGCAACTAATCCTTTTTCACAGAGAGCAAAAGCTCTCTCTACAGAGGAAAAAGAGCCTGAGAGATACCCACAAGCTATGTCTTTGTCTGCCTGAGTTATCAATGCACACCAGGTGTCTTCAGAGTGAACAACCCATAAATGGACATTTTGTGAGACGTCAATTGTTGCTAATGGAGAACTTAGCATGACATCTTTTACTAATGACATAAGATCTTCATTTTCTGCTTTAGTGAGGTGTAGAGGCTCTTGTTTAAGTTTTTGTTTGCCTGCTAACAAATTGTAAAAGGGCTGGCTACGGGCTGAATAATTCGGGATCCATAATCTACAGAAATTTAACATTCCCAGTATAGCTCTGAGAGCAGAAACCGTTTCAGGCATGCGCAAAGCAGATACGTGTTGCAGTGTCTCAGGGGCTAGGCCGTGTACCTGAGAGCCTATCTGATGACCAAGAAAAGTAACTTCAGACTGTGCAACCTGTAACTTCTTTCTGTTTACTTTGTAACCCTTCGTAGCTAAGAATGCCAGAAAGTCACAAGTAACCTGCAAACAGGTGTCAAAAGTGGGGCAGGTAATCAGCATGTCATCAACATATTGAATGATGGAAGTGTGGGGTGGCAGGGCATATCTGTGATCTTTAAATTCACGAATATGTGCAGCCAGTGTCTGAGAGAATATAGTGGGACTGTCAATAAAACCCTGTGGAAGGCATGTCCATTGGTAGGTGGTGTTATCAAATTGAAAAGCAGTGAGAGGGCGGCTTTGTGGATCAAGTTTAATAGAGAAAAAGGCATTGGACAAATCAATGGTGGAGTGGTATTTCTGAAGGGTAATGCTATTTAAGAGAGTGGTGGGGTTTTCCACGTCTGGAAAGATGGGGGTGGTCACCTCATTTAGCACGCGTAAGTCTTGCACAATGCGCCACTGGCCTGGCTCTTTCTTCTTAACTGGGAACAATGGGGTGTTGAAGGGGGAGTGACATTTCTCAATTATGCCTTGCTGTAATAAGGACTGAATGTGTGCTTGAGCACCCTGAAGAACTTCCGGTTTCAGGGGGTACTGAGGAATTTGGGGACCCTTGCAACCGGGCAAGAGTTGAATAAGGTGAGAGCGATGGAGCACTTCACCGTAAGGTGAGGAGGGAGACGGCCAGAGATAATCAGGTAACCTGTCAAGGGCAGCAGTGATCTGCTGATCCACATAGGAAGTCACTGTCATTAAAAGAGATTTACGGTCCAAGCGACCAGATAAATCAAAATTAATCTGAAACTTGAAAAGTGTTAACAAGTCTCTGCCTAACAAATTGACAGGACAAACAGGTGCATACAGCAGTGATGCAGATAAAAGTTGATCTGCAAACTGGACAGGTAAGGGTTCAAGAATGGGAGTGTCCGTGGGAACCCCATTAAAACCTGTAGTGGTAAGATTTTCATGGGACAATTTCAAATGCTTTTTCAGCTTCTGAGGGACATGGGCCAGCACAGAGCGAGAAGCGCCTGTGTCAATAAGAAATGAAACAGGGATATTGCAGATCAGCAACGTGATCATGGGGTCTTCATAACCTGCCTCAGTGCGGACCACGCCTAGTCACTGAGGACGGCGGCTATCAGGGTTCCACCTAGGGAAGGAGTGCTGTGCAGGTGAATTATTGCGCAGGGCGTGTCTATCAAAGGATCGTAAATCCTGGCGACACTCAGCTGCGAAATGGCCTAAGCCATGACAGCGCCAGCATTCAATATTTGCTCGGCGATTGGGGCTAGGCTGGTTAATGTCCACCAGGGGTCGCATGTCACGATGTGGTGGACCTCTGTGCTGTGGTCTACCCCGAGACATGGGGTAGCCATTTCTGGTATCATTTGGGTAGGA
The DNA here is from genome assembly GCF_901765095.1 of Microcaecilia unicolor. Classification (NCBI taxonomy): domain Eukaryota; kingdom Metazoa; phylum Chordata; class Amphibia; order Gymnophiona; family Siphonopidae; genus Microcaecilia; species Microcaecilia unicolor. The sequence continues at coordinate 105,179,503 of NC_044040.1, read as the reverse complement.
CCTGGGGTTGTGACCTCTGGCATTATTGTAATAAGTACCAGAGTACATGGTGAAGTGGGGTGAGGGTAGAGGGTCATGCTGCGCACAAAAAGAAGAGTCTTTACAATCAGGAGGGCAGTGGGTAAAAGGGGTTTGAATCTCTGGACTGGAACTGGAACTGCTGGATGGGGTACCGTAACGGACGGGAGACAAATCGGGTGAACAGTCACTAGGAGTTGAGGGGAGACAGGGTGAGGACACAGAGGAACTTGAACTGGAACGAGATCTGGAGGAGGAAGCAGAGGAGGATGAAGGAGTGGTCGGTTGAGACCGTACATCCTTCAGTTTGGCTATCTTAAGGGTCAAAAGATGGGTACGCATGGCTTGTTCCTTACGTAGCTCATTCTGGGAATTTTTAAGTAGGACTCTGCAATGGTGCAGTATATGGTCCTTCATCTCAGGCCATGGCTTATGAGATAGGCCAACGGTACTATCAAGACCCTCTCTAACTTTAGGAGGAAGGGTCTCCTTGAGGAGATGATAAAAGACAGGTAGAGCATTTGTAGCGTCAAACCTCTGTTCAGTCTCCTCTTGGTATAGCTGTTGCATCCGCAACAGGAAGGTTTCAATTGGTTCTGTGTCTGAAATCCAGCGTTGGGAGGTAAGGACGGAGAAGTCCTTATGGGTGGGGAAGGCAGTGCGTATGGCAGCCATTAATTTGTCTTCAATTAATGAGAAAGGATTACCATCAAAAGTAGTGGAGGCCATGATTTCAGCATAGCCTGCCTGTGTAAACAGGTCACCCACATTGGCGTGGGGGGTACGACCTAAGAGCGCTTTGATATCGCCAACAGCGAATGAGGTTCCAAGTGTGATTTCTCGGAATTGGCGAATCCATCGCCCACCTCCATTGGTAATGTCTGGGAGTTGCTGAACCAAGGTATTCAGGTCAGCAGCGGAGTAAGGAGTATACTCCGTGTGAGGTTTCCCGCCAGACATTTTGTTAAGGAGCAGCAAGACTTTGGCAGGGGGTGTACGGGTGGAAGGGGTGAGTACAGCAAGGCTGTAGTCAGTACCATCGGGTAACTTGTATCCCAAAGGTTGTTTGGATCGGGTATTGTCTGCAATATTAGGAGGATAGCTGTCCACATAAACCGGGTGGTAATGTCGGGCAATCACAGCATCTATGCGGTCATTAATGGTACGGTCCTGCAGAAGCAGAGTGGAGGATGCAGAGTCACTGTCCAAGGTGGACGATGCTACGGGCGAGGTACTGGAAGACAGCAACTCAGTCGGGAGCTGTTGTGTAGTAGAACTCACTAATGGAGCCTCGTGTGGCGAAAGTGGGGGCATGGTATCAGCTGGTGAATGCTGTACTGATAGAGAGTGGCCCACCAAAGGGGGTGTTAGGCCAGATGCTAGAGGCTGTGCAGACATGGGCACAACCTGTGGATCAGAGTAGGCCACAGGGGAGTGATCAATTAGCCTACGCTTCAGAGGAGGCAGATTATCTGTAACTGAAGCTGTCACTGGACTTAAGGGGACCGACTGGGCACGCGGGGGACGGTCCAAAGGAATCTTGGGGCGTGCACCCAAGAGTGGCCATTCAGCAGCACCGGTGTGAGCGGTGGCCATGGGGGGTGAAGTCGATGGCAAGGCAGTGTACTCAGTGAGGGTGGTGCCATCATGGGCATGCAAGGAGTATGCCAGTGAAAGGGGTGGAGGGACAGGGGATCAGGAAGATGGGAGAGTCACACCACTGACCTTAGCAGCAGTAAGGTGTGGTGACTGGGCAGAAGCCACAGCTTGTCCATCCAAGACAGCTTGAGGGAGGCCAGTGGGGACATGGGGTGGGGCAGGAATAATAGGATCGGGAACAACAGGTTCCCTATCTGGAGTCTGAGGGACTTGAACAGAGTGGGAAGGGGTGGCAAGCCCTGGTAACAGCAAATCTCCAACGGCCAGATCTATGCGATCAAGCAGGGCCATAGGATTATTTGAAATTGCACCGCCAGCGGGTGCTTGCTGTGGAAGGATGGGAAGTCCCTGATAAGGGGACAAGTTAGAGGCTGCAGCATCGAGCAGCAGTGCAGGGAGAGGAGAACGGGAGGCAGGATTAGGGACAGCAGGTATAACCATGCTGGTGATACCAGACCTACGTCGGGGTATGGGTACAGGTTCAGGGAGACTAGGGGGAGGGAGAACAGGCATAACTGTACCAGTGATAGCAGGTTGAAGGAGAGTGGGGATAGCAGCACCAGGGGCCACGGTGGGGGCACCTGAAAATGTGAGTGGAGAGATGGCTGGCATGTCAGCACTTGGAAGTATAGCTTGAGGTTGGAGCAGGGTAGCAACACCCAAAACTGGAGAGGGGATGTTAGGGACAGCAGCACCTGGAACAATAGGTGCAGGAATGGCAGAGGCAGCAACGCCTGGAGCCATAAGTTGGGGGATGGCAGGGGTAACAGTACCAGGGACAACAGGAACCAGAGGTCCAGGATTAGTAAGGGTGACTACACCTGGAACAACAGGGGAAAGGATGGCAGAGGTGGGAACACCTGAAACAACAGGTGGAGGAATGGCAGGGATGCTAGGAGGTGGAACAGCAACTGTAGGAATGGCAGAGGTGGCAACACCTGGCATAACAGGTGGAGGGCTAGCAGGGGCAACCACACCTGGCACAACAGGTGGAGGTATGGTAGGGTTGATGGTGGCTGGAACAACAGGTCCTAGACTGGGAAGGACAGGAGCCGGGACAGGCGACAGATCTACCGTACCGGAGATCTGGACCATGGTGGGCTGGTTTAATGTGACGGGCTGGGAAGGAAGGAGTGGAGCAGGTGTGGGATTCAGGATATGGGGGGGTAGGGGCGTATAGCCAACAGCTACGCCGCAGGTTAAAAGTTTCTCAGAAAAGCCTGGCTCATATGGGGGCGGAGTCCCCTCATATGAAGGGAGAGCTGTGGGTGCAGTAGCATCCACAGGTGGATGTGCTGGGGTTTGGGTAGTGAGCAGAAGGCTGGTCTTGCCTTCTTGTTCCCCAATAAGGATAAATTTATTTATGGCATTGAGATATTTATCTCTGGACTTCCCTGTTTTACGGGAGTCATTATAGGCAATTAAGGCACGCAATTTAGTAGGCTCAAAGGAACCGGTGGCAGGCCAATCAAGGGTCTTATCATTGGCATTCCACACTTTAAACCATTTCTCACAAATGCGGGTAAGGGATTTCTTTTCGTTGGGAAAGAACTTCAGGACTGTGTCTAAGGGCGAGGACATGGCAGAAAGGTGTGAGGCCCAAAGGGTACCACAAATTATGTGATGCAACTATGTGCAGGGCTAAATGATAGTGTGGCAACAGTACAAATAATACAACAGAACTGGCACTATGTCTAAAGGTGTTTCAGCAATCAATCACAATACAAATAGAAGTAAATGGTATACTTACCTGTCTTCAGAACTGTCAGTTCTCCAAGGAGACTTCACAAAAGAGGGCTATTCAGATACCCCACATTCACCCAAGGAGGCCTGTGAATACGTTCAAGTAAGAAGAAAAGGTTGCCTAGGGCAATTCCATAAAGGTACAATTTTAGCTGAACCGGACAAAAATAAAAAATAAAATTACAATGTGCATGCAAACAAAAAAAAAAAAAAATCTCAATATGTGTTTGTAATAGTCAAGGTACTTAGCAAAACCCCGCGGTCTAAACCTGGCCCATCAATTAGTGCATCCACTTATTGAGAGTACACTCAGGATCCATTACAAGACACTTAAGACAGGGTGGCTAAAGGTTACCTGTATTACAAAAAAAAAAAACGCGGTTCACCTGGAACCGGAAGAAAAAAAAAAACCCTCAACCTCGGTCAGGAGATCAGACAAAAAAAACCCCTCAGTTACTCTGAACTAGACAAACTCTCGGTCATGCTAGACCGGGGAAAAGAAGCAAACCCTCAGTTACTCTGAACTGGACCCTCAGTGTCACTGGACTTGACCCTCAGTTTCACTGGACTGGACCCTCAGCCTCTCTGGACTGGACAAACTCTCGGTCACGGTAGACCGGGGAAAAGAAGAACCTCAGTTCCACACCTAGAACTGGAATAACCCTCAGTCAATTTAGACTGGAATACAAAAATATCCCTCAGTATTAAACTGGAACTCTTGGTCACTTTGACCAATATAAAACCTCTCGGCCAACTGTAGACCGGTGAACAAAAAAAAAACCTATTTTAAAAAAACGTAATGGTCAGCTAAAATTATAGTACCTGAATGAGGGCAACCCCCCAAAAAACTAACTATAGGTATTCACCAAGGGACATAGGGTCCAAACAGCTCTCTGTAATAAAGAGAGACCTCAAGAGAAACCCACAGCTCTGTAAGAAGACAGTAAAAAGTGTGTTTGAAATCAGCGTGTCTATCCTACTTCAGCGAGTGTCTTTAGACAGTACAAGCAGGGCTGAATCAGTAAACAATGTATGGTTGGCCACGTGCCCAGAAACAAGACAAATAAAATGTACTGTGCAATGGCCAGTCTCAAAAAATTGTCCTGCACAAAGCCTAAAACCCTCAAAAGTACCTTGGTAGAGGTTAGAAGGTGCTTCTTACTCCCTTTATTAGTACTGGGGAAAGCGCAGCAACCCACAGACTGTAAGAAGTCCGGAACCTCTACAAAGGGTGGGACAGTGTCCAGTAATTGGCACTGGCTAACTAAAAAAAAAATTAACCCAGCTAAAGGTGGTAATTTGGGACTGCAGCCAGGGGAAGGCTGTTTGTGTATCAGAAAGTGCTGCCGAAGGAGGCAGACTGAAAATCTAGAAATAGGGAATCATAAATCTCATCGGCGTTAAGGGAAGGACCCTTGCATAAGTCCACCGTCAAGAATATGTTGAAAAAAAAAGTTGTACCAGTTTCGAGAAATGAAACCGGAGTTGAAAGATATGAAAAAGATAAGAGAGGGAGTTAGTTAGATGGATTTAGGAGCAATACAGTTGACAGAGGATAGACAGCGAGAGGTTAAAAAGAATACCTGTGTAAATGACTGTTTAACTTGTACCACTTCAGCATAGAACAGGGACAAAAAACGAACGGAAAAGGGGGAAAAAAAATCACTTTCTGAGCTTTTAAAAGTGAACTGTAGAGCCTCCTCTGCCGAAGCAGTGCTGGACTGATAAGGCAGCTAAAGTGGGCAAGCTTCCCAGATTCTCATGTCCTTGAGATAGTGAACTACAGCACTTGTTAGGGAAAACTTTTAAAAGCTACAGAAAGAAATGGCAATTTCGGGACCCTGGATAAGGATATTAAAAAATGTGAGAAAAAGGGTTTAGAACTTACAGCTCTTCGGGCAATTTTAAATAAATTTACAAAGGCAGATTCGAAGCCCAAGAGGGAGTAACCATCCTCTGGCTACCAATACGTTTATTTTCTCTGAATCTGCCTTTGCTAATCAAGAAGCGGAAGCAGTGGCCCGTCTCATCTCTCTGGGCGAAGTTACATATGCCCTCCAAATGTCTAGCTTTCCCAACCTTGAATCTGCTCATGGCAGTTCAGTACAGGCTCAGCCGTAGCTAAGTCTGTAATTAAAGAGGAACCCAGTTTCAATTAAAGAGATATAGTTTATTAGTATTAATTAGCATTGATACATTACCCAATAATGAGGATACCCGCAATTCAGTCAATCATACAGTGGAACAGAATCACACGACACATCAGCCCTCGGTGGTACTCTGTCTCTCCTTCTGCGTTTTACACTTCTCGGGGTGCTTCCTTTATACTGTCTCAACCCAATGGATTCCAATGGGATCCAGCTTTGTCAGCAGAGCTTGCTATCCCTTATCAGTTGATAAGGAACCGATAAGGGTGACTTCATTAGGTCCCAGGTTCCAACTATACACAAAAGGGGTGCAAAGGACAGGTGGCGAGATGACTTCATCAGTCATTCTGCTCTTCTCAGCTCTTCTCAGCTCCCCCTCCCTCTGAGTACTCTCTAACTACGTACATCTACCCCCTTATCTACTTTTATTAGCCCAAAACATCTTTCATGACTCTTCACTGATGCCAGTCCCAGGCATGTTTATAAGAGTAAAAGACCCCCTCCCGTGCCAGCTCCCTGAGAACTCAGTTCAGCTTGTGCTGCAGAAAAATGTATTTTGTATCAGAGATGACTTTGGATTTTTAAGAGAAGCCCAGCTCTTATTATGAGCCATTTGCTTGTAGAGGCCTAGCTCTTTAGCCTGAGCCATTGACCTGTATTTTACTGAGAGCAAGGGCGGCCATATATATACATTTCCTAAGTAGCTTTGTTATAACGTTACCCTGACTATATAAACAGCAACTCTTTTTTTTTTCTTCCAAGCTGCTGAGATCTTGAAGCCCACTGCTGGATCTCATCCACATACACACATTCATAGATCCACTCCCCTCTCTACTCAGTAAGTCCACTGATCTGGCTAATTCAAAATGTGAGCAAAGTCCTCTTAGTTCCCAAAGATTCTTTTTCTAACTTATCTCCTTTTCACCAAAGAATATAATTCAGATCAAACATTTATCTCAGATCAAATATTTATTTCAGATCAAATCTTAAGGTTTCCTTGCTTACAGGCATTTAAATCTACTTAGCCTTTATATAGCTTATAGGATTTAAGCACTCTTAAACTGAAATTCTCCCTTTTCTATTTTTCATAAGCTTCAAGTAATCCTGAAATATTCAGATCCTTTTCTCAGTAGAGAAACCTCAAACTTGTAAATCTCCACCAATCTCTTTTCACTTATATTTTCTCATTTACCACATAATCAGGCACTCTTTTATAACTTCAGTCAACTTAGATCAAACAACAATTCTTTCTTTCAACTCTTTTACACACGGAGCTAGCTACCATATGCAGGTCCTGTCTTGGCCAAATCTTCAGTTGCTCTCCTCTCTCTGTTACCAGGCAGATTTTCTAACAGGAGCTGATCATCCAATCAGAGAGCTCTATCTGAATGCAGATTAACATACAGACACTCTAATGGGAAATTTTAGTCAAAAACACTAGATAAACCCTTCGTTTTTGGATCAAACTTCACATTTTGGATTCAGAGCCATGCCCTAACATTAAGGCTGTAAACATTTCTATCAAATTTACCCATAAATATGCAAATGAGAACCTCCCCAAAATGGACTAATTTGCATATGATTTAAACAAATTTGAGTACATACAGTGGTGGAAATAAGTATTTGATCCCTTGCTGATTTTGTAAGTTTGCCCACTGACAAAGACATGAGCAGCCCATAATTGAAGGGTAGGTTATTGGTAACAGTGAGAGATAGCACATCACAAATTAAATCCGGAAAATCACATTGTGGAAAGTATATGAATTTATTTGCATTCTGCAGAGGGAAATAAGTATTTAATCCCTCTGGCAAACAAGACCTAATACTTGGTGGCAAAACCCTTGTTGGCAAGCACAGCGGTCAGACATCTTCTGTAGTTGATGATGAGGTTTGCACACATGTCAGGAGGAATTTTGGTCCACTCCTCTTTGCAGATCATCTCTAAATCATTAAGAGTTCTGGGCTGTCGCTTGGCAACTCGCAGCTTCAGCTCCCTCCATAAGTTTTCAATGGGATTAAGGTCTGGTGACTGGCTAGGCCACTCCAAGACCCTAATGTGCTTCTTCCTGAGCCACTCCTTTGTTGCCTTGGCTGTATGTTTTGGGTCATTGTCGTGCTGGAAGACCCAGCCACGACCCATTTTTAAGGCCCTGGCGGAGGGAAGGAGGTTGTCACTCAGAATTGTACGGTACATGGCCCCATCCATTCTCCCATTGATGCGGTGAAGTAGTCCTGTGCCCTTAGCAGAGAAACACCCCCAAAACATAACATTTCCACCTCCATGCTTGACAGTGGGACGGTGTTCTTTGGGTCATAGGCAGCATTTCTCTTCCTCCAAACACGGCGAGTTGAGTTCATGCCAAAGAGCTCAATTTTTGTCTCATCTGACCACAGCACCTTCTCCCAATCACTCTCGGCATCATCCAGGTGTTCACTGGCAAACTTCAGACGGGCCGTCACATGTGCCTTCCGGAGCAGGGGGACCTTGCGGGCACTGCAGGATTGCAATCCGTTATGTCGTAATGTGTTACCAATGGTTTTCGTGGTGACAGTGGTCCCAGCTGCCTTGAGATCATTGACAAGTTCCCCCCTTGTAGTTGTAGGCTGATTTCTAACCTTCCTCATGATCAAGGATACCCCACGAGGTGAGATTTTGCGTGGAGCCCCAGATCTTTGTCGATTGACAGTCATTTTGTACTTCTTCCATTTTCTTACTATGGCACCAACAGTTGTCTCCTTCTCGCCCAGCGTCTTACTGATGGTTTTGTAGCCCATTCCAGCCTTGTGCAGGTGTATGATCTTGTCCCTGACATCCTTAGACAGCTCCTTGCTCTTGGCCATTTTGTAGAGGTTAGAGTCTGACTGATTCACTGAGTCTATGGACAGGTGTCTTTCATACAGGTGACCATTGCCGACAGCTGTCTGTCATGCAGGTAACGAGTTGATTTGGAGCATCTACCTGGTCTGTAGGGGCCAGATCTCTTACTGGTTGGTGGGGGATCAAATACTTATTTCCCTCTGCAGAATGCAAATAAATTCATATACTTTCCACAATGTGATTTTCCGGATTTAATTTGTGATGTGCTATCTCTCACTGTTACCAATAACCTACCCTTCAATTATGGGCTGCTCATGTCTTTGTCAGTGGGCAAACTTACAAAATCAGCAAGGGATCAAATACTTATTTCCACCATTGTAGCATACCAATCCCATTTCCTAGCACCTAAATTCTGCAATTAGATTTAATGCAAATACTTTTAAAACTTATTTTTAGCACTTTTAAATTTCAGGTGTCAGTGCAGGTCTCCTTAGTATGAATTGCTCATGTGCAGGAATTCATCCTAGCTAAATATCTCCCTGACAACCCAGGACACCTCCAGCCAACCCCCCCCCCCCCCCCTGCTCTCCCAGCAGTAAGGTAAACAAATTAAACCAATTTCTACAACTGGTTACACTATATTAGATGAATCCAATAGTTAGAGAAGTGAGCTGAGAACCAGAGAAGCCAGGGTTCAAATTCCACTGCTGCTCCATTACCTCCTGTACAAACTTAGAGTGTAAGCCTCCAGAGGCAAGAAAATACCTGTTGTAACTCACCTCCAGCTCAACATACATGTAGAAAATCTACCACAGAACAGTAGCACTGATTCCAATGATTTAAACAACAAGAACCCTATGTAAGAACAGGCAGCACAACAAACAATACACAGGGCGCTAGAATACCAATACACCTACCACTGGTACAACAGAACAAGTGGGACTGCTATAGAATTCTACAAACTATTTGCCAACAGAATGCTACACCTCGGTCACACACCAAATACAGAACAAGGGATCACAAATTAGAAATATAAAGACAAAAACTGAACTGGGAAACCGAAGAAGTCAAACTTGGTATGTACCACAATATAGGAAAAATAAAAACAGAAATGTGTTTCCTCTTGTACTGAAAAAAAAAATACAAAGACATCCATGATGCACAGTTCCCAAAGTTAATGTATTCCACCAAATAAATTCAAATAAAACACTTTTTTCCTACCTTTGTTGCCTGGGTACTTTATTTTTCCAAGTATATTGTTTCCAGTTTCTTCTTTTCTGTTTTCCTGTATGTCTTCTGCTCTATTTCCAGTAAGTGCAGTCCATTTGTCCTTTCTCCACATTACTCTTATTGTTTCCTATTCCTTCACTATATCTCTCTGATAAATTTCCTCTCTCTCTGTAATTTCTGTCTCTCCCCTCAAATTTCACCTTCTTGCTCTTCAGTCCTCCACCTATATTTCACTTGCCATTACCTATCAACTTTTCATATCCTCCTCTCCCCCCTAAATCTCCTGTGTCACTCCATCCCTGGCCTCATTCCCTTCTCTTTCACCTACTCCTCCTCATTAGTACAATTCTTCCCTCTGTACTTACTATCCTCCTCTCACACTCCTCTCCTTGAGATCCCCCATGGTCTCACCCACATGGTTCCACCATGCCAAGTATCTCCCCCTCCCTCTCCATTCTTACACCCTTGTAGCCCAGCATCTCTCTGTCCCTCCCCTCTCCTCCACCAATATGGTCCAGCATTTCCCTGTCCCCTCTCCCTTCTCTTCCACCCCTATGGTTCAGCAATTCCCTTTCTCCTTCCCTCCCCACTTCCTATGGTCCAGCAACTCCCTATCCCTTCTTCCTTCACCCCTATGGTCCAGTAACTCCCTATCCCCTCTAAACCTATGGTCAAGCAACTTTCTGTCCTCTCTCTGCCCCTCCACCTTTATGGTCCAGCAATTCTCTGTCCTCTCTTCCTTTCCCTCCACCCCTATGCTGCAGCAACTCCATGTCCTCTCTCTCTCTCTCTCTCTCTCTCTCTCTCTCTCTCTTTCTTTCCCCCCCCTTATGGTCCAGCAGCTCCCTGTCCCCCCCCCCTCTCTCTCTCTCCCTTTCCCACACCTCAAAGCGAAGCTTCAGTGTTCATCAGGGCAGCAGCTCGGAGAGGAGAGCCTACTGAGGAAATCCAGCCTGGTGCGTGCCATGCACCTTTCCAGGTTGTGTAAGTGGCAAACTGCACAGTAAAAATAATAGCCTGCTAAGCATGGTTTAGCCCCTACACAACCCAGGAAGGAGCACTGCATCAAGGTTTGTGTACCTTCATCTCCTGTGAGTCTAGCATCTCTTCCCGTCTCCTACTTACTCTCTCCATCCGCCTATGGCCTTCCATCTTCTTCCTCTCTCCCTGGTCCCCTCGCCTGTAGTCTGGCATCTCTCCTATCCCCCTACCCCTGCAGATCTAGCACCTGCCCCCTTCCCTCCCTCTTTCTCCCTCCCCCATGGGTTCAGCACATCTCCCTTCTCCCCAATGAGTCCAGGACCTTTCCCTTTTCTTCCCTAAGTCCCCCTGGAGTCCAGAACCTCTCCTTCTGCCTCACCCCCCCCCCCCCCCATGAGTCCAGTAACTCTTCCTCTCATTCCATCTGCCTCTCCTGAATCCAGCAACTTTCTCTTTATCCCTCAGCCTCCCCCCCCCCCCCCCCCAGTGAGTCCAGCACCACTTTCTCTTTATCTCTCACTTTTTTCTAGCCCTCTGTTAAGACCAGCACTGTTCCTTTTTCCCTCAATCCCTATCCTGAGTCCAGCACCTTCTTCTTCCCTCAATGCCCCCCCCCCCCCTTCTCACCTTCCCAGGTCCAGCACCTCTTTGTGTATCTAAAATGTAACCTTCTACAAAACATGAAGTGAAGATGTGATTCCATGAGCCCCAATGAAAGGAGAGTTTAATTTTACTTCCATTTAATTTCTATATATTCCATCAACTTTATAACACCTGGCTTCCCAAGGCAGATTACAACAGTTAAGATGAACCTGTAAAGAAACAGGATATCCTCACTGAAATTTCATCTGTATTGTAAAGAACAGTGTAGAAAAATGAGCAAAAAAAATACAGAGCTTTTAACTGCTGTTTCTACCAGCTACACCAATTTTTTTAAGCTGTTGTAGTGATACTCAATTTTTATTTCATATAATGAGCTAGATAGACTCACTCACCCTGGCTGTCTTCCATTTTTATACAACTTCCTTGGTTGATACCGTCTTCTGTTCTCAATCTAACCTTCTCCTTCCCTTCCATCCCTCAAACCTGCCTTCTCTAGCAGCCCCTCCCTGCTGCTGTTTCCCTGCAGCGATAACAGGCTGCCTGAGCTGCTGCCGAATGCTTCCCTTTGCCACGTCCCACCTTCGTGTACACAGTTGTGTCAGAGGGGCAGGGTCGGAGCAGAAGGAAGCATCAGACTCCAGCTCACTCAGGCAGCCTGTGATCGCTGCAGGGAAACAGCAGCAGGGAGGAGCTGCTAGAGAAAGCAGGTTTCAGGAACCGCAGGGGAGGGGGAAGAGAAAGCAAAAGCGCTGGTGTTAGTCTGCTAGGCTCAGGCGGGGGGAGTGTTTGAGGAAAGAAGAGGGACTGTCATTTTGGTACTATAAGAGAAAGTGGAGAACAAGTGCAGCAAACTTTAAAATAAAATCCATGCTGCTGTGTGGCGGCTCAGCAGCAGGCGAGGTAGGCACCGTTTTCGTTTGAAATCTGATTGGGGGCGTGGCCGCTCCCCTTGTGCCCCACCTAGCTACGCCACTGCTCTTACCCACTCAGTTTCTGTGTCTTTTAGACCTCCCTTATATAAAAACAAACCCCTTATTTCCTATATTGAGGGTATTAGGACCACTTTTCTCCTACCTGAGCAGCTTTCTAACCTCCATAGGCGGTCGGTGGCCCAATTGTTTGGGGAGGCTAAAGGGGGCAGGGTTAGGGGTGGAGACAGGGGCGAAACTTACCTCCATAATTGTCTGACAACACACAGGAAAAAATAAGTAAAAATAAAATAGTCACAATTAATACCTTTTATTAAATTTAGATGTTAGATATGTATCATATGTCAAAGAATAAAGTGGTTGCTCAAAGCAAATACTAACCACAATTGCTCAACTGCAAAACACTATGCACAACTTTGTGCAAAAACACACGCAGAACCTTACTGTACCATAAATATTACACTGGGCAGACCCTAATACACCAATATACCACCCATACGGAAAATGCAGACTGTCAACAATATGAAACAAGGGATCATAATATCATAATTTTCATGTAGAGCCACAAAACACCCTTTTAGAGTGGATAGTGTTCACAATGAGCTCCTTTTATTAACAACCATATGTAGATCCTTCAAGAGGTAGTGTGTCATGATTTAGGCTCTACACCCTTCTGATGTTTTGGTGCCACCTCAGTAAGGCCAACACACAATCTCTCCACTGCAAAACACTATACACAAACTTGTGCAAAAACACACTCATAACCTTACCAAACCATAACAGCACTAATTCCAAGGACAGGACGAGCTACAACCTTATGCGTGGAAAGGCAGCACTATAATTACACCGGGCTCTAAAACACCAGTACACAACCTAGTGAAACAAAAAAAAACCCCAAAACAAAAAGGGCTGCAAATACTACACACTAGCAGAATACTGCATCTTGATCACACATGAAAAACACATGACACAACAGATATAAAGGCAAAATACTGAACTGGAAAGTTACCTCAAGAAGTCAGACTCAGCATTCAGCAATACTAGAAAAATTGAAACTTACATGCAAAATATCACAGACACACATTCCCAAAAGCTGACATATTCCAATTAATAAATTCTGAATAAAATACTTTTTTCTACCTTTGTTGTCTGAGCGTTTAGTTATTCTATTCGCTTTGGTCCCAGTGTCCTCTGTTTTATGCAGTGTTTTCTTTCCATTTGATATTTTTTCTCTCACCATGTCCACCATCTTCTTGTGTCCTTATGCGTCCTGTCTACCACTTGTAGCCCTGTCCCTATCCTTCCTCCAGTTTCAGCATCTGCCCTTAAAATGTTCCGATCCAGCCCTTAAATTCAGCAGTTTCCAATCTATGTCTTTGTCTTGCCTTGGCCTGCATTTCCCTCTCTTTTTCCCTATCCCCTGCTGTGATCAGTATTGCCCCTCTGTGTCACTAACCCACCCCCTCCCCCCGTCTAGTGGTGCACCTTTGTGTTCTTATCCCTTTCCCTCCATATCTCACATCTATTGTTTCCCAGTCACTCTCATCTCTCGTCCCTTCTTCCCCCACCCTGAGGCCAAGATGTCTCCCTCTTTCATCCCCTCCCCTCCCCCACAGTTCAGTATGTCTCCCTCCTAGGTCTCCAGGGTCTTTCCCCCCCCCTTTATTTACCTAATCAGTCAATCAGTCTTTCCCTTGCCCACCACCCTCCAAGCTGATCCAGCATCTATGCATCCCTCTCGGCCTCCCCCTCCAGCACCTCTTCCTGTCTGTCTCTCCCTCTTCCCTCCCATTCCAGCAAAGCAGCACTTAGTTCTCCCTCCCTTTTGCCTGCATTTTCTCCCTTTATCTCCCCCCCCCCCCCCATGGTTCCAGAGTCTCTCCCTCTGTCCTCCTCCCCGTGGTCCGATGGTGCTTGCTAAGCTGCCTCAATCGCTGCTGGCAGGGGCACTGCAGCATTAAAAGATGCTGCCTGGGTGCCTCAATCTTCCCTGTGATGTGTTCTGCCTTCTCTGATGCAATTTCCTGTTCCACGTGGGCAGGACATCTCACAAGAAAGATCGAGGCACCCAGGCAGCTCCTTTCAATCGCTCCGGTGCCTCTGTGGCAGCGATTGAGGTAGGTTAGCAAGCACCGTCGGACCACAGGGAGCTGGATGGAGGAAAGTTGGCAGCAGCCCAGGACAGTAGATGTCATTCTTACCGTTGGGGAGGCGGGACGGGGCGGCTATGACAGCGGACTTGCGGAGCTGCATCGTAGGTTATGTACTGCTGCTGCGTGCTGGTTATCTCGCTGAGTCTGATGCACATACTTCACGCTAGAGGGGGTGGGACTAAGGCTGGCGGGCAGCGGCAGAGAGAGGAGGAGCCTTTCAGCCTTGCAAAGCGCATGAGTGCAAGGCTCCGCGGATGAACTGGTGCACACTGCTTTTCCTTGGGCAGGAATTTATCCCAATGATGCAGGTAAGAGTAGCACTTGCTTGCCCCCCCAAACTACGCCCATGCCTCCCCAAGCCTCTTATACCGGGTGCCTATGCTAACCTCCCTTCACTTTCAAGCCCAACTGTAACCCTGGAAACCAGAATTGAATGACATCATCTCCCTCTAGAGCCAATCAAAACCTTCACCACAGAGATTACAGTTTCCACTGTAAACATGGAACTCGGAATTCCCCTGTTGTCAGCTCCATCCCATAGCCTATAATGGGGAAAACACATTTCCTGAATATTTCAGTACCCTTATGTCCCACATAAGAAGGAGAGGACATGAAATGAGGTTGAAGGGGGGCAGCCTCAGGAAAGATATCAGGAAGTATTTTTTCACAGAGAGGGTGGTGGATGCTTGGAATGCCCTCCCGCGGGAGGTGGTGGAGATGAAAACGGTAACGGAATTCAAACATGCGTGGGATATGCATAAAGGAATCCTATGCAGAAGGAATGGATCCTCAGAAGCTTAGCCGAAATTGGGTGGCGGAGCAGGTGGGGGGAAGAGGGGTTGGTGGTTGGGAGGCGCGGATAGTGGAGGGCAGACTTATATGGTTTGTGCCAGAGCCGGTGATGGGAGGCGGGATTGGTGGTTGGGAGGCGGGAAGTACTGCTGTGCAGACTTGTACGGTCTGTGCCCTGAATAAGGCAGGTACAAATCAAGGTAAGGTATACACATATGTTTATCTTGGGCAGACTGGTTGGACCGTGCAGGTCTTTTTCTGCCGTCATCTACTATGTTACTATCCACCTTATAATTGAAAGAGAAAAACGCCTAGATTTCGACCCAAATCGGGAGATAGACGTTTATCTCACAAAAACGAATAAATCGGTATAATGGAAAGCCGATTTTGGACGTTTTCAACTGCACTCCATCGCGGAAGCGTACAAAGTTGACGGGGGGCGTGTCAGAGGCGTGGCGAAGGTGGAACTGGGGCGTGGTTATCGGCCGAGGAGAGATGGGCGCCTTTCGCCGATAATGGAAAAAAAGTATGCGTTTGTAGCTAGAATTTAGGGCACTTTTCCTGGACCCTGTTTTTTCCACGAATAAGGCCCCAAAAAGTGCCCTAAATGACCAGATTACCCCCAGAGGAAATCGGGGATGACCTCCCCTGACTCCCCCAGTGGTCACTAACCCCCTCCCACCACAAAAAAATGATGTTTCACAACTTTTATTTTCACCCTCAAATGTCATACCCACCTCCCTGGCAGCAGTATGCAGGTCTCTGGAGCAGTTGTTAGGGGGTGCAGTGGACTTCAGGCAGGTGGACCCAGGCCCATCCCCCCCCCCTACCTGTTACAATTGTGCTGCTTAATGCTTAGTCGTCCAACCCCCCCAAACCCACTGTACCCACATGTAGGTGCCCCCCTTCACCCCTTAGAGCTATAGTAATGGTGTAGACTTGTGGGCAGTGGGTTTTGAGGGGGATTTGGGGGGCTCAACACACAAGGGAAGGGTGCTATGCACCTGGGAGCTCTTTTACCTTTTTTTTTGTTTTTGTAAAAGTGCCCCCTAGGGTGCCCGGTTGGTGTCCTGGCATGTGAGGGGGATCAGTGCACTACGAATCCTGGCCCCTCCCACGAACAAATGCCTTGGATTTATTCATTTTTGAGCTGGGCGCTTTCGTTTTCCATTATCACTGAAAAACAAAAACGCCCAGCTCACAAATTGTCGAATAAAACATGGACATCTATTTTTTTTGAAAATACGGTTCGGTCCGCCCCTTCACGGACCCGTTCTCGGAGATAAACGCCCATGGAGATAGACGTTTTCGTTCAATTATGCCCCTCTATATATGTTACTATGTTACTATGTAAGTCCAAAAAATAATCAATTAAATTTCCCAATCACTATCCTATAATTTTCCTAACATCCTCCTCCATCCTATTTGACCATTAAAATTCCCAAATGTGCCCCCAGAGATGCGCAGCCCCTTAAAACTCCTTATAACACATACTGAGCATGTGTAAAGTTTGCATTACCCAGTAATGCTCTGTTTGCCTTCCCCCTCATTGATGTCTAACCAGACACAGTGACTGGTCACAAACTTTCCCAGCTCTAACCCAGACCCTCTCTGGAGCCACCCCCCAGGGTGACTAACTCAGAAATAGGCCAAAATAAATCTGACATACCCTATACTCCTCCAGACCCCTAAATGAAACCAGAAATGCCCCAGACCACCTCTGAAACCCAGTAAAGTTACCAGCAGCTTCAGGAAAAAGGTAAGAAAACTTTTTTTTACTACTTCCTAACCCTATTACATTACCCAGGATTTGCCTAAGACAATTCCGGTCTCCTCAGTATATGGGAATATTCAAGGACATTTTAAAACCCAGACAGTTCTCTTACAGTTGAGGACATTATCCTTTATGTCTTTCAGACATCCATGAAGCCTATCATCTTGGGATTACCATGGCTTCAGAAACACATTCTGACTATAGACTTGGAGAAAGGTGAAATTACTGCCTGGAGTCATACTTGTCTATTATGATCCTACTGGGACAGGCAGGGTAGTGACTGGGTCTCGCTCCTGATTGGCCACGTCTGAGGATAATGATGTCAGATGCCAGTCCCTATTTAAGCATACATCTACCTGCATAGGATGCTCTAGCGTTATCTCCTTGCTTACCTTGCTTCTGCTTAGTCTGTACATGTGTGGTACAGGGTGAATTCTCTGTTGTATGCATAGGCGCCCGGTATAAGAGGCTTGGAGAGGCTAAGCCTCCCCCCTACTGCAGCAGAATGGATCAGCTGTGGAGTCCAGCTGCTCTGAGGGGATTAAATTGTTGATTTACCTCCATCCTCACAGCAGGAGCTGCAGTAAAAGCCCTCTAGCAGTTGTAGAAATTGGTTTATAGTTTGTTTACCTTACTGCTGGGAAAGCAGGGGAGGTTGGCTGGAGGTGTCCTGGGTTGCCAGGGAGATATTTAACGAGGATGACTTCCTGACCTGCACTGAGGACAGATAGCAGCAGAACGGATACTGGGCCAGCAAGATCAGAAAAAGTCACCAGACAACAAAGGTAGAAAAGATCATTTTATTTTCATTATAGTGTTTGGAATATGTCCACTTTGAGAATCAGGTGCTCAACATTAAAAGTTTATATTTATTTACTTATTTATGGCATTTTATCCCACATTAAACATGAATTAGGGTGTTTTGTGGCTCTACATGAGAATTGTGATGATATGATCCCTTGTTTCATATTGTTGACGGTCTGCATTTTCCGTATGGGTGGTATATTGGTGTATTAGGTCTGCCCAGTGTAATATTTATGGTACAGTAAGGTTCTGAGTGTGTTTTTGGACAAATTGTGCATAGTGTTTTGCAGTTGAGCGATTGTGGTTAGAATA
The DNA here is from genome assembly GCF_901765095.1 of Microcaecilia unicolor. Lineage (NCBI taxonomy): Eukaryota > Metazoa > Chordata > Amphibia > Gymnophiona > Siphonopidae > Microcaecilia > Microcaecilia unicolor. The sequence goes on along the minus strand of NC_044040.1, from coordinate 105,161,540 downwards.
TGCTTTGAGCAACCACTTTATTCTTTGACATATGATACATATCTAATATCTAAATTTAATAAAAGGTATTAATTGTGACTTTTATTTTTATTTATTTATTTTTTCTGCGTGTTATCAGACAATTATGGATTTAAGCTCCACCCCTGTCTCCACCCCTAACCCCGCCCCCTTTTAGCCTCCCCAAACAGTTGGGCCACCGACCGCCTATGGTTGTATGGTTGCCATTATTCTCTTTGTCTGTGTGTGCTCTGTGAGTCTGTAGAAGACAGCTCCCTCTCCGATTACTTAGCTGTTGTTCAGCTGTGTTCAGCTTCTTGCTTCCCTGTGTGCCTTCCCTTTCCTGCTGTGTGTACTGGCTGAGTCCATGGTGGGAGCTTACTTCCTTTGTTTGGATTTCCCTATTAACTCTTTACCTTCTGTTGAGGACTGTTCCTCATCTGAGCTGTGTATCTAGAAGCAGTCTTTCTCTGTAGTCTGCCTTAACCCTTTACCTGCTGTATCTGTTGCTTGGTTCTTGTGAGCACTGCACCTCGTCTGAGCTGTGTAACTAGAAGCATTCTCTCTCTGTAGTCTGCCTTACCCTTTACCTGCTGTTTGTGGACTGCTCCTTATCTAGCTGTGTTGCTTTTGTTGTCTTTTTGAGTGGTTTCCCTTTTACCCTATTCTTGCTGTAGCTCTTGTTTGGATCCTGTGTAGGCCACTCCTTCATTTAGCTGTGTTGCACAGCTTGGGTTGCCTCTCTGCGTGGGTTCCCTTATTCCAGTTATTGTCCGTATCTGTGTGTTTGGTTTGGTGTCCTTTCATTGGTGTCTGTGTGTGGCACTGTGTGCATGGCCTGAGTGCCAGTCCCCTCTTCCCTCCGGGACTTCTCTCTGTTCCCTTCCCTTGTGCGTGTTTTGGTTCATGGTCAGCTTTGTGGCCCGTACACTTGGACTCTGTACATGTGGGTTCCAGTTTGGCCTTGTGGCCCATATGAGTGGTCTATTTCCCTTTCTGGTGGTGCTCTCTGGTCTCCCTGAGTGTGCTGGGCTTCGTAGCCTGTTGTTACTTTATAGCGTGAGCTTGGTCTTCCCTAGGCCTTGACCTAGGTCTGTTCTAGGACTCGGCCTAGGCCCAAGGGCTCACGATCAACCTAACATTGTCACTAATGTTGTTTGGACTCCAGGATACCCACTATCACCTTAGCTGTTACTGATGTTCTTGATGATTTGTCCCAGGCCAGTGGGGTTCAGGCCAAGATCTGTCCAGCGCAGCAAGCAGAGACACATCCTCATCAGGAGAACAAGGATGCTGTGGATCTCCTTCAGAGAGGGAGGCTTCTTTGAGTTAAGGTTTTCTCACTCTTAGCATCCAAGACCCAGGCCATGGCTGACTACATGGCTAAAGAATTGCTGAAGGAATTCCCCCAACCTCCTACTTCACATACCATGCCCAAAGAACTGGACCATGGATTCAGGATCCCGGATATCCCTGATTGCAGGAGGGCCTACGGTCCCAGGGACCTGCTAGCTACCAGTTTGTTCTGCTGTGTACCAGAATAACTCATTATATGATCCCACTTAAACCCAAGTCTGAACTGTGGAGAGGAGGGTCTTTGGGAAAGAGGTAATGTCTCATGCTGCTACTCTGGGTGCCAGCCAATGCCAACTTCCTAGGGCATGCATATGCGCCAAAGAAGTCCTTTTGTGCTCCAGCAGCAGCAAAGTCAGCCCAGCAGGATTTAAGGAAGTTTCTGAAACTCTTCCAGTGCCTTTGCAATGGGTATCTTGAGTCTGCCTTGCCTTGACTCTGATTGCCTTGCCTTGACCTCCATCTTCCTTGCTTTGCCTCCAAACTTGCTTGTCTTGCCTTGCCTCCAGATTTGCTTGCCTTGCTTCCAGACCTGCTTTCATGGTCTTGCCTCAGTTCCTGTCTTGGTTCTAGCCTTGCCCAAGCTCCTACCAAGTCTTTAACTCTAGTCCAGTCTTGCCTCAGCCTCATTTTCAGCTGGGCTGAGCCTTGTGCCTAGTTCCATCTGGCATGTGTCCAGTCTGGGTTTCTCACCTGTCACCAGTCAGGGCCTGGATAACCCCTAGCTTGACCATGCAGCGCCAACTCAGCTGCGGCCCAAGGGCTCATCTTTCCTGAACTGAGAAAGTAAGCGAAGTGATGTTCATAAAAATATGATCTAACTAGCCGGAGTTCTTTCATTCCAAAAAAGTATTTTTACAAATGTGGGCAACTTAGAAACATAGCAGATAAGGGCCAAATGGCCCATCCAGTCTGCCCAACCTCAGCAACCTCTAACTCCTCCTTTTCCTAAGGGATCCCATGTGCCTGTCCCATACTTTTAAAAATTCTGACACAGTCTTTGTCTCCATGACTTCCACCAGTAGGCCATTCCATGCGTCCACCACCCTTTCTATGAAAGAATATTTTCTTAGATTCCCACTGCTGAAACAATTCTTTCTGTAGAGAATCCAAGATCTCTTTGCTTCTTGATGAATCTGCAGCATAGACGCCCAAGTCGACGTCCGGCATATTAGAATCACCTATCACTAGTACCTCCCCTTTCCTAGGTATTTTGTGGATGTCGTCAATTAAGTCTCTGTCCATTTCTTCTGACTGTGAAGGTGACCTGTATATTATACCAATATAAATACATTCTCCTTTCCCTCTTACCAGTTTGACCCACAGTGCTTCTTCCTTACCCTATAGGTCCTGCAGTTGTGTCACTTTAATATTATTCTTTACATATAATACCATGCCTCCACCCTTTTTTCCTACCCTGTCCTTCCTGAATAGGTTATAGCCAGATATAACTATATCCCAGTCATGGTTCTGCGTGAACCATGTCTCCATGACCATCACTAAATCCAAGTCAGATTCTGTAATTGCAGCCTCTAGATCTAGAATTTTGTTTCCCCATACTATGGGCATTGGTGTACAAGGCTCTCCAGATGTTCTATGAGAGTTATTAATGACTTTGGGGCTTTTCTCTCTCATCCCCAGCAAATTTAGTTTAAAGCCCTCTTTATTTTATTATTTATTTATTTACAGACACTTGATATACCCGAATAAAGCATATAAAGGCAATTAGGTGGTTTACAACAATTAAAGCAAATGCTTTCTGTACTACTAATGGGTGGGAAAAAAATCATAAGACAGGAGAAGATGGGGGGAAAAAATTAAGAGTTAGCAGGAAAGGCCTCAGAAAAAAGAAAAGTTTTAACAGAATTTTAACACCTGTGTTTACAAAGGTGCGCTATAGGTGCGTTAGCATTTTTAATGCGCATTAAACACTAACGTGTGTTAAATGCTAATGCGCTTATAGGAATGTTTTGGCGTGTTAGTGTTTAATGCACCTTAACTTTATAGGTGCGTTAAAAATGCTAACGTGCCTTAATAAACATACCCCTAAATGATTGAATTGACATATTGACTCTGAGCTATGGAGATCATTCCAGGTTCTAGGTCCTAAATAACTGAAGGCAGTTTCATGAGAAAGAGCCAAATGTAAAGTTCTTGGTGAAGGGATACAGAGTAAATTAACTGAGAAGGATCGAAGAGTATGAGAAGGGGAATAAGGTACCAGGAACCTGTACAAGTATGCTGGAGCAGATGGGTTATGACCCCTAAAAGTCAGCATTAGGAGTTTATATCTGATGTGATAAGAAACTGGGAGCCAATGTGTTGGCACCAATCACACAGCCACACATTTATCTCCAGGATGCAAACTTCCCTCATTTGACCTTTACCTTCAACAGGAAAGATAGATGAGAACACCACCTGTGACCCCTAGGTGCTTCACCCTCTGACCCAGAGCCTTGAAGTCACGTTTGATATGTTCAGTAGGATATCTAGCAGTATCAAGGATGAGAAGCGTAGGATAGTGGTCAGTAGGCTTCTGTCTGCTACATCTTGAATCTTTGCACCAGCAGACAGCACGCCTCCCTGGACGTCATGTCTGGTCAGCAGATGGGTGCCTCTGTAGCCCTCAGAAGAGATAAAAAGCAAATTTTACCAACTAATCTCCATAGTCTTTTCCACTTAGCTTTAAAAACTTTGTACCACTGCATTAACAGATAAAATCTAGCAGGCAATGCAGAATTTAGTTTAGTATTAAGGGGGAATAAAAAGAGAGAGAGAGAGGGAAAAGCAATCATGACCTAGTTTAGTATTAAGGGGGGAATAAAAAGAGAGAGAGAGAGAGAGAGAGAGAAAAAAGCAACCATTATTAGCTAGTTGCCGTGGAGGGGCATAATCGAACGGGGGCGCCCATCTATAAGGGCGCCCATCTTTAAGGACGGTGCCGCGAAAGGGTGGGGCAACCTGCATTATCGAAACAAGATGGGCGTCCATCTTTCATTTCGATAAAACGGTCGGGGATGGCCAAATCTCAACATTTAGGTCTACATAACAGATGGCCGGCCTCGGTTTTCGCCTATAATGGAAACCAAGGATGGCCATCTCAAAAACGGCCAAATCCAAGTCCTTTGGTCATGGGAGGAGCCAGCGTTCATAGAGCACTGGTCCCTCTCACATGCCAGGACACCAACTGGGCACCCTACGGGGTACTGCAGTGGACTTCACAAATTGATCCCAGGTGCATAGCTCCCTTACCTTGGGTACTGAGCCCCCCCCAATAAACCCCCCAAACCCACTACCCACAACTCTAGACCACTATCATAGCCCTAAGGGGTGAAGGGAGGCACCTACATGTGGGTAAAGTGGGTTTCGGGTGAATTTTGGAGGGCTCCCATTTACCACCACAAGTGTAACAGGTGGGTGGGGGGAATGGGCCTGAGTCCGCCTGCCTGAAGTGCACTGCAGTACCCAATGAAAACTGCTCCAGGGACCTGCATACTGCTGTGATGGAGCTGGGTATGACATTTGAGGCTGGCATAGAGGCTGGAAAAAATGTTTTTTAATTACTTTTTTTGGATGGGAGGGGGTTGGTGACGACTGGGGGAGTAAGGGGAGATGATCCCCAATTCCCTCCGGTGGTCATCTGGTCAGTTCGGGCATCTTTTCGAGGCTTGGTTGTGAACAAAAAGGGACCAAGTAAAGTCGGCCAAATGCTCGTCAGGGACGCCCTTCTTTTTTCCATTATCAGCCGAGGATGGCCATCTGTTAACCACACCCCCGTCCCGCCTTCGGTACACTGCCGACACGCCCCCTTTAACTTTGTTTGTCCCTGCGACGGAAAGCAGTTGAAGCCAGCCAAAATCGGCTTTCGATTATGCCGATTTGGCCGCCCCTGAGAGGACACCCATCTCCCGATTTGTGTCGGAAAATGGGCGCCCTTCTCTTTCAAAAATGAGCTGGATAGTGTACGAACCCTTTTCACATAGTTTTAAAGTGAAATTTTCTCTAGAAATAGGTATTTTTCCCATAGTTTTAAACTGAAACCTTTTCTAGAAGTAGAAACTAAACAGCCAAAAACTCTTGTTCTAAAAGGCAGTTATTTTCTGTTCCTTGGCTGCTGGAGAGGTCACATCCAGTGACCTCAAGTAAGTGTTAATTAAGATGTGGGGAAGTAGAATACTTGCATAGGTTGCTGGAACAGCTTCAAAGCGCCTGTGTAAAAAAGGTCCATTAGATTCAAAACAATATAAAGAGGAAAAGTCCTACTGAACTTTCTTTTTGAGAAGTTCTGAGAGAAGAGAACATTTCTCTGGTTAGTGAACACTATTTTGCTTTGTGCTTTGGGAACTTAAAGATTGGGGTTTAAAGGAGGAATTGTAGGTTAGTGATAGGCAAAATAAAAATATAAAAGGAAATTTTAACAACTAATCTCCATGGTCTTTTCCACTTAGTTTTAAAAACTTTGTACCACAGCATTAACAGAATCTAGCAGGCACTGCAGGATCTAATTTAGTATTAAGGGGGAATAAAAAGAGAGAGAGAGAGAGGGAAAAGCAAGCAGGACCTAGTTTAGTATTAAGAGGGGAATAAAAAGAGAGCGAGAGAGAGAAAAGCAAGCATTATTAACTAGTTGCCAAAGAGGGGCATTGTCGAAAGGGACGCCCAAGTTTTGTTGAGGATGTCCTCGCAAAACGTCCCGATGGAGGGGCGGGGAAACCAGTATTATCAAAGCAAGACGGACGTCCATCTTGAAATTTAGGTCGTCCTTAGAGATGGTCATCCCTAGACTTGGTCGTTTCTGATTTTCGGCGATAATGGAAACTAAGGACGCCCATCTCAGAAACGACCAAATCCAAGCTTTTTGGTCATGGGAGGAGCCAGCATTTCTAGTGCACTGGTCCCCCTGACATGCCAGGACACCAACCGGGCACCCTAGGGGGCATTGCAGTGGACTTCATAAAATGCTCCCAGGAACATAGCTCCCTTACCTTGTCTGCTCAGCCCCCCAACCCCCCCCTAAAACCCACTACCTACAACTGTACACCACTACCATAGTCTTTTCAGGTGAAGGGGGCACCTAGATGTGGGTACAGTGGGTTTCCAGTGGGTTTTGGAAGGCTTGCTGTTTCCTCCACAAACGTAACAGGTAGGGAGGGGCATGGGCCTGGGTATGCCTGCCTGAAGTGCACTGCACCCACTAAAACTGCTCCACAGACCTGCATACTGCTGTGATGGACCTGAGTATGACATCTGAGGCTGGCATAGAGGCTGGCAAAAAATATTTCTAAATATGTATTTTGAGGGTGGGAGGAGGTTAGTGACCACTGGGGGAGTAAGGGGAGGTCTTCCCCGATTCCCTCCGGTGGTCATCTGGTCATTTCAGCCGCCTTTTTGTGCTTTGGCCGTAAGAAAAACAGACCAGCTAAAGTCGTCCAAGTGCTCATCAGGGACGCCCTTTTTTTTCCATTATGGGTCAAGGATGTCCATGTGTTAGGCACACCCAAGTCCCGCCTTCGCTACACCTCCGATACGTCCCCTTGAACTTTGGCCGACCCTGCGATGGAAAGCAGTTGGGGACGTCCAAAATCGGCTTTTGATTATACCAATTTGGACAACCCTGTGAGAAGGACGCCTATCTTCCGATTTATATCGAAAGATGGGCATCCTTCTCTTTCGAAAATGAGCCTGATAGTGTACAAACCTTTTTCCCATAGTTTTAAAGTGAAATTTTCTCTAGAAATAGGTATTTTTCCCATAGTTTTAAACTGAAACCTTTTCTAGAGATAGAAACTAAACAGCCCAAAACTCTTGTTCTAAAGGGCAGTTAAGTTCTGTGGAGAGGAAGCACATCCAGTGACCTCAATTAAGTGTTAATTAAGGTGTGGGGAAGTAGAATACTTGCATAGGTTGCTGGAACAGCTTCAAAGAGCCTGTTTAAAAAAGGCCCATAGATTCAGAACTATATAATGAGGAAAAGTCCCACTGAACTTTCTTTCTGAGAAGTTCCAAGAGAAGAGGACCTTTCTCTGGTAAGTGAACACTATTTTGCTTCGTGCTTTGGAAACGTAAAGATTGGGGTTTAAAGGAGGAATTGTAGGTTAGTGATAGGCAAAACAAAAATATAAAAAGCAAATTTTATCAACTAATCTCCATAGTCTTTTCCACTTAGTTTTAAAAACTTTGTACTACAGCATTAACAGATAGCATCTAGCAGGCACTGCAGGATCTAGTTTAGTCTTCCCACCCACCTCCCCAACACCCGCTCACCACTAGGACAACTCTTCATTTTGTGACAAGGCTACTGCCAGGGTGGCTGGGATGAAGCATTTAGACCCTGAAATACAAGTACCAGAAGCCATTGCAAGGAGGGAGGCAGAGAGTAATCTGGAAACAAGGGAATGGATTCCCAGCTCCAGCAGAGGGAGCCAGGGAGATAGCCAAGCTGAGCCTATAATTTCATCCCCCATTAGGGGGAGGCGGGGGAAGAAGCTCAGTTCCCCTGGATATGCAATCAATATACCATGCGGCCCAGCTGGAATAGAGAGGGGCCCATGGAGAGGGAAGAAGATGATTGGATGGATTATATGGAAGGAGGGGTAGATCAGAGAGGAGAGGAATCCCAGGAGGGGGGGAGAAGCCTCTATGGAGTAGGAGAGTTCCAAGGCAGGGATGGCCAGCTCCTGATGGTTTGGAAGGGTGTTGGAGGTGAGAGAAACCTGCGTTATTGAAAGCCTGACGTATTTCGAAACCTGCTTTATTGAAAGCCTGATGTATTTGGAAATCTGCTTTATTTACCTGCTTTATTGAAAGCCTGATATATTTGGTAGCCTGCTTCATTTACCTGCTTTATTGGAAGCCTGACTTATTTGAAAGCCTGCTTTATACCCCTGCTTTATTGGAAGCCTGATTTATTTGGAAGCCTGCTTTATTTACCTGCTTTACTGGAAACCTATGTGGTTGGAACCCGTTTGTTTGGGGATAACATAATGTACTGAAGCTTGTGACAGCTGTTATTGGCTTGATAATAAAAATCGTTTGACCTAGCCACTGTCTACAAGTGTGGTGTGATCTGGAAAAACGGCCGGTGGACGGCTCCACCTTGCTGGGAAGCAGTGGACCCTTTTTACAATTTATAGTCAGTTACTGTAATTAGGGTAACAAGCAAGGAGTGCTCTTATAGAGTTTTAAATACATTTCATTACCATCTAAGAAGGAAACACTAAATAAATCATACAATATACTTTCACATAAACTAAAAGACACTTTTATATTAGGCTAATAGCCTTAATACTGTAGCAAGTTTTAAATTATTGAAAAACTCAAAAACACTAAGATGGAGTCAGCAGTCCAACAGCGAGAGGTGTGCTATCCAGTCTTTTGCATCGAGGGTCAAATGTATGATTATCTCCCAGTTGGTGAGATGTCATATATGTATGCCCGATGCAAAGAGCTCCTAGCTACTACTACTACTACTTATCACTTCTATAGCGCTACAAGGCATGTGTCCGTTCTCTTGAGGCTACAGTAACAGACTTGGTGGAGCTGAGGGAGACAGAGAGGTACATAGAGGAGACCTACAGGGATGTTGTAGAGAAGTCCCACCTCCAGTCTGGTAGCCCCTGTGCTACCTTGGAGAAGGGAGGTCTCCTAGAAGGAGAACATCTCCCTGGTGAAGTAGGAAGTACTCCTGTAGCCAGGACCTGCCCAACAGGGAATGTACTATCCTCTCACACTGAGGATATGTCTCCAAGTGCTGCCTGGGAGGGAGAGGTTAGGACAGCCAGTGGCGTACCAAGAGGGGGGCGGTGGGGGCGGTCCGCCCCGGGTGTCGGTGGGGGGGGGGGGGGGTGCTCCGTCGGCACTGCAGGCAGCCCGCGTCTCCTGCCTCCATCCTGCTGTGCCTTAAAGAAAAATCTGAAAAGCGGCATGGCAGGCATGCTTCGTGTCTGCCCTGCCTGCTTGTAAAAGAAAGCGCCGGCAAACCTCCTTGTTGACGTCACGACGTTGCGTTGGGTTTTCCCTCACTGGGTCCCGCCCTCGCGGAGGGCGGGACCGAGTGAGGGAAGACCCGACGCAACGTCGCAACGTTGCAACGTCGCAACGTCGACGAGGAGAGATTTGCCGCTTTCTTTTACAAGCAGGCAGGGCAGACACGAAGCATGCCTGCAATGCCGCTTTTCAGATTTTTCTTTAAGGCACAGCAGGATGGAGGCAGGAGACGAGGGCTGTCGTCTCTCCACGAAGGTGGCAGGTGGGTCGAGTTGGGGGGGCTTAGATGGGAGAGGAGGACTGGGGTGGGGAGGGGGGTCTCAGAGGGGAGAAGGGGACTGGGGTGGGGAGGGGGATCTCAGATGGGAAAAGGGGGGTGGGGGGGGTCTCAGATGGGAGAAGAGGGGAGAAGGGGGTGGGGAGAAGGGGGTGGGGGGTCTCAGATGGGAGAAGGGGACGTGGGGAGGGGAGTCTCAGATGGGAGAAGGGGATTGGGGTGAGGAGGGGATCTCAGATGGGAGAAGAGGGGAGAAGGGGACTGGGGTGGGGAGGGGGATCTCAGATGGGAGAAGAGGAGAGAAGGGGACTGGTGGGGAGAAGGGGGGTGTGGGGAAGGGGCCATGTGAGAAAATGGGAGCCATGCCTGGGGTTAGTGGGAAAATGGGTCTGGGGCTGAAAAGGAGGGTAGGTGGGATAAGGGGGCTAGTACTGGAACTGGGGGCTGAAAGGGGGCAGGGGCAGAAACTGGGGGGACTGGGGGCTGAAAAGGGGACAGGGAGAAGTGGCTGGGGCTGAAGCTCAGGACTGGTGAGAGAAAAGGGCTGGGGCTGAAACTGCAGATTGGTGGGATAGTGGGGCTGAAAAGGGGGGGCAAGTGGGAGATGTGGGCTGGGGCTAGAGCTAGGGGCAGGTGGGATAAGAGGGCTGGAACTGGGGGCTGAAAAAAGGGGCAGAGAGAGAGAGAGGGGACAGACGATGGATGGATGGATGGATGGATGGATGGATGGATGGGGGGGGGGGAGAGGGTGGGCAGACCCTGGATGGATGGGGGGAGAGGGGAGGGCAGACCCTGGATGGATGGAAGGGGGTGAGGGAGGGCAGACCCTGGATGGTTGGGGGGGAGAAGGAGGGCAGACAGTGAATGGAAGGGGGAGAGAGAGAGGGCAGACAGTGAATGGAAAGGGCAGGGAGAGAGGGCAGACACTGGATGGCGGGGACAGCAGAGAGAGCAGACACTGGATGGCAGAGAAAGAACGAAGACGGATGCTGGATGGAAGGAAGACAGTGAAAAGAAGATGAGGAAAGCAGAAACCAGAGACAACAAACTGTAAATAAAATATATATTTTTATTTTTTTTTGCTTTAGGATAAAGTAGTATTGTAGCTGTGTTAATAAATGTTTATAATAGAACATGTAAATAAGGTAATCTTTTTATTGGACTAATTTAATAAATTTTGACTAACTTTCGGAGAACAAAACCCCCTTCCTCAGGTCAGGTTAGGACACTGTAACACACTATACTGTATTGACCTGAGGAAGAAGGTTTTGGCCTCTGACAACTAAATGTATTAGTCCAATAAAATGGTATTTTATTTTCTACTAGTAAAAAAGGCCCGTTTCTGACACAAATGAAACGGGCGCTAGCAAGGTTTTCCTCGGAGTGTGTATGTTTGGGAGAGTGTATGTGAGAGTGAGTGTTTGAGAGTCAGAGTGAAAGTGTGAGTCCAATCCATGCTCCTCTGTCACCTGGCCCCTCCATTCATCCCTATCCAGCAATTCCGCTGTCTCCCTGAGGCCTGCCCTGCAATCCATATGCATCCATGGCCATCTGTCCCCTCCATTCATCCCTATCCAGCAATTCCCCTCTCCCTGAGTCCTGCCCTTCCAATCCATGCCCATCCATGCTCCTTTGTCACCTGGCCCCTCCATTTTTCCCTATCCAGCATTTCCCCTCTCTGCCTGAGGCCTGCCCTGCAATCCATATCCATCCATGGCCATCTGTCCCCTCCATTCATCCCTATCCAGCAATTCCCCTCTCCCTGAGTCCTGCCCTTCCAATCCATGCTCCTCTGTCACCTGGCCCCTCCATTCATCCCTATCCAGCAATTCCCCTCTCTGCCTGAGGCCTGCCCTGCAATCCATATGCATCCATGCCCATCTGTGCCCTCCATTCATCCCTATCCAGCAATTCCCCTCTCCCTGAGTCCTGCCCTTCCAATCCATGCCCATCCATGCTCATCTGTCACCTGGCCCCTCCATTTTTCCCTATCCAGCATTTCCCCTCTCTGGCTGAGGCCTGCCCTGCAATCCATATCCATCCATGCCCATCTGTCCCCTCCATTCATCCCTATCCAGCAATTCCCCTCTCCCTGAGTCCTGCCCTTCCAATCCATGCCCATCCATGCTCATCTGTCACCTGGCCCCTCCATTTTCCCTATCCAGCAATTGCCCTCTCTCCCTGAGGCCTGCCGTGCAATCCATATCCATCCATGCCCATCTGTCCCCTCTATTCATCCCTATCCAGCAATTTCCCTCTCTCCCTGAGTCCTGCCCTCCCAATCCATGCCCATCCATGCTCCTCTGTCCCCTGCCCCCTCCATTCATCCCTTTCCAGCAATTGCCCTCTCTCCCTGAGCCCTGCCCTCCCAATCCATGCCCATCCATGGTCCTCTGTCCCCTGCCGCCTCCATTCATCCTTTTCCAGCAAGTCCCCTGTCTCCCTTCCATGACCCCCCCTTGCATCCATGCTCCTCTCTCTCCCATGTCCCAGCCTGGCCCGCCGTCTTCTCCCCCCCCCCCCCCTTCGCATCCATGCTGTCGTTTCTCCCCTGCCCTCCCGCTCCCATTGTTGTACTTTAGTGGCCACCCTCTTCTCTCCCCCCAACATGTTTTTTTTTTTTTTTCTTGTTTTTAAATTTACCTCCGTGGCGGTTCCGGCAGCGAAGCGTCAGGGAAGGAGGCGGCGCTCTCGACGTCTAGCCTTCCCTTCGCTGTGTTCCGCCTTCTTCTGACGTCAAGGATGACGTCAAAAGAAGGCGGAACACAGCGAAGGGAAGGCTAGACGTCGAGAGCGCCGCCTCCTTCCCTGACGCTTCGCTGCCGAGCGTTGCGATTGGTTGAGTGTCATTGCTCCGCCCTCGACGTCATCACGTTTGACGCGTGGGCGGGGCAGACACAATGCGATCTCACCCCCTTCACTTAGAATGTTGGCTAACTAACAGAGGCTTCATTATAACGTTGGAGGTGCGTTTTATATAGAGAGATATTTGTTTTATTTCTATTTGTTAATTTGTAAAGTGGTGATTGGTATTTGTTAGTTTTTTTTTCAAATTTACATCTGCTGTCTTTATATTTTGCACAGTACTAGGGGACATTTTCTGTTTCTGTGGCGTTGCATTGTATGCAGAGTCTGGCATCTTGGGGGTTCAGTTTAATTTTTGTCTAAATAGAAAGTTTATGATTACTTATTCTATAGTGGATTAGGGTGTATCTGTGTTTGTGAAAAAGACATGGCTTTCAGTTGGCATTGACTGTGCAGGATCGACGATCTGTACTATTCTGTCTGGTTTTGTTTTACAATAGGTGAATTGATGTTCTAGTGCTCACTGTAGTGTTTAAGATGCTTTCCTTTTCCTTGTTTAACTCATAGAAATGACTGCTTATGGTATGGTAGAATTGCTCTATAGGTCCTGAGTGTTTTGTATTCTCGGTATGCCTAGTACTGGATTTTGGAGGGGGTGTTAAAAAATGACCGGCCCCGGGTGTCAACTACCCTAGGTACGCCACTGAGGACAGCTGTTGTAGTTGGTGATTTGATCATTAGGCATATAGATAGCTGTGTGGCTGGTGGACGTGAGGATCGCCTGGTGACTTGCCTGCCTGGTACGAAGGTGGCGGACCTCATGTGTCACCTACTTAGGATTTTAGAAAGTGCTGGGGAGGAGCCGGTTGTCTTGGTACATGTGGGTACCAATGACATAGGAAAATGTGGGAGAGAAATTCTGGAAGCCAAATTTAGGCTCTTAGGTAGAAAGCTCAAATCCAGATCCTCTAGGGTAGCATTTTCTGATATGCTACCCATTCCATACACAGGGCCCAAGAGACAGGCAGAGCTCCGGAGTCTCAATGCGTGGATGAGATGATCGTGCAGGGAGGAGGGGTTTAGATTTGTTAGGAACTAGGCAACATTCTGTGGAAGGGGGAGCCTATTCTGAAAGGATGGGCTCCACCTTAACCAGGGTGGGACCGGGCTGCTGGCATCGGCATTTAAAAAGGAGATAGAGCAGCTTTTAAACTGGAAACGGGGGTTAAGCCGACTCACTGAAAAGCGCATGGTTCAGGAAAAGATATCTTTCAAAGATATCACCAAAACAGGGAAGATAGGGTTTCTGGATAGTGAGGTTGCAAAAGAGACCGTAGTAGGTCAGGTGTCCTTAAATAAAAATAAAATTCAGACAAAATATTGCAAATTAATACTGTCAAGTACTGAGCATGATGATGTAAATAGGAACAACAAACATAGTTTAAAATGTCTATATGGGAATGCCAGAAGCATAAGAAATAAGATGGGAGAATATATTGCAATAAAGAAAAATTAGATAATAATAGGCATCTCTGAGACCTGGTGGAAGGAGGATAACCAGTGGGGCACTGTCATACCGGGGTACAAATTATATCGTAGTGATACAGTGGATCGAATTGGTGGAGGGGTAGCATTGTATATTAACGAGAGCCTTGAATCAAATAGATTGAAAATCCTGCAGGAAACAAAACACTTCTTGGAATCACTGTGGATTGAAATTCCATGTGTAAAGGAGAAAAGGATAATGATAGGAGTGTACTACCGTCCGCCTGGCCAGGATGAACAGACGGATGCAGAAATTAGTGACGTAAACAAACTGGGCAACACAATAATAACGGGTGATTTCAATTACCCTGATATTGACTGGATAAATGTAACATCGGGGCACCCTAGGGAGGTAAAATTCCTTGATGAAATCAAGGACAGCTTTATGGAGCAGCTGGTACAGGAGCCGATGAGAGAAGGAAAAATTCTAGACCTAGTCCTTAGTGGAGCACATGATCTGGTGCGGGAGATAATGGTGCTGGGGCCACTTGATAACAGTGATCATAATATCATCGGATTTGATATTAGCTTTGAAGTAAGTAAACATAGGAAATCAAATACATTAGCATTTAACTTTAAAAAAGAAGACTATGATAAAATGAGAATGGTGAAAAAAAACTTAGAGGAGCGGCTGCGAGGGTCAAAAATTTACATCAGGTGTGGATGCTGTTCAAAAACACCATCCTGGAAGCCCAGGCCAAATATATTCCGTGTATTAAAACAGGAGGACGGAAGACCAAATGACAGCCGGCGTGTTTAAAAAGTGAGGTGAAGGAAGCTTTTAGAGCTAAAAGAAAATCCTTCAGAAAATGGAAGAAGGAACTGACTGAAAATAATAAGAAACAGCATAAGGGAATGTCAAGTCAAATGCAAAGCACTGATAAGGAAGGCAAAGAGGGACTTCGAAAAAAAGATTGCGTTGGAGGCAAAAACATGTAGTAAAATTTTTTTTAGGTACATTAAAAGCAGGAAGCCGGCAAAAGAATCAGTTGGACCGCTAGATGACTGAGGAGTAAAAGGGGCAATCAGGGAAGACAAAGCCGTAGCGGAGAGATTAAATGAATTCTTTGCTTCGGTCTTCACCAAGGAAGATTTGGGTGGGATACTGGTGCCAGAAATGGTATTCAAAGCTGACGAGTCAGAGAAACTTAATGAATTCTCTGTAAACCTGGAGGATGTAATGGGGCAGTTTTACAAACTGAAGAGTAGCAGATCTCCTGGACCAGATGGTATTCATTTCAGAGTACTGATAGAACTGAAAAATGAGCTTGCGGAGCTTTTGTTAGTAATATGTAATTTATACTTAAAATTGAGCATGGTACCGGAAGATTAGAGGGTGGCCAATGTAACGCCAATTTTTAAAAAAGGTTCCAGAGGAGATCTGCGAAATTATAGACCGGTGAGTCTGACGTCAGTGCCGGGCAAAATGGTAGAAACTATTATTAAGAACAAAATTACAGAGCATATTTAAAAGCATGGATTTATGAGACAAAGCCAACATGGATTTAGTGAAGGGAAATCTTGCCTCACCAATCTACTACATTTCTTTGAAGGGGTGAACAAACATGTGAATAAAGGTGAGCCGATTGATATTGTGTATCTGGATTTTCAGAAGGTGTTTGACAAAGTACCTCATGAAAGACTCCAGAGGAAATTGGAGAGTCATGGGATAGGAGGTAGTGTTCTATTGTGGATTAAAAACTGGTTAAAAGATAGAAAACAGAGATTAGGGTTAAATGGTCATTATTATTTTCAATGGAGAAGGGTAGTTAGTGGCGTTCCCCAGGGGTCTGTGCTGGGACCGCTGTTTTTTAACATATTTATAAATGACCTAGAGATGGGAGTAACTAGTGAGGTAATTAAAATTGCTGATGACACAAAGTTATTCAAAGTCGTTAAATCGCGGGCGGATTGTGAAAAACTACGAGGACCTTACGAGACTAGGCATCTAAATGGTAGATGACGTTTAATGTGAGCAAGTGTAAAGTGATGCACGTGGGAAAGAGGAACCCAAATTATAATTTCGTCATGTAAGGTTCCACGTTAGGAGTCACGGACAAAGAAAGGGATCTAGGTGTCGTCGTTGATGATATGTTGAAACCTTCTGCTCAGTGTGCTGCTGTGGCTAAGAAAGCAAATAGAATGTTAGGTATTATTAGGAAAGGAATGGAAAACAAAAATGAGGATGTTATAATGCCTTTGTATCGCTCCATGGTGCAACCGCACCTCACATATTTTGTTCAGTTCTGGTCGCCGCATCTCAAAAAAGATATAGTGGAATTAGAAAAGGTGCAGAGAAGGGCAACGAAAATAATAAAGGGGATGGGACGACTTCCCTATGAGGAAAGGCTAAAGCGGCTAGGACTTTTCAGCTTGGAGAAAAGGTGGCTGAGGGAAGACATGATAGAGGTCTATAAAATAATGAGTGGAGTTGAACGGGTAGATGTGAAGCATCTGTTTACACTTTCCAAAAATACTAGGACTAGGGGGCATGCGATGAAGCTACAATGTAGTAAATTTAAAACGAATCGGAGGAAACTTTTTTTCACTCAGCGTGTAATTAAATTCTGGAATTCGTTGCCAGAGAACGTGGTAAAGGCAGTTAGCTTAGCGGAGTTTAAAAAAGGTTTGGACGGCTTCCTAAAGGAAAAGTCCATAGACCATTATTAAATGGACTTGGGGAAAGGAAAAGTCCATAGACCATTATTAAATGGACTTGGGGAAAATCCACTATTTCTGGGATAAGCAGTATAAAATGTTTTGTACTTTTATGGGATCTTGTGACCTGGATTGGCCACTGTTGGAAACAGAATGCTGGGCTTGATGGACCTTTGGTGTTTTCCAGTATGGCAATACTTATTTTTGTTTTTATTAATTTTATTTATCATTTTACTTAATTACATTCATATTTATCATATAAATGTAAGGAAATACAGAAATTAATATAAAAAGGAAAACATTTTCTCTCAACAATATATATTTACATAATTGTCCACAATTGGAAGATCCAAGATCAGGAAAACAATCTTAAAGAAAATAAGAAAAACTCAAAATGGTTAATCTTACATTTCACATTTTCTGAGGGAGGAAGGTTAATCGGTTATTGCAGCCGGTACAGTGGTAACTGAAGGAAGTTGATGCAGAGGATTCTTCATCTGTTTCCAAAAACTCTTATAATTTCTTAGGTTCAAACAAATAAGTAATAAGGAAATAAAACAC
The DNA here is from genome assembly GCF_901765095.1 of Microcaecilia unicolor. NCBI lineage: Eukaryota > Metazoa > Chordata > Amphibia > Gymnophiona > Siphonopidae > Microcaecilia > Microcaecilia unicolor. The sequence goes on along the minus strand of NC_044040.1, from coordinate 105,144,358 downwards.
TTACAAGGGAATTGCGCTAGGAAGGTCCCACCTAGGGCAATGATTCCTGGCTTAAAAGCCAAGACCTCACACCTCCCAGTCTGTGATTCCCTTGATGTGTCAGGAAATATATGCATCTTTGAACCCAAAAAACTATCAACCATGTATCGGAAATACAATTTCAAAAACATTGTTCCTATCTAAATCAAAGACGAAAGTCACTAATAATAACTCTATCTATAACTTCTGAATTTTCCAAAATGTCAGTTAAACTTACTTCTCTGATAAAGAAGATTTTAAAGGAAATATAATTTTAGTCACCAAAAGGTGGCTATCAGAAGGTATTAGCAAAGTATCATAGAAATATTTCTTCAAGAATTCAGTAGCTAATATATAGGATATTATAGGTAAATTTATCATTCTCAAGTTATTTTCCCTTAATTGGTTCTCCAGAAATTCCAATTTCTACAAGATAGATAACTATTCTTCATTACCAAATTATCTGATTTTCATAGAGAAGCCATTTCCGTAATCAAAGTCTTTATTTTTATATCTTGGACTTCCACTTTGTTAGATAAGTATTAATATAAATTCTTTAACTCACATAGTGAAAAATGTTAAACATCTGAAGAAGAGAGTTATTCACATTCTGCTGCAGTTCCTATAGTACGTCCATTATGACATTATTGGCTTCACCAAGTCCAATTTCTCCACAGAAACCGCTCCAGATATCTTCGGGGGGAAGAGCTCACTCTCCAATCCCCCAGTTGGTTTATTATCCGAGTCGATGCTGCGCCAGGACCTCCTCGGGTCACATGAAAATCCTAACCCACTTCGGGCGTTTTCATTATTGACCTCCATAGCGAAGCATTACTATTTCCGGGTCTTGGAGTGGTCATGCCAACAGGGGGACTCAAAGTCACTCCCTCCATTGAGATTTGGCAATAAAGCCTTGCTGTTCCCCGAAGCAAGAACCGATATCCCCGACGTTATGACCCCGAATCTCTCCAAAATAGACTGAGAAGTGGTGGGAACCCCAGCCATATTCGAGGAGGACAGCACCACGGCTTTGCCTTTTCTCTTCCCCATTCTCTGGGGAGCGTGCCCTCTTCTTCAGGCATTCTGGTGTAAAACGGGAACTCAACTAGCGTACGTCCTCCCTCAACGCCATCTTGGATCCTCCAGGTTGGGACACTCTTTGTCTGGTTTCTCCTCAGAGGCCTGTCTGATATGGGTAACCCTACAGCATAGCCCTCTGAGTCATTGAAACACGGAAGCCCCTCCACCACTTACAAGGTGGTGTCCCTTCAGAGGGGGGCAATACTTATGTACTTATGTAACCACCAACAACCACTATCTTTCACTTCTTATTGGACACCACTTCACTGGCTTTGGGATTTTTGATCATTGTTTCCTCTTGTTCTTGAGATGTTTCAGCTCTTCTGCCTCCAGGGCTGTGAACCAATTCTTCAGTTCAACAGAAGATGGATTAAGGGGTTGATTTTACAGGATCTGTTCAAAAGTAAGAGAAGAATCTAAGATGATACTTAAAACCCTTGAGCTTTCCTCAACAGGTAAGGATATTCTTGATGGTAAAATGATTGCTATTGGAAAACCTGAATATTAGGATTTCTAAACCATAAGATTTTAGTTTAGGTAGTATTTAGCAAATTATCAGCAGCTCAACTTTGAAGCTTATTATGCAAGTTGATATTCAATTTAATGTGTCAGTAGCACATACTGGAACAAGCATAAACATATCAGCAGCAGCATGTTCATCCTGGAGCAATTTAATTGAGCCAAGCAAACTCATAAAAGGATTAAACAACATCAGGGACAGGAGAGAGCCCTGGGGCACCCCAGACTTCGGCTGCCAGATATTAGACAGTATCCCATTTTTCCAAACTCTGTGTGCTGTTAAATAGAAATTCTGTAAGCCAGTTTAATGCAGATCCAGTCAGCCCAAATTCACTCAGCCTATCCAGTAGCAACAAATGGTCCAGATAACAAACTGGAGCAGTACAATCTGTTTACCCAAGCTGAAGTCATCTTTAATCTCAGGGACTAAGGTAAGCAGTAAAGTCTCAGTGATATGCTGAGGTCGGAACCCAAACTGTGAAGGGTGTAAACAAGAGAATTTATCCAAGTATCGAGCTAATTGTTTGCTTACGAGTGTTTCAAGAGGTTTAGTAAGGAATGGAATATCTGCAATGAGCCTAAAATTAGCAGTAGATGAAAGAGCAAGACCTTGCACCTTACATATAGGTGTCAGAATGATTTGCCCCATATTCAATGGTAGACAGCCTAGAACTAAAAAAGAATTAAAAATTGAAACTATCCAACTAATTAGAGGTACTGGAAGATGTGAAAATAATTTTGACATTGACTCAGCAGCTTGGCCGGAGCTGGAACTCGACTTGGACTCCGGAGCAATTCGGCTGAGAGCATCCCTCCGGATGGACCGATAGTATGCCCAGACATTGGGCTTCGCAACACGCTCTCTCTCAATGGCAGCTTCCAGGGTACCCCGCAGGGTTGGGTCGAAGATAAGTAGGTGACGGTATTCCTCGAGCAGGGTCCTAGGATCAATGGCAGAAACTGGGTTCACCACGCTTCCAAACCGCTGGACACGCTTCCTCTCCGCTGAAGCTTCATGCAGCTTCCTCAGGCGAGGATCAGACAAAAGTTCTCTACGATATTCCTCCAGCATCATGAAACGGTCAAAAACAATAATAGAGCCAGGACCAAACTCCACAAGGGAAACAGGAGCAGAAGTTCTAGGCTGGAGGCCCAGCAGGTCGGGTGATCTTGCCGAGCTCATGGCCTTTGCATTCTGTCATGTTTTCAAAGCTGGACACTGGGTTTGTGAGCCCTTGGGCCACTGCCGAGGAGCGGCAGTGGCAGGCAAAACCACCCCATGCTAGAGACAGGGCAGATCTCTGACAAACAGCTAGGCTTCACCTGCACCTGGCCACTTTCCAACAAGAGTTGAGTTCAAGGCTTCAGGTGGCCGACAGGACTTACTGGACAGGGCAGGACTGGCTAACAGCTAGGCAGCACAGGGACAGCAAGGCAGGGAAAGGATAGGCTAAAGGACAGGACTGAAAGCTGCAAGCAGCCACTGAAACAGGGAACAAACACAGCCAGACACAAGACTGAACTGAAAGCTGCAAGCAGCCACTGAAGCAGGGAACAAACACAGATAAACCCAGAACTAGGCAAGACATACAAACGAGACACAAGTCTGTGAAACAAGCAATACTCTAAACTCAACATAGACTAACTAGAACAGGCAAGACTTCAGGCAAGAACTAGAGCAAGGAAACAAACTCAGGCTGAAGTGCAAAAGCACCAACATACCAGGGCCTTAGACACAATGCAAAGGCAAAGCAGCAAGGTTTCAGAATGGCTAATAAGCCCAGCAGCACCTGGAGCTCAGCTGCAACCATCACCAGGAAACTACGGGTGCTGTGTAGGTTCAATCCAAGCAAGCAAGTCTGGCAGCCCGGAAGATCCGGACTGGACTGGGCTAAAGTCTGGAACGGGCAGGAACAGCAAGACAGTCTATAGCAGTTCATAGCAGCCACCGGTTCTGGCCACCAGAGGGCAAGGTGAGCACAGACGTAACACAAATGAACTCCAAAGTTGATCAGTCACTACTGATGTGTTAGTCAGCTAGAAATCCAGGTTGAGTATTATGTTGCAATTGTTTTCCTAGATGCTCAGCACGAACACTTTCAATCTTGTTTTGAAAAAAATCAACATCCACTATACTCCAGAGGTCTTTTGATTTTATCAATAACAAATACTCAACTGTATTTAAGCACTATTGCGATACAATAGTTGCCATATAAATTCACCTTCATTAAAACCTAAATTACTTCACCTTCACTCAACATTCACTACCACATTCAACACATAACATTCTGTTCAAGGGGTAACTTGTATTCCCTTCTGGTGCCCATTACAAATTCATTTGACATTTTCTCATTAACGTTTTTAACTTGCTCAAAAGTTCATCTATTCAAACCTTTCCTTGGATAGTGTCCAGTCTTTCCCTTCACAATAGTCCTTGTTACTGCATAGTCTCTTCCATTTTCTCCCTTACTTTAGGATGTTTGAAGACTTTCCGGACTCCAGGAGTGATACCGGAAGTGGAAAGGGGGCAGGTCTTGGACACGGTTTCCCCCGGATATTTTGTTCCTCCTGAAGAAGAATGTGAAATATGGGTCCGTATTGGGGAACAAGCTGATCTGTTAAAGCTTATGCAGAAAGTATTGTGGAAGCTATATTCGGGATTAGACAAGAGTGATATTGGAGAGGGGAAGTTGAGTCCCATCTTGTGGAGTGCCTAGTATGGATAACAAGTTAGATGACATTGGATGGCAAGTAGAGTATGCTCAATGTGGATTTATAAAGACCATATGAACATTGGATGAAATAAGTATTTGACAGCAAGTAACAAGCAGGCTACTAACGTAGCCGGAAAGTCTTCATACACCCTAAAGCAAGGGAGAAAATGGAAGAAACTATGCAGTAACAAGGACAGTTGTGAAGGGAAAGACTGGACACTATCCAAGGAAAGGTTTGAATAGATGAACTTTTGAGCAAGTTAAAAACGTTAATGAGAAAATGTCAAATGAATTTGTAATGGGCACCAGAATGGAATACAAGTTACCCCTTGAACAGAATATTATGTGTTGAATGTGGTGAATGTTGAGTGAAGATGGAGTAATTTAGGTTTTAATGAATGTGAATTTATATGGCAACTATTGCATCGAAATAGTGCTTAAATAAAGTTGAGTATTTGTTATTGATAAAATCAAAAGATCTCTGGAGTATAGTAGATGTGGATTATTAGTAAACTCTGGTGTTAGTGAGAGTGTCCCCCTAATTAGGTAATTATCTGTTGAAAAAAAATCAACCATCATTTGGTTGAACAGATAAAACAAGATCAGTTGGAGAAGGAGGTGAAGTCAATTTGCATAATATAATTTCCTTGCCTCAGTGAAATTTATTTATTTATTGATTGATTGATTGATTGATTCATGACTATATACCCCACATTAGCCCAAAATAGACTCTCCCCCGCCCGGTGCCCCCGCCGCCTCGGTCCCGGGAGCTTCCCTGAAACCCCAGCGGCAGAGGTGGGATCTGTGGCTGCTGCGTCTGCGAGGGAAAGAGCCGGTCTTGGGCCCAGAGCTCCACGGTCTCGAGGCTCCGAAGGGGGTGGGAGCTGGCCACGAGCTCTTTGTTTTGATGATGGGGAGGCAGGATCCGGCTCTCCATCTCTCTCTCCCTCCCTCCATTTGCACAGCTCTCTTCTCCCAGGTTGCAGTTGGCAAATGTGTGCAGCCTGCTGCTTTCCTCTCACTGTCATACGGGGGTGGCAGTGGCTTGGTTTTTGAATTTTTTTTCCTGGTGCTTACAGTGGAACAGTTCCCCCTTCCCACCGGAGTTGAAGTTCTTCGCCTTTATTTTTAATATTCATTCTCTCTGTCTCTCCCTCTCTCTCTCTCTCTCTCTGTCTCTCTCCCTCTCCGCCTCTCTCTCTCTGTCTCTCTCTCACACTCTCTCTTTCAGACAGACAGACAGACACACACACACTTTCACTCTCACTCTTTCTCTGTCACACACACACACACACACACGTCATATACTAGAACAAGTGGGTGCCAGGCGACTCAAAAACGAACCATGCTTTGCTGCCTCAAACAACTGACTATAAGGAGCAACTGACCCTCCACTGTCACAGGGACTCAGCACCTCTCTCTCTCTCTCTCTCTCTCTTTCTCTCTCTCTCTCTCTCACACACACACACACATATATACACACTCTCACTCACTCACTCTCTCTCTCTCTTGATCGAGATGGATATGGATGGGATGGGAGGGCAGGGCAGAGGACAATCTCTGGGGAGGGCAGAATTGCAGGAGGGCAGGGCACAGGACAATCGATGGACATGGAGGGGAGGACAGAATCACAGGACATAGAGGGGAGGGGAGGGCAGGGCAAAGAATCAATGGACATGGATGAGATGGGAGGGGAGGAGAGAATCGCGGGACACGGATGGGAGGGCAGGGAAGAGGAGACTTTCTGCACATGGAGGGGAGGGCAGAATTGTAGGACATGGAGGGCAGGGCAGAGGGGAATCACCGGGCATGGAGGGGAGGTCAGAATCGCGGGACACGGAGGAGAGGCAAGAATCGCTGGACATGGAGGGGAGGGCAGGGGAGAGAGGAAAAATCGCTTAGACGAGAGCCTTCCTAGGGCCCGTTTCAAATGGGCTTGGTTCCACTAGTTCAATGATAGGCCATGCCCGGCACTGGTATTAAATATGCAGGCATGACTGGACTTTTCCTGGCCACCAGCATGTATGAGAATCCTAGCCAATATTCATCTGGGACCCAAATAAGGAGCTCTGTGAGGGTGTTGAATCCCCCATTCTGATCCACCCTCACAAGTCAGCACCTGACCTCCCTCTTGATGGCCTAAAATGCAAGACAGAGTCCCCCTCCAAATGCACCCACACTCACCCAACTACATCCCAGTGGCCAAAAAGGCAAGCCAGTAATAGTTCTAGGGGGTCAGGGAGGTATCATTTTGAACCTGTAGCCAGATGAAGTAGTGTAATATATGGTAACATATATTAAATGTTTTTTCCTGGGGCTCTGGGGGGGCTTGTTCCAGGGTTTTGGTGGATGATGCTGGCTGGAAAAGGTTTAAAATTTAGTTTGGGAATTGTTAATAGAGTTAGCTGAAGAAAGTGTGAGATGTTTCTTAAATGTGGTTTTATTTTTCAAGAAATAAACCATGATTAGGTGGGGATTGTACTATAAAATGTTCTTTGCTGTTTTGGGTACAGGTTCAGGTTGAAACCAGGGTTGCCAGGTGGAAAATTTTTTTCCCACCCAAAGGAACCCAAATCCAGCCCAAAACCCGCCCAAACTCAAACCCCGCCCCTGACACCCCCACCCCCGCGTCATCACCCCCGCCCCCACCCCCGCCATCATCGGCCCCGCCTCCCCCGTCATTGGCCCCGCCCAGAATGTCACTAACCCCGCCCACAACTTCACTAACCCCGCCCCCGTGGCCGAAAAAAACACCTAAAAAACCGCCCAAAAGACACAAAAAAAGCCCAAAAAACCGCAACCCGCTGCGGGCAAAAATTTCCTGCGGCGGATCGCGGAAAACCGCCCAACTGGCAACACTGGTTGAAACTGACTTTGAAATTCTCTGTGTAGTAAGTTTTACATTTACTTCTGTGGGGGTTGGGACAGCCCAGATTCTAAACAGTTCAGAGATTAAAAAAAAAACAGTCTTTAGTTGACAAGCTGATTGGTTGAGGGAGTCAGGTGTTCCTCTAGGGGGGGGGGGTGAGTTGCTAGGGAGACTGGGTGAGCAGAAAAAAAGGCTGGCTGAACATGGAGAATGAGACAGAGAAACGTATGCTGAGTGTGTGAAAAGTAAGAATTAAGGCATGGATTTTATGAGTTTAAAGTGAAATGTGACTTGGAAAAGGGTACTTGGATAGTAAAACTGAGTGAAAATGAGATGATTTGAGCTGAGAAGTGAGTACTTAAATGAACCAGACTGCCTTTTCCATGGTTGTGTTTCTGAATACATGTGAGGTAAACTGATGTTCTGGGTGAGAAAGCAGTACTAATAGAAAGCTGTGAGAAAGTTTAAACCATATTTAATTTGGTTTTGAGTGGAGGAAAGGTATGTTTCTGCATGCAGTGAATGGAATGGTTAAGTTATAGGGAATTTAAGGTCATGGAAGGTGGAATGAGAGTCTGCATGCACAGATACTAAGTGGACACACATGGCTGTCTACCCTGGTAAGACTGAGAGAGGCTGTGCTTAGTGTCTCTATGGCAGGTGTGTTTTGTACTCATATTCTGATTGCTGTACAAGGTTTGTCAGGTGGCAGATTAAGCCCTGCTTTTGTATGAGAGTGCTGTATGATCTGATAGCTGTGCAGGGAAATGTTATGTTTATATGTGAAGTCTGTGAGATGGAATTTGAATATGGGATGTGTTACTGTGTAAGATCCCTGAATGGAGTGTAAAAGCTTCCGGCCGCCTTATAGAATAGGGAATTTACAGTGAGAAATAGGCTGTGAAGTGAGTCCTCCTTTAACTTATTTTATTTCAATTAGAGAGTGTGGCCACAGTATTCAGAACTGATTAATTGTCACCAGAGTGGAGTCCGTTCCTGGATAAGCAGGGAGTTTTAAGGGCTTTGCTTCCATTTATTTTCTTTATAAGTGAGGTTTTAGGAAGAAGAATTCTGTAGATCATCTGCTGAAGGATTTCCAGATGAGCTCCAACACAAGAAAGACCTCACCTAAATAAATTCAACCACAGCTAAGTGACATTTGCAAAGGGTGTTGAAGGACATATCATTCTTTTTGGTTTACAACATTTTAAGGGAAAACTAAAGAACAGAACAACATCAAATATAAAAAAATCCATGTTTTCCTGACCTGCTTAAGTGTTCTGGGTTCAAGTGAGATCCTTGCACAAACATTCATAATACCTATAAAGACTCAAATTCAGACATCAATAGCAAGGAAAGAGTATAGAAACAAATATCTGATTTTGATAAAAAGACAATTTAAATATTTATCTGAAAAGGTTCTTTTCTACCTTTTTAGGTGATTTTGTTGAAAGAAACAGAAAAGGTTAAGGGTATACATGTAAAACTACATTTGAATGTTGAATATGTTATTGCAGTTCTATTAAGCCACACACTAATTGTGAATTTGAGTTTATTTGAATGAAAATTTGCTTGCATTTGTATTCAATAAAGAAAAAGATAATTTGCAAATCTGAAGGTGCGGTTCTTCCAGTTCAGGAACAAATCCTAAATTTAGCTTCTTTTCCTCCTTTATTCTTTGAGAGTAAAGGACGAGGTTAGTTTATTTGTTCCACTCCCTCGGCTGTGAGTGTGTGTTCCCTGGATATTCGCCACAACTACAAACATCAGGTATCTGGGAGCACATCACTACAGTCCAGCCGAGAGGGGTGGTAACAGTAGGAGCAGAGGGGTACTAGTCCTTCCCTGTTCCACTATAACACTATGGATGCCCCACAAGTAAGTCCCAGGGGTTCTTAGGGAGTTGGATGGGCAGGGAGAAGAAGAAGGGCTTTAGAGCTATCGGAAGAGAGATTGAGTGGGTGGAAGGAGAATCAGGGACTCTGTCTTGCATTTTTGGCCATTAAAAGAGGAGTTAGGTGGATAGGAGTAGCATTGGGGGATGATAATTTGGCAGAAGTGGAAGGTGAATTGGAACATGGGTATGGGGGATTGCAACCAGGGGTTCAGGGAGATTGATGCAATATAAGTTTGGTAATCCAGTAGAGGCAGCCAGGAAGTTAAGTGGGTGCCACTGATATACAGTGCCAACACCCGCATAGCTAAAGAAGCAAAGTTAGAATTGATATTTATGTGGTCCTATTTGCCGGGCACTGATACTGGATATTGCCAATAACCGCATACCTCTTGGCTCCTCCCTTTGCCTGCCCCCAGAATGACCCTCCACTGTTTAGATTTGCTTTGTGTGGTCTTACATGATATTCAGAGGCACTGCCTAGTTAAGTGAAGCTGAAAATCAACATATAGCTGTTTGAGTGCAATTTAAGCGTGCAGAAGACTCTCCTACCTACTTAAATCACTTTGAATATCAGGATCAAGTATTAACAAATAAGAAAAGGCCTGGCTCCTGCCAGATCATAAAGATCAAGTGTTTCACAGTGTTCAAACAGGAAGTATTTCCTACCTTGGCTGGTGTCTTCTGATACCTTACACATAAGTTGTGGCTTCATACACTGGAGGGCTGAAGTCCTGGAAAGACATTCCTTCCTTCCCTGTGCCTCCCTAACTTGTCTCTGCTCTATGTTTTGTCTCCTCTGGCTGAACCAAGTCCTCCCTGATGAGCACTCTAGAGCTAGACCTTTAATATGATCCTGTTAGAGAGTGTGTTTAAGAGGGACCAACAGTTTCTTGTGTACCCCATTACACTTGGCTAGCCTAGGAATTGTAGAATGAGGAGTGGGACAATTTAGCTGGCAATTTATTCTGGTCACTCCACATTTTCTCTGAATAACATTGATTAGTTATACATAGCAGTCTCTATCTCATCAAAATAATGTTGGAACATTCAGTTTAAAAAGATAGATCATAAAAGTTGAAGACCAACAACAAACAACAAAACACTTCTATGAAATGGTATCATAATGCAGATGTCTGGGTGTCACCTTTTTTCCAGCGATCTGGCTCTGTGGCTTCTCCGGACTGCTGTTCCTGCTATCCAAGCCTTGCTCTGATGTTCCTGTAGCCAAGCCTCATTCTTAGTTGTGACATCATCAGTAAAGTCCTTTATAATGCACCTGGGAACCTTCCTGTTTTACCTTTGCAACAGAGGTATTTTAACCTTGTCTTTGTGTTCCCTGTTTAGATCCAGTTCCAGTTCCTAGCTTCATTCCTATGAGTCTTGACCTTGAATGTCTTGTTTCTAAACCATGTTCCTGAAATCCTTGCTTTTGTAAACCTTGTTCCTGAAGCTTTACTCCTGTGTAGTCTTGTTCCTGCTTACTGTGTTGTATGAGTCTTGTTCCTGAGTCCTGTTCCTGTTGCCAAGCCTGTCCCTGAATCTTGTTCCTGTTGCCAAGCCAAGTCTGTTCCTGAATCCTGTTCCTGCCTAGCCAAGTCTGTTCCTGAATTCTTACTAAGCCAAGTCTGTTTCTGTTGCCAAGCCGTCCCTAAATCATGTTCCTGTTGCCAAGCCAGGTCTGTTCCTGGTTCCTGTTCCTGCCAAGCAAAGTCCTGTTCCTGGTTCCTGATCCTGCCAAGCCAAGTTTAGCTACTGCCTTGTCTATAGTACTGCTTCTGTTTGTTCCTGTTGCCTAGATCCTGTCCTGTTTTGTTTGCTGAGTCTCTGTCTGGATCCTGTTCTTTACCTGCCTTCCCTTGCCATGTATGAACCCAGTTCTAGCCTTCTTCCTGTGTCTTGCTGTGTTACTGTGTGGGCTCGGTTCTAGCCCTTTGTCTTGCTTTCTTGCCTTGTCTTGCCTGTCTGTCTTGTCCAGTTGTGCCTAGCCTTGCTTTGTCTCATCTTCTCCTGTCCGGATCCAGTCCTTGCCTTGTCTTGCCCTTTTCTGGACCCAATTTTAATCTAGTTCCATGTCTTGCCTTGTTCTGCCTTGCCTTGTATTGTCTGGGTCTCAGTCCCAGTTTTAATCCAGTTCTGAGTCTTACCTTGTCCTGCCCGGGTTCCAGTTCTGGCCCTTTGCTTTGCATTCCTTGCCTTGTCTGGATCTGGTCCTTGTCTTGCCTACTGTGCCTTGTTACCTCTGTCCTGCCATGTCTAGTCTCCTGGTTTATTCTAGTCCTGTTTTGTTCTGATTCCTGCCTTGTGCCAGCCCAGGTGACTTTTCTGCTGCAGCTCCGGCTGTGGTCCAAGGGCTCACTATCCTTGAATCCGTGACACTGAGGAATTGCATTTATGCAATCTGAAGCTTGAAATAGTATTATTTTATTTATATAAAATACTGTAGTGGAAATTACATTTTAAAAGTTCAGTATATTACATAAAACCAAACAAATTCCAAATCTGCAAAATATTAGTAATTCTGACGATGGGAGTGCAGCTCTTAAAGATAATCAGCTTGGCTATTTATGCATTTCTCACATTTTCTTTGCATTCACTAACAATTTGAGGGGTCTGTTTACAAAGGCACACTAGTGTTTTTAGTATGCACTAATCATCAACGTGCACTAAAAACTAGAGGCGCCCATAGGAATATATGAGCATTTCTAGAATTTAGTGCACTTATTTTTAGTGCACGCTAAAAGTGCTAGCACACCTTTGTAAAAGAATCCCTGAAATAATAGATTTTCATACACATAATGTACCTCTCAAGCTGCTGATTTGTAATATGCATACGTTGCTGTTGATACTATACATTGAGAAATATCAAATAAGTCTATAGCTTGAAAAATATCCTGACTTCCTTTCTTCCACAATTGCATCAGAACTGTATGAGACTTTCTTGTATGCGCTGACATGTACTCAATAATTGAAATATGTATGTACATATACATGCTACCTATTGGGCAGAGGATAAATCAACTATAAATATTTTTCAGGGAACTCAATAAAGCAAAAATTACAGAACAATTCTTATAAGTGCCCTTTTCTTTAAAATTAGTGTGGGGGAGGGGGGAGGAGAAGTCAAACCTTTCAGGCGCTCTATTGCTTCTGACATGTAGTATCAGTTCCCATAACTGGGACGTCCAAAAAGTAACATAAATCATCACTTGGACGTCCTTCTCACAGAGACATCCAAATCGGTATAATCGAAACCCGATTTGAACATCTTTGTCAGACGTCCGTTGCAAGGACGTCCAAATCTCAAGGGGGTGTATTGGAGGCATGTTCAAGGTGGGACTTGGGCGCTCCTAAGACTTGGATGTTTTTGAGCCATAATGGAAAAAAGAAAAGACATCCATGACTAAAACTTGGACGTTTTCACCTGGACCTGTTTTTATTATGAATAAGGCACAAAAAGGTGCCCGAAATGACCAGATGACCACTGGAGGGAATCAGGGAAGATCTCCCCTTACTCCCCCAGTGGTCACTAACCCCTTCCCACCCTCAAAAAACATGATTAAAAATACTACTTGTCAGCCTCAGATGTCATACTTAGGTCCATGACAGTGCATGCAGGTCCCTGGAGTAGTTTCGTAGTAGGTGCAGTGCGCTTCAGACAGGTGGACCCAGGCCCATATCCCCCCCCCCCCCCCACCTGTTACATTTGTGGAGGAAACATTGAGCCCTCCAAAACCCACCAGAAACCCTCTGTACCCACATATAGGTGCCCCCTTCACCCGTAAGGACTATAGTAGTGTTGTACAGTTGGGGGTGGGTTTTGGGGGGCTCAACACACAAGGTAAGGGAGATGTGTACCTGGGAGCATTTTATGAAGTCCACTTCAGTGCTCCCTAGGGTGCCTGATTGCTGTCCTACAATATATACTTCATTTACATTTCATTTTTCTCTTAACGGGGATCTTCAGAGTATTATCAGCATCACCATGTGGGGGCAGCATCCCCTATATTAATGGCGCTGAGTAGATCTTCATTGATTCACCCGTGACATATAATACTTTTATTTAACTAATTTTCTTCTTTCTTTTATCTAAACAATACTTATTGCTTTTAAAATACATAATAACGCTTCTTAGCTTTGGCAGCGATCTTTCAAGGAGGTTTGATCTGGTTGAAAGATCGCTGCCAAAGCTAAGTAGCGTTATTATGTATTTTAAAAGCAATAAGTAATGTTTAGATAAAAGAAGAAAAAGAAAGAAGAAAATTAGTTAAATAAAAGTATTATATGTCACGGGTGAATCAATGAAGATCTACTCAGCGCCATTAATATAGGGGACGCTGCCCCCACATGGTGATGCTGATAATACTCTGAAGATCCCCATTAAGAGAAAAATGAAATGTAAATGAAGTATATATTGTTGGATGTTGGACTGTGTATTTGCTAGATATTGTGATGATTGGGACAGAAGTGGATAATTTGTGAGTAAAGTCCCCACATCAGTAAGAATTGGTCTTCTTAAATAGATTGATTGCTGTCCTGGCATGTCAGGGGGATCAGTGTACTACAAATGCTGGCTCCTCCCACGTCCAAATGGCTTGAATTCGGACATTTTAGACTTGGACTTGGATGATTTTGGTTTTGAAAATGGGAGAAAATCAAAGATGTCCAAATCCAAGTACGTTCATGGACGTTTACAAAGCTGTCCAAATTCTAACTTAGACATTTCTTTCGAAAATAAGTACATAAGTACATAAGTAGTGCCATACTGGGAAAGACCAAAGGTCCATCTAGCCCAGCATCCTGTCACCGACAGTGGCCAATCCAGGTCAAGGGCACCTGGCACGCTCCCCAAACGTAAAAACATTCCAGACAAGTTATACCTAAAAATGCGGAATTTTTCCAAGTCCATTTAATAGCGGTCTATGGACTTGTCCTTTAGGAATCTATCTAACCCCTTTTTAAACTCCGTCAAGCTAACCGCCCGTACCACGTTCTCCGGCAACGAATTCCAGAGTCTAATTACACGTTGGGTGAAGAAAAATTTTCTCCGATTCGTTTTAAATTTACCACACTGTAGCTTCAACTCATGTCCTCTAGTCCTAGTATTTTTGGATAGCGTGAACAGTCGCTTCACATCCACCCGATCCATTCCACTCATTATTTTATATTTTATCTCCCCTCAGCCGTCTCTTCTCCAAGCTGAAAGCCCTAGCCTTCTCAGCCTCTCTTCATAGGAAAGTCGTCCCATTCCCACTATCATTTTCGTCGCCCTTCGCTGTACCTTTTCCAATTCTACTATATCTTTTTTGAGATACGGAGACCAGTACTGAACACAATACTCCAGGTGCGGTCGCACCATGGAGCGATACAACGGCATTATAACATCCGCACACCTGGACTCCATACCCTTCCTAATAACACCCAACATTCTATTCGCTTTCCTAGCCGCAGCAGCACACTGAGCAGAAGGTTTCAGCGTATCATCGACGACGACACCCAGATCCCTTTCTTGATCCGTAACTCCTAACGCGGAACCTTGCAAGACGTAGCTATAATTCGGGTTCCTCTTACCCACATGCATCACTTTGCACTTGTCAACATTGAACTTCATCTGCCACTTGCACGCCCATTCTCCCAGTCTCGCAAGGTCCTCCTGTAATCGTTCACATTCATCCTGCGACTTGACGACCCTGAATAATTTTGTGTCATCGGCGAATTTAATTACCTCACTAGTTATTCCCATCTCTAGGTCATTTATAAATACATTAAAAAGCAACGGACCCAGCACAGACCCCTGCGGGACCCCACTAACTACCCTCCTCCACTGAGAATACTGGCCACGCAATCCTACTCTCTGCTTCCTATCTTTCAACCAGTTCTTAATCCATAATAATACCCTACCTCCGATTCCATGACTCTGCAATTTCTTCAGGAGTCTTTCGTGCGGCACTTTGTCAAACGCCTTCTGAAAATCCAGATATACAATATCAACCGGCTCCCCATTGTCCACATGTTTGCTTACCCCCTCAAAAAAATGCATTAGATTGGTGAGGCAAGACTTCCCTTCACTAAATCCGTGCTGACTTTGTCTCATCAGTCCATGTTTTTGTATATGCTCTGCAATTTTATTCTTAATAATAGCCTCCACCATCTTGCCCGGCACCGACGTCAGACTCACCGGTCTATAATTTCCCGGATCTCCTCTGGAACCCTTCTTAAAAATCGGAGTAACATTGGCTACCCTCCAGTCTTCCGGTACTACACTCGATTTTAGGGACAGATTGCATATTTCTAACAGTAGCTCCGCAAGTTCATTTTTTAGTTCTATTAATACTCTGGGATGAATACCATCAGGTCCCGGTGATTTACTACTCTTCAGCTTGCTGAACTGACCCATTACATCCTCCAAGGTTACAGAGAATTTGTTTAGTTTCTCCGACTCCCCCGCTTCAAATATCTTTCCGGCACCGGTGTCCCCCCCAAATCCTCCTCGGTGAAGACCGAAGCAAAGAATTCATTTAATTTCTCCGCTACGGCTTTGTCCTCCTTGATCGCCCCTTTAACACCATTTTCGTCCAGCGGCCCAACCGACTCTTTGGCCGGTTTCCTGCTTTTAATGTATCTAAAAAAATTTTTACTATGTATTTTTGCTTCCAACGCTAATTTCTTCTCAAAGTCCTTTTTTGCCCTCCTTATCTCCGCTTTGCATTTGGCTTGGCATTCCTTATGATCTATCCTGTTACTTTCAGTTGGTTCTCTTCTCCACTTTCTGAAGGATTGTTTTTTGGCTCTAATGATTTCCTTTATCTTACTGTTTAGCCACGCCGGCTGACGTTTAGTCTTTTTTCCCTTTTTTCTAATACGTGGAATATATTTGTCCTGAACCTCCAGGATGGTGTTTTTAAACAGCATCCACGCCTGATGCAAGTTTTTACTCTGCGAGCTGCTCCTTTCAGTCTTTTTTTCACCATTTTTCTCATTTTGTCGTAATCACCTTTTCTATAGTTAAACGCTAGCGTACTTGATTTCCTAGTTTCACTTCCTTCAATGCCAATATCAAAACCGATCATATTATGATCACTGTTATCAAGCGGCCCTCGTATCGTTACCCCCCTGCACTAGATCATGAGCACCACTAAGGACTAAGTCTAGTATTTTTCCTTCTCTTGTCGGCTCCTGAACTAGCTGTTCCATGAAGCTGTCCTTGATTTCATCAAGAAATCCTATGTCCCTTGCGTGTACAGATGTTACATTAACCCAGTCTATATGCGGGTAATTGAAATCCCCCATTATTATTGTGTTGCCCAGTTTGTTTGCGTCCCTGATTTCCTTTAACATTTCCGCATCCGTCTGTTCGTCCTGGCCAGGCGGACGGTAGTACACTCCTATCACTATCCTTTTCCCCTTTGCACATGGAATTTCAATCCACAGTGATTCCAAGGAGTGTTTTGTTTCCTGCAGAATTTTCAATCTATTTGATTCAAGGCTCTCGTTAATATACAATGCTACCCCTCCACCAATCCGATTCACCCTATCACTACGATATAATTTGTACCCCGGTATGACAGTGTCCCACTGGTTATCCTCCTTCCACCAGGTCTCAGAGATGCCTATTATATCTAATTTTTCATTTAGTGCAATATATTCCAACTCCCCCATCTTATTTCTTAGGCTCCTGGCATTCGCATATAGACATTTCAAACTATGTTTGTTGTTCCTAAGTACATCATGCTTAGTACTTGACAGTATTAATTGGCAATCTTTTGTCTGATTTTTATTGTTATTTAAAGATACCCGATCTACTACAATCTCTTTTGCAACCTCACTATCAGGATACTCTATCTTCCCTGTTATGGTGATATCTTTGAAAGATACCTTATCCCAAACCATGCTCTTTTGAGCGACTGTCGGCCTTCCCCCCATTTCTAGTTTAAAAGCTGCTCTATCTCTAAGTAGTGCACAGGTGCGGCACAATCTTCCGTGACTCATATGCCCTAACATCTGTGCCCGGCAAGAAGATATCGTGCCTTGCTCCCTCTGCTTTTCAGTTTTCAGCATCTCTGTACAATCTTTAGCATTTCTGGGAGACCTCTTGAGCTGAATGCCCCAGGCTCCTCTTCCCCCAGTAGCGTTGGCGCTTGGATTTGGTGACCACTGAGGCCCCATTTACCACAGTGGGTAAAAGGCAAAAAAGAGGAAATGGCTGTGTGATAAGTGCACACTTGCCATGCAGTCATTTCTGGGTGGAACCCTTGCCACCTCCTATTTAGAAGGCAGTAAGGGCTCTTGCGCTAACCCAGCAGTAACAGGGCAGCACACAGTGCTTCCCAATTACCGCCAGATAAGCCGCTGGCGCTAAAAATAAAAATTATTTCTTGTCATGCCAGAAATGGCATTCACTGGGGGCAGCACTACTGCCGGCTCCTGTGGTAGACCAGCAGTAGTGCCAGATTGGCACTCGACAATGCCACGGTAGCTCTACCATAGCATTGTAAAAGGGCCCCAGAGTTAGCTCTGCATCTGTAACACAGTCCTCATCAAAATGTAAAAAGATTTAAATTATGTAAGAGTTTTGGCAAAGAGTATGTTTATGTCTTAATGTAGAGAATTACTTATGAGCTAATTAAATTGCGCAGCATATCCATCCCCCAGCTACATGAATCAGAATCTCTTTTAATCCAACTTGAAGAGGAGAAGCCAATCTGGCTGCTCATGATTTACAGAGCACCTCGTAACAACACATTATCTGTTCAAGAACTCCTAGACCTGATTACTCAAGTGAGCCTGAATTACCCTAGGCTGGTGATCATGGGAGACTTCAATCTACACATCAAAACCCCAGATACCACCACAGCTGCCTTTCTGGACATGATGACAGTGTAACATGGTGTCAGAATTATTGAGCAGTATGTCAGTTGATTGGGCTGAATCAGATACAAATATATAACAATATAAAAATACAATTTTTCAAAGACTAATTGAAACTGCAACAGGGAAACTGATCTGAACTTCAAGCCCCTCTTTCCTCTCCCTTTTCCTGGAAACTTCTGATAGCAGGACTAGTCAATTACAAACACTTAACAGAGACAAAAGGGCACTGCTCCAAAGAGATATAAAACTTCCTTCTCCTCCCACCTCACAAGGACTGATAACAAAAGCATGACTAGGTGGATACTTGAAGGCTCATCAAGACTTCTGCAGAAATTAAACACAACTGCAGACAGAGGGTCTGGAGAAGTGTAAATCCAGGTACTGAAGACAAAGGACTCAGAGGAAAACCATAAACAAGGCATTTGCTTGTTAAAACCATTTGCTGGTTACCTCAGATATGTATATCTGCCCCTCCCATCAGCTATCAGACAAGACGACGCCAGGACATGTGCAGAAAGGAAAGACTTATAATGTGATCATGTGAACAGACTACATTAACCATAATGCCTTGCAAATTATCCAGTGCAAACCAGGAAGCAAGTGCTGAGGTTCATGTGATCATATCCTCCTGCAACTTGCAATGTATAAAAGACAGAAGCTGTTCCACACACACAGATCTCTTCTATCCGGCTGCGGCCGTGGTCAGAGACTCTCCCTCCTTCTGTAACCATGCTGTTCATCACTCAGCTTCTACAACAAAGGACTCTTGTAAGTTAATAATTCATATCTAAACCTGCTACCTTAATTTAAGCACAGATTCTCTGTAAGATCTCTTAAAATAACTACCTCTCGCAATATTATTCACATGATTTGTATTTTAAATAAACCCTTTTGAAGCTAAATATATGGTCTTTTGTGTCCTGGGTACATGCTTTAAAATCTTGCAGCGCAGTATACTGCATTTTAACAGAGATAATATTTAATTCATTGCAATCGTGAATCTTGTTGCCTTAATAGGTAACTGGTGGAGAATTATTCAATATATATCTTAAAATTATAAGTATTAGCGAGTGCTCTAGAGCAATATCCCCAAGTTATAAATTAATTCTTGTTACAACAGCACTAGGATTTACACAGGTGATCAATTCTCCAACCCACGAAAAGGGTCACATACTAGACCTGGTATTCTACAAAGGGGTGGATATCCCAGAATTCTGGGATAACAGTATTGAAATAACCCCCCTATCATGGTCAGACCATTTTCTAATTAAATTCTCCCTAAGTGACCACCTGAAACAAATGGCATCTCCCAGAGTTTGGAAGGAGATCAGAGACAAAAAAAGCTGACCGCTGAGAATTTCCTAGAGGCCTTGGACTATCCATATGTAGATGAAAAGACAACAGTGTCAGAACAAGTTGATATCTGGAATACACACCTAGCCAAGATCTTAGAGAAAACAGCACCACTAAAAAGGTCTTATGCCCCATTCACAAACGCTCACCTTGGTTTTCTCCAGAACTTCAGATCCTTAAACGCGAAGGACGAAAACTGGAAAGGAGATGGCGCAAATCTCACCTGGCTAAACTGCAGGAAGCACATGGCAAAGTAGCACCAAGCCTTAACAGCAACCAAAAAACAGTATTTCTCTCAATGCATTGCATAGGCTACCAATTCAACCAAGCAGCTGTTCAGTATAGTAAACAGCCTACTGCAACCCCCACAACAAAACCAGCCTGCCCAGTCTAAACTGAACTGCAATGATTTTGCTGCATACTTTGCCAACAAAATTAAAAGTCTCCACCAGGATATCTAGGCAATCCCACCCAGTGCCCAACCAGTCAACCAGGGGTGCACAAACTCACCCCTCCTAACAGAGGCAGATGGAACACTTTTAACCTAATGACAGAGGAGAGCCTTGACAAAATCCTAAGAGACCTTGGACCAACTACCTGCTCCCTTGATCCCTGCCCATCAAAGATAGTGCAGCAGGCAAGTATGGGCCTTACAGAAGGCGCCGCAAAAATTGTGAACACCTCTCTTTCTAATGGGCAACTACCAACAGCATTAAAAAGGGCAGTGATTCGCCCTCTGCTGAAGAAAAACAACCTTGACCAGGGCAAACTTGAACGTTATAGGCCAGTATCCAACATCCCGTTTCTAGGGAAACTCATAGAACAAACAGCCTGTGTTCAACTTAATGAATGGCTAGAAAAGAGTAACTGGCTAGATCCATGTCAATCTGGATTCAGACCTGGTTATGTAACAGAAACGGTCCTCGTACCCCTGCTAGACGATCTTCACAGAAATCAGGGGCGTAGCTGTAGGCCCACCCAGAAGCACACCTCCATTTCTTTCTCACCCTCTCCCACCCCTGCTGCAGCGCTTGTACCTTACTATCGGCGCTGCCTGGCAGCAACTCACAGACGCAGCATCCTTATCCAGGGCCTTCTCTCTGCCGTGTCTCTGTGTAAACACGAAGTATCAGTGCGGCAGAGGGAAGGCTCCAGAGCAGGACACCGCGTCTACAAAGTGCAAGCGCTGCGGCAGGGGTGGGACAGAGGATCGCTGCAAAAGGACAGTATCCATCTAGCCGCTCGAGGTTCCCGTGGCAATGATATAATCCTTAGAAAGCAGCATGGGACCTTCCAGCCACATTATGCTGATAGCTCTGCGGCGCCCGACACAGACTTCCTGTTTCTGAGAGGGCGGGAGTCCCACTTGAGAGGTCTGGCGCCGCCTTGTAAAGACTGCATCGTTGCTGGGTTTAGTGGTAACCATGGGTAAGGAGCTGTTTGCGGTTGAAGAGGAGAGAGCTGCTGTAGGGGACAGGAGAGTGCCAGAGAACAAGAAGGGGAAAATTGGGCATAAGGAAGGACACCGAGGAGGACTGAAAAATAGAAGATATGCTGGATTGGGGGTGAGGAAAAAGGACACAGAGGAGGACAGAAAATAAAAGAGATGCTGAATTGGGGGTCAGGATATAGGGAAGGAATGGGGGGGGGGGGTGGACACAGGGAGGAACAGGACGTAGAGAGGGCATGCTGGTTATGAAGGAAGAATGGTGGAAGATTTTGGATACCCAGAATGAATGCTCACAAGGGTTGCTGGATAAGTGAAGGAATGAGGGAAGGAACTGCAGAGGGGGGAAGAATGGGTGCAGGGAAGGACTGGACACAGAGAGGGGTTGATGGACATGAGTGAAAGAATAGGAAAAGATTCTGAACACAAGGAAGTACAGGATGCAGGACATGAGATAAGAAATAGGGGGAGATTTTGGCCACAGGGAAGGATAAGAGCAGGGTCACAAAGGTGAGGTGCTGGACATGGGGGAGGATAAGAGCAAGGACACAGAGGGAGGATAAAGACATGGACACAGAAGGGAGATGGATGGTGGACATGGAGAGAGAAGAAAGGTCAAATGGACAGAGGATACTGGAAAAAAAAAGTTAAGAGAAAAGAAGACAGAGGAATGCAGAAACCAGAGACTGGGACAACATGATTAGAAAAATAACATGACCAGTCAACAAAGGTAGAAAAAAATGTTATTTTCTATTTAGTGATTGGAATATGTCATGCATGAGAACTGAGCATGCCTATGGTGCCGAAGCCAGTGTCACTAGCATGGAGCACTGCCTTTGACTGCTGTGCTTTTCTAAACAGGGATCTGTGGGCTAGAGATCTTCACCAGCTAAAGTATTTAATTTTTTAAAGTTCATGGTTGGGGGAGGGGGGAAGGGAAGAGGAAATACATGCCCACCCAACCTGTCCACTGGCCCACTCAAAAACTGCCTTCTGGATACGCCAAAAGGCACTGTAAACCGAGACAAGGGATTTGCCTCGATGTTAGTACTGCTAGATTTCTCAGCAGCTTTTAACACTGTGGATCATGATATCTTGCTAGCACGACTGACAGAAACAGGTATCAATGGAACAGTACTTGCCTGGTTCAGATCCTATCTATCAGACAGGCAACAATCCATAATGTTTGGCAGCAACTCATCACCACCATGGACACTGACCTGCGGGGTACCACAAGGATCAATACTGTCACCTATTCTGTTCAATATCTACCTCAAGCCACTAGCTGAGCTTATTCGGTCAATGGACACTTAGTTCTACATCTATGTGGATGATGTGCAGCTACTCACACCCATTGAACCTGACTTACCTACAGCCTTGAATAAACTGATCACTTGTTTAACATCAATTCAAGAATGGGCTAAACACAACAAACTTTGCCTGAACCCAAGAAAAACCGAGCTTCTCTGGGTCCCTAACACAAGTGGATACATACCTGACATCAAAATCCCTTTTAGGAAGTATGAACTCCCTCTCAAATCACAAGTCAGGAACCTTGGAATACAGTTAGATTCAACACTTATTCTGATTCCCCAAATCCAAGCAACCTTCAAGAGCTGTTTCTACTATTTGCGACAGCTACGCTGCCTCTCTCCTTACATCGAGAAGGTAAATCTTATCCCAGTTGTGAATGCCATGGTAACATCAAGACTGGATTACTGCAATACACTATACAATGGTCTGACTACAAAGGGCCTGCACCAGCTCCAGTTGATTCAGAATGCAGCAGCAAGACTCATAGAAGGTTACAAGCAACGTGACCACGTCACACCATTTTTGCAAAAACTTCATTGGCTACCAGTACAATACAGGGCTAAATTTTAAACTCTATGTCTGATCTTCAAGGCCCTGAAAAGAAATGGCCCCGAGTATCTGAAGAACAGGATGATCCTCCACACACCGCCAAGGACACTAATTTGGTTCTCCCAAGGACTTTCACTAACTACACCCTCTCCAAAAGACATTACACGATGTGATACCCGCAAGCGAGCCTTCTCTGGAGTAGCCCCCACACTCTGGAATTCATTGCCTGAAAGGCTCCGCTTAACACAAGACTACCTCTACTTCAGGAAGCAGGTGAAAGCTTGGCTCTTCAACCAAGCCTTTAATGGAAGAAGTAACTAACTTGTTAGTCTCACTCACACACACAAGGATTGACTCAGGTTGCACATACTGCAGCGGGACATGTTTAGCCATTCCTACCCTAGCTGAGATAATATTTAACCATCTCTCTGACCTCATGTGCAACTTTCTTCAAATCAATCACCTTACTTTCTAATTCTTCCTACTTTCTTACTCATCTATATGTTACAACTTTGCCTTACCCTTCACTACCAATTATAATGTTCTAGTAAATATTGAGGCATATTTTCTTGTGTTGTCATTGCAGCGGCACTGAGCCTGCCATGAGTGGGAAAGCGCGGGGTACAAATGTAACAAAAAAAAAAAGTAGTATACCATGCCATACTTTGTATTGTTGTTTGAATATTTTTACTGTTCTAATTGCCTATTGCTCATGTTTGATCTATTCTTACTGTACACTGCCTTGAGTGAATTCCTTCAAAAAGGCAGTAAATAAATCCTAATAAATAAATAAATAAAAATAATTTATGAGGCAGCAAATGAGAGGATGCGATAGGAATTGAATGGGATTCCTCTCATATGCCGCACCAAGAATCAGTAGTGTGGCTTTGTAAAAGAGGCCCTGAATTTGGGTGAGTTGAGAGACTGTTGGAGGCAAAGATATTTTGTTTTTTAATTTTAACTTGTTTTAATTTTGACTAGATGTGGAGGGAGCAGCATTTTGAATCTTGATCAATAGGTTTCATGGAGAAAAGCATTTTTATGCTAAATCTATGTTCTATGGCACAAAAACACATTTATTTCTAGCTTTTGTATAGATAATGCCTACCCTAACAATGTGGTTGCTGTAGAATGAACAGTTCAGGAGATAATACATAGTAACATAGTAGATGATGACAGAAAAAGACCTGCATGGTCCATCCAGTCTGCCCAACAAGATAAACTCATATGTGCTACTTTTTGTGTATACCTTACCTTGATTTGTATCTGTCATTTTCAGGGCACAGACCATATAAGTCTGCCCAGCACTATCCCTGCCTCCCAACCACCGGCTCTGGTACAGACCGTATAAGTCTGCCCAGCACTATCCCCGCCTCCCAACCACCAGCCCCGCCTCCCACCACCAGCTCTGCCACCCAATCTCATCTAAGCTTCTGAGGATCCATTCCCTTGGAACAGGATTCCTTTATGTTTATCCCATGCATGTTTGTATTCCGTTACCGTTTTCCTCTCCACCACTTCCCGTGGGAGAGCATTCCAAGCATCCACCACCCTCTCCAATGAAAAAATACTTCCTGACATTTTTCTTGAGTCTGCCCCCCTTCAATCTCATATCACGCCCTCTAGTTCTACCGCCTTCCCATCTCCGGAAAAGGTTTGTTTGTGGATTAATATCTTTCAGATATTTGAACGTCTGTATCATATCACCCCTGTTTCTCCTTTCCTCCAGGGTATACATGTTCAGGTCAGCAAGTCTCTAAAACTTGATCAGATCATTCAGCAAGCAACGCCGTGGCAGCCGAGAAGAGGACTTCAGCTGTCGGGGGTTGGGGTCCCCCGTCAGCACAGGTACGCAACAGAGTTGGCTCGCGCTGCTATGTTGTGATTGGGCACTGTCGCTGCTGACGCACCCGGAAGTAGGAGACGTCATCATTTCCGGAGATGGATACAGAAGCACGAATGCCTCAAGGCTTATGTCCACGCAGTCAGCTTCAGAACGTTGGAGGTGCATTTTATTATATAGGATGAGACTTTAATTCGGTATTTGATCCGTTGGTGGATAGTACCGGACCCTCTCAGGTGAGGTCTGTGAGTCACGCTAGAGGGGTGCCTTGGTTGTGTTCTTCCTTAGATTTACTAGACTCTTGGCGTCTGTTTCATCCGGGTGAAAGAGACTATACGCATCTCTCTAGAGCTCATGACACACAATCACATATGGATTATTTTTTTAAGATCGACAAGATGGTCTGCAGCCCTACTTCAGGTGGAGATAGGTCCTAAACACTCAAACTGTACATGCAGGAATAGGCTGGTGTGATCAATGGGTAAATCTATACTAAACAAAACAAAACACCAGTCCTGGAGTACAGAGATAAAGACTCGTGCTCGCTGGAAATTTCCCAAAGATTTGTATTATGACTCTCAGTTTTACTCTTATATACACTCTCAATGGCGGGGAAAAAGCAACATACATTGCTTTTATTTTTCTTTAAATTAAAACAAGTGCCCAAACAGTGAAAGAAGAAGAAAATCATACGTAACCCAGCAAGAACTGGAGGGAAAATAGACATATATTTATTATGGTAAGTATTTTGTCTTGGGTGAATTACTAGGAAAGTGGTACAAACCCTCCCCCCAAATACTCACACACACTTCCTCCCCCCAAATTGTTTTAGATCTAATTAATACTTATCACATGCTGGTTTAAGGGTTCAATGTGGCCAAATTTATATTAACTTTCTAAGCTCTAAAACATTTTCAGGAAGTATTCAAGAGCAATATAAAATTATATAAATATAAACATTATTATGTAATACTTTGGGGGATCATATTTACCAGTAAATAAACTGATAATTGACTGAATATGATGGTTTAATTTCAAAAGTACATGAAAACAGGAACCAATATGCAATAATACTTTGCATGCAATTCAATGGGTTATGTTACCTGTTCTTCTCTCCACCCTCCCCCTTGGATGCCCTAACTTCCTAGATGCAACCTATAAATATACAATGCATTGTAATTTGAATGTTTTAGTGCCTCAGGGTATTTGTTCTTGGAAGAAAAAAGCCTTATACTGTAGAATGATTGTTACTACAAATATTTGTGTTCTCTATTCTCTTCACATGAAAATAAATTAGAATGTGACAGCTTATTTTTCATACCTAAAGGGTGCATCAGTCATTGTTTGATCTATTGAAAAAAAAAATCTGTTAAGTTATATGGATGCTCAAACATAGTCTAAGTAGCCGGTACTACCTAAGGCTGTAACCTTTCACAGATGACTGGACCTTTCAAATTTAGCATTTATTTATATTTTATTGGTTGAATGGGAAGATAAAATATTTGCTGAAGAAATAAAAGAAGAAAACAAGATAACATAAAAAAGTAACACAAAACCCAGAATTGGTTAGCTGTAATTTGCTTGATTGCAGACATGAAGATGAGTGACCTGGTTACATGATCTTTTATATGCTGAAAGCATTTTTTTAAAAACCTTTCTCTATGTTATCTAGATTTATAATTTCTATTATATTATATACTATAATCTTGAAAACAGTCTTTTATTTAACTGCTATTTTAGGGGGGAAATGGTATGAGAAGCATATCAACATTACAGAAATTTAATTTAAAAATAATAAATAGAGATTAAAAGATATATATTTATTTAAAAAACAATGTCTAAAACAGTAACAATGTTTAACATTGCAATGTTTAAATTACTCCCTTAGTTATTTTATTAACATAGATTTAAGTAGCAGTTAGTAATGTAAATTAAATGCCAAAGGCAGGTGCAAAAAAAAAAAAAACCAAACCTAATAAGGCTTTAAACAACCCAATTCCCAGAAGGACATGGGACAATTGTTTCCATTTAATAAATATTTTCCCCAAGGCATTTCACATTAGGCAGGCAATTATTCAAAGAAAACAGACAGCCAAGCTAAGTTGATTCTTTAGTTTATGTTAGTGTCCTTTTTCCTGAAGAATTATAATCTATTTTAAAAAATGTAATGCTCAGGTTAAAAAAACTTGAAATAGTAAGGGATACAATCCTAAAGTATAAATATCTATCAGTTATTTAGAACTGTGGAAAAGTTCACATACAGTCTAAAAATGCATTGGAATTGTACAGTAACTTTTCCATTCCAAGTTAGCTGAGCTAGCATTTTTAAAAATATTATAGAAGACCAGGTAGCATCTCTATTATGAAGAAAATATGTTGAATCAAGTGTGTGAAAGGAATAATGATATAAATATATTGATCTGTAGAAACAGCATCTAATAGATTCAGTATTCTAATACCTCTGTATACCTGGTTAACTAGAGATCTCAAGATGTGAGGCAACCCAATTTCGATATATAGAATACAGACATGTATGATATATTTAGATCAATATCCATACCCATGGAGGAAAAAATCTGGACTATCTTTTTTGAAAAAGTTGTTCTAGCTGTTTTTGCCATTCCGGTCTCCTGAAATTCTATAGAAAACGATAAAAGAGCATGCTGCCTTTTTAGTTGAATCCAAAAGAGTCCTCTTTATTTAGAAACATCACAGCCCTATTCTTTATCATAAAATTTTCATTTTGTCCAAACTGCTTGAAAATAAAGCGATTAGTAGTGGGGTTTCGCTGGGATTATTGTTTTAACAAAAACATTCTCTTTAATCCAGTCTTCACCGATTTTTCTTTCCATTTCTGTTTTCCCTTTGTCTTTTCTTATTTTAGGTATCCTTCCTTTTCTTTTTCTTGCTGATTGGGTGCTCAGGTTAGGGGGAGTAAACGCCCTGTGATTGTCAGATTGGTGCAGCCTCAGCCAGCCTAGCCTTTGAACTTTACCGCTTTCACTCAGGCTTACCAGCCCTTCCTCATTCCCAGGCAGGTGCTGTGCAAGCTAGACACCTCTAAAACGAGCAAAGAAAAGAGAAAGCTTACACACTTTCAGGTCCCTATGTATTTCTATTGATTCATTGCGACCTCAAACACCTCGGAATTTTTCTTTCTTGCATCTTCTGTTATGCTTCTGCATCTATCCAGTCGGTAAAAGAAAGCCGCCAATGAGAGACGCAAAACTTCCGTGGACCACTTTGTTTTTCTTGAAGAACTGGCATGATTAGTTGGCAATTTGTCCTCTTTCCTCCCTTCAAAGCAAGAAATAAATAAGAAAGTGAAATAAGAAAGTGGGCTTACTTCTGGCTAGTATTTCTCAGAAAAAAAATCTTTTCAGCATAATGTCCAAGGCTGTAGACCATATCAAGAGACCCATGAATGCTTTCATGGTGTGGTCCAGGGGACAAAGAAGAAAGATGGCACAAGACAATCCCAAAATGCACAATTCGGAAATAAGTAAGCGATTAGGCGCGGAGTGGAAGCTACTTTCAGAAGCGGAAAAAAGACCTTACATAGACGAAGCGAAAAGGCTCAGGGCACAGCACATGAAGGAGCACCCAGACTACAAGTACAGACCCAGGCGTAAACCCAAGAACCTGCTAAAAAAGGACAGGTATGTGTTTCCATTGCCTTACCTCGGGGACCATGACCCACTCAAGGCAGCAGGACTTCCTATGGGTACAGCTGACTCTCTCCTAGTTTCCTCGGAGAAAGCGAGGGCTTTCTTGCCTCCCACCTCAGCA
Organism: Microcaecilia unicolor; assembly: GCF_901765095.1. NCBI lineage: Eukaryota > Metazoa > Chordata > Amphibia > Gymnophiona > Siphonopidae > Microcaecilia > Microcaecilia unicolor. Next base: position 105,116,098 of record NC_044040.1, on the reverse strand, counting down.
CCTTATTCTTTGCTTGACCCCAACCAGTTTAGCTCTACTGCAATCCAGAAAATGACCGAAATGCCACATAGCTTAGCTACTAGCACTTTGCCCTATGCCTCCACCTTGGGATACCAGAACGGAGCATTTGGCAGCTTGAATTGCCCCAGTCAGCACACTCATACCCACCCTTCTCCAACTAATCCTGGTTATGTGGTGCCCTGTAACTGTACTGCATGGTCCACGTCTAGCTTGCAGCCTCCAGTTGCTTATATTTTGTTTCCTGGCATGGCCAAGGCTGGAATAGACCCTTATTCATCCGGACATACGACAGCTATGTAACCAACCGTGCAAAACTGAACTTGATTTTCGCGTGCATGTACATTAGACGTTTGCATTAATAAAGAAACCAGAAAACATGTCAATCTTACACGAGCTCGTCAGGCACCGTCAAGGACTTCTCTGCTGGAGGCTTCAAAGACGTTGTCAGTCACAAAAAAATACACATTTTATGTCCAGTTGGGAAAGCTTTACTTGGATGATTAGGCAGGTACCAAGAAAACTGTAAGAATGTAAATGTTAACCTTTTTTCCCCTACATTTTTGGACATAGAACTAAACAACCTTTTGTTTTTATTTGTTAATTTCTGAGTTCAATATGATCTCTTTGGATCTGAGTTATCAAATGTGATATTATATTAGTTATTAATGTTTAGTTTCTGCATTGTTTAAACTTATTTTTTTTGTATATGTGTTCCGTCTCAGACACTATTGGGGAAAACTACCGTAACAACTTTTCGTCTTAAAAAAAAAAAAAGAAATAGCTTACCAATAATAAATAAAAGTGCAATGTTTGTATATTCAACCAACTTGAAATGTTCACTTACTTTCCTACCGATCTTAGTTTTTGTGAAAAAGTGGAAACACCGCCCAAGTCAGACTTTAAAATTTATAAAGTTTATTTTATATGAATAACCGGTGTTCTTTTCAGTGTTTTAAGACCCCAACCCTTTCAGACGTGTGCCCAGGAGGATTTTCTCTTTATTAAACAAAGGCATTTTGAAGAAAAACAATTTTGTCATTTAAAAGTTGCAAACTATGTCGTACTCTTACAATGTATAGCATTAATAAGCATATCTTTGAAATCAAGAGATTAATTCGGAATACTGAGTGGGCGACAGACTTTTATAGCGATCTGCGTTCTTGTAGCTTATGGCAACTAGCAAAATTGCAAAGGTTATTTCTGTATGCCTGTTTTTATCCTATTTTAGGTTTTTTGTTTGCTTCCTTGTTTGTTTTTATTTGTTTTTGTTGCTGTCAAAAGCCATTAAATTCCCGAAGAAGAAAATATGACTCTTCTATGTCTATATTGCAGAAAACTAGCAGGTTTTAGACCTAGTTTGTTTAAAAACTGAGGTACATGTGTATATAACATGGACAAACATAGTGAATTTGGAGGAAGAAATATGTTACATTATCTTCAGAAAAGATTTCAGGCAAATGTTTATCTTTAAAGACAACTGGAATGTGTTGGCATGTAAAGCTTGATGCTTGATTTCCCTTTCTGGGCTTTATCTACGAGTCAGGTTGCTAGGTGAGAGAGAATGGAGAAAGTGTTGATAATCTCATTCAGATAACTTTTAATCTACAATAGCCTTGACACAGGTTGCATGATCTGTTTAAACAGGAAAGTTGGAAGAAACTACTGTTCATGCAAAACGACAAGTAGAAATTTACTCTCTAATTACTGCATAAGAGATGGGATTTGATATACGCCTTTCTGCGATTAGAATCAAAACTGCTTACACATTATATACAGGTACTTGTTTTGTACCTGGGGCAAAGAAGCGTTAAATGACTTTCCCAGAGTCACAAGGAGCTGCAGTGACCCGTCCGATTCTTACAATTGGTGAGCTCTCTCTCTCTCTCTCTCTGACTTGGAAATAACACATATTTGTTGTTGTTTTTTTTTCTTTATAGTCTGCCAATAAATTGGCAACATGTTAGCTGAAAAATTAATCTACAAATAATTTACCCCCCCCCCCCCCCCCCCCCCGCATGACTGGAATTAAGTAGATTAGCATATTGTTAACAAACAATTAGAAATGTTTGAGGTACTATTAGCACCCCCATTCATTACTTTCCTCTTTTGTTAAACATGGATTTTCATTAACGAAAAAAGTAGCAGTTGTCCATCTGGCTGAGCTGAATAGCAGAGGGATCCCGCTGTATCTGCTTCACTCATTAAGTACTCTTTTGAGACCGATGTTAGAATTAAATGGCATAACACAATTAACATACATGGGATCTGAATAGAAAGGGGAAACATAGGAATAATAGATAAATAAATAAATGAGAGATCGAGCAATGATAAACAAAGAAACGGAGATTGGGAAAAACTGATTTGAAAGAGAGAGGTTAGAATGACTGAACCACGCTTGTTTAGCATCACAAAAACCCACTCGTACATATCAGGACAATTAGGAGCGAGCTAAAATGAAAGGGACAAATAGGACTGAAGACACTCAGGAGCACTGGCAAGTGAATGGCATCCCTAAGGCAGCATTAAGGGGATAGATGAGCGAATCTTTCTAGATCGGTTTAACTTTAGCTAATTTCGTCTCCCTTGGCAGTTACTGTTAGTGTCAATAAGAGCTCTCATAGCTCCTTTAAAATATACCGAAAACAGCCTTTAAAAAGTCTAAAAGAATAAACACAGCTGCTTAGATCTTAGAATATTTTTGGTATTGAGGAAACTAAAATAGCAAGCATTAGGAACATAATAATAATGACTAATTATCTACAGAAACTGACTACCCAAAAATTAGTTTTGCAATTAAACTGGGATAGCTGTGCTCTGGATTAACCTAATGCATTTGTGACAGACTCTAAAGATTTGTAGTTTATCAAGCTACTCCAATAAAAAAGATTATTGCTTGCAACTTATTTATTGGTTTTTATTTCGACATGCCAGCTATGTGGGTGCTTGAACAACCCCAGTACTGAACAAACTCCTCACTGCCCAAGGGATGGATAACTTAGGTTGGGTTTAGCATCTCCAGTAACTTTGAAAAGTTGAAGTCTATGTTTGATGGTATTGCAGGCTGTCATAATTAATTATGATGGTAAGATTTATTTTCTGATATTATGGACAGACGCTCAGACCCTATCTTGACCTTACTGACCGCCAGTAGACACTTGCGTCTGATTACATTTTCTTCCAAATATTAGAAATACAAGTTATCTAATAGCAAAGGAAAAGAGAATTCAGGAATTAGATAAGGGTTTATATGCGGTTTTCGTTCTGTATTTTCTCGCTAAATGAGTGAAACTGTTTCCCTTTTTCCTTTGCCTAGTTTGTTGCTTACACTGCCCTTCTTCTCTTTCTTTCCCATCTTCAACCAACATTAACTTAAATCTTTACACTAACTGTTTCCTTTCATTTGTCCTACCTTTTTATTTTAATTGGCTATCCCTTTGCTTTTATTTTCTTTAACAAAAACACAGCTAACCTTAATGTTGTAGATTGTTTTTTTTTTTCATTAGAAAAATATATATAACATCATCTTGACACAATCCATGAACTTATCACTTTTCTTGATGTAAAGAGAGAAGAGATTCCCTAGAGGGTATAAGGGAGGTTCTTCTCCAACCTGTTTTTCCACAACTGTCTTTTTTCTTTAAATAAAATGATTAAGCATAGACATCTGGGAACTGGAGCATTACAAAGCTAAAATAAGTGAGAGAGTTGAGAGAGGAAAAATATTAACAACCCACTATGATTTACTGTACAAGAAAATGTGCGAAAAGACCTTCTAATTTCCATGCTGCATATTTGTTTTGTCAATAAATATAATTGAACAAGTGGGAATGTAGAATATAAAAACCAGTATAGTCTTTAAATTGGATACTGCTCCAATTTTAAATTCATAATTTCTATAGCATTCTATTACAATTATTGTGCTTTTCATATAAATATAGTCAATACATCACCCCTCTCACTAGTACAAAATCTGAGGAAGACTGCTTTAGGAACTAGACTGGACATAAAAGCGAGATTGCTGTTAAGAAACTATACATATTTGGTTTCCACTTAGATTCTAAATAATTCCTAGATTTGTACATTTCTATGCTGTAGTAGTAGCACATCATTACAATAAAATTGATATAATTGTAAGAGTTGTTATAAATTGGATTTGCCACTAACACTCATTATACTGAATTTACGCAACATCTGGTAGATTTCAGTATATACAAATACATTTCTCCAGAAAAGTTCTGACTTTTTAAAACTTCACTTTAACTCATATCAGCTTTCTGAAATGAAAAATAATATGAACACTTAAGAGTCCTTATGATGAAAACAGAGGTGGATGTTCTCTCCAAAGGCTATTAAATATTATACATTTTTTCTCAAATTCTTTTACTGATATTACATGTACACCAAAGGCCTAAAACCATTAGATGATTTTGCTTAAAAATCATCTATAGTATTCTATGCATTATGACTGATTATAAGTTTTACCTTTTTCATACAATTATCTTTAGTCTTAGAATGCTTAAGCTTTTTTCTGTCTCACAATCAGGTTCTGGTTTGATCTCTTTCCAGTTACATAATATTTATGTAGATTTATAATCGTTGCAATTCTTGCCTTTCAAGTGACAGAAGTCAGGTTCACTAGAAAAAAGTGATGCTATCTGTGGCCTACAAAATGAATTTTGGCTTTTTAAAAATAGATATTTTAAAATAAATATTTAGAATGAAGTAGACTTCTGCAAGATAACCAGGCAGAGTGTAAGTGAAATTGGGCATCAAAACTGGATTAGCAAAAAGACAACTGAAATGTTTGTTTTCTAATTTTGACATGAAGTGATTAGATTCTCTTAAAGCTTTAAAATCTGAATCAAAAGAGCAGTCTAAGGAACACCAGAGCAAAAAACATATAGGGGGGATGTCAATCTAAAATTCCTTACTCCTCCCCCCCAAAATAATAATAATAATAATGACTCCCCATAAGCGGCAGCAAGACGTTAGGAAAATGTTTGTTTACAAAACAATGGGGGAAAACGAAAGGGGAGAAACTTTAAGTTTCTGATGGGAGGTATTTAAATTGGACAATGGGAAGGGGGAAATGAGAGAAAAAAAAAGAATAAAAGGAAATTTACGGGAAATAGAATGTTAGAAGGTTAGACAGGAAGGGAAATGATTGGAAACAGCAAAAGAGAGCAAAAGGTATCCTGTGCTTTTCATATTTTAAGAATAATATTTTTTCAATGTCAAGTGCCAAGCAATTAATTTGAACATAGTATAAAAGTGTCCTTGAGCAAATGCCAGTCAACATTTAAATTGGGAATTTGAAAGTGGGGTTTGTTGTAGAGTCTGACTTCTTGTTTAATGTGTGGATGTGCTCTGAAATATCCCTAATCACCGTATCCCCAGTTTCCTTCTGTTTTATTTGTCTCTTTGTGTTTCTTTCTTGTCTATTCTAGAATGGAATGTAAATCGAATAATTTCTACATTTATGTAATAAAAACAAATTGCAAAAAGTCTCCCCGTGATAATGAATTTTGAATGGAATAGCAAATGAATTACTTAGATTTTCTTTCGTATGCGGAAGGAGGAATGCTGGAAAATTGTACTGTTTGATGCCAAATTAACAAGTGGAAGGAGAGCAAAGAGGAGAAAGAGAGAGAGAGAGAGGCTGTTGTCGCAATATAAAATGCGATTAATTCAATAGAAACAAACTTGAAAACAATCGAGTTATGTGAAGAGCATGAAAGATTAAATTTGCTTGTATTCCTCTGTGGTCCCCCCCCCCCCCCCCCCCCCCCCCACATCCCTTTGTCACTGGGTAAAGCATTGGGTTTTCCACACTTGAGGTGCTGTAGCATTTCTGTATTAATTAAAATTTTCATTTCACGTCCAAACTGTTTACTTATCTTGTAGAAACATATGTTGCGATAACTTGAGATTCCGCATTCTGCGCTATTGCCCAAAGTGCAACGAGGATTGGAAGGAGAGGTTCAGATTTGTATTATATTACATCCTCCATCCATATCTGGTGTGCTGTAAATTGTAATGATACCCCATTAAAATTAATACTGTATAAAGATTATGTTTGAAACCCCGGTTCCTAAAACATTTTTTTCCTAATAGACCAGAAAACACCGGAGCACAGCTGCCTCCACATGGGAACTTGGAAGACCTGCAACACTTCAGAAAGGAGCTTTCATAGATGAATATCTTCTCTTTCGTCTCTCCACTACACACGGTTTTGAAATCTAATAGTAATAATGACAATAACAAGGAACAAAGATTTAGTAGGCAAATTTTAAGAAGCTCAGTGAAGGGGCTATATTTATTTCCTTGTAGATACTCTTTCTTTGCTTCTTAAAATTCTAATCGTGCTATTTATATAAGAACTTAGAGATGTCTAAAAAATCAAGTCACCCTTAGATGTAAATATATATCATAAATATAAGCATAAAAATATTTACATTGTAATGTAACTAAGTATTTTGTTTAAGTTTACCAATTTGATATACGCCTCTTTTGAAACATTAATCGAGGGGTTTACATATAGCTATACAGGTACTAAATGATATCTAACCATTTAAAATCTGTAAGTCAATTAGAAAGTGCCTGTTGCACAGAGCACACCACAATGCTGGCAATCATCAACATTTAAAAAGTTAGGAGCCTTGGTTCTTCTAATCTAGGATTAGAACAAACAAACAAACAAACAAACAAATAATAACATTAGTACCTCTGGCCCATTATTTAATTTTAACAATTTTGCATTTGTATGAAAGATACTTTTATGTGTTTATTTGTGTATACTTTTGTGTTCTCGGGTAAAAAGGACCTCCTCTGCCCCCCCCCCCCCCTTAATATTCCATGGTACTCTGGAGGCATAAGGCAGAGGCATTTATCTAATACAGACAATCAAACCCTAACATACCTAAAAACATATGGCCCTAGTTTCAACTGTAATAAATATCCAAATATATTACAAAAATGTTCCCAAAGGCACAACATGAGAGAAATCTGATAGTAAGAATTATATTTCAGCTGGAACCAACACATTTAAAACCAGATAGTGGCCATATGTATGTACATATATCAGAAGCAAAATTATTAAACTAGATCTTATTGCCAAACATGTACTGATCCATTCCTATTAATTTAAGCTTTATTGATATAATTAGACCTATGAGTGAGACCACAGATTGCAACATCATTTTCTACAGTGTAAACTGCTCTTCTATAAGACACAGACATTCAGATAATCTCTTCAAGATGCAGTATGAATTAAGATGTATATTTGTAATGACTTCAATACATATATGTTTTCTTTTTCGCATATATTTGAGGCAGGAGTTTTATCAATATTTGTAACTGGAAATAAATACTGTATATTGTTAATTCATAAATTTGATTTGTTTTGAGTGTCTTTCTCAGTTTATCTTAAGTACATAAGTATTACCATATTGGGACAGACAGAAGGTCCTTCAAGCCCAGCATTCTGCTTCCAACAGTGGTCAATCCAGGGCACAAGTACCTGGCAAGATCCCAAAAAAGTACAGTACATTTTATGCAATTATCCTAGAAATAAGCAGTGGATTTTCCCCAAGTCAATCTTAATAATGGTCTATGGACTTAGGAAGCCATCCAAAAATTTTTTAACCACGCAAAGCTAACTGCTTTTACTACATTCTCTGGCAACGAATTCCAGAGCTTAATTACATGTTGAGTGAAGAAAAACATTCTCCAATTCGTTTTAAATTTACTACTTTGTAGCTTCATTTGGTACGCCCTAGTCCTAGTATTTTTGTAAACAGTAAACAAGTGATTCATGTCTAACTGTTCCACTCCACTCAGCCGTCTTTTCTCTAATCCGAAGAGCTCCCCCCTTTATCATTTTTGTCACCCTTCTCTGTACCTTTACTAATTCTGCTGCACCACTAATATTCCATCAGTGTCGTTATGCTCATATTAGCCCTCTCCTCAAGTCACTTCACTGGCTTCCTATCTGTTTCCGCATACAGTTCAAACTCCTCTTATTTACCTATAAGTGCATTCACTCTGCAGCTCCTCAATACCTCTCCACTCTCATCTCTCCCTACATTCCTCCCCGGGAACTCCGTTCACTGGATAAATCTCTCTTATCTGCTCCCTTCTCCTCCACTGCTAACTCCAGACTCCGTTCCTTTTATCTTGCTGCACCATATGCCTGGAATAGACTTCCTGAGCCGGTACGTCAAGCTCCATCTCTGGCCGTCTTCAAATCTAAGCTAAAAGCCCACCTTTTTGATGCTGCTTTTAACTCCTAACCCTTATTCACTTGTTCGGAACCCTTATTTTATCATCCTCACTTTAATATTCCCTTATCTCTTGTTTGTCCTGTTTGTCTGTCCTAATTAGATTATAAGCTCTGTCGAGCAGGGACTGTCTCTTCATGTTCAAGTGTACACTGCTGCGTACATCTAGTAGCGCTTTAGAAATGATAAGTAGTAGTAGTAGTAGTATATCTTTTTTGAGATGCGGTGACCAGAATTGAACACAGTATTTGAGGTGTGGTCGCACCATGAAGTGATAAAAAGGCATTATCATGTCCTCATTTTTGTTTTCCATTCCTTTCCTAATAATACCTAACATTTTATTTGCTTTCTTAGCTGTTGCCACACACTGAGCAGAGGGTCAACGTATCATCAACGATGACACCTAGATCCCTTTCCTGGTCGGTGACTCCTAATGTGGAACCTTGCATTTTGTGGCTATAATTTCGGTTCCACTTTCCCACATGCATTATTTATTTATTTATTGCATTTGTATCCCACATTTTCCCACCTCTTTGCAGGCTCAATGTGGCTTACAATACATCATGGATAGTGGAAATAAGAAGAGAATATACATTTGGTATTACAGAATGATTTTGGGTTGCATGGTAATGGAATACATGATAGTAATATAACAAAAGGCATTATTAAACATTTCTGGATATATGTGGGGAGTTTCACATGTGTTGATCTTTGTGGTATATCTTGTCAAAGAGATGGGTCTTCAGTAGTTTGCGGAAGTTGGTCAGTTCATAGATCACTTTTAGGTTGTGTGGCAGTGCGTTCCAGAATTGCGTGCTCATGTAGGAAATGGTTGCACTTGCTCACATTAAAAGTCATCTGCCATTTAGATGCCCAGTTTCCCAGTCTTGTAAGGTCCTCTTGTAATTTTTCACAATCCTCTTGTGATTTAACAACTTTGAATAACTGTGTCATCAGCAAATTTAATTACCTCATTAGTTACTCCCATCTCTAGATCATTTATAAATATGTTAGAAAGCAGTGGTCCAAGCGCAGACCCCTGGGGGCCCCCTTATATATACCCTTCTCCATTGAAAATACTGACCATTTAACCCTACTCTCTGTTTTCTATCATTTAACCTGATTTGAATCCACAATAGGACACTGCCTTCTATCCCACGACTCTCCAATTTCCTCTGGTACTGTCGCGTTCTCGAGGACCTTGGCATATTGTCAGGTCCTCAAGGCAACACTGGGAATTGTGAGCCCTTGGGCCCCTGCCGCGGAGCGGCAGAGGCAGGCAAGACCGTCTTGGAACTGGATGTCCGGATGGACCGGACCGGAACTCTGGACTGGAAGTAGGCAACTGAACCGGCAGAACAGGAACCGCTTCACCTGTACTTAGCCACCTTTCCGCTAGAGTTGAGCTCTAGCGTGCGGGCGGCCGACAGGACTTGTAGGGCAAGGCCGGAACTGAAGATCCAGAGGACCCACCTTGGGTCTAGGAAACACAGGGGAACAATACTAGACTGCACTAAGCACTGCACGCAGCCGCTAAGCCAGGCACACCAGACAGACTAGACAGACAGAAGCTTATCAGGAGCAGGGACTAGGGCAGACATACAAGCAAGGAAAAAGGGGAGACAGGGAATCCCCACAGGGCAAACCTACTAGCTAGGTCGAGGCAGGTAACAGGGTAAATCCCACAGAAGATACACGCTAGCTAGACAGATACAGGAATCAGGATACATAAGCAGAGATCCGGATAAGCACACCGGATATACAAGCAAGGTACAAGGTAGACACATGGGACAGAAGGTAGCTAGGCAGAGCGGAAAGCCGGATAACACTAGCTAGCCAAAACCAGGACTCAGGACCAACAAGCAAAGACCAGGATGTGCACCCAGGATATACAAGGATCAGGATGTGCACACAGGGAAGATGGCAGCTAGGCAGAGCGGAAAGCCGGATAACACTAGCTAGCCAAAACCAGGACTCAGGACGAACAAGCAAGGACCAGGATGTGCACACAGGATATACAAGGATCAGGATGTGCACACAGGGAAGATGGCAGCTAGGCAGAGCGGAAAGCCGGATAACACTAGCTAGCCAAAACCAGGACTCAGGACGAACAAGCAAGGACCAGGATGTGCACCCAGGATATACAAGCAGGAAGTAGGGCCGGTTGCAAACACAGACGTGGAAACCAGGGCTAAACAGCAGGCTCTAAACACAGACTAAAGGCAGGAGGATAGCAGCCAGGATGTGCACACAGGATATACAAGGTTCAGGATGTGTACACAGAATATACAAGCAAGGAGTAGGTCAGGCTGCAAACACAGACTAAAGGCAGAAGGCTAGCAGCCCATGCAGAAGGGCAAGCAGCCCACAGGTACTAAGCAAAAGGGCAAGCCCAAACGGAAGGGCAAGAAGCCCACAGGTACTAAGCAGAAGGGCAAGCCCACACAGAAGACAGGCTTAGAAGCAGCGCAGCAACACACTAACTAACCTGTCGGCCTCTGGGCATGACACCAGACAATGACACCATGCGAAGGCCCTGACTGCAAGCACAGGCCTTCCTTATAAAGGAACTCACTGATGAGTCACCACCAGCAGGACAGAAGCAGGAAGTTCCTTGCCTCCAAACAGAGGCTTAACACACAGAGGAAGTGAGCCCACAGGAAGGACAAGCAGGAGCCATCTTGGATACTGGCATAGAAGAGGCGGCAGCCATCTTGGAAGAGGCATAGCCCACACAGGTGAGGTCCAGTAAGGCAATCAGCACACAGAGCCAGAGAGAAACTAAGACAGAGACAGACACAGAGACAAGCAGAAGCCAGCACAGCCATTGACTCCCAGAAACAGGATAAGTCTGAGGGTGGTCACGGCCACAGACGTGACAGGTACTTTGTCAAATGCCATTTGAAAAGCCAACTAAATCCATGCTGGCTTTGTCTCATTAATTCATGCTTTTGAATATGCTCTTTAATTTTGTTCTATATAACAGTCTCTACCATTTTGTCCGGCACCAACATCAGGCTCACCGGTCTATAATTTCCCAGATCACCTCTGGAACCTTTAAAAAAAAAATTGGTGTTACAATCTTCCAGTACCATGTTTGATCCTAAAGATAAATTACATATCCTATATAATAAAGCTCACCTCCAACGTTCTGAGGCTGCCTGGGACCATGGCTTCCGGTGGTCTGGTGGTCTGCTTCATGAAGTAGATAATAGTGATGTTAGGGAGCGGGGAGGAGCCGCGATGCAGGGAGCAGGCGCTGCCACCCTCCCTCTCCAAGTCCCGATTCGGACGCCTCGGGTGAAGCCGTCAGGAGGTGGTCAAGAGTGTGGACCACAATGCGGAGAAGGTGATAAGCACTTGGAGGAAGAGTGAAGAGGAGACGGAGGAAGCTGGTACACAGCACACTGCCGGCAGCGATCACAAGGAGGGCCAAAGTGACTCGGGGGAGGGAGTGGAGGAAGACGACGATACCAACGAAACACACCCCCAGGAAGAGCAGAGTGATCCCGAGGAGACTGGAGGAGAGCTACAAGATCAGCAAAATGATAGCAGGATAAAGACTCCTCTGGAGAGGGGAAGGTATGATGGCTCACAGACACATCACTCTCTATCTCACACTCACTCACACACAGGAGCTGCTGCTTCACATTGTCCTTATTAAATTGTTGTTCCATCTGAAACAAGTCTAAAGCTGTTTCAACTGGATAGACAGTGCCTTAAAACGTGGAGGACACAAGGAGGGGAGAGACAGACAGACCCTGCAACTGGGATAAAGGGAGGGAGGGGGGACCCTGCAATTGAGAAAAAGGGAGGGAGGGAGGGGGGACCCTACAACTGGGAGACAGACCGGGGGGGGGGGGGCACGGCGACACTAGAGCTGGGAGGGAGGGGGGACCCTGGCACATATTCTCATTGTCACACTCACACTGGCACCCAGTCTCACTCTCTCTCTGTCACACACAGACACACACACTCGCACATTCACTCTCTCTCACAGTCACTCTCACACACACTCTCTCAAACATACACACTCCGTGGAAAACCTTGCTAGCGCCCGTTTCCTTTAAAACAGAAACGGGCCTTTTTTACTAGTTACATACCTCAATAACTTGAACAATCAACATTACTAATAATAGTTCCGCAAGTTCATTTTTCAATTCTGTCAGTATTCTGGGGTGAAGGTCCAGGAGATTTGCTACTCTTCAATTTGTCAAATTGTGTAATTACATGCTCCAAGTTTATAGAGATTTCATTCAGTTTCTCTGACTTCTCAGCTTCGAATACCATTTTTGGCACCCAAATCTTTCTCAGTGAAGACCAAAGAAAATAATTTATTTAATCTCTCCGCTATGGCTTTGTCTTCCCGGAGTGCCCCCTTTACCCTTTGGTCATCAGCGGTCCAATCAATTCTTTTGCCGTCTTCTTGCTTTTAATATACCTAAAAAAAAAATTTACTATCTGCCTTATTTTCGAAAGTGATGGGCGCCCATATTTAGACCCAAATCGTGAGATGGGCGCCTTTCTCCGGTGGGCGCCCAAATCAGTATAATCAAAAGCTGATTGTGGGCACCTCCAACTACAATCTGTCACGGGAACAAACAAAGTTGACGGGGGCGTGTGGTGGTAAATGGGAGCCCTCCAAACCGCCCCCAAAACCCACTGTACCCACATCTAGGTGCCTCCCTTCAGCCTTAAGGGTTTTGGGGGGGATTTGAGGGGCTCAGCACCCAAAGGAAGGGAGCTATGGAGTTGGGAGGTATTTTAAATTTTTTTTTTTGTTACAAGTGCCCCCTAGGGTGCCCGGTTGGTGTACTGGCATGTGAGGGGGACCAGTGCACTACGAATCCTGGCCCGTCCCACGACCAAATGCCTTAGATTTGTTCGTTTTTGAGCTGGGCGCCTTCGGTTTCCATTATTGCTGAAAAACGAAACTGCCCAGCTCAAATCCGCCCACATCCGATGCATTTGCCTGGCACAAACCGTATTATCAAAAAATAAAGATGGGCACCCATTTTTTTTTAAAATACGATCTGTCCTGCCACTTCACATACCCGTTCTCGGACATAGACGCCCATGGAGATGGGCGTTCGATTATGCCCCTCTATGTGTTTTTGCCTCCAACGCAATCTTTTTTTTGAAGTCCCTCTTAGCCTTCCTTATCAGCGCTTTGCTTTTGACTTGTCATTCCTTATGCTGTTTCTTATTATTTTCAGTCAGCTCCTTATTCCATTTTCTGATGGATTTTATTTTAGCTCTTCCTTCACCTCACTTTTTAACCATGCCAGTTGTCGTTTGGTATTCCTTCCTCCTTTTTTAATACACAGAATATATTTGGCCTGGGCTTCCAGGATGGTATTTGTGAAGAACATCCACATAGTTACTCCTATACGTTTTCTTTCACTGTTCTCATTTTATTATAGTCTCGCTTTTGAAAGTTAAATGGTAACATGTTGGATTTCCTATGTATACTTACTCCAAAGCCGATATCAAATCTGATCATATTATGATCACTGTTATCAAGTGCCCCCAGCACCATTACTTCCTGCACCAGATCATGTGCTCCACTAATAACTAGGTTTAGAATTTTTCCTCCTATTGTTGGCTTCTCTACCAGCTGCTCCATAAAGCAGTCCTTGATTTCATCAATGAATTTTACCTCTCTAGCATGCCCTGATGTTACATTTACCCAGTCAATATTGGGGAAATTGAAATCACCCATTATTATTGTGTTGCCCAATTTGTTTGCCTCTTTAATTTCTGATAAGATTTTTACATCTGTCTGTTCATCTTGGTCAGGTGTATGGCAGTACACTCCTATCACTATCCTTTTCCCCTTTACAGGTGGAATTTCCCCTTTACACGTGGAATCCATAGGGATTCCTAAATGTGTTTTGTTTCCTGCAGAATTTTCAATCTGATTCAATGTCTGCCTTAACATACAAAGCTACCCCTCCGCCAATTTGATCCACTCTATGACTATGATATAATTTGTACCATGGTATGACTGTCCCTTTGGTTTTCCTCCTTCTACCAGGTCTCAGAGATGCCAGTTATATCTAATTTTTCTTTTAGTGCAATATATTCTAACTCTTGCATCTTATTTCTTAGACATCTGGCATTCGCATATAGATTTTTCAAGCTATGTTTGTTGTTCCTATTTACATCTTGCTTAGTAGTTGACAGTCAAGCTTATTTTCGAAAGTGATCGCCGGCCATTTTCCGACATAAATTGGGAGATGGCCGGCAATCTCGCAAAAGCGGCCAAATCGGTATAATTGAAAGCGACGTTTTTGACAGCATCGCCGCTTTCCAGTCGCCTCGCTGGCGAAAGTTCAAGGGGGCGTGTCGGCAGCGTAGCGAAGGCAGGACATGGGCGTGGCTACCAGATGGCCAGCTTTCACGGATAATGGAAAAAAAAACGGCGTTAATCAGTATTTCGCCGGGTTTACTTGGTCCCTTTATTTTCACGACCAAGCCTCAAAAAGGTGCCCCAATTGACCAGATGACCACCGGAGGGAATGGCGGATGACCTCCCCGTACTCTCCCAGTGGTCACCAACCCCCCCCCACACTAAAAAAAATACAAATAAAAACCTTTTTTGCCAGCCTCAAATGTCATACCCAGCTCCCTGACAGCAGTATGCACGTCCCTGGAGCACTTTTGAATGGGTGCAGTGCACTTCAGGCAGGGAGACACAGGTCCATCCTCCCCCCCTACCTGTTACACGTGGTGCTAAGTGTTGAGCCCTCCAAACCCCCCCAAAACCCACTGTACCCACATGTAGGTGCCCCCTTCACCCATAAGGGCTATGGTAATGGTGTACAGTTGTGGGGAGTGGGTTTGGGGGGGGGGATTTGGGGGGCTCAGCACCCAAGGGAAGGGAGCCAT
The DNA here is from genome assembly GCF_901765095.1 of Microcaecilia unicolor. Lineage (NCBI taxonomy): Eukaryota > Metazoa > Chordata > Amphibia > Gymnophiona > Siphonopidae > Microcaecilia > Microcaecilia unicolor. The sequence continues at coordinate 105,100,907 of NC_044040.1, read as the reverse complement.
GCACCTGGGAGCTATTGTAATTTTTTTCTTACTTTTGTAGAAATGCCCCCTAGGGTGCCCAGTTGGTGTCCTGGTATGTCAGGGGAACGAGTGCACAAAAAATGCTGGCTCCTCCCACGAACAAATATCTTGCATTTGGCCGGGTTTGAGATCGCCGGCATTAGTTTCCATTATCGGCGGAAATCAATGCCGGCCATATCTAAAACCGGCCAAAATGCTGAGATTTGGCCGGCCTGACCGTATTATCGAAACGAAGATGGCCGGCTTAATTTCAATTATAGGTTTGGGAAATATGGGTGGTCCTAGCTGCTCTGTTTTGGGTGTCCTCACTTCGATTAAGGGTGATAATGATAAACGTCCACAGCTGCTGTTCCCATTTGGAAGCTTGCACTTGCTTTATTGGCACCTCTTTAAAACAGCTTACTCTGTGTTGCACTTCAGAGGTATTTCTTTACATTATGGGGTGGTATTTGAAAGCGTTTGAGCTCCAGTTATAGTAAACCTCGTTTTTCCCACTGTATGCTTGTGTACACTTGTTTGTTTGTGGTTTTGTTTTGTTTTGTTTTTTTGGAATGCAAGAGACAGCAGTGGACTGTAATACACTGGACTCTGAGAGCCATAATTGTTTCTGCCCAATTCATTGTACAGATGTCTTGTTCTCTATTGGACACATTCAGTTGTGGCTGCCTGTGGGGTGCAGGAGGGGAAGAGGCCCTGAGAATGGATGTGTGCATCCCTCATGGTCAAGGGCTCCCCATTCTGTCTCTGTTCTTTGCATTCAAATAATACCTCTATTTTCACCAGCTTCACGGGTATCCACAGCAGGTAGTTTTCTCCCGCTTTCCACCTCATGTGTCTCCCTGCTAGGTTCCATCCTTCTTTATGTGGTGAACCCCAGTCCCCTTTTATGAAGTGCCCACCCATTCTCAAGGTTGTTGGGGGTGGAGAGGGGGGGATCATATATGCCCTGAATGTCTTTTCCACATTCTTCAACACAGGCCTACAATCCTCCATAGCTGTGGAACAACAACATTTCTAAATTCTAGCCTGCAAACTATTTTCAAGGTGGCCACTGATACTGAGGCCTGAAGTCATGGTGAGGGGGAGGGTTTATGGTTACAGTTCCTAATTCAAATTACCTGCAGGTGGCTACAACTTACTGGCTGGAGTGGTGTAGTGGTTAGAGTAGCAGTCTTGCAATCCAGAGTTTGTGGGTTTAAATCCCCCTGCTGCTCCTTGTGATATTGGGCAAGTCACTTAACTCTCCATTGCCTCAGGTGCAAAGTTAGAGCCCTCGTGGGACCCAGAAATATCCAGAGTACCTGACTGTAAGTCACCTTGAGCTACTACTGAAAAAGCTGTGAGCAAAATAAAAATAGATACAAAAACATATATTTATTTCCCCTAGCCTGTGCCTTTCTGTACCTGTTGTATTATATTGCAACTAGTAAAAAAGCCCATTTCTGACACAACTTAAACGGGCGCTAGCAAGGTTTTCCTCGGAGTGTGTATGTTTGAGAGAATGTGTGTGAGAGCGAGAGAGTGAATCTGCGAGTGTGTGTGTGTGACAGAGAGAGTGAGACTGGGTGCGAGCGTGTCTGTGAGAGAGAGAGTGTGTGTGCCTGGGGCCCCTGCCTCCCACCCAGTTCCAGTGTCCCCCCTTCCTCCGTGTTCCAGGGTCGTCATTCCCCCTCCCTCCCTCTGAGTTCCAGGGTCGCTCACCCCCCCCTTTTTTTTTTTTTTAGTTTTTGTACAGGTGGTGCATTCCCCCCTGTCAGGAGTGCTGGAAGTCAAAATTATTGCTGGACATAAACCAGCTTGACAATATTAAACCAGCTTCTGACCTCTGATAAACTCTCCCCCCTCCCCTTCAGGAACCACTGAGGATGGAACCAAAAGGCTATCAGGCCTCTGACCACCATTTGGTGCCATCCTCAGTGGTTCCTGAAGGGGAGGGGGGAGAATTTATCAGAGGTCAGAAGCTGGTGCCATCCTCAGTGGTTCCTGAAGGGGAGGAGGGAGAGTTTATCAGAGGTCAGAAGCTGGTTTAATATTCCCTTCAGGAACCACTGAGGATGGAACCAAAAGGCTATCAGGCCTCTGACCACCATTTGGTGCCATCCTCAGTGGTTCCTGAAGGGGAGGAGGGAGAGTTTATCAGAGGTCAGAAGCTGGTGCCATCCTCAGTGGTTCCTGAAGGGGAGGAGGGAGAGTTTATCAGAGGTCAGAAGCTGGTTTAATATTGTCAAGCTGGTTTATGTCCAGCAATAATTTTGACTTCCAGCACTCCTGACACCCCCCTCCTCCCCTCTCGTCCCCTCCTCCAAGTTCCAGACCCCCTCCCCCGAGTTCCAGACCCCCCTCCCTCCCTCCCTCTCTCCGAGTTCCAGACCCCACCTCCCTGCCTTCCTCCCTCCGATTTGCAGACCCCCCTTCCTCCAATTTCCCGACCCCCCCTTGGAGTTCCTGACCCCTGGACCCCCCCTGCCACGACCCTCTCAAGCCTCCCTGCCCGCCGCCAACCCTCGAGGCTTCGGAACCCATCTGTGAAGAAAGTTACGGACACAGGCAGACACATAGAACATTGGGAGTGAGAATTATATAGGACGCATCATAATGGGTCTAGTGACATCAGCTAGGGCTTCGGAGCCCATCTGTGAAGAAAGTTACGGACACAGGCAGGCAGACGCATAGAATGTTGGAGGTGAGAATTATTATATAGGATTGTGATGAAGTAAACATCCATCTAATGCTTTTACCATTGCTTTCCCTTTTCTCCTCAGCACTATTTACCAGTGCTCAATGTGAAAAGATGACCCAGCTTTTTGTAGCTCCTTTGTGGCCCCCACCAATGTGGTTTGGTTGTGGGTAAGTGTGTCTGGTGATCACAGAGCAAACATCGTCTAGGCGCTACCTATGGTTATCTGTAACTTTATACTTGGCAGCTCACTAGTGCTAGACAACATACCTATTATTTACACAACTCTGTGCTGTGGGGCTCTATGATAAGGAGGGGAGAGCCTGGATGGGCATTTGTGTTCCTCAACAGAAACACCCACCCAGCCTCCCCCCCTTGCCATACAGCCGTGCAGTTAGGATGGAACAGGTGGCCTTCTGTATGGCCACACATCACACATATGTACTGTTTCTCAGTCACAGTTCACCTGTCATGCAATCCATATTGCTGCCTCCTCTCACATCAACCCCAACATTTGATAATATGTAGTGCACAAAATAGAGACACACTTCCTGTTATATGAAAAATATTAACCTTTTATTTCAGAACTCACAAAATATAACATAAGTACATACATATTGCCATACTGGGAAAGACCAAAGGTCCATCGAGCCCAGCATCCTGTTTCCAACAGTGGCCAATCCAGGTCACAATACCCGGCAAGATCCCAAATATGTACAAAACATTTTATACTGTCCAATTTCCCCCCTCCCCCCCAAATGTCCCTCAATTATGTGCATGTCCTCTCTGAATGGCCATGTGCAGCTTGCTAATGAGCAGCATCAGGAGCAGCCTCACTGCCCTATGGTGCTGCTCATTAGCCTGCCACATTGCCCCCATCTCCTGCCTCATTGCTGACACCTCCTGCAGCAACTGGTTTTGCCCATCAACCAGTTGCTGCAGGAGGCACAGTGCTGGGCCAGGGGATGGGGTGGGGGTGGGGCTGCGGCTAGGGATGGGGGTGGGGATGGGGCTGCGGCTGGGGGTGGGAATGGGGTGGAGAGGCGGGGGTTGTGGGCCCTTCATCATCCCTCTCAAGGGGAGGCATGTCTGCCCAGGCCTTCTCCTGCTGGGCCTCCTCCTCCTCCTGCACCTCTTCCTTTTCCTCCTGCTGGGCCTCCTCGTCCTCCTGTGCCTCTTCCTCCTGCTATGCCTCCTCCTCTTCCTCCTGCTGGGCCTCCTCCTGGTGCCGCTGGTGCCCTGTGTATGTAACAGGATTGTTTTTGAGATCAGCACATCCAACGTAGCTTACATAGTGCAGGAGCTGGCTGGCCTGAGGCGGGGGATGGGGTGTGAGATGCATGAGATGAGATGACAGGGAACCCTGGATGCTGGTGTGACTCAGAGTACACAGGCAAACCACACTCATTGCTCAGCAGCATGTTTGCATTATGATTTGTGACTATGGTTGGCTGACTATTTTGGGTTTGTGTTTTTTTTTTTTTTTCGGGGGGGGGGGGGGGAGCACATAACTTTAATATGAGGCAATGACATCCACTAAGAGTAGGACCTCAGGCAGGAATACCATGAAAAAAGCTGTGGAAAGATGGCCGACTGACCAAAAGCACTGAGATGAGCTCCCCAGACCAAGGCTGACCTCGCGGATCCCGAGCCCGCTGAGAGCCCTGAAACCGGGTGACCGAGGCTGCCGGAGGCCGGGAGAGACCCTACCTATGCTGGACTGAGTCGGCCGGGCCACGACCGCGAACGGAGCGAAACACAAGAGACCGCACGAGACCCAGGCCGGAACCTACCTCGGAGGCCTAGGGGTGAAGCCGTGAGCCTATCGGAGAGCCGCTGAGCACCGGAACACGTCCTATCCGGTTGGGCCTGAGCTGGCCGAGAATAAACTGAGTGCGGATTCCTGGAGCGGCGCCTGCCCCCTCGCACGCAACAGGTACATGCTAGCGGTGCATTTGAGTGGACCGGGAACGCAGCTGCAAACGATCGCCCCAACCAGGGCACTCACGGATTCCTGGAGCGGCGCGAAAGCACGCCAGCCCCCTCGCACACCGAACGCTACTGGCTCACACTATTAAGGCTGCTGAGCTAACTGGGGAACGCTGCTGCGGATGAACACCCAGATCGGAGGCACTCAAGGAAACCAGAGGAACCAACTGCAGCATGATCGGCGACTCAGAACTAACCACGCGAGTTGCACCCGGATCGCTGGCTAGTAAGTGGCCTTCTGCGGTCTGCCGAAAGCAAGCAGCAAATCTCCCCAGCGTATAAAACCTGACACCGCATCGCTAAGACCAGTCCCAAAATATTGGGAGCTCGTGAACTGCTTCTCAACGCAGACAAACTCCATGTGAATCCATGACCACGTGGCAATACCGAGTGAAACAACCAGGAGTGAAACAGCTGACTACCCGCCGACCTGACCCGAAATGGTGGAGAAAGAGGTACGTGCTGCACAGCTGATCACCCACCGATCCGGAGGAGCAGTGGACAGAGGAGCACCCCGACCACGGAATACAGATAACACAGCCTAATAACTAATAATAACTGCTTGCTCTGTTTTAACGGCATGTAACACTTATTGTTATGCTCTAATTGTAAATGCAGGCTTTGCTATGCTATGAGTACAAACCAAGCATGATTAGCATAAAATGCTGCCAAGCTTAAATGCAAATGCAGGCTTTGCTTAGCATTGAATCTAAACCAGCTGATTGATTGTAACAGCATGAAATTAGCATGAAATGTTGCCAAGCTTAAATGCAAATGCAGGCATTGCTTCGCTTTGAATGTAAACCAACTGATTGATTGTTACAGCGCCTTAAACACTGATATGAATACCAGTAAAACACTGTTCACCATTTACTGTCTCACCCTACTCTTACACGCAAACACAACCCACGAGCCAGACAAAAACAACCCCATAACTCACAAACCACACAGCACTCACACACACATAATGCCCACCCTAAATAACATTCATAACAATCCAACCACAATACACCAAATCTATAAACAACCTAGTAACAACACACCAGACCAAAGACACGAAAAACAACCAATAGGAAAAATCTCCGCATACGAACATCACCAACAAAAAGAGAAAAACAACAACAACAAATTCAACCACCGAAAAAACAAGACAACTAATAAAAATAAACACATCGAACCCCTCCACAGAACCATACCGCTCAATCCAACTAGGATACATCAATGCAAGATCAGCAGTAAGCAACTCAGTAGATATACTACTGGATTACCACAGATAATTTAGACCTTCTATTCATCACAGAAACCTGGTTCCACAGCCCAACAGACCCCGCCATCCTAGAGACATGCCCACCAGAATACAAAATCACCCACTGGACAAGAAATGGAAAAAGAGGGGGCAGAATAGCCATAATTTACAAACCCGAGTTCACCATCACAACCACGGGAGAATCCACCTCACCACAACTTGAAATAGCCTCGACAAGAATCAATCATCCAAACTTACTAGGACACCTCAACACAATCCTATTCTACAGACCACCAGGAAAATGGCAAGACTCCCAAACGCAACTCATGGACTTCATCTCGAACACATGTGTCTCTGCCTCAAACATCCTTATAATAGGAGACATCAACCTACACCTTGAAGATGACACCTCAACAAGCACACGAGAATGCAAAGAATTCTTAAAACTATGGGATCTACACGCACCTAACACTCAACCAACACACACAAAAGGACACACACTTGACATCATTACACACAAATTTGACCCAGACTCAACTATCCTACTTACTGACACAAGATGGACACCTACACTATGGTCAGACCACCATAAAGCACACGTCTTCCTCTACTGGCGAAAAACACACATAAACGCACTCAACAACCTTGAGCGAACAACATACACCACGAGAGGAAAAATAGACCCCACAACATTCTGGCAACAGATCTACCAGAACGAAAGGTCAACAAATGCTGACACCATCCAATTCCTCAAAGAATGGGACGATATATGCACAATAACATTAGACAAAATCGCCCCAATCCAAACCAGAACATCACACAGGAAGAAATCAAATCCATGGTTCACCGAAGAGCTGAAAAAACTTAAAACACAAGTCAGGAAACTAGAACGCGCATGGAACAAAAATAAAGATGAACAAACACTAAACGCCTGGAAACTACTTCGGAGGAAATACAAATATACCATAAAACAAACCAAAAGACTACATTACAAAACAATGATAGGACCAAACTACAAAGACACACACAAACTCTTCTACCTCGTGAATAAATTGTTAGACACCACACCAGTTACAACCAACAGCAAAGACATACCAGGTGTCGACGACCTTGCGAATTACTTCAAGGAGAAAATTATACAACTGCGACTCAAAATACCCGCCAGCCCTATTGAGTACGCCACACTTCTAGACTGTCTAGACCCAGAAGACGGAATATACCCAGCAGACAGAACCTGGACCGACTTCAAATTATTATCAGAAGACCTCATCTCTGAAACACTCAAAAGATTTGCCAAATCCAACTGCAAACTAGATATATGCCCAAACAACCTCATGAGATCAGCTCCTCAACAATTCATAATAGACCTAATGTACCACATAAACTTCATGTTACAAAACGGACTTTTCCCAAAGGAAAAAGGAAAAATTCTACTCACCCCAATACCTAAAGACACAAAGAAAAGCGCAAGTGAAATAACCAATTACAGACCAGTGGCATCTATACCACTAATAACCAAAATAACTGAAGGGACAGTAACAAAACAACTCACAAACTATCTAAACAAATTCTCAATACTGCATGATGCCCAATCAGGATTCCAGTCGAATCACAGCACAGAAACAGTATTAATTACCCTAATGACAAAATTTAAACAAATGATTGCAACTGGCAACAACATACTCCTCCTACAATTTGACATGTTAAGTGCCTTTGATATGGTTGACCACGGAATCCTACTACACATACTTGAATATTTTGGCATCGGAGGAAATGTCCTAAACTGGTTCAAGGGGTTCCTAACCCTGTGCTCATACCAAGTCACATCAAACTCAACCACATCTGCTACATGGACACCTGAATGTGGAGTACCACAAGGATCACCCCTCTCACCAACTATTTTCAACCTATTGATGATCCCCTTAGCAAAACTTCTATCAAACCATAACCTCAACCCGTATATATACGCCGACGATGTAACAATATATATCCCTTTCAAACAAGACATTAAAGAGATCCTCAATGAAATCAACCAAAGTCTACACATCATGAACTCCTAGGCAGATGCATTTCGATTGAAACTAAACGCAGAAAAAACTCAATGCCTGATACCTCCCAGTACAACACGAAGGAATTCACTGCTATAAACACACCTAAACTAAACCTTCCAATCTCAGAAACTCTAAAAATCCTTGGAGTTACTATTGACCGCCACTTAACACTTGAAACTCATGCAAACAACACAACCAAGAAAATGTTCTACTGCATGTGGAAACTGAAAAGAATAAGACAATTCTTCCCGAGATCCGTCTTTCGCAGCCTAGTGCAATCCCTCGTACTCAGCCATCTGGATTACTGCAACTCACTATACGCAGGTTGCAAAGAGCAAATGCTGAGGAAACTTCAAACAGCCCAGAACACAGCAGCCAGACTCATCTTCAGAAAACCAAAATACGAAAGTGCCAAACCCTTACGAGAGAAGCTACACTGGCTCCCACTCAAGGAACGCATTACTTTTAAAGTATGCACATTAGTCCACAAAATCATTCACGGTGAAGCCCCAGCTTACATGTCTGACTTAATAGACTTACCACCTAGAAACGCTAAAAGTTCATCCCGAACTTTCCTCAACCTTCACTTCCCCAATTGCAAAGGCATAAAATACAAAACGTTACACGCATCAACCTTTTCTTATATGAGCACGCAATTCTGGAATACACTACCACGCAACCTGAAAATGATCTATGAACTAACCAACTTCCGCAAATCATTGAAAACCCATCTCTTTGATAAAATTTACTGAAAGAATCAAAACACATTAAGTCCGCACACACTATTAGTAATGCAACAATACATTCTCTTCTGAATTCCCATCCCCCGTAAATTTTTATCACATTTATACCTCTACTCATAGAAAAATGTTATACCGAATTGTTCGTCTACTACTGTTCAGTTGCCCTATTAGTTCCCGTTGTTTCTTTTCCATTGTTCCATTGTTCTTCTCCATTGTTCTATTCCCTTAACAACACTTTAACTTTGTTTTCGCATAACCACTCACAATGTAATCCATAACCGAGTTGTAACAAACTGTATTTCCACCATTCACAATGTATTGTAAGCCACACTGAACCTGCAAATAGGTAGGAAAATGTGGGATACAAATGCAATAAATAAATAAATAAATAAAAAAACAGTATCCACCTCAGAAAGGGGGATACAGAAATGAGGCATGCCATCTCATTCATCTCACAGGAGGTTAGTTGGAAGTTGCAGCCATACCTCAGGCCTTGATCTGGAACAGAGGTGTTATGACTTAACTAGTTGCTTGTTAGTCACATGGAAACTGATATTGTACAGGACATTTGCATTATGAAATACATTTACAAATGAGTACAGGTGCCCTGTTTATAATACTTACGTTGATTCCTGAGGCGCCGTATCACTGCCCTGATCATGTGAGGGCTCTGTAAACGGATGAGGCGGTACCTCCGCTGGAGGGACTCTAGGTCCTTCCTGATGCCAAATCTTCTGCAAGATATAAGTTTGTACACCAGGAGTCAGGGGATGGCCCTTCTTGCCTTCAGCACACAAATTCATTTGTAAATCAACTAGATGAGATTCAGAACACTGATTGCGGGGGGGGGGGGGGGGGGGGGGGGCATGAGGACAGAGAGAACCGTTTGTGTGCAGTATTGCAGGTATGTGGGAATGTTTTTCTTTTCTAGTACCTAGATTATATTAATGAATGTGCATGTACACATATCACTGATTACCCTTTAATTCAGACTCCAGTTTGTGCTTACACTGCTGAGGGAGCTCTTATATGTGTAGCTACAGGAGGGGGGGGGGCCCTGATAGCCCGGGGGGGTGGTGAAACACTTACCTCTGTAGCCTGTCCCTGATCTCACCCCAGTTTCAGATGCAGCGAGTCCTGGGGGGCAGGTGGTGGTGGTAGGGGAACAGTATACGTCTGTGCTTCAAGCACAGGTGTATTAACAGCAGATTCTGTGCCACAGAGAAGTTGAGCATTGTAGGAGTGGACGGCTGTAATGTAGCAACTGTGGGACCGACAAGACCACCTGTGTCAGACCTTGTGCCTAACACTTATGAACTTCTGCCTTACCTGTGGCATGCTCCACCTTTGAAGAACTACTGAGAACTACTGGACTTTTGTGAACTTTTGCACTAACAGGATTTTCTGTTTGGACTTTGAATTCACACTTGCACCTTTGCTTTGTATCAAAACCTCAGCTTTCATATAATGAGCCTAGACTAAGACCTAAATCTGTGAAGTTTGGACTTTTACTAGTAGTATGTATTTGTTAACCAGCAGTCAGATAACAAGTTGTAGTAGTCAGCAATTCAGGTTTGTAGGGAAGGCAGCGGGCTCTGCCAAGGCAGTCTCGTGACCAATGTATAGAGGCTGTATTGTGTGAACGTGCTAGAACACTGCAATAAGTTACATTTTCTTGCAAAGTAACAATTTCTATGAAAGCTATGAAACTGACGTATCTTTTCTCTGTGAGAACTACAGAATTACTAATGTATTGTGCATGTGCAGGTACTGCGCATGTGCATGTGTGGCGTATGGTGTGTTTTATGCGCATGATCACTAATTTGTATAAGACCGAATGTCAGATGACGCTCAGGAGGCAGTATCCTGAGACTGAACTCAGTACTGTTCATTGCTAGCAATAAAGGTGTCCTGCTTTCGGAATCATTTGCCTCTTGTCTCCTGATTCACTTAGCCTAGGGCCTGTTTCATTTGGCGAGCCAGCCAGGAGTACAACAGGGAAATGGATTATATTCTTTCCCTTCCCCCGCCGCGGGCGGGTCGGGTGATCTGCTCCCCCCCGAGAAGGTGGTGAGTGGCCACCGCTGATTTCAGCGTCCATCTCCCGAGGGAGGGCTGATAGACGCCGGCTAGCTGGCGGTGGGGCTGTGTGGTTCCGGCAAGACACCTTTTTCTCGACTCCGGAGAGAAGCGCGCTGACGGGCCTGGAACGACGACAGACAGGCGAGTATACTCTGGGTAGCGACCGACCCGGTAAAGGGTCGAAGAAGAGGCTTGATCACCCTTTTGGCCAGTGGCTAATACGGACTAGGTCCCGAAACCCACTAGGCATTGCGAAGAAACCGAACGGGAGGGTTTCTTGTGGCGTATGAAAGTTGAGTGATTGGGCCTGCAGTTTCAGATCGGGTGACCGCATTCCGGTCAGGCTGCTTGTTGATCCTTTTGTGTGCGGTGGAACGAGATCCCTTACTCCTCCACCACCCCTTTCCCCCTCTGTCTGTCTCCTATCCTTTGGCACTCAGGTTAGGATGGGCGGGGGTGGGTCTACTCCGTTAGACTTAATGACAGAACACTTTAGCGAAGTGTTCGACCAGGAACAGTGCAGTAGAGCCGGAATGATACAGCGATGTCAGTTTATGTGGCCCGGCTTAGGGAGATTTGTCGATTGGCCACCAGAGGGGTCATTCGATTACGAGAAAGTGGCTGCAGTTATGGATGTGGTTTAGTTGAAGGGAACCCAGGCTGCCCAGAGGATATTCCATATGTGGAAGGGTGGCTTAACGTAGTCCGGAACCCGCCGGCCTGGGCTCAGCATAAGGTGGAAAAGGCCGCCCTTATGGTAATAAGCCAAAGGAAAGGCCGCAAGATCAAGTTGAAAGCTCAGACCACGCCCACGACCTTCGTTCCCCAATCCCCGGCAACCGTTGCTGTTGCGAAGGTCATACGGAGTACTACCAGCACTGAGACCACGCCCCATGCTACCAGCGCTGAGATCACACCCCGTGCTACCAGCACTGAGACCACGCCCCGCACTGCTAGCACGCCCCGTCTCACTAGCGCTGAGACCACGCCCCGTGCTACCAACACCTTCCCAAGACAGAAAGGAGCCCGAGGGAAAGCTCAGGGCCCCCAAACCTCCGAGAAGGCCTCGAAGGCCCCTATCCTTAGTACGGGAGAGACATACGAGGAGGAACCTGAACCAGCACCCCCTCCTTATAGTCCTATATATCCTAACCTCGCGAACTTGGTAGAGGACCCGGGCAACGCCAAAGCCTCCGCCTCAGAATCGGACGCCGAAGATTCTTCCGAGGCGGCAGCGCCCAGGACATCGCGGAAGAGCCAGCGGGTTACCAAACCGATTACTCGCTTTCCCCAATCAAGTCCGATAAGCACCCTCCCTCCAAATCAGCAAGCGAAAGTCACCGATCTGTTTCCTATTCGACAATCAACTACCTACACTCCGACCCCGGAAGGCCAGCCCATTGAGTCAACGGTTTACATGCACGTCCCATTTTCTAGTGCTGATTTGTACAACTGGAAGGTACATGGACCTTCTTACGAACAGAAACCTGAACAGCTGGTAGAACTGGTGGAAGGCATAATATACAGTTACAACCCGACCTGGGGTGACCTCCGACAGTTGAGTGCCCATATCCTAACCACGGAAGAACGCCGTTTACTGCAACAGAATATGGAAGAAGCAGTCAGAAGAGCCCACCCAGACGAAGCGCAGATAGAAGATCGCTTAAGAAGGGAGGGGCCCACTGCACGTCCCGATTGGGATTACCGGACCGAGGATGGTCAGAACCGTACCCGTCAATACCAGCAGGCCTACCTAACCGCCTTAAAAAAGGGAAAGCAGAAAATCACTAATATGGGGAAAATCCACAACGTTGTCCAGCAGAAAAATGAGAGCCCAGGGGATTTCCTTGAACGCCTAATGGAGGCATACATAAGACATAGTCCAATAAATCCCGAAGATCCAAAAAATGTCCCCACAGTGGTCATGAGCTTCGTTAGCCAGGCGGCACCAGACATCAGAAAGAAACTCCAGAAGACTGAAGGATTTGAAGGAATGAGCATAAGCCAGCTGAAGGCTATAGCCGATCGCGTGTTCGGATACCGCGATCAGGAGGAGAAATCCGAGGCTCGCAAGGAGGCCAGCAGACGGATGCGTGAAAATGCAGATGTGTTGGCTGCTGTCCTGGAAGAGCGATTGGGATCAAGACCATGGGGCAGGGGCAGAGGCCGAAGGGGTAGGGGATCAAGGTCCCCCATCGGACGGAATCAGTGCGCCAACTGCCGACAAGAAGGACACTGGTGGGCTGATTGCCCGGAGAAGCCACGAGACCAGAGTCAAGAGGAGGTAAATGACGACCAGCCAAGAGGCCCCGGGCAAGGACAGCGAGGCCGAGGCCGGGGACACATTGAATCACAGGAGTGGCAAATGGCCCTAGACGCGGCTCAGGGCTACTCTGCATGAAGCGGCCGGGAGGGCAGAGTCCCCACTGACCCTCTGGTGGAAATTCGAGTGGGGACGCAACTAATGAGGGCCCTATTAGACACAGGGGCCCAACGATCTGTCATCACCTCTGCCATTGCTCCTCCCACGAAACAAACTATACCGATTGTGGGAGCCTCAGGGAAGTCCCTCATGGCCCCGCTCCTCAAGGAACGCCATGTCCAAATCGGAGGAACAATGGTGTCTCATCAGTTCATACATATCCCCGAATGTCCAATCCCCCTGATTGGTCGGGACCTACTGTGCAAGCTTCAAGCCACTCTACGATTCAAGCCCACGGGAGAAGTGGAAGCCAAGTTCGAAGGCCGGCCAATGACACTTACCTGCCCTGTCTGAGAAGAATGGAGACTACACGCCCCCCTGCTTACGGGCCTCAACGACTGCCGGTACTCCCAGGACACCCCTTTTGCGCGACAGAGAAGAACCCTCATGGCTGGGGTGCCCGGTGTGTGGGCAGAAGTGAACCCCGGCGGACTTGCTGTCAACGCCTTCCCCATCTGGGTCGAACTCAAACCAAATGCCCAGATTGTCAACCAAGGACAGTATCACATCCCCTATGCAGCCCGACACAGCATGCAAACGCATCTACAGAAACTCTGTGAACAAGGGGTCCTCAAACTTACCAGATCTGCTTGGAACACCCCACTGCTGCCCGTTAAGAAACCAGGAACATCAGAGTACAGACCCGTCCAGGACCTGAGGAAAGTCAACAACCAGGTGGCCGACATAGTTGCCCTAGTACCTAACCCATACTCTATCTTAGCCCAAGTGCCAGCCCAAACCAGTGGTATAGTGTCATTGATCTGAAGGATGCTTTCTTCTCCATTCCCCTTGCTGCCGACAGTCAACAGTTGTTTGCCTTCACGTGGGAAGACTTACAGACTGGGAGTAAGCAGCAATTCACCTGGACCCGGCTCCCCCAAGGATTCAAGAATTCACCTACCCTTTTCGGTGACCAACTTGCCCAGGACTTGAAGATCTACCAGGATGAGCATGGGCCTGTCGTTCAGTACGTGGACGACCTGTTGGTAGCCCGGGAAACGTACACGGATTGTGCAGCAGCCACCCTTTACCTCTTGAAAACCCTGGAAGCTCAGGGGTACCAAGCCAGCCGCAAGACAGCCCAGATATGCGAGATCGAAGTCGAGTATCTGGGATTCCGCCTCCAAGAAGGAACCCGAAGGCTCGGTACACCCCGTACCCAAGCTATCCGCAACCAACCCGTTCCTGCGAATAAGAAAGAACTGCGTGCGTTACTAGGAGCAGCTGGATACTGCCGGATCTGGATCATTAACTTCGCTGTTTTGACCCAGGACTTGTACACCAAGCTAAAAGGACCTGAACTCGAGGGCCAGAACCTCCAGTGGGAGAAACACAAACTGAAAGCTCTTCAGGACCTCAAAGAGGCCCTCGTGGCCCCACCAGCGCTCGGATTGCCAGATGTGACTAAACCATTCCACTTGTTCGTCGACGAGAAGAAGGGATTGGCACTTGGGGTCCTCACCCAAACGGTTGGCACCTGGCAACGGCCCGTAGCATACCTTTCCAAGGGCATGGACAACGTGGCCAGAGGTTGGCCGGGATGTCTCCGAAGCATTGCGGCTGCATGCCTGTTGATACACGAGGCCAACAAACTCACCTTTGGCCAAATGCTCCTGGTGACTACACCCCATACTATTCGTGGCCTACTCGAGAGTCATGGGCCCCGATGGATGACCAATTCCCGACTAGTCAAGTACCAAGCCCTCCTATGCGAGAATCCGGAGGTGCATATCCAGGACACCACCAACTTAAACCCTGCTACTCTTCTTCCGGCTCCAGAACCGCCACTCCACGACTGTGACGAGGTGATGGCCACTATACATTCTAGCAGACCCGACCTTAAAGACCAGCCCTGGCAGGGGGGAATCACCTTGTTCACGGACGGAAGTAGCCAAGTGATCGAAGGGATCCGGAAAGCTGGCTATGCCGTCGTGACTGAGGACCATGTGATTGAGGCCATGGCCTTGCCACCCGGAACGTCAGCCCAGAAAGCTGAACTGATCGCCCTCACTCAGGCCCTCCTCTGGGCAGAAGGAAAAGTTGTGAATATCTACACTGATTCCAAATATGCCTTCCTCACCCTCCAGGTGCATGGGGCATTGTACAAAGAAAGGGGCTTCCTAACAGCTGAGGGAAAAGGGCTCGCAAACGCCACTGAGATCTGCCAACTACTCGAGGCTGTATGGAAACCAAGGAAGGTAGCTGTGATACACTGCAGGGCTCATACAGGGCAGACGGATCCCATTGCCTGGGGAAATCAACGGGCGGATGATGCAGCCAAAAGGGCAAGTCAGCTCCCTCATGGCCCTAACCCCGTGCTTTTCGTCCATCTCCCAACCGAGCCCCCCATCTATGCCCCCCAAGAAATCGAGTGGGCCAGGCAGGAGAGCCTGGAATCGCGAAATGGATGGTGGCTACTACAAGATGGCCGGATATGGATACCCGAAGCCCTGGCCTGGACGGTGGTCAGGGAAGCACACAATCGTACCCACCTGGGCAGAGACGCCTTGGGACGCCTACTCGAAAAGACCTACTATGTCAACAAACTATCCCTCTGGACCAAGAATGCTTCCAGTCAGTGCACAACTTGCGCCCGGAACAACCCCCGAGCAGGACCAGGTCCTGCGCCTGGCCACCTCCTCCGGGGCACCAGCCCATTCCAAGTCTGCCAGGTTGATTTCACCCACATGCCTCCGGCCCGCGGCTACAAAGCTATCCTCGTGGCAGTGTGTACCTATACTGGATGGATTGAAGCCGTGCCCACCAGGACGGAGATGACCTGCCTCGTTATGGCCTTCCAAAACAGATCAACTCGGATAACGGACCTGCATTTGCTGGTGAAGTAACCCAGCAACTTAGTACGAGATTGGGCCTTGATTGGAAGCTGCATTGTGCTTGGAGACCCCAGAGCAGTGGGGTAGTGGAAAGAGCCAACCGCTCTCTAAAGAACCAGCTAGCCAAACTATGTCAGGAAGCCAAAGCTAAATGGCCCGACCTACTTCCCCTAGCGTTACTACACCTTAGATGCACCCCCAAAGCTACTGGTCTCACTCCATACGAAATGATGTACGCCAGACCACCACCTTTGCCTTCCTTTCCCAATTCCTTGCAAGTACAGGGTGAGAGTTCCTTAGTAAAACAGTTAAGGGCCTACGGGAGGTAGTGCAAGATATCCAACAATACACTGAGAGTGCAGGCCCCTTGGTCCTTACTAGCCCTACACACCAGTTTAAGGTGGGAGATGAAGTGTGGGTGAAAGAATGGGACGAATCTGATTGTTTGAAGCCCAAATGGAAGGGGCCATCTCTTGTCCTCCTAACTACCCCAACCGCTGTTAAAATTGCAGGGAGCCCTGTGTGGATCCATTGGACCAGGCTGAAGCTGGCTGCGCCCACCGGTGACGCATCCAGAGCCTGGACAGCCTACAGCCACCCGGATGCTCCCCTGCGACTCACCCTAAAGAGAAAGTGGACCAAGTCTTTGGATAAATTGCGCCTTCGGGTAACCGTTTATTGGAGCTGACATCCCAAGTCTAATCCTTCTCCTGCTGCAATAGCTCGAATACCTCCCTCCGAGGCCACGGTACCCCCTGGAAAGAAACCTGGGGCCTCGGTATTGACGGCACTGGAATAGACCCGATGACTTTCATTACCATATGCCAAAGCCTTGACGCAAAGCCTCCCACACACTATCAGACCACTGTCGTCGGATACCAGGAGGTATTCGATGAAATCGCTCTCACGGAGGAAGTAGCTACTAAGTTTCCCATATCCTCTGAAGCTCGAAATATGTTTCTCAATCTGGCTGAGAATGTTGCCCTCTCCCTTGGAATTGCTAACTGTTTTGTTTGTGGTGGCACTGATATGGGAGAACAGTGGCCTTGGGAAGTGAAGGAGGTCCACCAGCAAATGTGGGATGTCTTGAATTCCACTAATATCACCTTCCCACAACGCCCGCGCCCTTATGAATGGGCGCTGAGAACAAACATCATAGGCTCTATGTGTGCCAGTCGGGCCCCCTCCAAACAATACTCTGTTCCCGATGGTGACTCAGCCTGCACTGGAGTCATCCAATATAATGGTAGTCGAGCTGTCTGGTGGCAAACTGACAATTTGCCCATACCCACGCCTATGTGGACTGAACCTACCTTGAATAGAACGTGGACTTATGGGGGTAATGCCTCTCTTAAATGGATAGCCCCGGCGGGCTACTATTATATATGCGGCCGCAGGGCCTACGAACAGCTCCCGGCCCGCTGGTTTGGTACCTGCCTCTTGGGCACAGTCTGACCCAGTTTCTTCCTCTTACCCCTTCGGGCGGGTGAGACGCTTGGTATTCCCCTCTACATGGAGCAGGGGCCTGGAAACAGACGGCAACGGGCTACCCGTGCCACAAAGGTCCAGATCGGAGATTGGAAAGACAACGAGTGGCTGCCGGAACGCATAATCCATTATTATGGCCCTGCCACCTGGGCTGAAGATTGTACATATGGATATCGTACCCCTATATGTTAAATCGCATCATTCGTCTGCAAGCAGTACTCGAGATACTCACGAATGACTCGGCTCTTGCGCTTAACGTCTTGGCACGACAGAATACCAAGCTAATCACAGCAGTCTATCAGAACCGCCTCGCCCTTGATTACTTATTGGCCCAGGAGGGCGGGGTGTGTAGCAAATTCAACCTCAGTAACTGTTGTCTGCAGATTGACGACCAAAGTCACGTTATTAAGGATATCACCGACCGCATGGTGAAGTTGGCCCATGTCCCTGTTCAGACCTGAGAAGTTCTGAGAGAAGAGGACATTTCTCTGGTAAGTGAACGCTACTTTGCTTGTGCTTTGGGAACTTAAAGATTGGGGTTTACAGGAGGAATTGTAGGTTAGTGTTAGGCAAACTTAAAAAGCAAATTTCAACAGCTAACAGAAAACAGCTAATCTCCATAGTCTTTTCCACTTAGTTCTTGTATGGTTTTAAAGTTACCTTTGAGGATACTTCCTACCCACCCCCATCCTCCCACCCTGTCAGACTGTCATAGTAATGCTTGAATGTTATCACTTATATACACTGTCAGCTAGCACATTTGCTTATTTCCGATCTGACGAAGAAGGGCAACCTTCGAAAGCTAATCAAGAAATGTATTAAGTTATGTCCAATAAAAAAGGTATCATCTTATTTTCTTTTCCATGTTTTATTTTGTTTGATTTCTATTGATAACAGCTAACAGAAAACAGCTAATCTCCATAGTCTTTTCCACTTAGTTTTAAAAGCCTTGTACCACAGCATTAACAGATAGAATCTAACAGCCACTGCAGGATCTAATTTAGTATTCCCACCCACCCTCCCCAACACCTACCCACCCCTAGGACAACTCCTCATTTATAGTCAGTTATTGTAATTAGGGTAACAAGCAAGGAGTGCTCTTATAGAGTTTTAAATACATTTCATTACCATCTAAGAAGGAAATACTAAATAAATCATACAATACACTATATAAAGTAAAAGACACTTTTATATTAGGCTAATATCCTTAATACTGTAGCAAGTTTTAAAATATTGGAAAACTCAAAAACACTAAGATGGAGTCAGCAGTCCAGCAGCGAGAGGGGTGCTATCCAGTCTTTTGCATTGAGTGTCACATGTATGATTATCTCCCAGTTGGTGAGATGTCATATGTTTGCGCCCGATGCAAAGAGCTCCTAGCTCTTACAGAACATGTCCGTTCTCTTGAGGCTAGAGTAGCAGACTTGGTGGAGCTGAGGGAGACAGAGAGGTACATAGAGGAGACCTACAGGGATGTTGTAGAGAAGTCCCACCTCCAATCTGGTAGCCTCTGTGCTACCCTGGAGGAGGGAGGTCTCCTAGAAGGAGAGCATCACCCTGGTGAAGTAGGAAGTACTCCTGTAGCCAGGACCTGCCCACCAGGGGATGTACTATCCTCTCGCACTGATGATATGTCTCCAAGTGCTGCCCGGGAGGGAAAGGTTAGGACAGCTGTTGTAGTTGGTGATTCGATCATTAGGCATATAGATAGCTGGGTGGCTGGTGGACGTGAGGATCGCCTGGTGACTTGCCTGCCTGGTGCGAAGGTGGCGGACCTCACGCGTCACCTAGATAGGATTTTAGATAGTGCTGGGGAGGAGTCTGCTGTCTTGGTACATGTGGGTACCAATGACATAGGAAAATGTGGGAGAGAGCTTCTGGAAGCCAAATTTAGGCTCTTAGGTAGAAAGCTCAAATCCAGATCCTCTAGGGTAGCATTTTCTGAAATGCTACCTGTTCCACGTGCAGGGCCCAAGAGACAGGCAGAGCTCCAGAGTCTCAATGCGTGGATGAGACGATGGTGCAGGGAGGAGGGTTTTAGATTTGTTAGGAACTGGGCAACTGGGGAAGGGGGAGCCTATTCCGAAAGGATGGGCTCCACCTTAACCAGGGTGGGCCAAGGCTGCTGGCGTCGGCATTTAAAAAGGAGATAGAGCAGCTTTTAAACTAGAAATGGGGGGAAGGCCGACAGTCGCTCAAAAGCGCATGGTTCGGGAAAAGGTATCTTGCAAAGATACCTCACAAACAGGGAAGATAGGGTTTCTGGATAGTGAGGTTGCACAACAGACCGTGGTAGGCCAGGTGCCCTTAAATACAACTAAAGATCAGACAAAAGATGTCAAATCAATAGTGTCAGGTACTAAGCATCATGCAAATAAGAACAACAAACATACTCTGAAATGTCTATATGCAAATGCTAGGAGTCTAAGAAATAAGATGGGAGAGTTGGAATATATTGCACTAAATGAAAAATTGGATATAATAGGCATTACTGAGACCTGGTGGAAGGAGGATAACCAGTGGGACACTGTCATACCGGGGTACAAAGTATATCGTAATGATAGGGTGGACCGGACTGGTGGAGGGGTAGCATTGTATATTAACGAGAGCCTTGACTCAGATAGATTACAAATTCAGCAGGACACAAATCACACCTTTGAATCACTGTGGGTTGAAATTCCATGTATAAAAGGGAAAAAAATGGTGATAGGAGTGTACTACCGTCCGCCTCGCCAGGATGAGCAGGTAGACACAGAAATGATAAAAGAAATCAGAGACGCGAACAAAATGGGCAATGTGATAATAATGGGTGACTTCAATTATCCAAATATAGACTGGGTAAATGTAACATCGGGACACGCTACAGAGATAAAATTGCTTTTTTTTATTTCTTTATTTATAATTTTTAAATTATTATACATTCAAGGATAAACCTTGTACAGCAATTCAGGTGGAAATCAATTATCATATTATTCCAAAAACTTCAAATAATCTAATTTCCAATGAGAAATATTTAACAAAATGGAATAATTAAAAAAAAAACAATAAATGATGGAATTATAATAATTACAACCTTTCTTAGACCCCAATTAAAGGCAAAGGGGGAGTAAAAGAGTTAGAGAAGATTATACAAAGGCAATTATTTCAAATTAATAATTCAGGCTACATTTTCTCCAGTTATTTTCATTATCATTTCACTTGTTTCATTTCTACAAACGATTTTAGTTGTTCCGGTGTAAAAAAGATGTATTTAGATTGTCCCAATCTCACCACACACTTGCATGGGTAAGCAAGGAAAAAGGAAGCCCCTATATCTATAGTCTTTTGTTTTAAAGTCAAAAATAATTTCCTTTTTTGTTGTGTAGCTCTGGTGATATCCGGGTAGATCCATATTTTGGAACCATAAAATTGCTTGATGAAATCAAGGACAGCTTTATGGAGCAACTGGTGCAGGAGCCGACGAGAGAAGGAAAAATTCTAGACTTGGTCCTTAGTGGAGCGCATGATCTGGTGAGGGACATTATGGTACTG
This sequence comes from Microcaecilia unicolor, assembly GCF_901765095.1. Classification (NCBI taxonomy): domain Eukaryota; kingdom Metazoa; phylum Chordata; class Amphibia; order Gymnophiona; family Siphonopidae; genus Microcaecilia; species Microcaecilia unicolor. The sequence goes on along the minus strand of NC_044040.1, from coordinate 105,079,763 downwards.
GGGCCGCTTGATAACAGTGACCATAATATGATCAGTTTTGACATCGACCTTGAAGTAACTGTACACAGAAAGTCAAATACGTTAGCGTTTAACTTTAAAAAAGGAGACTATGATAAATGAGAAGAACGGTAAAAAAAAAAACTTAGGGGGGGCAACTGAGAGAGTAAAACTGTACAACAGGCGTGGACGCTGTTCAAAAATACCATCCTGGAGGCCCAGGCCATACATATTCCGCAAATTAGAAAAGAAAGACGGAAGTCCAAAAGACACCCAGCCTGGTTGAAAAGTGAGGTGAAGGAAGCTATTAGGGCTAAAAGAAACGCCTTCAGAAAATGGAAGAAGGAACCGTCTGAAAATAACAAGAAACAGCATAAGGAGTGTCAAAGCAAATGCAAGGCGCAGATTAAGAAGGCCAAGAGGGAGTATGAAAAAAAGATAGCATTAGAGGCAAAAAAACATAGTAAAAAAATTTTTCGGTATATTAAAAGCAGGAAGCCGGCAAAAGAATCGGTTGGGCCGCTGGATGACCGAGGGGTAAAAGGGGCAATCAAGGAAGACAAAGACGTAGCGGAGAGACTGAATGAATTCTTTGCTTCGGTCTTCACCGAGGAAGATTTGGGTGGGATACCGGTGTCGGAAATGGTATTTCAAGTGGACGAGTCGGAGAAACTTACTGACTTCACGGTAAACCTGGAGGACGTAATGGGGCAGTTTGGCAAACTGAAGAGTAGCAAATCTCCTGGACCGGATGGTATTCATCCTAGAGTACTGATAGAACTGAAAAACGAGCTTGCGGAGCTACTGATAATGATATGCAACTTATCCTTAAAATCGAGCGTGGTACCGGAAGATTGGAGGGTGGCCAATGTAACGCCCATTTTTAAAAAAGGCTCCAGGGGAGATCCGGGAAATTATAGACCGGTGAGTCTGACGTCAGTGCCTGGGAAAATGGTAGAGGCTATTATTAAAAACAAAATTACAGAGCACATCCGAGGATATGGATTACTGAGACCAAGTCAGCATGGCTTTTGTGTGGGGAAATCTTGCCTGACCAATTTACTTCAATTCTTTGAAGGAGTGAACAAACATGTGGACAAAGGGGAGTTGGTTGATATTGTGTATCTGGATTTTCAAAAGGCGTTTGACAAGGTACCTCATGAAAGGCTAAAGAGGAAATTGGAGGGTCGTGGGATAGGAGAAAATGTCCTATTGTGGATTAAAAACTGGTTGAAGGATAGGAAACAGAGAGTGGGGTTAAATGGGCAGTATTCACAATGGAGAAGGGTAGTTAGTGGGGTTCCTCAGGGGTCTGTGCTAGGACCGCTGCTTTTTAATATATTTATAAATGATTTAGAGATGGGAGTAACTAGCGAGGTAATTAAATTTGCTGATGACACAAAGTTATTCAAAGTCGTTAAATCACGACAGGATTGTGAAAAATTACAAGAGGACCTTACGAGACTGGGAGACTGGGCGGCTAAATGGCAGATGATGTTTAATGTGAGCAAGTGCAAGGTGATGCTTGTGGGAAAAAAGAACCCGAATTATAGCTACGTCATGCAAGGTTCCACGTTAGGAGTTACGGACCAAGAAAGGGATCTGGGTGTCGTCGTCGATAACACACTGAAACCTTCTGCTCAGTGTGCTGCTGCGGCTAAGAAAGCGAATAGAATGTTGGGTATTATTAGGAAAGGTATGGAAAACAGGTGTGAGGATGTTATAATGCCGTTGTATCGCTCCATGGTGCAACCGCACCTTGAGTATTGTGTTCAATTCTGGTCGCCGCATCTCAAGAAAGATATAGTAGAATTGGAAAAGGTGCAGCGAAGGGCGACTAAAATGATAGCGGGGATGGGACTACTTCCCTATGAAGAAAGACTAAGGAGGCTAGGGCTATACAGCTTGGAGAAGAGACGGCTGAGGGGAGACATGATAGAGGTATATAAAATAATGAGTGGAGTGGAACAGGTGGATGTGAAGCTTCTGTTCACGCTTTCCAAAAATACTAGGACTAGGGGGCATGCGATGAAACTACAGTGTAGTAAATTTAAAACAAATCGGAGAAAATTTTTCTTCACCCAACGTGTAATTAAACTCTGGAATTCATTGCCGGAGAAAGTGGTGAAGGCGGTTAGCTTAGCAGAGTTTAAAAAGGGGTTGGATGGTTTCCTAAAGGACAAGTCCATAAACCGCTACTAAACGGACTTGGAAAAATCCAAAATTCCAGGAATAACATGTATAGAATGTTTGTACGTTTGGGAAGCTTGCCAGGTGCCCTTGGCCTGGATTGGCCGCTGTCGTGGACAGGATGCTGGGCTCGATAGACCCTTGGTCTTTTCCCAGTATGGCATTACTTATGTACTTATGTACTTGGGATTGGACTTCTTCCCTAACCGATTGGATGCCGACCTCTGGGGGCCTCAAGAGCATTCTTGTCATGGGGGGCCTGTTCCTGTTATCTTGTTTATTAATCCCTTTGTCTCTTCCTTTTGTTTTCAGGTGTCTCCGGTCCACCATGGAAACCATCGCCGATCAGCGTGCGGCCGCCCAGATTATAGCCCTACAGCGGTATTCCCCCATATCGCAGTCCGACGCTGATGAAACTGAAGGTGAAGCTGACCTCTCTTTTCCTGAGGTGATCGATGGGCCGCCCTCCTTGTGGCAGCAAAGTCCGGCTACAAAGGGGGAGGGCATCATTAGGGACCTTCCGTCTCAACCCCGGCGAAGCACCCAACGGCTGCGCAAGGACTTAGGGCCCTCTTATTGCCTCTTTACGCTAACTCTCCCTGTCTCTCTTCTTTTTTTAGGACTCTTGGAGGTGATACTCTCCACCTGACCGGATGTTCAAGTATCAAAAGGGGGGAATTGTAGGAGTGGACGGCTGTAATGTAGCAACTGTGGGACCGACAAGACCACCTGTGTCAGACCTTGTGCCTAACACTTATGAACTTCTGCCTTACCTGTGGCATGCTCCACCTTTGAAGAACTACTGAGAACTACTGGACTTTTGTGAACTTTTGCACTAACAGGATTTTCTGTTTGGACTTTGAATTCACACTTGCACCTTTGCTTTGTATCAAAACCTCAGCTTTCATATAATGAGCCTAGACTAAGACCTAAATCTGTGCAGTTTGGACTTTTACTAGTAGTATGTATTTGTTAACCAGCAGTCAGATAACAAGTTGTAGTAGTCAGCAATTCAGGTTTGTAGGGAAGGCAGCGGGCTCTGCCAAGGCAGTCTCGTGACCAATGTATAGAGGCTGTATTGTGTGAACGTGCTGGAACACTGCAATAAGTTACATTTTCTTGCAAAGTAACAATTTCTATGAAAGCTATGAAACTGACGTATCTTTTCTCTGTGAGAACTACAGAATTACTAATGTATTGCGCATGTGCAGGTACTGCGCATGTGCATGTGTGACGTATGGTGTGTTTTATGCGCATGATCACTAATTTGTATAAGACCGAATGTCAGATGACGCTCAGGAGGCAGTATCCTGAGACTGAACTCAGTACTGTTCATTGCTAGCAATAAAGGTGTCCTGCTTTCGGAATCATTTGCCTCTTGTCTCCTGATTCACTTAGCCTAGGGCCTGTTTCATTCTCATAGCCATGTTTCTAATTGACTAACTGAAAACATGCCTCACCTTATATGGCTGGCCATGCGTGATGGCCGCCCTTACACGCAAGACTCCATATATGGTTCGCCATTCCATATATGGATAGGTCAGTACTAGGGTTACCATACGTCTGGATTTCCCCGGACATGTCCTCTTTTTGAGGACATGTCCAGGGCGTCCGGGGGCTTTTGGCCGCCTGCCCATTTGTCCAGATTTCTGGACAAGCAGGCGGGTGGCGGCGCCATGGGTCTCCCATGATTGACAAGTTAGCAGCTGCTGGGGATGATATCCTGCCTTTTTGAAGTAGCCTGTTGCTTCTTAGTAGAATTGTAAAAATGAAACAGGGTGCGAATGCGATTTGTATTGCGTTTAGAACTTCCACTCGATCTGAGAAAGAAAAAAAAAGTCCAGGACGCATCTCTGAAACCCGACAAGTACCTACCACTACCAATTAGCCACGCACAAGAAGTTTTATCCCCGCCCCTCAAAATCTTGATTGGTTAGCGTCTATAGGACAGTCTGCAATTCTAAGCAGTGATTGGTTTTAGTAATCGGCAATCTATAGCTTAGATCCAACCGGTGACAGTGAACGCCTTTTTATCCCACCGGAGCACAATGATTATGTAAATTAAAATGTAGTTGTTGCAGTGCTCGTTCTCAGGTTCTCTATGGAACTGTCCTATCAGTCAGCGGGAAGCAGTAAGTAGCGGGCGGGGGGGGGGGGGGGGGTCAAAGCATTTAGGCTGTGATGTGGGCGATTATACTGCTTTCGATTCGGGCTTAAATGACAAGAGTGGAATGAATGCAGCAGAATAGAACAGCTAGGGCTAGTGAGGACTCACTGCAGAGCAGATAAATAGTCAAAATGAGCATGCCACCTCCAGGCCAAAACCCAGACTATCCCAGTAAAATCAGGACATATGGTAATTCTATCACTTAGAGTCATGGTGGTTTGTAAGGAAGTAAAGAGAAACCTAAAAAAGTACATGCATTGCTGAGTGATAATGTGTACATTTTCTGTTGATCTTGGCTACCGTAACTAGTCCTGCAGCCTTTGGTCTTGGATTAGCACTGCAAGAATACAGAGGGAGATTCATGGCTAACTATGTCACTGTGGTTCTTAGTGGAACCGGTTTTATTAAGTTTTGCTGGTAGGGATCTAGCCTGCAATTGCACATTCCTGTCAGCAATTATGTGGAACAAGCTCAGAGAAGCAGGGTTTCCTAAAGCTGAGCTTTTAAAGTCAAAGTGAAATGTTCTCCTCCCACCCTCAGTTGCTTGATTGCATTTACTAGGTGTTAAGTTTTATGTTGTTATGGCAACCTGTTTGAGCTGTAGCGCATGCGCTCACTGATTGGGCCTGCTGAGTGGGAAAATTTGTTTGGACATGCGCAGGAATTTGTTCCTTATAGTACCGGGCAGGAAATAAGGAGATGCAATGACAAATTGAAGGTGGAAAAAATAAAGATGTACATTTTTTTTTATTTCATAAAAGATTGGCTATGTAGAAAGGGGGCGGGGTGTGAAAGGGGGCCTGGCGGGGTGTGAAAGGGGGCAGGGTGGGGTGTGTGGTGGAGGCGGGGCATGTGTCCTCTTTTTGGGGGGGACAAAAAATGGTAACCCTAGTCAGTACGTGCACGTCTTGCCATGTATAATGGCTCCACACATGGCCGGCTATGACGCATGGTCGGCTGTGACGCATGGCCGTCCTGCGTGCGGGGCCTAGGTGCGGAGTTTCCCTTATATGGGAGTTTTCATATATGGATCATTATCAAGTGTGCGAACTTCATACAAATATGTTTCCCGTAGCTGCATGTTCAGCAAGTACAGTGCATGTAGTTGCGGACATCCAGATACAGGGAAAATTTAAGGAACAGTGAAAAGTATCAAGTACAGTAATGTATTTCTCACAACTACTGTATTCTTTGTATACTTTGGCCGGCCCTGATTTTGCCGGTTTGAACTGCGATAATGGAATGTTTAATGGCGGCCTTTTTGCTATGCTTTGGCCGGATCTAATTTGGCCGGGTTCAACCGCGATAATGGTATGTCTATGGCCAGCCATCTCGTTTCGAAAATACGGTTTGCTCCTCTGTTCGCGGCGCCGACCATAGCGATGGCTGGTATTAATCCGCAAACGAACCTTTTCCGGAGATGGGAAGGTGGTAGAACGAGAGGACATGAAATGAGATTGAAGGGGGGCAGACTCAAGAAAAATGTCAGGAAGTATTTTTTCACGGAGAGAGTAGTAGATGCTTGGAATGCCTTCCCGCGGGAGGTGGTGGAAATGAAAACAGTAACGGAATTCAAACATGCGTGGGATAAGCATAAAGGAATCCTGTTCCGAAGGAATGGATCCTCAGGAGCTTAGTCAAGATCGGGAGGCAGGGCTGGTGGTTGGGAGGCAGGGATAGTGCTGGACAGACTTGTACGGTCTGTGCCAGAGCCGGTGGTTGGGAGGCAGGGCTGATGGTTGGGAGGTGAGGATAGTGCTGGGCAGACTTATACGGTCTGTGCCAGAGCCGGTGGTTGGGAGGAGGGGCAGGTGGTTGGGAGGCGGGGATAGTGCTGGGCAGACTTATACGGTCTGTGCCCTGAAGAGCACAGGTACAAATCAAAGTAGGGTATACACAAAAAGCAGCAAATATGAGTTATCTTGTTGGGCAGACTGGATGGACCGTGCAGGTCTTTTTCTGCCGTCATCTACTATGTTACTATGTTATGTATCTGTTTGGCCGGCGCCGTTCGAATATGCCCCTCAGTGTTAATTTGCAATCTTTTGTCAGATTTTATTTAAAGACACCTGATCTACTATGGTCCCTTTTGCAACCTCCCTATCTTCCCTGTAATGGTGATATCTTTGAAAGATACCTTGTTCCGAACCATGTGTTTTTGACTGTCGGCCTTCCCCCAGGTTCTAGTTTAAAAACTGCTCTATCTCCTTTTTAAATGCCAATGCCAGCAGCATGGTCCCACCCTGGTCGAGGTGGAGCCCATCCTTCCGTAATAAGGTTCCCCTTCCCCAGAATGTTGCTCAGTACCCTCCTTCCTGCACCATCGCCTCATCCATGCATTGAGACTCTAGAGCTCAGCCTGTCTCTTAGGCCCTGTGGATAGAATGGGTTGTACTTCAGAAAATGTTACCCTAGAGGCTCTGGGTTTGAGCTTTCTACCTAAGGGCCTAAATTTGGCTTCTAGAACCTCTCTTCCACATTTTCCTATGTCATTGGTACACAAATTTACCAAGACAGCTGGCTATTCCCCAGCAATATCTAAAATCCTATCTAGGTGATGTGTGAGGTGCACCACCTTTGCACTATGCAGGCATGTGACCAGGCGATCCTCACGTCCACCAGCCATCCAGCTATCTACGTACCTAATAATCAAATCACCAACTACAACAGCCGTCCTAACCCTTCCCTCCTGGGCAGTAGCTCCTGGAGACACATCCTTGGTGTGAGAGGATATTGTATCCCCTTGTGTGCTGGTCCTGGCTACAGGATTACTTCTAGCTGCACCAGGGTGATGCTCTCCTTTTAGAAGACCTCCCTCCTCCAAGGCAGCACAGAGGCTGCTAGATTGCAGGTGGGACTTCTCTACAACGTCCCTGTAGGCCTCCTCTATGTACCTCTCCATCTCCCTCAGCTCTTCCAAGTCTGCTACTCTAGCCTGAAGAGAATGGACTCATTCTCTGAGAGCTAGGAGCTCTTTGCATCGAGCACTCTACCAAAACCTTCATCCACACCCTTGTCACCTCTCGTTTAGACTACTGCAATCTGCTTCTTGCTGGCCTCCCACTTAGTCACCTCTCCCCTCTCCAGTCGGTTCAAAATTCTGCTGCCCGTCTCATCTTCCGCCAGGGTCGCTTTACTCATACTACCCCTCTCCTCAAGACCCTTCACTGGCTCCCTATCCGTTTTCGCATCCTGTTCAAACTTCTTCTACTAACCTATAAATGTATGCACTCTGCTGCTCCCCAGTATCTCTCCACACTCGTCCTTCCCTACACCCCTTCCCGTGCACTCCGCTCCATGGATAAATCCTTCTTATCTGTTCCCTTCTCCACTACTGCCAACTCCAGACTTCGCGCCTTCTGTCTCGCTGAACCCTACGCCTGGAATAAACTTCCTGAGCCCCTACGTCTTGCCCCATCCTTGGCCACCTTTAAATCTAGACTGAAAGCCCACCTCTTTAACATTGCTTTTGACTCGTAACCACTTGTAACCACTCGCCTCCACCTACCCTCCTCTTTTCCTTCCCGTCCACATTAATTGATTTGATTTGCTTACTTTATTTATTTTTTGTCTATTAGATTGTAAGCTCTTTGAGCAGGGACTGTCTTTCTTCTATGTTTGTGCAGCGCTGCGTATGCCTTGTAGCGCTATAGAAATGCTAAATAGTAGTAGTAGTAGTAGTAATATGCAGGACTTTTTTTGAGGGGCTACTTAGGGGTACTGAGTACTGGCACCTTTTCCGTTGTCTGCTAAAATTGACCCATGCTCTCCAAGTTTCAATGAAAGAGCTCAGGCTCTACACACCAATTCTGCCTTATCATAGATTCTGTGACTGGTTGCAGGGGTCCTGGCTATTGTGGGGTGGGTTCCTCAGTGATCACCCCACCCGTGAAGGGTGGCCTGGCATTTGAGTACCGGTACCTTTTTCGCTAGAAAATATGCACTGCATATATGACATCTTACCAACTGGGAGATAATCATACATTTGACACAATGCAAAAGACTAGATAGCACTTCTCTCAATGCTGGACTACTTTTTAAGATACTAGGAATATCAGATGAATATAAAGAGCCTTAAGATTAGTGTAATTTGTAATTTATTTAGTGTTTGCTTCTCAGAAACTAATTAAATGTAATTAAAACTCTAAAGAAAACTCCCCTCATGTTGTCCTAATTACAATAATTGACTATAAATGAAGATTTGAACAAGGTGTGGGTGGGAGTTGGGGAGGGTGGGTGTGAATGAGGACCGAACTAGGCCCTACTGTTAATGATGTGGCAGAAAATTCAAGTGTTAAACTATGGGGAAAAGAGTATGGAGATTAGCTAATTAAGTTTGCTTCTTCTTTTTTTTTTTTTTTAATTCTAACTGTGTTAATCAATATCCTACAATCCCTCTTTTAAACCCAATCGTTAAGTAACCAAGCACAGAATAAAATAATGTCACTTACCCAAAGAAATGTCCTCTTCTCTCAGAACGTCTTAGAAAGAATGTTAAGTGGGACCTTTCCTCACTATATAGTTTGGATTCTAAGGAGACTGTTTCAAACACTATGACGCTGGCCCAGTAGTCTTAGTAACCTTTGTAAATATTCTACTTCCTCATACCTTGATTAACACCTATTTCAGGTCAGTAGCAGTGCTACCTTTCCAGCAGGCAAGAAGAGAAAATAACTTTCTTTTAGGACAGTTTAAGCCTTGTTACTATCCTTTTTATACTCTTGGCTGTTAAGTTTCTACCTCTAGAGTTTGCTTCTCTCTCTTTTTTTTCTAAGACTCAATTAGGCCTTACTCTCCTCTTGTTGCCCTAATTAGAATAATTGATATAAATGAAGAGTTGAGCTAGGGGTGGGTAGGAGCTGGGGTGGGAGGGTGGGAATGAGGACTGAACTAGGCCCTACTGTGCTAGGCCCTAGAGTCTATCTGTTAATGCTGTGGCAGAAAATTCAAGTTTTAAAACTATGGGGGAAATGGTATGGAGACCAGCTAATAAAGTTTGCTTCATTTTATTTTTTAATTCTAACTATGTTTATCAATACCCTACAATTCCTCTTTTAAACCCAATGTTTAAGTTACCAAGCACAGAATAAAATAATGTCACTTGCCTACAATTACTACAATTCAAGTTTTAAAACTATGGGGAAAATGGTATGGAGACTAGCTAATAAATGCCTGTGTTTACAAAGGCTCGCTGTAGGCGCGTTAGCATTTTTAACGCGCATCAAACGCTAATGCGCCTATAGGAATGTATTGGTGCGTTAGTGTTTAATGCGCCTTAAATTTATAGGTGCGTTAAAAACGCGAACACGCTTTAGTAAACATACCCCAAAGTTTGCGTCTTTTTTTTTTTAATTCTGTATTTTTCAATATCCTACAATTCCTTTTAAACCCAATCTTTAAGTTACCAAGCACAGAACAAAATCATGTCACTTACCCACAGAAATGTCCTCTTCTCTCAGAACTTTCCAGAATACAAAACCATAAGAATCACAACAAAACTTAATCATAGAAACAGAGAAACATGACGGCAGATAAAGGCCATATGACCCATCCAGTCTGCCCATCCTCTGTAACCCCTAATTCTTCCTGTTCCTAAGCGATCCCACATTTATCCCATGCCTTTTTAAATTCTGGAACAGTCCTCGACTCCACCACCTCCACCGGGAAGCCATTCCACGCCTCCACCACCCTTTCTGTGAAATAATACTTCCTTAGGTTACTCCTAAGCCTGTTCCCTCTTAACTTTGTCATATGCCCTCTCATTCCAGAGCTCTCATTCATTTGAAAAAGGCTCTCTTCCTGTACATAAATACCCTTGAGATATTTAAACGTTTCTATCATGTCTCCTCTCTCCATATCTTATCAGAAAAAAATACATGAACCACAATGTTCCCTCTTTATAACAAGTCTTTTGGGCCTTTAACTAAGCTGCATTAAGAAAGGGACTTAGTGTGCCTTTATGTAGGCCTTTCCTGTTTTATTTCTGGCTGTGTCCTAGAGGCTGTCCAAATTTTGGTTTTGGTTTTGGCTTCAGCACTGAAACCGTCCCAAAATTAATGTTCGGCCTTGTTTTGATTTCGGCTGAAAATGCAGATGCATTTTTGGCTAGACTGAAAACTTTTATGCTGGGTCCCTGAACTCTCCCCCCCCCCCCCTTCCAAACAAAACAAGCCCCATTCCCAGACCTACCCATAGGCCCCCCTCCTGACCTACTGTATATCCCTGGTGGTCTTGTGCCTAGTCAAGGCAGAAGTGATCCCCAGTTGCTCCTCCCATGTCCTCTCTGCTGCCAAAATAACTACTATGATTTCTGGTGACAGTCTCATGAGACTGCTCTGGAGGTTGCAGCAGCCATTTTGAGATTGGAGCCAGTATGGGCAGGAGTGACAGGGGATCACTCCTGTCCCATCTAGTCACTAGACCACCAGTGAATGTACAGTAGGCCCAAGGGGCCTATGGGTGGGTCCGGGAAGGGGTTTTATTCTGTTTGTGGGGAGAAGGAGGGGGTGGGGGATCATTCTGTAAACAGGTGGGAAGGGAGAGAGTGGGTGCTCATTCTGTGGCATGCTTTAGCACATCCCATGTTAGGCTATGTTGCTGTGTTAAACACATGTTAGTGATTAACACAGGTTAGTAACAGGGTACCTAAATGATTTGACAGTTTTTCCCCTTGTTAGCTTAAATCAGCTAATCTGAATATTATAGAAATGGTATATGGAACAGAGAAGTGAGATATGTAGTCTGTATGGTTCATTAATAGAGATGGAGGGACCTGAAGGGACCATGATTACTGACTCTGCCACTACTTACAAACTAGTATGTTTATTGGCTCTAAGCAAACTCCAATTTGACGCATGTTGGGCATGCGTAGGCGCCTACGCGGCTTAGTGAAAGGGCCCCTTGGCCTTGCAATCACACATACAGAACAGAAATTGCCCCTCTTCAAATACACAAAAAATACACAAATATACAAAAAAACAAATAATTGACACATGGACAGACACATTCCAATTAAAACTTAACGCAGAAAAAACACAATGCCTCGTACTCACCTCACAACATAACACAAAAAACTTCAACACCATAACCACACCATACTGTTCCCTTCCGGTCTTACAAAACTTGAAAATTCTTGGAGTCACCATCGATCGAAATCTCACTCTTGATACCCACGTGAAAAACACGACCAAAAAGATGTTCTACACCATGTGGAAACTTAAAAGAGTAAAACCTTTCTTCCCAAGATACATCTTCCGTACCCTGGTACAGTCAATGGTAATAAGTCACCTCGACTATTGCAATGCACTGTACGATGGATGCAAAGAACAGACAATCAAAAAACTCCAAACTGTCCAGAATACGGCCGCCAGACTCATATTTGGAAAAACTAAATATGAAAGTGCAAAACCAATAAGAGAGAAACTTCACTGGCTCCCAATTAAGGAATGCATTGCGTTCAAGATCTGCACGATTGTACACAAAATCATTCATGTAGACACTCCAATATACATGTTAAACCTCGTGGACCTACCTCCCAGAAACACCACAAGATCAACTCGCAAATTTCTCAACCTGCAGTACCCCAGCTGCAAAGGACTGAAGTACAAACTGATGCATGCCACTACCTTCTCGTACAAGCGCACGCAATTATGGAATGCATTACCCGCAGACCTGAAAGCAATCAACGAAACAACTAGCTTTCGAAAATCTCTGAAATCATTCTTCTTCAACAAGGCCTACAATGAACACCTATAATCACTCTAAGGCACCTCACCAACCCGCTCAATTATGAAAGGTCACCTTATACAACTATCCTTATCACTACCTTCCTTCTCCCTCTTCCCGTCCTTGATCGTCACACATTACTAACTGTATCTGATATATTGTTACGATAATGTCAACAAATCTATGTAAGCCACATTGAGCCTGCAAATAGGTGGGGGAATGTGGGATACAAATGCAATAAATAATAATAATAATACAGGCAAAAATTAACCTGAAACCCTAAGAAGCTAGACTCTGCTTGCAGCACAATACCAGGAAAACAGAAAGAAACATGTTAACTACTATACAGTGAAAAATAAGGGCCCTGTTTACTAAGCAGCGTTATAACTTATAGGCACATTAAAATTTTTATCGTGCATTAACCATGTACGTGCCTACAATATCCCTATAGGCGCCTACATGGTTAGCGCGTGCGCAAAGTGTAGGCATGTTAAAAATACTAATGCACCTTGACTCTGGGCACGTCACTTAACCCTCCATTGCCCCAGGTACAAATAAGTACCTGTATACAATATGTAAGCCGCATTGAGCCTGCCATGAGTGGGAAAGCGCGGGGTACAAATGTAACAAAAAAAAAAAAAAACAGGGCCCTAAGACAGATGTAAATTCTCAAATTGGACAAATTCCAAACACTAAAATGAAAATAAAATGATGTTTCTACCTTTGTTGTCTGGTGACTTTGTTTTTCTTATCATGTTGGTCCCAGTATCTGATTCTGCTGCTCTCTATCTGTTCTCTTAACTCTGTTTCCATTTATTTCTTTACTTTCCTCCTTTCTTCTTCATTTCTTGCCCTACATCCATAAGTAAAAACTGGGTCCTCCGCAGACTTGACTGGAAGATAGTGGATCCAGCTTTTGCCTATTTTCGCCATCCATGTGCAGTTTTTCTCTGCTGCCCTACCTTCCATCCACGTCCAGCAATTCTCCTCTCTCCCCTGCCCTCCCCTCCATTCATCCATCCATGTCCAGCAATTCTCCTCTCTTCCCTGCTTTCCTCTCCATCCATATCCAGGTGAAGATGTGATTCCATGTGCCCCAATAAATGGAGAGTTTAATTTTACTTCCAATATATATAACACCAGGCTTCCCAAGGCAGATTACAACAACAGTTAAGATGAATCCATCAAGAAACAGGATATCCTCACTGCAAGTTTGCCATCTATATTGTATAGGACAGTGTAGAAAAATGAGCACAAAATACAGAGTTTATAATTGCTCTTTCTTTATATCTACATATGGGAAGCTTTCAAATAAATTAAAAAGCTGTGCAATAAGAAAAAAAAAATCTTTTTTTCTCCACCTTTGAAGGCACTGCCTGTCCAACTGGAACAGCTTTAAACCTTTTACAGATGGACCAGGCATAGGCAGTCCCTTATTTCTAATTATCTTTTTGCTATTGTTTTCAATAGCGTTTGCTATTGTTTTGGGTGAACCAGTGTGATAGGCTTTTTCTAACCTTCACTCCAGCATGTCTATCTCCTGTGCCCCCTCCCCTCTTGCCAGCATCAGGTAAACATTTCCCCATGCCCCACTGCCATGCCCCACTCCCTTTGCTGTAACTTCCTGTTTTTGCAGAAGCACAGCAGAGAGAAAGAAAGACTCCTGGGTCCATGCAGGACAGGCAGTGAATGTGAAACCCTACCTCTGTTAATGATCCAAGGGGAAAATCATGTTGAAACAAGTGTGGGGGTGGGGGGTGGGGAGAGAAACTCAGAACAGCTACTGTTGGTGGCAGAGGCAGCGGGGGGGGGGGGGGGGGGGGGGGGGGGAGAAAGAGAGAGAGAGAGAGCAGCAGCTCAAAGTCAGGACAGCTGCAGGTGAAAAAAGGTGCCGGTACGCTGTACCAGTGCGTACCGGCACAAAAAAAGCCCTGAGCATACTCCACACTGAACCATATGCTCCTGGGTGGCTGTTGGCTTCCCCCCCCCCCCCCCCCCCCCCCCCCCCCCCCCCCCCCCCCCCCCCCCCCCCCCCCCCCCCCCCTCTATTTTAGTTTTAAAGCTGCTCTATCTCCTTTTTAAGTGTTAGCACCAGCAGTCTGGTTCCATCCCGGTTAAGATGGAGCCCATCCTTTCAAAACAGGCTTTCCTTGCCCCAGAATGTTGCCTAGTTCCTAACAAATCTAAATCCCTCATCCCTGTACCATTGCCCTTGTATTTTTGGAAAAAGCAAACTAGCGATTCATGTCTACCCATTCCATTCCATTCAGTATTTTATGGTCCTCTATCATATCTCCCTTCAGCTGCCTCTTCTCCAAATGGAAGAACCCTAGCCTGTTTAGCCTTTCCTCATAGGGAAGTCATCCCATTCCCTTTATCATTTGAATCGCCATTCTGTGTAACTTTTCTATTTCTGCTGTATCTTTTATGAGATTTGGTGCTCAGAATTGCATACAGCATTTGAGGTGTGGTTTATTTATTTATTTAGAACATTTATACCCCGCTTTTTGCCGCTGAAAGCAGCCCCAAAGCGGTTTACAATGAACTGAGAAAACAATTACAATGACAGGAGAGGAGATAGAGGAACAGAGGAAGAAGGGAAGGGAAAAGAGTGATACCATGGAGTGATAAAAAGACATTATAATATCCTAATTTTTCCCCATTTCTTTCCTAATAATTCCTAATATTCTATTTGCTTTCTTAGCTGCCACTGCATACTGAGCAGAAGTTTTCAACATATGAACGATGACACCTAAATCCTTTTCCTGGGCAGTGACTCTTAATGTGGTACCTTGCATCATGTAGCTATAGTTTGGGTTCCTCTTTCCTATATGCATCACTTTGCACTTGCTTACATTAAATGTCATCTGCCATTTTGATGCCCACTTTCCCAGTCTCGTAAGGCTCCAATGCAATTTTTCACAATCCTTTTGTGATTTAACAACTTTCAATAACTTTGTGCCATCAGCAAATGTAATTACTTCACTAGCTATTCCTATCTCTAGATCATTTATAAATATGTTAAAAAGCAGCAGTCTCAGCACAGGCCCCTGATGAACCCTACAATCTACCCTCACATTTCTTTGCAAATGTCCTTGCTTCCCCCCTCTCTATCTGTCCATCTTTTCCTTCTCTCACTCCAACCCCTGTATCATCCCCCAGATCCTTCTTATCCTCAGCCCACATCTCCCACATGTCCCTTTCTCAGCTCCCAGCCCCTGCATCAGACCCATGCCAAATCCCAGCTACCTTCTCCTACCCTTCTCCTTGTTGGCTCCCAGCCACTCTCCCCTTTGCCTTTGCCTGCACCATTTAAATCCCATGCTGATGACAGGAGCTTGTCTTTCCAGTGCTACAGCTCTGTTTGTCCTTAAAACAGCTCTGACCACTGGCACTACAAGTACATTAAAATCGGAGAGCAACCACTTCATGTTTCTTGTGAGAAAGAGAAAGTAATTCCTCTCCAACTTTAACAAGCACACAATCCTGCTTATTTTCGAAAGAGAAAAACGCCTATAGTGCGACCTAAATCGGGATAATAGACGTTTATCTCACAAAAAACAATTAAATCAGTATAATGGAAACAAAACTTTCAGTGTGTCCGTTTCGCTCGTATGCTCAGATACAAACGCCCAAATAAGGGGTGTGTCGGGGGCGTGTTAAGGCGGTGTTACGAGGTGGTCATCTACAACGTATAACGGATAGTGAAATGATTTAGGGTGGGCGTGAACATGGGCGTCATTGCTTTGAGCCGAAATAAAAGCGACCAGAGCAAGGGGGAAATCGTCTTTAGACCCATTAGCGATTGTGTGGAGTTGGAGAGTGGCGCGATCGGTGTTGGGAGAGCTGAATTGTTGGTTGCAGAGAAAGCTGAGTGTGTGGAGTACCTGTTACGTTCGTCTGTCTGCCCTAGTCGGAACGTTGTCACCCTCACCTGCCTCTTTTGCGTATTACCTTTTGACCTTTCCCTACTCCTCCTCCTTGCTCTATCGGTCCCTTCCCCCTATCCCTCTCCTTTCACTGTTCCCACGTGTATATTGTATTGCCTGACCTCCCTTTGTCTCTGTGTTCCCTGTACTGTTTGGGGAGTGACTGGCCAGAGGGTGCGTTCGGAGTGAGATTCTGTGTGCTGCTGTTGTTTCAGCACTACTACTAATACTTGCACAGGTGGGGAAATGGATGCACTAAATTCACTGGCGGCTTCCATGTTAGAGGAACAGGCCACACACCGCAGGAGGTATTCACGGCCCCGAGTGTTCAGGCCCCGCACTATCTTCCTACAACTCACTGACCAGCAGTGTCTGACAAGGTTCAGGTTTGATAAGGCGACCATTGTGCAGCTTTGTCAGCAGCTGAAACCCTTCCTTCAGCCCCAGACCCATAGGAATAACCCCATCCCTGTCCACCTCAAAATCACTGCCTCTCTCTCTGTCCTGGCCACTGGGAGTTTTCAATCTGCATTAGCTGCTAACACAGGGCTCACCCAGGCTTCTATTCACACTGTCTCACCCAGTTCCTGGATGCCTTTCTAACTCACACCTCTCACTACATCACTTTCCCCACCACCCCCCAGGCCCTGCACAACAACATGGCCGCCTTCTATGCTGTTGCTAGATTCCCCTCGGTCATAGGTGTGATTGACTGCACACATGTCCCACTCAGACCCCCCCGGCCACACGAAGCCACCTACAGAAACAGGAAGGCATTTCATTCAATGAACATGCAAGTTGTGTGTGATGCCCAGGGGGAGATATTAGATGTGTGTGCCAGGTACCCTGGTTCCACCCACGATGCCTACATCCTACAGCACTCGGGCATCTTCCGCAGGTTTGAGCGAGGGGAGTTCACTGGTGGATGGCTACTAGGTAAGTGCAACATGGATGTACCCATACTATAACTCCTCCACTGGGCAACCCTCCGCCCTGCCTTCCTCCACCTCTCTCCACAACCCACTATCCTAATCCCCCCCCCCCCCCCCCGTACCTGCTCCAAGCAATACACACTCATCTATCTCATTCTGCTTCTCTCCAAAGGTGACCAAGGGTACCCACAGAGGACGTGGCTCATGACCCCCGTGGTGCATCCACAATCAGGGGCAGAAGAAACCTACAACAGGAGACATCGGAGCACCCGGGGGATCATTGAGCGGACCTTTGGCTTCTTGAAAAACCGGTTCCGCTGTCTGGACCGGTCTGGAGGAGAGCAGCTCTACAGTCCAGAAAAGGTGACCAAGATCTTCGTGGCGTGCTGCATGCTGCACAATTTGGCCCAGCGCAGAGGACAGGCCCTCCCAGAGGAGCCACAGCCACCAGAGGAGGCCCTAGATGAGCATGAAGAGGAGCCCCCTCCACCCCCAGCCCACAGAGCAGAGCTCATTGCTTACCAGCTTGACGTCAGAGCTAGACAAAGACTCATAGAAACAAGTTTTGTGTGAAAGTAAGTGCACTTTTATTTGTTATATTCACATAAGTGTTACCATCACATCACACCCACCACCACCACCACCACCCACCAACCTTCACCCTCCAGCATGTGCCATCACTTTCCCCGTCTCCTCCCCCGTCCCCTCTTACCCCTCCCACGGACTTTCTTTGCAGCTGGTGCTGCAGGGGAAGTCTGTTCAGACTCCTCCGATGGGCTACTCCCACTGTCCTCCTCCATATCCACACAGCAGCCTGCGGCTTCGGCTGCCCAGTGGAAATACGGCCACCTTGTTGGCTGTAGCCTGGCCACAGGACCCAGAATGGGAGCTGGTTTGGTGGGTGCTGCACTAGTGGCTGCGGAGGCGCCCGATCTCAAGGCCCACCTCTTAGCTGGTGGTGGTTGCTGCCCACTGGAGGAGGAAGTGGATGGCAGGTCTTGCTGCAGCAGCACCGGTGGAGTAGGTGCTGTGACCTGAGGGCGCAGGCCTTCAATGGTGTGCTGCAGCTGTTGGAGTTGCTGGAGCACCTCCTGGTGGGCTTGGCGCTGCACCTGGAGCAGTTCCTGGTGGGCTTGGCGCTGCGACTGGAGCAGTTCCTGGTGGGCTTGGCGCTGCGCCTGCAGTGCTTCCCGCTGCAGCTCTAATTTTTGCTGCCGGTACTCCTCCAAGCGCACATTGTGCCACAGCAAATCAGTGGCCAGCCGCAGGAGTTGCCTCCTTTGGCTGGAGGGCCTCTGGCGAGGAGCTGGCCCCCTATATGCATCCTCCGCATCAGAAAACTCAACCGGTGGTGGAGGTGCCGCCTCTGCCGGTGGTGCTGGTGGAGGTTGGGCCTCTAGTGCTGGTTCTGCTGCTGCAGGTGGTGGAGGTAGAGGCTGAACTGGTGCAGGTGGTGGTGGTAGAGGGTGCTCTGGTGCAGGTGGTGGAGGTAGAGGCTGCACTGGTGCAGGTGGTGGTGGTGGTAGAGGCTGGACTGCTGCTGCAGGCGGTGGAGGTTGAGGCTGTCCTGCTGGTGTAGGCCTTTGTTGTGATTGGAGGCCACTAGGGCCAGCCTCATCAGAGTCATCACCTGTATAGCACAAGGGTGAGGAAGTGTGTTGGTGAAAATAACCCACTTTTGTCTTTCAGCATTCATCTACATAGCCCCACACTTCATGACACTGCAAAGAGATGGTGAGGAGGATTGGGTTTGAGACCCATGTGAACGACAGCCCCACAGGCAGCTGGGTACAGCTGGTGGACGGACAGCCAAGACAAGGACACCGCTCACAACTTTGTGGACCAGGACAAGCTGTTTGTTGTATATTAGTTAAAGTGAAGGACATTTGAGCATGTCTTGTGTTACTATTGACTTGGTACACTGCCTAGAACTGCTTTATGACCCCGATTACAGGCTCCTTAAGTTGCATACATGTGGCCCACACTAACTAGAGCACAAAGGTGACAGAAGGAAATAGGCACAGTTTGGTGATGATGGGAAACTAGGAGGGAGTAGGGAAGGAAGAGCCCCAAAGTTGTGCCACAGAGTAGTAACCTACACACACCCATAGGATAGGAGCCAAGTGTAAAGTATTATTGGGGGTGCTAAGCCCAGTGCAAATAAGCCCTCCCTGGACACCTACATGATATTTCCTCAATATTGGGGGTGCTCAAACACCCACTGAGTCTGCTCCTATGACACACATTAATACTACCACTACTCAGAGACCTTACACTGTAATTATGCTGCACACACAGGACAAGTAAGAGGGAAGCCAATGACTACGGTAGGAATAGAGAGTAAGGGTACAGAGCAAGTGAGTAGGGGGTAGGAGGTGAGACACCATCATAAAGGTGGGCGTTTATTCCACATATGAAGACAGCCTGAGACACACCGTGGTGAAACTCCTCCCCCACCTCCCTCCTCCCGCTGGCCCCAACTTGTATAACACAGTGTAGTGCAGCACAACAGATGTCCCAACATCATAATGGACAACCTACCTGAGCCCTCAGGCTGGGCCGAGGTGTCAAGGGAACCGATCCTGTGGATGCCCTCCTGGGGTAGCAGGGCGTGGACCATCAGCTCCATGGGGGTGAGGTTGGCTGTGTCATGTGCTGCGGGATTGGCCCCAGCCTTCCTCCTCACATCCCTCCTCAGCTTGCGCCACTTGCGCTTGCAGTCCTCCACGTCCCTTGCACAGTGGAATACCGCATTCACCCTGTCACGTACCGCCTCCCATTCCCGCTGCTTGGTGGTCGCAGCCAGTCTCTGCCCTGTGGGAGCAAACAGGTTGGTGTGCCGTTGCTGTATCTCCTGCACCAGGAGCTCCACCTCGGCATCTGAGAAATTACCCTTCCGGGTTGGGGGCTGGCCTGGCGGCATTGTACCAATGGGGTTTCGAAAATACAGAGTGGGCGCTTATATCGTCGCCAGGAATGCCCATTTTGGACGGGGAATAGGCGTGTCTGATATGGGCGCTGTAATTTTGATTATACACATAATTCCTAAACGTACCGAGCTGAGATAGCGATTTGGAGCTCCTGATTTCGATTATGGGTAGATAACTATGGGCGTCCCCACCTGCCTTCCCCTTCTTGATTGCCATTTAAACCGCCATTTTATGCGCTGGGACTTTGGCAGTTCTGATTCACGTGTTACCCACATTTATTTATTTATTTTATTTTATTTTATTTATTTATCATTTACTTAATTACATTCACATTTATCATATAAATGTAAGGAAATACAGAAATTAATATAAAAAGGAAAACATATTACCCACATTTATATTAAGGTTTGTGTTTGGCAAGGTATGCTTCGGTACACCTGTGTATTTTGGGGGGTTGTTATTTGTGGTTGCCCTCAGCCCACAACGCTTCCGTTTCCATCCTTTGAGCCTCTTCCTGTCTCCCATTCTCTCTGCCTGGTTGTAGCAGGCAGTCTGTGGGAGCTAAGAAATTGCTACAATCGCACCAAATCAAGCACCCCTCGGTAAGGGTCATTTCACTGAGGCAGATGTCCAGCTAATGTTCCAGAAGATAGAAGGCGCACTACACATTCTTGAAACAGACGTTCATGGTAAGCTCTTATTTCTCTGCCACCTCTTTCTGCTCATTATCAAGGAGTGTGCATTCACTGTATGTAGTCTGCAGTCATGTCTTAGCTCTCTTTTCACCAGGTTCCTGTGCACTGGTTGGAGGCCATCAGCCCCGTACTGTGTGGTTCTGCCAGGTCCTCAATGCTGTGGGCCAGCTGTTGCAGCTGCAGTGTTGGTTCCCGGTAGGCAGTGGCGTAGGAAGGGGGGGGGGCAGTGGAGCGGTCCGCCCCGGGTGCACGCCGCTGGGGGGTGTCGGCGCCTCGCTGGTTCCTTGCTCTCTCTGCCCCAGAACAGGTTACTTCCTGTTCCGGGGCAGAGCGAGCAAGGAACCAGCGAGGCGCCGACACCCCCCCAGCGGCGTGCTCTCGGCGGATTGGCCCTCCCACCCGCCCCTCACCGCCTTCCAGGTATGTTCTCGTGGGCGGGGGGGGGGGGGTGCGTCGCGCTGCACCCGGGGGGGTGGGTGCGCAGTGGCGGCCCGCCCCGGGTGTCAGCTGCCCTCACGACGCCACTGCCGGTAGGTTCAATCCTTTGTTTGTGTGCTGAACCCCAGTCCCCATTTATGATAGGAGAGGGAGGGGGAACTATATAGGCAAATCATGTTTTTAGCACAGTATTGAACACAGTCCTACAATCCTCCATAGTTCTGGAACAACAACATTTCTAACATGTAGGCTGCAAACTAGTTTCAAGGTGGCCACAGGTACTGCCTACTGAGCCCTTAAGACATGGTGAGGGAGAGAGTTTGTGATTACAGGTCCAAACCCAAATTACCTGCAGGTAGCTACAACCTGGTGGCTGCCGTGGCCTAGTGGTTAGGTGGAAAATGTACAAAGCAGATCGTTAAGAACGTAATTTATTAATATAATTAAAAAAAAACACACATAAATACATATATATATGTATTTATGTGTGTTTTTTTTTAATTATATTAATAAATTACGTTCTTAACGATCTGCTTTGTACATTTTCCATCTTGGAGTTTGCAGACCGTCTGCCTTTGTGCTTTCTTGGACCCTCCCTAGTGGTTAGGTCACCAGCATTGTAATCACAAGGTTGCCAGTTCAATTCCCACTCCTGCTCCTTGTGATCTAGAGCGAGCCACTTAACCCTCCATTCCCTCAGGTACAAACTTATAGTCCTCCTGGGACAGGGAAAGACCTGGAATGTAGGTCACCTTGACCTCCTACTGAAAAAGGTGTGAGCAAACACCATATTTATTTGTGCCCTTCTGTAACTCTTGTATTATATTGCAACTGTGATGCAGTAAGCCTCCATCTAATGGTTTTCCCATTGTTTTCCCTTTCTCCTCAGCACTATATACCATTGCAGATGCATAGAATGTGAAAAGATGAGGCAACATTTCTAACATGTAGGTCCTTGGTGTCCCCCCCCCCCACCCACCAATTTGGTAAGGTTGTGGGTAAGGGTGTCTGGTGATCACACTGAGAAAACATCATGTATGTGCTACCTAGGGTTATATGCAAGAGTGTACTTGGCAGATCACAAGTGCTAGACAACAAATCTATTATTAATGCCACTCTGTGCTGTGGGGCTGTATGGTAAGGGGGAGGGAGAGAGGCTGGATTTGTGTCCCTCAACAGTAAATAGCCATCCAGCCTCCGCGGCCCACCCCCCTGCACATAGGGCCATGGAGGTTGGAATGAACAGGTGGGCATCTGTATGGGCACCATTATCACAGACATGCATCAGCCTTCTTATTCACACTTCACATTTCATGCAATGCATATTGCTGCCTCCTCTCACATCAACAGCACCATGTGGTTATATGTAATGCACAACGTACACACTGTTAGTTAAAATGTGAAAAATTTTATTTATGTGCAAACCCCAACATATTCCCCCCACACCCACCCCTACAAATTCCCCCCCCCCCCAAAAAAAATTCCCCAACACCCCTACATATCCCCACAACCCCCTCCAACATTTCCTCCCCCCAACATACAAACAACCCACCCACCCAACAACCCCCCCTCACAAAATACAAACTGTCACCCCCTCCCCTCCTCCCCCCCCCCACCCGTCTAGGACGGGTGGCCACGGCCTCTAATCAAGGCCCTCTGTAGCAGGGTAATGAGCAGCAGCAGGACCACCCTAAGTGGGCCCTGCAGCTGCTCATTACCCTGCCTTATGATTCGTAGCTCCTGCAGCACCTGGTTCTGGCCATCTACCAGGTGCTGCAGGAGGCGCACAACAGCCACTGGGCCAAGGGCTGGAGGTGGCCCAGGGGACCCAGATGATGGCCCAGGGGATGGAGGTGGCCCAGGCGATGGAGCTGCCTCAGGGGATGGAGGTGGCCCAGGTGATGGAGCTGCCTCAGGCAATGGAGATGGGCGAGGGGAGGGAGATGGCTCAGACGGAGCTGCAGGTGGGGAGGGGTCCTCCAGAATGTCCTCATCAATGATGAGGACCCCCTTCTCCGAGTCCGAGTCCTCCTCCTCCTGGTGGGCCTCCTGGCCTGGCTCCTCCTCCTCCTCCTCCTCGTCTTCCTCCAGGTGCCCCTCCTGGCCTGGCTCCTCCTCCTGCAGGTGGCCCTCCTCATCAGCCTGCTGCTCCTGCTGGTGCTGGAGCCCTGTGTATGTAAACAGAGTATGGATGAGATGAGCACATGCAACATGGCTTGCATAGTGCAGTAGCTGGGTGCCTGAGCCAGGGGATGGGGGAAGGTGTGAGGAGGTGTGGCCTATACCCATGGGGGACTGAGATACATCAGATGACATGACAGGGAACCCTGGAAACTGCACTGACACAAAACACACAGGACATGTTGGCAGACCACACTCATTGGTGACCAGCATGTTTGCATTGTGAGATGCGACGAGGGTTTGGTGACCTGTTTTTGTTGTTTTTAAGGGGGGGGATGGTGGGAAGGGTGTTTAGCACATTACTTTTATGTGAGTGAGGCCATGACATGCAGTAAAAGTAGGGCCTCAGGCAGGTCTACCAGGACACACTATCCACCCACCCCAGAAAGGGGGAGAGTAAAGTGAGGCATGTCATCTCATTCATCTCGGGGGGGGGGGGGGGGGGGGGGATGGTCGTTGGACGTTGCAGCCACAGTCATGGGAGGGCACCTGCAACCTGCATCCTTGATCTGGGACCAATAAATATGTTATTACTTATTAGTTGGCTATTAGCCACATATTGTATAGGACATTTGCATTAATCAATAAATGTATTTACAAATCAGTACAGGTGTCCTGTTTTTAAATACTTACGGCGAGCCCTGAGGTGCCGTCACACTGCCCGGATGAGCTCGGGCCTCTCCCGCCTCACACAGCGGAACCTCCTCCTGAGGGACTCGAGGTCCCTGTGAACCCCGAAGCGTCTGTAAGATATAAGTTTGTAGAGCAGGAGTGAGGGGATGGTCCTTCTTGCCCTCTGCACACACATTCATTTGTTATTCAAATAGCAGAGAGAGGGTCAACACTGTTGGGGGGGGGGCACCTCCATTGGTACAGATTCATAGGAGCCACCTTTTTAAAATTTTGGGGGGTGCTACCCCCAGTGGAGATCACCTCTCCCTGTTTACATACAAGGCATTTATTCTATATTGGGGGTACTCAAGCACCCACAGCGTTGGCTCCTATGCAGATGATACCATAGAGGTGGCCATGAGGCCAGAAAGTACCGTTTGTATGCATTATAATTTATGCTTGTAAAACTACTTTATATGTGTTATCATTACCCTGTTATCAAGTATGCTATACGTTTAATTGGTATAATGTTTCCACTATTCCGATGTGTTGTAAGCCACATAGAGCCTGCAAAGAGGGGTGGGAAAATGTGGGGTTCACAGGCAAGAAATAATTAAATAACGATATACATTATTGTAGGGATGTGGGAATGGTCGTCCTTTCAAGAACATACATTTTATTAGTGATTGTGTATGTACCCATAGTACTCATTATCCTTGCATGCACACTCCAGTTACTGGTTACATTGATGACGGAGCTGTTATATGTGTAGGCACAGGAGGGGGGGGGGGCAAACACTTACCTTTCAAGCCTGTCCCTAATGCAGGACCAGGCTCTCATGGCCTGGAGCCTGGGGGGCAGGTGGTGGTGGCTAATAAAGAGGCGATGGCGGTGCCTTAGGCATAGCCGCACCAGCAGCAGGCTCTCCTCATGCCCGAAGTTAGGCTCACGTCGGTGCGCCATTTTTTCAGATGTTGGAAAACAAGTGCCTTATATAGACGTCCTTGCGTGACGGATGTCACTTCGTGCACAGCTCCATATATGGATGACCAACCCATATATGGCCCTATCAGCACGTGGACGCCGTCGTAAGCATAGACGTCTTTGACGGGCATGCCTGGTTGTTATGCATGCGGAACTTGCCTTATATAGATGAGCATGAAGCACCCAACCCTTTTCACATATACACAATATGCATATAGCTGCATGCAGTTCCAGACATCCAGAAAGGGCACATATTGTTCATTAATCTCATCCCATGGCTTTTCCTACCATCTCTATGCTGATGACTCCCAAATCTACCTTTCTACCCTGATATCTCACCTTGCATCCAAACCAAAGTTTCAGTGTGCTTGTCTGACATTGCTGTCTGGATGTCTCAATGCCACCTGAAATTAAATATGACCAAAACCGAGCTTCTCATTTTCCCCCCCAAACCCACCTCCCCGCTCCCCCCGTTTTCTATTTCTGTTGATGGCTCTCTCATTCTCCCTGTCCCTCAGCTCGAAACCTTGGGGTCATCTTTGACTCTTCTCTCTCCTTCTCTGCTCATATCCAGCAGATTGCCAAGACCTGTCGTTTCTTTCTTTACAACATCCGTAAAATCCGCCCCTTTCTTTCCGAGCACTCTACCAAAATCCTCATCCACACCCTTGTCACCTCTTGTTTAGACTACTGCAATCTGCTTCTTGCTGGCCTCCCACTTAGTCACCTCTCCCCTCTCCAGTCGGTTCAAAACTCTGCTGCCCGTCTCATCTTCCGCCAGGGTCGCTTTACTCATACTACCCCTCTCCTCAAGACCCTTCACTGGCTCCCTATCCGTTTTCGCATCCTGTTCAAACTTCTTCTACTAACCTATAAATGTACTCACTCTGCTGCTCCCCAGTATCTCTCCACACTCGTCCATCCCTACACCCCTTCCAGTGCACTCCGCTCCATGGATAAATCCTTCTTATCTGTTCCCTTCTCCACTACTGCCAACTCCAGACTTCGCGCCTTTTGTCTCGCTGCACCCTACGCCTGGAATAAACTTCCTGAGCCCCTACGTCTTGCCCCATCCTTGGCCACCTTTAAATCTAGACTGAAAGCCCACCTCTTTAACATTGCTTTTGACTCGTAACCACTTGTAACCACTCGCCTCCACCTACCCTCCTCTCTTCCTTCCCGTTCACATTAATTGATTTGATATGCTTACTTTATTTATTTTTTGTCTATTAGATTGTAAGCTCTTTGAGCAGGGACTGTCTTTCTTCTATGTTTGTGCAGCGCTGCGTATGCTTTGTAGCGCTATAGAAATGCTAAATAGTAGTAGTAGTAGTAGTAATATGAGGAATATTCGGTGGAGCAGCATGATCTTTCTGTAGTTGACGCGTATAAACGTTTCTCATATTTTCCCGTACCTGGATGTCCAGAATAGCATGTACTGTACTTGCAGTACACCTATGTACATTCTTTTACACACTTTCTGATTTGGTCGTTTGCACCTGCGATAATCGAACGTGTAGGGCGCACAATTTAGTCACGCTTATGCGCTCCTCATTTGGTCGTTTTGCTACAGGGATAATCGATTATCGAAAAATGCCCATACTATTTTCCGATTATACATGCCTGATTTGGGACGTTTTCGTAAGGACGTCCTAATGCGTACTTGGACAACCTTTTGATTATGCCCCTCAATGCCAGCAGCCAGAGTGTGCCAAGGACTAGCAGAGCAGCAGTAGACTGATGCATTTTTGTCACTCTACAAGTCAGAGAAGGCAGCAGTTTGCAGAAGAATTTTGATAGCATCTATGATTATGAGTCTAGGGTTGAAAAGCAGTGACTTTTAACCCCACCATAAATCCATTCCTGTTGCCACCAATTTTTTATGATCCCAAATGTAGGTGTTTAGTTCTGTTTTGAGAATAAATGTCAGCACTCAGCTCTAGTAAATTTCAAACAGGTCAATTTAGGTGCATATTTCTTTGGGATATGGAGAGACTTTACCAGCTAAGAAAACATCAAAGGTTTTAGGGGTAATCTTGAACACTTCATTAACATTGGAGCCTCAGATGAATAATTTGTTTACAAAAATTCATTTCAAACAAAAACAGCTTAGATTGGTGAGAATATAAGCATTGCCATGCCAGGGCAGACCAAAGGTCTATCAAGTCCAGTATCCTCTTTCCAAGAGTGGTCAATCCAGATCACAAGTACCTGGCAAGATCACAAAAGAGTAAAACAGATTTTAGGTTTATGTTTATTATGTAACTTAATATACCACCTAATTTAAAGAACAAGTCTAGGCAGTTTACACAAACCCAAATATATAATATAAAGGAAAAGGAACTCCAGCAAAATATAGGAAAGACACAACAAGCATTCCAAGAATCATACAGTCAATCAATAAATAAAATAAAATAAAATACAATAAATATAAGAATCATACAGTCAATCAATCAATCAATCAATCAATAAATTAAATTAAATAAATATTACAATAGCTGCCTAAATAGGATGTTAATTAAACATCAAATCATATTAGTCAAGTCTGTCTCATGCCCAGGACCCCAACAAGTCTCCAAAAACAAGCTGAAAAAAGTGTGTTTTCAGAGCAGTCTTAAAATGCGTCAGATTACTTTCCCATTTCACCCTAGAAGGTCTGGGAAGGACCAGTCTATGATCATTGATGGACTGTAGAAAATGTGTTAGGACATAAACAGGCTTATTTTTGAAAGAGAGGACGCCCATCTTTCGACACAAATCGGAAGATGGGCGTCCTTCTCCCAGGGTCGCCCAAATCGGCATAATCGAAAGCTGATTTTGGGCATCCCCAACTGCTTTCCATCGCGGGTACGACCAAAGTTCCGGGGGCGTGTTGGAAGCGTAGCGAAGGCGGGACTGGGGCGTGCTTAACACATGGGCATCCTCGGCCGATAATGGAAAAAAGAAGGGTGTTCCTGACGAACACTTGGCCGACTTTACTTGGTCCATTTTTTCTTGTAACCAAGCCTCAAAAGGTGCCCGAACTGACCAGATGACCACCAGAGGGAATCGGGGATGACCTCCCCTTACTCCCCCAGTGGTCACTAACTCCCTCCCACCCTCAAAAAAACTTTTAAAATATTTTTGCCAGCCTCTATGCCAGCCTCAAATGTCATACCCACCTCCCTGACAGCAGTATGCAGGTACCTGGAGCAGTTTTAGTGGGTACTGCAGTGCACTTCAGACAGGTGGACCAAGGACCATCCCCCCTACCTGTTACACGTGTGGTGGTAAATGTGAGCCCTTCAAAACCTACCACAAACCCACTGTACCCACATGTAGGTGCCCCCCTTCACCCCTTAGGGCTATGGTAGTGTTGTACAGTTGTGGGGAGTGGGTTTTGGGGGGGGGGGGTTGGGGGGCTCAGCACCCAAGGTAAGGGAGCTATGCACCTGGGAGCAATTTCTGAAGTCCACTGCTGTGCCCCCTAGGGTGCCTGGTTGGTGTCCTGGCATGTGAGGGGGACCAGTGCACTACAAATGCTGGCTCCTCCCACGACCAAATGGCTTGGATTTGGTTGTTTCTGAGATGGGCGTCCTCGGTTTCCATTATTGCCAAAATCCGGGGACGACCGTCTCTAAGGACGACCATCTATAAGGTCAACCTAAGTGTTGAGATTTGGGCGTCCCTGACCGTATTATTGAAACGAAAGATGGACGCCCATCTTGTATCAATAATACGGGTTTTCCTGCCCCTTTGCGGGGACATCCTGCAAGGACACCCTCAGGAAAACTTGGGTGCCCCGTTCGATTATGCCCCTCAAAGTATAATATACAAAGCTAAGTAATCAGGGAGGCCAGTGTGTAGTGCTTTATAAGTTAATAGTAAAATTTTAAACTTTATTCTAAAGATTACTGGTAATCAATGTAGGTGCTGGAATAATGGAGATACATAGTCCTATCTTCCCACCTGACAAAGTAGATGTGCAGCCATGTTCTGTAGTGATTGCAAATGTTTTATGTTTGTTTGAGTTATTTCTACTACTACTACTACTTACTACTACTACTTATACAGCGCTGTACACTTGAACATGAAGAGACAGTCCCTGCTCGACAGAGCTTACAATAGGAGGATTTAGTTGTCCTAATAGTAGGCATGCTCCTGGACTAAAAGTGTCAAAGGATTAAGAGATAGATAAAACAAAGTTGGGGATAAAATAGAGCCCATGGGACCCCGCAATGGAGAGGCTGAGGAGATGATAAGGATAAATGCCATGATACCTGAAATGAATGGTTTTGTAGAAAGATGGTAAACCATGCTATAATACAGTTCCAGAAATACTAAGAAGAGATAATCATTGCAATAACAGCAAGTGATGAACCAAATCAAATGTGGTGCTGAAGTCCAATGATACTCTTAAACCATTTGCTGTGGACCTCACTATGTAGTGAGGTTAGCACATTCTTGGTGCTAAATCCTATCCTGAAACTTGACTTGTCTAGGGTGTAATGCCAAAGATGAATGGCACCATCACCACCCTTTTTCCTGCTGGCCATTCTTTCCCCTAAGCACCCAAGCATCCTTGTGCCTTTCTACCTGTTTGGCCACCTTAAGATCATCAGATAAGATCTCCTTCAGTTCCCACTATTCTTTTGTGCACAGAAGTATTCCACACTCTTTAATGTACTTCTCTCTTGAGTTTTTGCACCCAAAATTTATAGGATAAACCGCTTAAAATGCAGGGTCATTTTAAGCAGCTTAAACTAACCCTGCATCTTAAGCTGTTTATCCTAGAAATTAGCAGTGGATTTACCCAAGTCCACCTTAATAAAGACCTATGGACTTTTCTTTTAAGAAATTATTCAAACATTTTAAAAACCCTGACAAGCTATCTGCTTTTACCACATTGTCTGGCAATGAATTCCAGGATTTAATTACATGTTGAGTAAGGAAATTTTTTTCTCTGATGTGTTTTAGTAGATTTGTTGCATGCCCCCTAATCCTTGTATGTTTGGAAAGAATAAACAAGTGATTCATGTCTACCCGTTCTACTCCACTCACTAGTTTATAGACCTCTATCATAACTCCTCTCAGCTGTCTCTTGTCCATGCTGAAGATCCCTAGCCTCTTTAGCCTTTCCTCATAGGACGTTGACCCATCTCACTGCTCTCTGCAACAACCCCATGGTTTCTATCCTTTTGAAGGTGTGGTCTCCAGAACTGCACACAGAACTCCAAGTAAAGCATCCCCAGAGATTTAAACCAGCAGCATCTTCTCCCTTTGCACCCAAGCATCCTTCTGGCTTTCTACCAGAGTAGAGTGGAGGAGTAGCCTAATGGTTAGTGCAACAGTTAAGAACCTGGGGAGCCTGATTCAATTCCCATTGTAGATCCTTATGATTCTGGTCAAGTCACTTAACCCTCCATTGCCTCAGGTACAAGATAAGTACAATCTATTAATTGCTGGATGTCTGCAAATAGTCTGAAATTATATATTAACAAAACTCAGATTATGTTATTGATGGCGTATGATTCATTGGATAATTCAACAATGCTTTAGTATGATAATGAATCATTCCTATTGTTAAGACATTGAGAGATCTAGGTGTTATTTTGGATAATGATTTGACAATGAAAGCACATGTACTAAAGATTATTAAAGATGTATATTTTAAACTGAGATTGATAAGAAAGATGAAAGATTTACTGAAACCACAACATTTTACAACGGTGGTACAAAGTTTAATCATACTATGTTTTGATTATATAAAATGTATTGCTTGTGGGACTTCAGAAGATGCAACTTGGAGCTTTACAGACAGCTCAGAGCTCGGTGGCCAGAGTTTTGGTTGGAATGACTAAGTTTGAACATATAACACCTGTTCTGAAAAGCCTGTACTGGTTACCTATAGAATATAGGATTCAATTTAAAATGGCCTACTTGGCGTTTAAGATATTTACACAACAAGTTTCAGAGATATTAGCAATGAGACTTCATGTGTATCAACCAAATCGAGCACTGAGATCAGCAACTCAGAAATTGTTAGATATTCTATCTCCTCATGTAATACGCTCTAGCGAATACAGAAGTAAAATTTTCTACATTGCTGGACCAGTTTATAGGAATAAACTTCCTTTGTAAATATGGAATATTACAGACTTGAAGGAATTTAAAAGAGCTCAAAACATTATTGTTCATGAAAGCCAACAGATAGGGTAATGTATGATGCACTAACATTTGCTACAGGACTTTGATTTGTTAAATATTTTGAACTGTTTTCTGTTGTTTTATTTGTTTTTAGATTGTGTATGTAATTATGTAATCTGCTGAGAATGATAGGTCAAATGGAATACATTTTTTAAATGAAATAAATAAATACATTTAAACCATTTTGATTGCAACCATAGAAAGGGAATATATCAAATCCCATCCTTTTTTCCTTACCTGTTAGGCCACCTTAAGATCATCAAATAAGATCACCCCCAGTTCCTGTTCTTCTTTTGTGCACAAATGTACTTCACCCTCTATAATGAATGAAGTTTTTGCATCCCAAATAAAAGACCCTGCATTTTCTAGCATTAACTCTTAGCTGCCAAATTCTAGACTATTCTTCAAGCTTCAATAGATCTCTCTCTTTTATGAGGACCATTATGCTTTGTATGTTCAATTCTTGATACTTTCCCAGATAGATTATTTTAATTAAATTTATTATGAAATTTGCCCTAAATTGCAAAAAACTCTTTTATTACAAAATACTGCTGCAAAAAAAAAAAAAAAAAAAAAGATATTCAGAATGAAGAAATATGATAGAGTGACACCTTTGTTAATAAAACTCCACTGGCTTCTAACTCAAGCTTGGGTCACTTTTAACACAGCATGCTGAGTATCTCAAATTCTATCTAGTATTTCTGGTAAACTTGATTGGATATTCTCAAGTCAACAAAACATTTTGGGCTTGCAAACACAGTTTACTGAGCTTTCTTTCTGTAAAGGGTTTACAATAACAAGTTTTTAGATAGTTCCTTTTTCTTTCAGAATAGTTTGCCCTTGGGAATTAAACACCAACCCATTTATCTCCTATTTTGTAAGCATTTATAAACATTTCCCTTTAGAAAATATTTGAATTGCTGCAGATAATTGTTAAATTCTTTGATTGCTGTATCAAATAGTTTCTATAATTTCCCAATTATTGTATTGGTTTTCTTGAATTTTGAACTGGGCAGAACTATGAAGCTATTAATTGGTCAACAAAAACTTGAGATTTGATTAGATTAGATAACTCTTAAAGTTAGGAGCATGCATTCTTTAAATATCAGACCAACTATTTGTGTTTAATTATGTAAATCATAAGAATGTATGAATAGCCATACTGGATCAGAACAATGGTCCATCTAGCCCAGTATCCTGCTTCCAACAGTGGCCAATACAGTGCAGAAGTACCTTGAAGAAACCCAATTAGTAGCAACATTCCATGCTACCAATCCCAGGACAAGCAGTGGCTTCCCCAATGTCCATCTCAATAACAGACAATGGAATTTTCCTCCATAAACTTGTCCAAACCTTTTTTAAACCCAGATATGCTAACTGCTGTTACTAAATCTTCCACCAATGAGTTCCAGAGATTAACTATTCTTTGAGTGAAAAATATTTCCTCTTATTTGTTTTAAAAGAATTTACATATAATTTCATTGAGTGTCCTTGGTTTTTATACTTGTTGAAAGAGTGAAAAATCAATTCATGTTACCAGTTCTACATCACTCAGGATTTTGTAGACTTCAATCATATCTCCCCTCATCCATCTCTTTTCCAAGCTGAAGATCCCTAACTTCTTTATAATTTCCTCATATGTGAGGAGTTTCTTCTTCTTTATTATTTTGGTCGCTTTTCTCTGAAACTTTTCTAATTCCGATATATATCTTTTTTGAGATACGGTGACCAAAATTGAACACAATATTCAGACTCGGTTTGATTGTAAACTGATGTTACCTGTGTCCTGCTCTTAATAGCTACCTGATAAACTGCTGACTTTACCGCCTTCTATTCTATCCTTTTAAAAATAGACCTGTCTTTTCAAACTTGCAGAGGATCTGACTCTATAATCCCAACCACCAACCCCTCTCCCACTCACCCCTAGGTGAATTCCCTTTATATAGGATCCCTTTATATAGGACAAGGGACAAGCTATTAAGGGACAAGCATCTTTATTACACCATAATTGGTCAATACTACTCCTTCTTATCCCCTATCACATTTCTCCTTTTCACACTTGTGAATCACATCAACATGACCTTCATTCGGTGCAATACATGTTCTGCTTTAATCCTAAGGCAAACTATCTGGAACCTTAGAGCTTGTCCTACCTGTCATAAGTACATAAGTAATGCCACATTGGGAAAAGACCAAGGGTCCATCGAGCCCAGCATCCTATCCATGACAGCGGCCAATCCAGGCCAAGGGCACTTGGCAAGCTTTCCAAACGTACAAACATTCCATACATGTTATTCCTGGAATTGTGGATTTTTCCCAAGTCCATTTAGTAGTGGTTTATGGACTTGTCCTTTAGGAAACCGTCTAACCGCTTTTTAAACTCTGCCAAGCTAACCGCCTTCACCATGTTCTCCGGCAACAAATTCCACAGTTTAATTACGCGTTGGGTGAAGAAATATTTTCTCCGATTTGTTTTAAATTTACTACACTGTAGTTTCATCGCATGCCCTCTAGTCCTAGTATTTTTGGAAAGCGTGAACAGACG
Source organism: Microcaecilia unicolor (assembly GCF_901765095.1). Taxonomy (NCBI): domain Eukaryota; kingdom Metazoa; phylum Chordata; class Amphibia; order Gymnophiona; family Siphonopidae; genus Microcaecilia; species Microcaecilia unicolor. The sequence goes on along the minus strand of NC_044040.1, from coordinate 105,046,252 downwards.
CTTCACATCCACCTGTTCCACTCCACTCATTATTTTATATATCTCTAGCATGTCTCCCCACAGCCGTCTCTTCTCCAAGCTGAAAAGCCCTAGCCTCCTTAGTCTTTCTTCATAGGGAAGTCGTCCCATCCCCGCTATCATTTTAGTCGCCCTTCGCTGCACCTTTTCCAGTTTCACTATATCTTTCTTGAGATGCGGCGACCAGAATTGAACACAATACTCAAGGTGCAGTCGCACCATGGAGCGATACAACGGCATTATAACATCCTCACACCTGTTTTCCATACCTTTCCTAATAATACCCAACATTTTATTCGTTTTCCGAGCCGCAGCAGCACACTGAGCAGAAGGTTTCAGTGTATTATCGACGACGACACCCAGATCCCTTTCTTGGTCCGTAACTCCTAACGTGGAACCTTGCATGACATAGCTATAATTTGGGTTCTTTTTTCCCACATGCATCACCTTGCTCACATTAAACACCATCTGCCATCTAGCTGCCCAGTCTCCTAGTCTCGTAAGGTCCTTCTGTAATTTTTCACAATCCTGTCGCGAGTTAACGACTTTGAATAACTTTGTGTCATTAATTACCTCGCTAGTTACTCCCATCTCTAAATCATTTATAAATATATTAAAAAGCAGCGGTCCTAGCACAGACCCCTGAGGAACTCCAAATATCAGCTTTGAAAGATAAGATCAATGAACTCAAGAAGGAATTGGCTATAATTAAAGAAGCATCCAGGATTACTCAATTCCCAGCCAAATTACCACCACCACTGCCACAGAGAATGAAACAACAGAGGAATATATGGGTCACAGTAGGCTCTGGTAGACTAAGACCTGTGACACAGAAGCACTCACCCTCTGTAATGGAAGATTTTAAAGGTTGTTTTTCAACTCTGCCTTGACCGCCGAGTGCACTCGGAGTCTGTATTTTTGATTAGAAGTAATTCTGTTTGTGTGAAAGATAAGACAGAGCTCTAATTAATTTGGTATGTGAAGGGAGAGGTGGAGCCTGTTTCGAATTCAGACTGGTCACCTGGACTGAGAAACAAACAGTATGGCTTGTTTTACCTAAACAGAGAAATTCTCAAGCCTTCTGTAATTTTGCTTAGCTCTGAACATGAGTTCTAAGCCTAATAAAAAAGGGAGTTTCTGTCAGTGAAATTGGGAGCTCATCTGTGAGTAACGTATTTACTGCGCAGAGAACCATATTTTTTGGTCAAAGAAACTCCTGGCTTTCGCTGTGAACAGGGCCCCTCCAGCTGATGATAAGAGCCTGGATGATGTAAGGACCAGTGATGTATGTATACATATGATGTATGCATAGTGTATTATTGCTTGTTTTCCTGGTCTTGAAACTCCTAGCATTGTTTGGATGTAGGGACCAGTGATGTTAATGATTATTTCTTTTTCACTATAGATAGGTATTGTTTCTTTTCAGTTAAGTAGCTTAATCATTGTGTATATATCTTAATCATTCTGTATCTTAGAACTTCTTATAAAAGTCTCATTTACCTAATATGAATCCAAAAGAATCCACAGTAATTACTGAGTAGTCTGTGTCAGTGAGGCAGGCTGTAAAACCAGGGCAGAACACCCTCCCAACCTTTGCCCCTGTCTAATTCTTTTGCTGCATTGAATCATTATGATACTGAAAAAAAAAGTACTGTGGTGGAACCAGAGGCAATGAAGGTAGCACAACCCAAGAAACATCCCCTAAACAATGACAGATTGGTGAAAAGCAGAAAATTCTTACTGCTCGGAGACTCCATTATCAGAGGCATTAACTTAAGAACACAGTTCAAGGGTTCCAACCTAGTGAAATGCCTTCCAGAATCCTCAGGTACCAGATATACTGAACAAATACTGAATGTGATCCGAGAAGAGAGCAAGGCTTCAAATACTGATGTTGTAATTCACCTGGGGACAAATGACCTGGCCAACAATAGCAAGTTTACAGCATAGAGAGCATTCCAGAAGGTCAAAATCTTATTTTATTTTTATTTTTTGTTACATTTGTACCCCGCGCTTTCCCACTCATGGCAAGCTCAATGCGGCGGGCAATGGAGGGTTAAGTGACTTGCCCATAGTCACAAGGAGCTGCCTGTGCAGCTTTTTCTGAAGTAATTCCTACATCGGGAAAGGGAGATGAAACACTATGCATAACAGTGGAATTCAATAAGTGGTTTGAGTCTTGGTGTAAAGAAGGTTTTAGATATATACCAACATGGGGTAATACATGGAAAAATAACAAGCTGTACTGTAATGATGGGCTACATCTTTCTGTGATGGGAAAAAAGGATCCTGGGAGGGGGGGGGGGATTCAGAGGGTATGTTTCTAGACATTTAAACTAGGGGGTGGGGGTGACAAAAGAAAACAAGGGAATTCAGAAAGTCACCCCCAGAATAAACATGATGGCAGAGGGAAAGGTCATCTAAATATAAAAAAAACCACATAAACTCACTTGGCACATGGAAAGCAATGAGCACAAATGCTTGTAGTCTAAATAAAAAGGTTCAAGACATGCAAGCCCTGATGTTTGAAAAAAAACTTGGATATTGTTACTATTACAGAGACTTGGTTCAATGATTTCCATGAATGGAATGTGACCATATCGGGCTATAATCTTTTAAGGCCAAAGAGGTGGAGGAGTGGCACTGTATGTGAGAGACAATATCAGAGTGACTGAAATACAGGGAACCTGGGTAAAGGAAGAAAATTTATGGAGCATCCTAGAAAGAAAAATGGAACCTGTATCCACACTGGGATTATCTACAGACCTCCGACACAAACGGAGAAGCTAGACAACCTGATAGAAGATTTTCAAAAGATTGGTATGAAAAGGGAGGTACTACTGTTGGGAGGTTTCAACTTGTCTGATGTGGATTGGAACGTCCCGTCAGCAGAATCAGAAAGAAGTAGGGAGGTTGTGAACACCTATCAAAGTGCCTTGATCAGGAGTGGAGGAGTGGCCTAGTGGTTAGGGTGGTGGACTTTGGTCCTGGGGAACTGAGGAACTGAGTTCGAGTCCCACTTCAGGCACAGGCAGCTCCTTGTGACTCTGGGCAAGTCACTTAACCCTCCATTGCCCCATGTAAGCCGCAATGAGCCTGCCATGAGTGGGAAAGCGTGGGGTACAAATGTAACAAAAAAAAAAAAAAAAGAACCCATGAGGGAAGGGTTGATGCTGGATCTAGTGGCCATGAATGGAGGAAGTGTTTCCAATATCCGGGTGGGTGCCCACCTATGTAAAAGTGATCATCACAAGATATGGTTTGATAAAAGAGCAAAGGCAGAGTGGTGACGCACAAAACTCAAAGTTCAGGATTTCAGACGTACTGATTTTGATAAAATGGGGGAATACCTGAAGAAGGAGCTATTGGCATGGGACGGCACAGGGGAAGTGGAAAATCAGTGGTCAAAGCTAAAGGCTGCTATAAATATGGCAACTGATCTTTTCGCAAGGAAAGTAAACAAAAACAAGAAGCCTATATGATTCTCCAAACAAGTAGCTGAAAAAATAAGAGCAAAAGAACGCAATGAGAGGATCATGGAAAAGATTATCAGATTAAACTTAAAGATGCAAAGAGGGAATTATGGCTAGCGAAAGCAGAAGCGGAAGAAAAAAATGGCTGAAGATGTAAAGAGAGATGACAAGACCTTTTCTCAGATATATTGGAGAAAGGAGAAAAGATAATGACAATGGCTATGTGGAGAATGATGAGGATAAAGGGAACATGCTAAACAAAGGTGTTCACAGAGGAAAATCCTAGAGAAGGACCGCGGTTGGCTGCCGAGGGAATATCTGGGAATGGAGTGGATATTGCACCATTGTCACATTTTCCAAAAACAGGAACTAGGTTTGTGAGCCCTTGGGACTCAGCATCTTGGCTGGAGCTGGAACTCGGCTGGGACTCAGCATCTTGGCCGGAACTGGAACTCGGCTTGGACTCAGCAGCTTGGCTGGAGCTGAAACTCGGCTTGGACTCAGCAGCTTGGCTGGAACTGAAACTCGGCTTGGACTCAGCAGCTTGGCTGGAGCTGGAACTCGGCTTGGACTCGGCAGCTTGGCTGGAGCTGGAACTCGGCTTGGACTCGGCAGCTTGGCTGGAACTGGAACTCAGAGTGGGCTCAGCATCATCTTGGTTGGACTTCAAACTCGGAGTGGACTCAGCATCATCTTGTCTGGAACTCAAACTCGAAGTGGACTCAACATCATCTTGGATGGAATTCAAACTCGGAGTGGACTCAGCATCATCTTGGCTGGACTTCAAACTCGGAGTGGACTCAGCATCATCTTGGCTGGAACTCAAACTCAGACTGCTCCACACAAACTGCAGATAAGCCCTGAACTTGGGAGTTTCACAACGCCTTCTTTCAGCGTCAGCTTCCGGAGTATCCCGCAGGGCTGGATCCGAGCGAAGTTTGTAGCGGTAGTATGCCAATATGATAGAAGAATCAATTGCTGAAACTGTGTTTGCAGAAAACCCCCAGGCCCGCTTTCTCTTAGCTGCAGCTTCAGGAGTATTCCTCAAGGCTGGATCAAGAAAAAGTTTATCACGGTAATCTCTGAGCGTCATCCATTCATCAAGAGCAGAAACTGGGTCGAGACCGGAATCCAACCTGGAACTAGAGACTGGACCTGGGCTTAGACCTGGATTACCAACAAAGGAAAAAGTCTTAGCCTGAAAACCCAGCTGGAAGGATGATCTTGCCGAGCTCATGGCCTTTGCATTCCGTCACGTTTTCCAAAAACAGGAACTAGGTTTGTGAGCCCTTGGGCCACTGCCGAGGAGCGGCAGTGGCAGGCAAAACCACCCCACACAGGGATAAGGCAGAACTCTGACAGGGCCAGCTAGACCACCTGCACTTGACCACTGTTCCTCAGGAGTTGAGCCCCTGAGTGCAGGTGGCTGGCAGGACTTATTGGACAGGGCCGGAGCTGGATACCAGCAGGATACACACAGGGACTAGAACACCCAGGGAGGCTAGGCAGAATACTAGACTAGGACTCTCAGACAGACAAGGGACAGAACTGAAAGCTGCAAGCAGCCACTGAAACAGGAAAAAACACTGATAGCTAAGAGACAGAACTAAAAGCTGCAAGCAGCCACTGAAACAGGGAACAAACACTGGTAGACAAGAGACAGAACTGAAAGCTGCCAGGCAGCCACTGAACAAGAAACACAGACAACCTAGAACTAGACAAAGACAGACAAACAAGAAACAAGACTGGGAAACAAGCTATACAGAACAAGAAGCTACACAAAGACTAAACTAGAATCAGGCAAGAATACAGACTATAAACTGGACTAGGCAGAAGTGCAGCAAGTACCAACAAACCAGGGCCTTAGGTGATGCAAAGGCAAAGCAGAGAGTTTCCAAATGGCTAATAAGCCCAGCAGCAGCTGAGATTCATCTGCAGCAATCACCAGGCAGCTATGGGTGCTGTGCAGGCTCAAACAAGACAAGCAAGTCTGGCAGGCCGGAAGATCCGGACTGGATTGGGCTGAAGTCTGGAATGGGAAACAGCACACAGACAATCCAATGCAGCCACCAGGTCTGGCCACCAGAGGGCAAGAGGAACACAAACCAAAACACAGGCAGAAAGCATACTGAAGCACAGAGAGGCTAAACGCACACAGAGACAGAACTAACTCAGAAAGACCAGACAGAAGCCAGCTTAGAAGCTGACCGCCAGCAATAAGGTAAGCCTGAGGGGGGTCACGACCACAGACGTGACAACCATTTACAGAGGAAAGAGTTTATAAACAGCTTGACAATCTGAAGGTAGGCAAATCTATGGGGCCGGATGGGATACATCCCAGGATACTAAGAGAGGTCAGAGAGATCCTTGCGGAACCACTCAGAGATTTATTTAATAGATCTTTGGAGATGAGAGAGGTTCCGTGGGATTGGAGATGAGCGGAGGTGGTCTCTCTTCACAAAAGTGGAGATAGGGAAGAAGTGGGAAACTACAGACCAGTAAGTCTCACATCGGTGGTAGGAAAAATAATGGAGTCGCTGCTGAAAGAAAGGATAGTTAACTTTCTAGAAGCTGACAGGTTACAGGACCCAAGGCAACATGGCTTTACCAAAGGAAAATCCTGCCAAACAAATCTTATTGACTTCTTTGACTGGGTGACCAAAGAACTGGACAAAGGAAGTGAGCTAGATGTAATCTACTTGGATTTCAGCAAAGCCTTTGTTACAGTCCTGCACAGATAACTCATGAATAAGCTGAGAGGGCTGAACTTAGGACCAAAAGTGGTGAAGTGGATAAGAAACTGGATGACTGAAGGAGAAAGTGACGTCACGGACCGGGATGGCTGCTTGAACGTGGAGCTCCGTCGGGGCTTTCATGAATGCGAGCAAAACCCATTGAATTCAGCAGCACCTTGAGGCGTGGATTGTGGGGGAGAGGTCCCGGAGTTATGCCACCGAAGAAAGGGCTGGAACAATTCCGTTTTGCACTGGAGCAAAGCAGGAAAGTGCTGGCAGTTGTGGCGGGGCCAGAGAGGAGCGAGGCAAAGATGGTGGTGGTCCCAGCAGCAGTCGAGGAGGAGCACGTCGCTACAGCTCAGAGGAAGCCGGCGAGATTACTAAGGATATAGTGGGCTGGTTCCAGGACCTGAAGTCCGATCTGGCAGGGGTCCGAAAGGATGAACAGACCGCCCTGAGAGAAATCAGGGCTGAACTCCACGATCTGGGTGCACGTGTCGGAGAGGTGGAGGAGGGGATGGAGACTCTTCAGGAGGACATGGGAAAACTCCATAAAGTAGTGGATACCAATACAGTGGAATTGCAACAACTTAAGGAGCAGGTGGAAGACTTGGAGAATGGGTCGCACCAAAATAATTTGAGATTTAAAGGTATCCCAGACTTGGACATATTTAGAAATTGCGAAGCAGTGATTCGGGAGTTATGTGGGTACATATTGAATCCAGAGAACGGTGGGCAACTACCAGACCTACGCATCCAAAGAGCGCATAGGGTGGCTGGCCCGCAGCGAGAATCCAACCCGAGAGACATTGTAGTGTGCTTTGCTGATTTTCCCATGAAGGAGAAGATCCTGACTAAAGCGAGGCAGCAAAAAGAGATTCTTTGGAAAAACTATAAGGTTGGAGTATTTCAAGATCTGGCATGGACTACTTTACATAAGCGTTGCTCCTTCTGAGAAGTCACGATATTCATGCTGTCAAAGGGGATTCGCTATAGGTGGCTTTTTCCATTTGCAATGTGGCTAAGGGTGGATGGGAAGTCTTGCAGAGTGAAGACCCCGGATGAAGCATGGTCTACATTGCGGTCATTGGGGTGTAGAGGTGTTCCAGGTCAGCAGGAGTTACTGGAGACAGCCAAGGAACCCAGAGCGGATTCCATGTGGCAGACGGTGGTGGATCGGGGAAAGAAATCTGACAAGCAGGCTTCCTGAAGGAAAGCAGAACAGTGCATGACTGATTGATTCATTGAGGACTTTTTGAAGATAAGCAACCAATTTCGGGGGTGCTATATGTAGGGGGTTGGAGGGGAGAGGGGAGGGAGGAAATGGCACCCTGGTGAGAGTGGGGATTATGTGAGTTTGTTGGACGACTGAGAGGGGTGTTGGGTGTTGGGAATGCAATTATGTGGAACTGGGGTTGGTGAGGTAGAGGGAGGTTTGGTAGGAGTGCAAAGGCTGAATGAGAGAAGCAGATGTGGGGGAGTGCAGTGTGGGGGGAGGGCTAGGGGTTAGCTTTTGAGAGGTCTAAACCCCGGGTGCATGCGTCTTGTTCCTTGTGGGATGGCTGATCTTCTGGGAGAGAGATCGGCAAAGGGGAGGGGGAGGGACGGGGAGGATGGGGAAGGGGGTGGGGATATGTTGAAGCAGAGGGGATTGGGGAGGGGGAGGGGGTTGCTGTGGGGAGGGGAAGGAGGCATGGGGAGGAGGGGGGACGGGGGACGGTAGGAGAGAGTCCTTATTGGTGGGTACATGGAATGCAAATGGGCTCAATAATCCGTGGAAGCGTAGTAGAGTACTTAAGGAATTGAGTAGGTTAAAGTGGGATGTGACATTCTTGCAGGAAACACATTTAAGACCGAGAGATACTCATAACGTTGCGTCGTAGACCTTTTCGGGAAGTAGTGGTTCATCAGGGAAAAGGGCCAAAGAGGATGGGGGGAGTGGCCATTTTGATACGACAAACTTGTGGGTTTGCAATTCAAAAGGTGTTTCAGGATACTAGTGGGAGGTGTGTGGCCCTTAGAGGGTGGTTGCAGGGGAAGGAGCTGACACTGATCAATATTTATGCTCCGAACGTGGGGCAGAAGAACTTCTATCACACATTAAAAGAAGAGCTTTTGGAATTTGTTGGAGGGCAGGTGGTGGTAGGGGGGGATTTTAATATTGCCCCCAATGCAAGATTGGACCATTCGGCAGGTGGAGGGCAGAAGAGTGGTCCTTGGTGGAAGGCAATGCTGCAATTTATGGAAGGGCTGGAAGTGGTGGATTGTTGGAGGTTGCTACATGGGGTGCAGTGAAATTATACATTCTACTCACATGCAGTGCAGACCTATTCCCATATAGATGGGTTATGGGTGCACCGCAAAGGATGGCATATGGTGGAGGCGGCTGAAATAGAGACCATTTGTGTTGTGGATCATGCACCAATGTGGATTAAATTAACAGGGCTGGGTCAATGCAGGCGGCAGGGAGTCTAGAGAAAAGGGAAAGAGGGCAATACTCGCTGACTTTGCATATGAGGTTAGTGAGCTTAGAAAAGTTGCATAAAAGACACCCTACATCGCAGATATGGGAAGACCTTAAGCAAGTGAAAGGGGAAATAGCACAATTGCAGATGGCGGACGTGGATTTTATGAGAACTAAATTAAAACAGCAGTGTTTTGAGTTTGCCAATAAATCCAGTGCAATGTTGGCCCGTTATTTACAGGCAAGGAGAGGGTGCTCCCTTATCCAAAAGATGATAGGGGAGGATGGCACTATACTGATTTAGATATTGGAAAATGTTTTGTGAAATATTATCAAGATTTATATAGTGCTTCTGTGGGTACATCGGCTGCAGATATAGCTTGCTATTTGGACTGGGTTCCATTAGACCAATTGGATGAGTCTGAAAGAGCTCAGCTTGGGGAAACTATTAGAATAGGGGAGGTACAGGGAGTGATAAAATGGCTCCCTAATGGAAAGGCACCGGGATTAGATTGATACACGGCAAGGTTTTATAAGTGCTTTGTGGAAGAACTTGGAGATCTATTGGTGCGAGTGGGAAATGGAGTTTTGGAGGGTAAAGGGCTCCCAGCATCCATGTCTGAGGCGGGGGTAACAGTCCTGCCTAAGCCGGGGAAAGACCCCACTGTTTGTGGTTCCTATAGGCCTATTTCACTCTTGAATGTGGATGCAAAGATAGTGGCCAAGATCCTGGCTAACAGGTTGGCAAGGGTACTGCCAAAATTGATTCATGTAGATCAATCTGGGTTTATCCCCAAGTGACAAGTCGGTGATAACATAAGGCGCACTCTCCATTTAATATGGGAGGCGCAGAGATCCCGGTCTAGCACAGCTATGTTGGCTATAGACACAGAAAAGGTCTTTGATAGGGTCAGCTGGGGGTTTTTACGAGAAGTCCTGAATCATCTGAGAGAATTTTGGTGCTTGGCTGGAGGCCTTCTATGCAGCTCCGAAGGCATGCATTAATATTAATGGGGGATATACATCTTTTTCCCCATTGGTAGAGGGACTAGACAGGGATGTCCTTTGTCGCCTCTCCTGTTCACTTTGTACATAGAGCCTTTGGCGGAAATATCAGCACCCAGATATTTGGGTATTAGGGTTGGGGGGATGGAACATCGTATTGATTTGTTTGCTGCTGATGTGCTACTTTATGTGGTGGATACTGAGCAGACGCTACCTACGGTATTGGAGATCCTTAGGGAGTTTGAAAGATATGCTGGTTTAAAGGTTAATATGGATAAAAGTGAGCTGTTGGGAATTTCTTTAACCCACATGGAGGAGAGTAGATTGAGAGCACAGTATGCTTTCAAATGGGCAAAGCATCATATTCGGTATTTGGGGATTCAGATTCCCAAGGATCTGGGAAAGGTGTATAATCTCAATTATGGGAAGATCATAGACCAAATTCGGGTGGAGCTATCCCGTTGGAAAGGATTGTGGCTTTCTTGGTGGGGGCGCATGGCAGTAGTGAAGATGAATGTGCTGCCTAGGTTGTTATTTTTGTTTCACGCACTGCCAGTGGCGGTTCTGAGATGGACATTTAAACAACTGCAGGTTTTTTGTCACAGTTTATTTGGGAGGGCAGACATCCTCGTTTAGTGGGACATGTGTTGTGGGGGGCTCCTGAGAGGGGGGGGCAGGGCGGTGCCCAATATTAAGTGGTATTATTATGCTGCTCAACTGCGGATGATTCTGGATTGGGAGAGGGGGGAAATAAAGCCATCTAGCCAGGTGGAGCTGTCGTATAGCCCTCATAGGCCATTGAGTTCCTATTTGTGGACTACTGAAGGCACGGGAGTGATTTTAGCTGGGATAGAAAATCCATTTGTGAGACATTTGGTGGAATTGTGGGGAGAAGTGCGGAGGAAATGGGGACAGGTGGATAGGGTATCTACACTTGCGCCCTTGCGATGGGAACCAAAATTTGGGGCGGGGAAAGAAAACGCTATATTTGTGTGGTGGGAACAGGTGGGTATATTGACTTTCCGAGCTGTGCTGCAGGGGGGTAGAGTGGAGAGTTTGGAGATGATGCGCTCCAGGTATGGCCTGCCTGGGGGGGGGGGGGGGGGATATGTTTTATTATTTGCAGATATAACATTTTGTGGGGACATTAGGTTGGAGGGGGGAGAACCCTCAAGAGATGGAAAGTCCGGAAAACCTGTGGTTTTTATTGAGGAGGGTGCCCAGACCTATATCAGTGATATATAAGTTTTTTCGGGGATGGGATCCCAGATCATTTAGCTTTCAGGTGGCTTGGGAAGCAGATTTAAATTGCGGTTTTCCGATCAGGAGTGGGAAGCTATTTGTGGGGAGGTTCAGAAAGCTTCAGTGTGTGTTTTGGTGCAGGAAAATGCGTATAAAGTTCTCACTAGATGGTATTACACACCGGAGAGTTTGCAGCGGAGGTACCCAGGTACTTCGGGTCTATGCTGGAGGTGTAATTCACAATTGGGATCATTTTTACATATATGGTGGACATGCCCCAGGTTGGTGCCCTTTTGGCAGGCTGTTATGAAGGCGTTGATAAAGTTGATTGGATCATCTTTGGTGTGCAGTCCTTTGGCGTGCCTCTTGGGCTTACATAATGAGAGGGACTCATGGAAGGAGCGTAAATGGCTGCGCTGGGGGTTGACAGCAGCTAAGTGCCTCATAGCACAGCATTGGAAGAGGGCAGACTCCCCGACATTGGGTGATTGGAAGTGCAAATTGGGTCAATACAAATGGAGCACCTAACAGCATAACGCAGGGAGGGGGTACTGCGACATAAAGGTGGATGGTCTCGATTACAACAGTGATTGACATGCATTTAGGATGGTGGAGTATTATAGGAGGTGGGTGGGTTTGGGGGGGTGGGAGGGGGAGAGAGAGCGTGTCCCAAAGAATCAGGGGGCATTCTCAAGTTGAGCAGCAATTAACTAATTTTTTTTTTTTTGTTACATTAGTACCCCGCACTTTCCCACTCATGGCAGGCTCAATGCGGCTTACATGGGGCAATGGAGGGTTAAGTGACTTGCCCAGAGTCACAAGGAGCTGCCTGTGCCTGAAGTGGAAATCGAACTCAGTTCCTCAGTTCCCCAGGACCAAAGTCCACCACCCTAACCACCCTAACCACTAGGCCACTCCTTCTCCAAAATGATTTGGAACATCGATCTTCAGAAAAGAAACCGACAGGAACACCTTGTTACACTATTTCAGTTTTCATTCAGTATCATAAAAAAAAAGTTTTCCTGTCGGCCAGTTCTTTAGGTTACACAGGCTATGTTCCACTAAAGAGGACTTTGAAAAAACAAGCAGGGGACATGGCAAAAAGATTCATTATGAGAGGGTATCCCCAAAAGGTGGTTAAAAAAGCATACAAACGGGCGTTGTATTCCCACCGTGAGTGGCTGTTAACACCCTGAAAAAAAGAGAGTGAAAATCAACTTGTATGTATACTTCCCTATTCCACCCAAACGCCTGCTATAGGTGGAATCATTCAGAAATATTAGGAGACACTGGGAGTACATCCCCCCTCATTAGTCACCTAAAATTTGCATATAAACGTAGTAGAAATATAGAAGAATTAAAAAAAAAAAAACAATAATTCTAGGAATAGAGGGGTTCATGCCCCATGTGGGAAATGCGTGTACTGTCAATTTTCAATGCACAGTGATCATGTAATGATACCAGGGTCTCATAAGAAGTTTTATTTGAAAGAGATTACTTCATGTGAATCCATGCAAGTAGTGTATTGTATTACATGTCCGTGTGGCCTCTATTATATAGCTCACACGAAACAGAAATTGAAAATGCGCATCGCGGAGCACATTAGTAACATCAAGAATTCACATAAAGAGGCTTCTTTAGTGACTCACTGGGTGGAGAAAGGCCACAAAATAGATCAAATTAGATTTGTGGCTATCCAACAGGTGATATTGGAGAAGGGGGGAGACATCAAACAGATATTACTCAATATAGAGCAAAGATTCATTTTTTATGTGGCGCACTGTCATTCCGGGCAGTTTAAATTTTAAGTAGAGTGGTGATTGGCCACGCTTTAAGGTATGGCACGTTAACAGTGCGTACTGTTATTTAAAGAGCTCAGCTGTGATGGCAGGATATCCACTCGGAATGATTGGTGGTGTCAATACCTGATGGACGTTAGCCCTCCTGGTAAGCAGCCGGTTTCTGTATTAAATGCTCGTGTTAAAATGACATATATTTTTCATAACAATATGAGTATAAGTTAAGATAAGGTTGTTGTGTATTTTGTTAAAGGTATAGGATGCTTCTCCGAAGAAGATGCTAATCAAAATGTGGTCCCACATAGAGAAGCAATGGAAGATTTAATCTAATGTGTAACGGTGTTAACATAAAGGAGGTTTTACCTATTGGCGGCTGTATGAGGAAAAGATCTACCTAATTAAAAAGAAAAACTTTTGAAGATAATTGAATCTTGAGTATTACATGTGTGCTTGATCAAAGTGGATTATTAAAGAAAGGGAACAATACTAATATTTCCTGAAGTAAACATAGAGAAACAACGCTAAGAAATTTGTGGCAAGAGGAGAACATCATAATAATGGACTAAAAGATGGACAATGAGAGAAAACAAGTACAATGATGTATTAAGTAGGTAGAACCTGTGGTTGACACTGCACACAATAAGGTGGTTAGAAAGAAATGATTGAAGTGCCGAGTGATTCACTTGGGGTGCAAAAACCCAAAAGAGAGATATCAGAAAAGAGGGGAGAGATTAATAAGCTGAACTCAGAAGAGAGACCTTGGGGTGATGGTATCCAAGGATCTGAAGGTGAAGAAACAATGCGACAAGGCAGCGGCCGTGGCCAGAAAGATGCTAGGCTGCATAGAAAGGGTATAACCAGCAGAAGAAAGGAGGTGTTGATTCCCCTCTACAAGTCATTGCGTTCAGTTTCAGAGGCCGTATCTTGCTCAAGATATAAAAAGACTGGAAGCGGTGCAAAGAATAGCTGAAAAAATGGCATGGCACTTGTGTTGCAAACCGTACAAGGAGAGACTTGCTGATCTGAACATGTGTACCTTGGTGGAAAGGAGAAACAGGGATGACATGATACAGACATTCAAATATTTGAAAGGTATTAATCCTGGGAAGGCGGTAGAACTAGAGGATAATGAATTGTCAGGAGTAATGTCAGGAAGCATTTTTTCACAGAGAGGGTGGTGGATACATGGAATGCCTTCCTGCAGGAGGTGGTAGAGAATAGCTGAAAAAATGGCATGGCACTTGTGTTGCAAACCGTACAAGGAGAGACTTGCTGATCTGAACATGTGTACCTTGGTGGAAAGGAGAAACAGGGATGACATGATACAGACATTCAAATATTTGAAAGGTATTAATCCTGGGAAGGCGGTAGAACTAGAGGATAATGAATTGTCAGGAGTAATGTCAGGAAGCATTTTTTCACAGAGAGGGTGGTGGATACATGGAATGCCTTCCTGCAGGAGGTGGTAGAGATGAAAACGGTAAGGGAATTCAAACATGCATGGGATAATCACAAAGGAATCCTGTTTAGAAGGAATGGATCCATGTAATCTTAGCAGAGATTGGGTGGCAATGCCGATAAGTAGGAAGCAAAACCAGTGCTGGGCAGATTTCTACAGTCTGTGCCCTGATCGTGACTGAATATATACGAATAGATATGGATGGGCTGGAGTGTGAATTTTAAGGGGCTTCAGAAATTTTAGTACAAGAACAGTGCTGGGCAGACTTCTACACAGTCTGTGCCCTGAAAATGGCAAGGACAAATCAAACTCTGGTATACAAATAAAGTATCGCATACCATGTATAATGAGTTTATCTTGTTGGGCAGACTGGATAGACCGTACAGGTCTTTACCTGCCATCATTTACTATGTTACTATGTTACCATGGAGTGATACAGAGGCATTGTAATATTCTTGGCCTTATTGTGTATCCCTTTACTAATAATCCCTAGGATCATGTTTGCTTTTTTGGCTGCCACCATACACTGGGCAGAATATTTCAGTGTATTGTTTACAATGACAACTAGATATTTTTCTTGAGTGCTGACTCCCAAGGTGGACCCTAGGGGGCGCCTCATGCTGAGGCTCTTGCAGTCAGTCTAAGCTGAGCAGTTGAGGAGGGAGGAGTTCTACTGGTAGGAGTGGAGGTGGAGGAGAGGGAAACTCAGCTTGTCTCCCAGCTGGGAGACAAGATGGGTCCTGGGGGAAAAAGAACTGGTACGTCCCAGGCTGGAAGACCTGGTAAGACCAGAAAAGAACCCTTTGAAGTGAGGCTGGAGGACCCAGGCATCTCTGGCTTGGAAGAGAGAGGCCTGGAGAAGGAAGAACAGGATCCAAAAGCCCAAAGTAAGTCCCAGAAGATTCAGGAACAGGTCCAAGAAAAACCTCAGAGGACCCAAGCACAGTTCCAGAGGGCCCTGGAGTTGGAACAGTGGGATTTGCAAGTAAGTCTGCAACAGTAAACCATGACACAGTGCTGTCAGGGCAGTGGGAAGAATGGGAGAGCTTTGTGGAGAAAGGCAGAAGGATCCTGTTTGGAGGAAGTGGGGAAGAAGAGGATCCCACTAGAGAAATAAGAATAATGGAGGAGACTAGTGGGGGTACTAATACTGAATCTGAAGACCTGGAGGAGGAGGAGGAGGAAGGAGAGGAGGTAGGCCATACAGTATGTGGCCCAAAGAAGAGGAGAATATGTCCAAAGCTGTTGTAGAAGGAGTCAGAAGGCTAATGAGTTTAGAAAAAGCAATGGAAAGATTGGAAAAAGAGACTTAAGAAAGCAGAGTCTATGACAAAATTGGTTCCAAAAGAGTTCCAGAGACAGTATAAAGAAGAGGGAAGAGCTGTGCAGAAAAAGCTGCTGCAAACACAGAAAAAGTTTCAAGAAATGCCTGAGGCTCCAGGCAACCCACTAAGGGAAGCGTACATTAATACAGCCAGAATGGTAGTCATGCAAAAAAGAAGAGTGGTTTTTAGAACTGAGAAGGCAAGCCAGAAGTTCCAGGAGAAAGGAGAGAGGGGAAAGCAGGGGCGTAGCCAGACACCCAATTTTGGATGGGCCTGGGCCCAGTATGGGTGGGCAGAAGAACTCCACCCTGTCCCACAACTCTCCCTCTCGCCTGCATGCCATATGGTCTCTCAAACATCCCTCCTCCCCCGCATACCTTTTAACATAGGCGTAGACTGGGGGGGGGCGAGGGGGGGCTTTGCCCCCCCAAACGACGACGACCCGCAGCGGCGAACGGGTGGCCAGCAGTAGTAAAAGCAGCAAGTAGCAGACAGGCTCGACTCCGCTTTCCTGCTCTCTCTGCGTCCCGCCCGAAAGGAAATGACATCAGAGGAAGGCGGGACGCAGAGAGAGCAGGAAAGCGGAGTCGAGCCTGTCTGCTACTTGCTGCTTTTACTACTGCCGGCCGCCCGTTCGCCGCTTCAACTTCGGTACCAGGGGCTGTTGGTAGCGGCGCTGCAGCGATTACAACAGTCTGCCTCGGCCTTCCCTGCCACACGTCCCGCCTATGCGGAACAGGAAGTTGTACCAGAGGAGGCGGGACATGTAGCAGGGAAGGCCGAGGCAGACTGCTGTTATTGCTGGCTGGCTGCAGTGCCGCTACCGGCAGCGATCAATGCAAGTGAGTGAGGAGGAAGGAAAAAGGAGAGACGCTGGAACCGGGATGGGGGGGTGAGAAAAGGAGAAAAATGGAGGTACTGTTCAGCTGCACCTTTGGGAGGAGCGAGGTGATGGAACCATGTGGGTAGGGGCGAATGGAGGGCAGAAGGAGGATCTACAGGATGGAGGGAGAGAGGTGCAGGTCTGCTGTGCTGGATATTTTTTTTTGGGGGGGGATGATGAACAGAGAGGAAGAGGTGATGGATTGGGGGGGGGGGGGAGAAGGGATTGTTAGATGTGGATTAGCTGGTAGGAGGGAAGAAGGGAGAATGGATGGTAGGAGGAAGGGAAGAGAAAAGAGAGTGTCAGGGAGACAGAGAAGCGAGATTGTGGTCATTGAGGGAGCATAGAGACAGGGACACAAAGGGACAATGCTGGACAGAGAGGGGATAAGGGCATACAGGGACAATGCTGGGAGGGAAAAAGGGATATTGGAAGATGATGGACATAGGGTGAGTAAGAAGACAGGGGAGATGCTGGAAATGGGGAGGTAAGAAAATGATGAGGGGGTGTGCTAGACATTGTATGGGGATGGGGACAAAGAGGGGATATGCTGGACATAGGAGAAATAATGATATAATGGAGAAGCTGACATGGAAGGGAAGGGGACATGGAGGGATGCTGGATAGAAGAGGGTGAGAGAAAGAGAATATACTAGTCAGAGGAGTGAAAATAGGGAGAGAGGGTGCTGTATAGAAAGGAGGAAATAGAAAGAGGGTGCTGGAAGAGGGGAGAATTAACAAAAAACACAGGAATAACAGGATGAAGATTGGGGTGAGGGACAGTTGAGGGCAGATACTGAAACTCGAGGAAGGGTAGAGACAGGGCTACTGCATAAAGAAGGCACTGCATAAAACAGAAGACACTGGGACCAAAGCGAATAGAAAAACTAAATGATGAGACAACAAAGGTAGAAAAAAGTATTTTATTCAGAATTTATTAATTGGAATATGTCAGCTTTTGGAAATGTGTATCTGTGATATTTTGCATGTAAGGTTCAATTTTTCTGGTATTGCTGCATGCTGAGTCTGTCCTTGGAATTAGTGCTGTTATGGTTTAGTAAGAATATGAGTGTGTTTTTGTACAAGTTTGTGTATAGTGTTTTGCAGTGGAGAGATTGTGTGTTGGCCTTACTGAGGTGGCACCAAAACATCAGAAAGGGTGTAGAGCCTAAATCACGACACACTACCTCTTGAAGGATTTACATATAGAGCCTATGCATTTCTAAGGTCAACACTGGTATGGTATGGGAAAGGGGGGCGGGAAATACTACTGGAGATGAAGAGGGAGTGCTGGGTAAGGAGGAAAGAAGGAAGGAAGGGAGGGAGAAAGAGCTGGCTTGATATCTCATACATATTCATTATGGTTATTCCCCCAAAAAGCCAGCTCTTTTTCCCTTCCTTCCTCCATATTAGCATATCATTTTCATATGTATATATGCAAATGAATATGCTAATATGCTCCGCCCCATCCCTTGCCCCCCCAAATAAAACAGTCAAACTACGCCTATGCCTTTTAAGTAGCAGATTTTCACCGGCAGAGAGTAGCAACTAATACACACTGCTCATATTGGCCCCCCAGTCTTCCCTCTGATGCAACTTCCTGTTTCTGAATAGGCGGGAATATATCAGAGGGAAGGCTGTAGAACCGGTACGAACAGCATGTATCAGTCACTGCTCGCTGCAGGTGAAGATCTGCTATTTACAAGGTATGCAGGAGGGACAGTTGTTGGGAGTTTTTGGCTGGTAGGGCTTGGGGATCCCTGCCAGCCACTTCATAGGTGTGCTGATACTGGGTGGGCCTGAGCCCAAAGTGGGTGGCCCTGGGCCCACCCGGGCCCACCCTTGGCTACGCCACTGGGGGAAAGAAACAAAAATGCAAAGGCAGGACAAAAAGTGCAGCATCAGTGGGAAAGCTGACAGAGGTTGTGGAACAGCAAGGCACTAAAGAACAACAGTTTTCAAAAGAAGCAAAAGAAGGGAGCAGTCAGTTTGCATTTACCATGTCCAGGAGCAGGCTGTGAAGAGACAGACCAGTCTCAACTGTGGCTGTAAAACAAAAGACAAAAGAAGGACAATAGCTTTAATAGACTTGTACCCAGAAAAAACAGAAATTGTTTTGCAAGAAAATGAGGAGAATCAGATGGCAATGGAAGTGGAAGTGCCCCACAAGGAGGCAATAGAAACTGTGGAATGGCTGAGCAGTGGAGAATCTTTGTTGGATGGTCTAAAAGGTCTGGAGGAGGCTTGGGAGGAGGAATCCAGGCAAGGAACAGATACTGAATTGACTGATTTGACTGAGGGAAAGATGGAGCAAGCACAGTATCTGTCAAGTGTTTTTGAATATAGCTGGAAAAAAGTTGGAGAGAAAATGGCGGAAGAGAGTGGTGTTTCCCAGCAAGATGAAGTTTTGTTGAGCAGTGGGGTTTCCGGGCTGGAGGAGAACGAAGCAGTGCAGCTGTAGCCGGAGGGACATATTGTCAGCTGCAGTGACATCAGACAAAGGAATCCCCAAGCCTTGAAAGTGAAAGTTTACAGTGGAGGTAGAGACCGGCAGTCTTTTCCGGACAGGTGCAGGTTGGACAGCAGCAGGAGAAGAAGTGAGAGGAGACCCATGGCAGAGGACAGAGGTAGCAGCAGGCATGCTTGCTGGTGATCAAAAGAAAACCAATACAGAGGAAAACAATCCGAAGTGGAGCAGTGCCGGGAAAGGTACATCTGATCCTGATTGGGGAAAAATGAAGAGGGTGCTAGGAGTCCAGGAGCACAGCAACGCTGTAGAGGAGTGTATACTTCACCTGGATACAGGAATAGATTGGGCCAAGCAGGAGATACCAGGAAAAAGGGAGGAGACAGTCGTCAGTGCTGTGGAATGCTGTGTTTTGGAACAGGAACTAAGAAATCCCAAGTTAGTTTGGTGGAATGGAGGGCAACAGCTGGTGAACATCAGATCAGAAGAGGACAGAAATCAGGGGGACTATAGGAATGGAGGAGATACCAGGAAAAAGGGAGGAGACAGTCATCAGTGTTGTGGAACGCTGGGTTGCAGGTACTTTGGAGCAGAGAACAGTGAAATTCCAAGTAAGTGAACTGGAATGGAGGACAACAGATGGTGAAACATCAGATCAGAGGAGGACAGAAACCAGGGGTTCTACAGGAATGGCAGTATACAGAACTGTGACTGAGGGGCATCGGGTGGGGGAGGAGGGGAGAGAGGGTAGCAGCAACAGCATGGGGGGGGGGGGCAGTGGGGTGATGTAAATATTATGTGAAGGACAAAATGTGCCAGTGAGTTTGGGTGAAAAAGGTCAAAATGTGTCAGCATTTTTGTGTGAAGGAAAAAGAGGGAAGGGAAGGGGGAGGGGGAAGGCAGAAAGGAAGAGAGGAGGCAAGAGGGGAAGCAAGGAGGTGGGTCAGGTTGGGGAAGGAGGGAGGGATTGTCTTTTGCAGAGGTGGTGGGAGGGGGGAAATAAGGGGAGTTGGGGGGGATGAGGTACACAGGAGAATTGGGGAGGCCCTTCGGTTAGGCATCGGAATGTGGTACAGTTAAGATGGGTGGGGGAAGGTACAATGCCAGGGAGGGTGAGGGTTTTGAGGTTGATTTTGAGCCTTGGCTTTCTCTTGGAAGTCCTCTTTGCATGCATACACCCAGTCAATGTGCCTGAATATGATATCAGTTTTTTGATGCAATGTGGCATGGAAGTCTTTTGAGAGAAATATGAGGGGGTAAGGAACAAGGGGGAGTGGAAGGGTTTTAGGGTAGTACCAATAAGCACACCAGAACTAGTGGAGGTCACACTTCTAGTAAGGAATGAGTCAATCGCAGGTGCAGACCTGATGTATTGTTTAAGCAGGTATGCAGATGTTAGGGTCCCATTGAAGAAAATTCCAGACCCTAGCAGGGTGTGGGCAGGGGGTGGGAGGGCATTGGTAAAGTTAAAGCAAGTTGGGGATATTGTTCATCACATTCCAGCAGCTGCATTTATTGGTAGAGACTGTATACAATGCTTTTAGAAAGGCCAGCCTAGGCAGTGTTTTAAATGTGGATCTTTCAGGCATTACAGCATGTCATGCCCTGTGCAGAAATGCACAAAATGTGGTAGCCTGGAGCACGGAACAGAAAACTGCATTTCTATAAGATGTAACCTGTGTGGGAGGTTAGGACACCCATTCAGTAAGTGTACAGAAGTTTTCCACAACAGGCGGAGGGGGCAAGAAGGGAAGGAGGGGAAAGGGATGGATCAGGAAGGCAGGAGAAGAAAAGTATAAATCAGGGAGGGCAGGAGCAGAGAGGGCTGGAGCAGTTAGGAAGGGAAGGAGGGAGGGAGGGAGGAGAAGAGAGTCCGAGGAGTTCCAGAGAAGGGAAGGGAGGGAGGGGAGAAGGGAAGAGCAGGAGACAGGGGAGGACAGACAGGTACAGGGGAGGGAGGGAGGGAGGGAGGGAGGAAAGAGAGGAGTAGGGGAAGCAGAGGGTAAGGAGGAAGAAGAGGAAGGAAGGGAAGAAAGAAGGGAGGGAGGGAGTCAGGAGGATAGGGAATGGTGGGTTCAGTTGAAAAGGGAAAGAGGGGACAGGGTAGGAGGGTTTGGGAGTTAGTGGAAGGGGAGGTAAGAGAGAGGAATAGGTTTCACGTTTTGGAGGTGGTGGCAGAGGAGAAGGTGGGGGAGGAGGGGGATGGTCAAGCAGAAGGAGGAGAGACAATCAAAGCAGTAGGGTTGGTTAGGAAGAAACAGGGAGGTAAATTAAGGGATGTTCCTGTGGTAGAGTTGGAAAGGTTGGGAAGTTGGATCAAGAAGCAGATGGGAAGTTTGGGGGATCTAAAGGGAGGGGAGGGGAAGGGAGAGAAGCGAAAAGTGGGCTCTGGGGGTGAAGGATTGAGGGTAGAAGAACCTAAAAAGAAAAAGGGGAGAAAGAAAGGGGGGAGAAGAGGAGGTAGAGGGGGGTTTGGAGTGGGGAGAATTGGTTGAGGAAGAATTTGAAGTTGGACTGGATGAAATAGTCCCAGCAGGGGTATGAGCGAAAAGAGAGGGACTAGAGGAAAGTGAGTGAGGTCAGAAGAGACAAAGAAAAGAGTGACAATGGCTGTACAGGAATGCATTAAATTTGGCACCCTGAATGTGGCAAGTGTGAAGTCAGGGAGAGCAAGGTTCGTGGCCTTCTAGTATGTGAAGGAGCAGGAAGATGTGGACATCTGGTTAATCCAGGAAACCAGGTTGGATTGACTGGTCACCTTGAATCAGGCAAAAAAAGAGTGGAGGGTAGGACCTTCGGTCTGGTCAATAGCTGGGGAGCCAGGTGGTGATTTTAATCAGGAGGTGGGGGTTAGGGTTACCATATTTTGTCCTCTGAAAAAGAGGACACATGTCATGCCCCCTGCTCCGCCCACACTATGCAACTTTCGCATCACCCCGCCCTTCCTCGCTCTCACCCCGCCCCTGTCACATATTCCCCTCCCCGGTCACATATTCCCCTCCCCTGCACCCCGTCACCTCCTCTCCCCCCTGTCACCTCCCCTCCCCTTACTTACTATCTACTGCCCTGGTGGTCTAGTGACCTCTTTGGGGCAGGAAAGAGCCCCCTCTTTCCTGCCCGGAGCACTGCCCTTGCCCTGCATCCTGTTGCTGTGACGGCAGTGGCGTAGGAAGGGGGGGCGGGAGGGGCGGTCCGCCATGGGTGCACGCGCTCGGGGGTGCCGGCCCCACTGGTTCCCTTGCTCTCTGTGCCCCGGAACATTCCTGTTCCAGGGCATAGAGAGCAGGGAACCAGCGGGGCCGACGCAGCACCGAGTGACGTGCACTCGGGGCGGATCGGCCCTCCCGCAGGTAAGAATGCGGTCTGGGGGGGGTTGCGCCGCAGAGGGGGGGGGGGGGGGTCGCGCCATGCTGCACCCGGGGGGGGGGGTGCGCAGCGGCAACCCGCCCCGGGTGCCATTAGCCCTCGCTACGGCACTGTGTGACGGTCTCAGGATTCAAAATGGCCGCAGAGAGTTGAAGTCTCGTGAGGCTGCTTCAACTCTTGGCGGCCATTTTGAATCCCGAGATCGTCACACAGCAACAGGATGCAGGGCAAGGGCAGCGCTCCGGGCAGGAAAGAGGGGGCTCTTTCCTGTCCCGAAGAGGTCACCAGACCACCAGGGCAGTAGATAGTAAGTAAGGGAAGGGGAGGGGAGGCTAGGAAAGGTCCGCCGCCCGCCCACCCGTTGTCCAGAAATCCAGACAAATGGGCGGACTGACAAAACCTGCCCGGACGCCCAGACATGTCCTCAAAAAGAGGACATGTCTGGGTAAATCCGGATGTATGGTAACCCTATGGGTATTGGATATTCAGAAGGTGATACAGGTAAGAGTAGGTAGGTGCCTGATTCTGGATGTGGGTATGAAGGGCTGGAGTATAAGGATCATTAATACGTATGCTCCTCAGAAGAAGTGGGAGAGGAAACAACTATTTCTTAGAATAAGGCCGTTCTTATACACATCCAGACAAGTGGTATGGGGAGGGTATTTTAACACAGTGACGAGGGCAGTGGACCGAGCCGGGAGGATGAATGGGGTGGAGTATGATGGGATAACGCTAAGAGAGGTGGCAAAGGGAGCGGGTTTGGTAGACACTTTTATTCAACACTGCCCAGAACAGAGGGGATTTAGGTATTTTAGGGGTGAACACAAGAGTAGAATAGACAGGATCTTTATGAAAGAAGGAGCTTGTGTGAGGATACCAAACACACGAGTGGCAGATGGTACAGACCACTTGATGGTGGAAGCCTGTCTGGGTGGGGGGGGGGGGGGGGGGGGGGGGGGGACAGCAGCTTATCAAAAAGGGAAGGGCTTGTGGAAGCTAAATGCAAGTTGTTTAAAGAAGGAGGAGGTTGTACAAAGGTACGAGGAATTTCTGGAGGACCAAATGTCTATTATTGAAGGCTTTGACTGGTGGGAAATATGTAAAAAACAAACAAAAACGTTTTTCAAAAAATTAGGGGAAGAATATCAAGGGAAGAGAATCAGATCATGTGCAGTATTGCGGAGAAAACTGGATAAGATGATTTCTGACCACAAGGACCCAGAGCAGATAAAAGAAATACAAGAGCAGTTAAAAGGCCTGCAGTATGATAGGTGGGAATCTTTAAAAATGGAAAGGGACTATGGGAAGTTTGTTTCTCCAGATCCATATCAGAGCTGTAAGCAGAAATCCAGGGTGAGCAGGGTTTGTGGCTTGAGGGACAAGGAGGGTGTACTCTCTCTGGGAGTCTCAGGAGGGGATCCTGCAAGCAGCCAAAGAGTTTTATGAAAGTTTTTTTTTCAAGGCAGGAAATTCCAGAACAAGTTTGGAAACAATATGTGGTAGAAACACGGCGAGAGGAAAGGATGCAGGAGGAATTGGACATAGATTGTAAGCTCTTTGAGCAGGGACTGTCTTTCTTCTATGTTTGTGCAGCGCTGCGTATGCCTTGTAGCGCTATAGAAATGCTAAATAGTAGTAGTAGTAGTAGTAGCTACTCCCTAGGAGGTAAAGGAAATAGAAAAAGCAATCGAGGGCCTAGCTAAGAAAAAGACCTCAGGCCCAGACAGATTGCCTGCAGAATATTATCATACTTTTGAAAGACAGCTAGCACCTTTGTTAGTCAAAGTATTTGAGGAAGCAGCAGAGAATGGGGAACGCCCCCAGTCTTTGAAGCGGGCTGAATTGATCCTTCTCTCCAAATGGGAAGGATCAAGTGCAGCTGGCCAATTGCTAAATCTAGACAGGAAAATTATGGCCAAAGTTTTGGCTAAGAGATTGAGGGGAGTGTCCCCTTTTATGTTGTCTCCCTCGCAAATTTGCGGGGGGGCCAGGGAGGGGAGTCTTGGAGGCAGCTGTGACAGTGAGGGAAGGGGTGGAAAGGAGCAAGCTGGAAGAGGAGGGGCGAGTCCTGTTAACATTTGACCAGGAAAAGGCATTTGATAGGGTGCAGCATGAATAGTTATGTGAAGTATTGAAGCAATACGGAATACCATTGCAGTTTATTCATTGGGTGAGGACTTTGTACAAGGGGGCTACATGCTTCATGCTGATCAATGGTTGGCTGGGGAAGGAATTTCCAATATCTGCGGGAGTACGACAAGGATGCCCGCTTAGCCCCCTCCTTTATGTCTTCACGATCGACCTGTTCGTGAGGAGTTTGGAAGTGGGAGGAGAGGGTGGGTCCTTGACAGGAATCACATTAGGCAAGGATCAGGTCCTGAGGACAGTGGTATATGCAGATGATATCATTATATGGGTGGCAAAGAAGGAAGAGGTGAGGAGTCTGAGCTCCAGAATATGCGAATGCATCAGGGTCTAAAGTGAACACAGAAAAGTGCCACTCACTGTGGCTTGGCTCTGAGGAGCACAAGTTCCGGCTGGATGGGGGGGTTTCCTGAAACAGAGGAAAGGGTAAGGGTATTAGGGATCAAATTTCAGAAGGCAGAAGATGATGTGCACAACTTAGAATTGAAGCCGGAGAAGGTAATGACGGCAGCTGGCCTTGCTGAGTTTAAAGGGGGTCTGGACAGATTTCTGAAGGAAAAGTCCACTGATCGTTATTAAATTTTGGGTTTTTTGCCAGGTTCTTGGGGCCTGGATTGGCCGCTGTCAGAGACAGAGTGCTGGGCTTGATGGACCTTTGGTCTTTTCCCAGCGTGGCAGTGCTTATGTGCTTAAGCTAAAAGAGGCCCGAGAGAGGGTGGAAAGGTGGAAGGTCTGGAGAACGAGTTTTCAAGAGAGGATTTGCCTCATAAAGACCTTCCTCCTACCCATTTTCCTGCATGTTGGCTAAATTTGGTTGTTGCCAGAGAAACTGTACACAGCAGTACTTTGTATCTTCTTCCAAATGCTGGGGGGAAATCGTTTGAACATGGTGAAAAGGAACATGACATACCTTCCCAGGGTAAAAGGTGGCCTGGGAATGGTCAGTCCTGTGCTCTTTCTGACTTTATTATTTGTCCACTTTAATTTGGGAGCAATACTAAGGCAAAACCCTCCATGGTGGGCGGAAAATATGGAAAAGGGGTGGGAGAGGGTCTGGATGAGGTGGAAAGGAGGAGGGTCAGTGAAGGGGGCGAGTGCAGGGAAAAGGAGGATAGCGGATTATCAGAAGGGATTGGTTAGAGTAGTGAATAGGTGGGGGATCACAGCAAGAGAGGTGGTAGAGGGGAATAGGAAGGCTTTGGGGGGAATAATTCTACATCAGTATTTTTGTCCAGATTTTAGCGTCAGGGATTGCCCAGGAGCAGTGATGAAGAAGGGTTTGGAACTTTTAAACATGAACAGGTTGCCACATAAGTTTTTTGATCTCACCTGGCTGGCCTTTCAAGGAAAACTGTTTGTGAGGGAAAATTTGAAATTCAGGAAGCTGGAGGAAAGAAATTGTCCCAGAGCAGAATGTGGGCAGAAGACAGAAACAATGGATCACTTTTTGAGGGAATGCCCCTTCAAACTGGGAGGTGGGGAAAAAAGTGTCTTGGGTCTTGGGAATTCCTAGTTTTCAGTCTTTTTCTTATGCAGAATGGGTGTATGGGTGTGATCGACCAGGACTGTACCAGCATACTGGGTCATTGCTGGTGATCACTGCTCTTTTGAAATACTTCTTGTGGATGGCCAGATGGCAATTGACATTACAGAAAAGTTTACTATGGGTGGACACAGTGGTGGGGGATGTGCTGTGGGAGGTCTTTTTTTCTGGCACATTTGGAGCAGGAGAGGTGGGAAGGGTATTGGAAGCATGTACAGTTGAAACTTGATTAGATAGGTATGAATTTGTTATTTTAGTGGTTTTAGTTTTCTTTTTGAACTTTTGTATAAAAGTAGGTTTGTTGTAATTGGTTGCAAGTTTCTCCAATAAAAACATTCCCTAGCATCAGATAACTATGACTTGAATTATTATTCCCTATGTGTATCACTTTTCATTTGTCTATATTAAATTTTATCTGCCACTTGTATGCCCAGTCTTTCAGTTTCCTAAAGTTTTCCTGCAATTTTTCACATGCGTTCTGACAACTTTGAAGTTTTGTCACATCTGCAAATTTAATCACCTCACTCATCATTCCAATTTCCAGATCACTTACAAATATGTTAAATAGGACCGGTCCTAGTACAGATCCCTCTGGCACGCCACTATTCACTATCCTCCATTGAGAAAATTGGCCATTTAACCCTATCCTCTGTTTTTTGTCCAAGAACCAATTTCTAAGCCACAGAAGGACATTGCCTCCTATCCTATGACTTTTACATTTTCTCAGGAGTCTCTCATGAGGAACTTTTTCAAAAGCTTTCTGAAAACCTAGACAGACTACATCAACTGGCTCACCTTTACCCACATGTTTATTCGCACCTTCAAGAACATGAAACACATTAGTGAGGAAAGACTTCCCTTGACTGAACCCATGCTGACTCTGGTCCATTAAACCAAGTTTGACGATGTGTTCCTTAATTTATTCTTTATAATAGTTTCCACTATTTTGCCTGACACTGAAATCAGGCTTACTGGTCTATAATTTCCCAGATCACCCCGGAACCCTTTATAAAAATTGTTGTTACATTGACCACCTTCCAATCTTCAGGTACTATGAATGATTTTAACAACAGGTTAGAGATCACTAGCAGCAGATCAGCAATTTCATGTTTGAGTTCTTTCATTACCCCGGGGGTGTATACCATCCGGTCAGGTGATTTATCACTCTTTAACATGTCGATTTGGCTCAGTACATCTTCCAGGTTCACCAAGATTTCTTTCAGTTCCTCCGCCTCATCACCCTGGAAAAACATTTCTGGTACAGGTAGATCTCTTAAATCTTCTGTGAAGACTGAAGCAAAGAATTAGTTCAATCTCTCTGCTAGGCCTTGTCCTTTCTGAGTGCCCCTTTTGCTCCTTCGTGCTCTAACGGTCCCACGGATTCACTCTCAGGCATTCTGCTTCTAATGTTCCTGAAAAAGGTGTTACTTTGAGTTTTTGTCTCAATGGCAAGTTCGTCTTCATATTCTCCTTTAGCTTTCTTTATCAATGCTTTGCATCTAGCTTGACAGTGTTTATGTCATTTCTTATTTTCTTCATTTGGATCTTTTTTCTATTCTTTAAAATATATTCTTTTGGCTCTAATAGCTTCTTTCACTTCATCTTTGAACAATGCTTGCTGTTGTTTGCTCTTTTTTCCATATTTGTTAATACGTGAAATACATCTGATCTGGGCTTTCACAATGGTATTTGTAAACATCTGCCATGCCTGATTTAAAGTCCTAACCTTCACAGCCGATCCTCTTAGCTTTTTTTTTAACCATTTTCCTCATTTTGTCATCATCACCTTTTTGAAAATTAAATGCTACTACACAGGGCTGCCAAGGAGGGGGGGAGGCAGAGGAGCAAATTCCCCAGATCCAGCCTTCAAAGGAGGCCTAGCGCCAGTTTGCCATCCCATTTCCTGTTTCAGAATTGCATGTCAGTTCTTCTACCTTCTGCTTCTTCTGCCACTGATGTTTTCTGAGATGTGTGGCAGTGACAATAAAGCAGAAAGAAGCCGTGGGGCCTTCCAGAATGCCAGCACTGCTACACACACTGCCAATGCCGGTTCTGGTCCTAACTTCAAAAACAGGAAGTGACTTCAGAAAGGAGCAGACCGGCACCAGCAGAGTGTATAGCAGTGCCAGCATTTGGGAAGGCCCCATGGTTTTTGCACATTGCAGAAAACAGCAGTAGCAGAGGAAGCAGTGGGTAAAAGAAGGGAGGAGCTATTTTGGATTGGGGAGGAAAGTACCGATGCCAGACATGGTGGAAAGTAGAAAGACAGTGGAAAGATGATGGGGAGAGGGAGTCAGAGGCAAGATACTCAGGGCTTTTTTTGAGGGGGTACTTGGGGGTACTGAGTACCGGCACCTTTTTCATTGTCTGCTAAAATTGACTCATGGTCCCCAAGTCATAGTAAAAGAGCTCAGGCTCTACACACCAATTCTGCCTTTTCATAGATTCTGTGACTGGTTGTGTTATGGTATAAGCCAATCATCAGAATTAAATGTGTAGCATGATGTTGTGTTGGATCAGATACATATATATACACCAATATATTTGTGCAGCTTTAAAAATATATATATTTGACACTGCAGCAGAACTGGCTTTCATTCCAAAAGCCTTCTTCCCTCTCCCTTTGGGGAATATTTAAAAGACATTTAAAAGACAAAGGTACTACTGACCTCACCTCCCCCTTTAACAAAAGACTCCTCAAGTAAGAGACTGCCTCAAGGCTAAATTGACTCTCTTCCTCTGATCAAAAAAGCCTGGCTGATCAACACAACAAATATAAAAGGTATCCAGTAGAGGCAAGGAGACAAGCAGGTGGGAAAGGTATGAAATACAGCTACTAAAAACAAAGGACACCTGCTGGCCGCCCCAGACAAATCTTATCAGAATATCTATCACAGAGATTCAAGCAGGGGGAAACCCTGCACTACAATAAACCATTTGTCAGTAAAATCCAGACAGCAAGTCTTGTGATGTCATAAGACATGAGACCAAGATACCACAATGCTTTGCAAATGCCCAAGGGTCATGTGGAAACCAGGAAACCAGGACAAAGATCCACATGGCATGTCTTCCTGCAGCTTGCAAGAGTATAAAAGATAGAAGCTGTTCCAGACAAGCAGATGCTTCCCTTCAACTGCAACACAGATTCTTCTCTTCCTGGGACCTGTAGCCCACCTGCCTGCTATGAGGACCTTTTCTGCAAACATGTGCTTACCTAATGCTGTTCATACTATGTAACAAGGACTTGTAAGTAACATAACTTTTGATCTAGATCTAGACCTGCTACCTTGCCTTACTTAAGCACAGATTATCTGTAAAGATCTGTAAGTTAACCTACCTGTTACTTTGTTCTATTTTATGCACAAATTCTCTGTTCTAAGATCCTTTTAAAACCTACCTCTCGTGTGCAATTGTATATTAAATCAACCTTTTTGAAGCTAAAAATACGGTCTCTTTGTGTTCTGAGTATATGGTATCTTATATATATACTTAATTTATTTAATTTATTGCAATTATCACCTTTGGTGATTGGTGGAGAAATTAATATCCTAAAACTTATAAATACAGCACCTGCTCTTAAATTATAAACAGTAGCGAGTGCTCTAGAGCTCTTTCCCCCAAAATAAATAATTTCTTGTAACATATATTTAATTGTGGAGAATGTGGGCAGAAATATTGTGCCAAAGTAGCGGTGTTCTTAAATTATATTTTTGTATTTTGCTGCTTTATAGTGAACTGAGTATCAGGTTTCATTAATTAAATTTCCGATTGATAAATTGATAAGGTTTTCAGGGCATTTAGAATATTTAGAATGCTGTGCTGGATGGATGTTTGGTCTTATAAAGCCTCAGGCTAAGCTAGAAGAGGATTAGGGGGAAACAAACCAGCCCGTGGAGGCGGAGGAATACCCCAGAGCTGAGGAACCCAATGAAGAGACCATGAGTTATGAGGAAGTTGCACCTCCACTCCCAGATTCAGATGAGGACATGGAAGTCCAGTATTTGTAGCAGCATATCAAGGTATTGACAAGTAATGCTTCAGTAAAGGAACTCTGAGAATAAGAATGTGAAGAGATAATTTACCGTTTTGTTCCTTCTGTTTTCTGGCAGAAAGGGAGAGTAACACAATGAAGCTTAAGCCTGCTTAATTGTGATTGACGGGTTTTGGGTCTGCCAGTAGTTTGAATCCTAGGCTTATTAAAAGAGGGCTCAAACTGCATTAAGTGCTTGAACTTCTGACATGCTTTCTTCTTAAGACATAAGGTGGGGGAGCCAAGCTTATTTATGAGAAAGGCCAAGAGGAGATTAACCTAAATGCTGAAAGACTGTGTTAAGACTGCTTAAAACCATGAGATAAGAAACTGAACTGATTTTGGGTGGAGATAGCATAAAGCTTCTCTCAATTTTGATGAAGGTTATTTCTGGAGTGGGTGGGGGGGGGGGGGGAGGGTTCCTCTTGAGAGAAAAGAGAATGATGTGAACGTAGAGATAACAGATCTATTTTATACCTAGAGGAGAGGTGGCAGAGGGACTATTCCTGGTCTACTCACCCTGATAAAAAAAGGGAGTCCTCAAGCTTGACTCTGATAATAAAAGGAAGCACTGGAAAGAGAACTTCTTTTCTAGGGGAGTAGTTCTGGTTCCTTAGCACCTCCTGGTGAAAAGGAGTTGGCACAAAAAAGCCACCTCCTGATTGAAAGGAGGAGGAGCCTGTGGGAGTTTCTGCCTTGGGGTCATGACAAGAGGGAGGGCTGACCAGAGGAACCTTAGACATTAATTCCAGGTGGAAGGGGAGGATGTCACAATTGGGATGGGGAAGATAAGAGGTAATGGAACAGGGTGGTGGAAGAGATGCTGGATTAGGTAGGAAGTAAGGAAGGGATATAGGTGTATAGGGACATAGCAGGGGACATGCCAGACATGGAGGGGAGTAGTCAGAAAGCAAAGGGGACATGCTGGACAACTGGAGAGGAATAGGAAAAGAGAAGAGATGAGAAAAGGGAGATGCTGACAGAGGAAGAAGCTGGACACAGGGGGTGAAAATTAGGATGATGGAGAAATGCTGTATGGAGGTGGAAAGAGAGAGTTGAGATACTGGATGGGAGAGGAGATGCTGGACAGAGGAGGGAAAAAAGACAGGGGGTACTATTCAGATGGGAAGAGGCAGAGGGGATAGAGGGGAGGGGAGTGGAGAATCTGGGGGGAGGGGAGAGAGAGAAAGAGGGGAGTGCTAGCATGAAAACTGAGGAATCATAAGATGAGGAATAGGAGGGCTAGGGTGAGGGAGATGGTAAACTGCAGGTAGATGTAGTAAATGACTTGCTGACTTGATTCCATTCTACATCTAAACCAACTAATACTGATCCCTTCTAATTTGATTATGTTAATCACATTATCACTATTGGTCATTATATCTTACCTGTTTTATTTTGTGTTATGTAAATAATTCTACTGACCTATCTACCTAATTTCTTACACAGTAATATGTTAAATTAGACCATACCTCTTACTCTGTTTATGATTATACCTTTTGCAACATAGTGTAAGCCCCATTGAGCCTGCAAATAGGTGGGAAAATGTGGGGTACAAATGTAGCAAATAAATAAATAATTAAATAAACAAAGAGAAGAAGACTGAAGACTAGATAGAACAAATGAATGAAATCAGATAAGCAGAAAAATAAATGGAAAAAACTGAAAGGAAAATATAAAAATCAGAGACAGATATAGGAGAGGAAGTAAAGAAGACAGAAAGGGAAGAAAGACATGTCAGATGGATTGGAAACCCTTGAAGGAAAGTTAATAAAAGACAGAGGAAAGCAGACTGTGACAAATATGAATAAAATGGCCAGACAACAAAGGTAGAATAAACAATTTATTTTTTTAATTTAGCAAATGGAAACTGCCAATTTACAATAGGAATTTATACCTGCTTTCTTCATATTTTGTGATTTGAATAATATTTTTGTATGGTGAGTTGTATGGGAAAAGGTCCTACATCTATTGTTGGGGACTGTGATGTGTGTGACAAAACTGGAGGTTCAGGGTTTATACTGAGATTATCGGAGCTGTGAAATTACCTAGTTCTGACAGGGAGATTTTAGACCATTTTTGGCTTCTGACACCACTGTACTGATGCATTATAGGACAAGCAGCATGGATTTCAATGGATAGAATCAGGGACTATAAATCTCACAGTGATTTGAGGTTTAAGTTCAAAACCAGAATTGGCTAAAAAATCTTCTTCCTGGAATTAGGTAACTTGGCACATCTGGTTTCTGGTCTATTTTGTATGGAATCCAGCTTTGATTTCTGTAACAGTAGGGGAAAATATACAGTACTAGTAAAAGAAGCCCATTTCAGAGCAAATGAAACGGGCGCTAGCAAGGTTTTCGTCACCAACACCCCCCTCCCTGGGCAACCCCTTCATTGTTCTGGCATTGCTCTACCCCCAACGTCATGACGTTTGACGCGAGGGTGGGGCCCGGAGCGATTTCCCACCCCCGCCTCCCTGCCTCCCTCCCTGCCGACCCCTTCGTTGTTCTGCCATTGCTCCGCCCTCGAGGGCGGGGCCCGGAGTGATTTCCCACCCCCCGCCTCCCTGCCTCCCTCCCTGCCAACCCCTTCGTTGTTCTGCCATTGCTCCACCCTCGAGGGCGGGGCCCGGAGCGATTTTGGTGGCTTCACCACCACGAACCTTCAAACCTTTTTGAAGGAAGTCAGAGCTTGGCTTCACTGACGTCAGTGTCCTCAGAACGTTGAGGGTGAGTTTTATTATAGTAGATATGGTTGTATGTATTTCAGCAAATCAGCCTTTGTATTTAGGGGAAGGGCAAACAAAAAGGAGACCCAATGGTCCACTTTCAGGGGCAGAGGAAATACAGAAAACCACTACAGGACTTGTGAGCTAATGTACATGAGGGTAATTTTATAAACTTTTTTTTCACAGGTAAACCCTGTTTTACTTCTGGAAAAGGGCTTTTACAAAATTACCCTAAGGTTACATGGATAGAAAATATTCAGATCCACTTTTAGTATAGGTGCTTTTGAATATGGGCAGATGCATATACGAGTATTTTATATGTTATATGTTATAAAATACTCATGTATGCATATAATGCTATTTTATAACTCCCAAGCAGATGTAAATGTATGCAGGTATATTTATCTATGATTGTTGCAGATTTTGTGAGGCTATTATATTAGCAAACATAGGGGGTCTTTTACTGAAGTGCACTAAGGGGGTATTTTACAAAGGTATGCTAGTGTTTTTAGCACACACTAATGATTAGTGCACACTAAACATTAGAGACACCCATAGGAATATATGGGCATCTCTAGCATTTAGCAAACACGTATTTTTAGCATGCGCTAAAAACCCTAGCGTGCCTTTGTAAAAGGACCCCTAATTTTTAGCACTTTATGCGCCTTAACAACAAAACTTAAAATGCTCTACGTGCAAAGTGTGTGTGTTAATTGTTGGGATCATGCCATTTGCAATTACTGCAATTGGCTGCAATTAGTGTGGATGCTTATAGTGAACTTATGCTAACTGCAAAAATGACAATTAGGACACAATAAGTTCAGTGCGCTAAATGCAGTCCCCTCCCATTCTCTTCCTATTACCTTCCTAGTTTCTACCCCTTAATGCACGAGCACATGCTTGCTGCCATGCCACCATGGTAATATTTGGTGCACTTGTGTGGAAGCAGTTAAACTGCTAATTCACACATTAACTGCATAGTGTACTTTAGTAAAAGGGACCTATAGGTGCTTATATTGTCTTTATAAAACAGCCCCAAAACAGGCACTTAATTAGACTTCTTACCTGGCAGGCAACATGTTATAACATTACTACCTATATTTACATATATAAAGACAGTGATAGGTACACATAAAATTGTATCTAATTAATCATATTTGCAATCCTGCCTTCCCTGTTTTAGTCCAAGTTGAGTTACAATAAATGTAGGGGCCCTTTTACAAAGCAGCACTAAAAAGTGGCCTTAGTGCACCCTTATATGGGTTTTCCCCACATGCTAAGGCCATTTTTAGCGCTGCTATAGCAGGGATGGCCCTTAATGTAAACTTTTTTGTAGGCAGTAAAGGCTCACACGCTAATCCCATGCTTAATCAGCGCGCTGCAATTCCAGTGCATTAACCGATTAACATAGATGCACCCACTCTCTGTCCACAGACACGTCCACTCAGTGAAAGAATTAAAAATATAGCGCACCTGAAGTAAGCCCTTTTAAGCTGCAGTAAGCACGTGTTAGCGCTTACCGCAGTTTAGTTAAGGACCCCTTATAAAACAAAATATCATACAATAAAACCATAGCTCAAGACAAGTTACATTTCATCAGTGCTTTTTTTGTAGAAAAAAAGTTGCCGGTACTCATTATGGGCGGGGTCACCACATATGGCTCCACCCATTTAATAGCCACACCCCTTATTAGCCACATCCCTTATACCAGCCATGGCGCATATAAACAGACATCCTTGAAAATATTATACTAGTATAGGAGTAAAAATTACGTGATTTTTTTCATTATAAATAATTTCTGTAAGCTGTTACAGCTCCAGTATACCCAGTGCAAAATAAGACAGCAGATGTAAATTCTCAAATTGGACATATTCCAAACACTAAAATGAAAATAAAATGATTTTTTTTCTACGTTTGTTGTCTGGTGACTTTGTTTTTCTATCCATATTGGTGCGAGTCTCTGATTCTGCTGCTCTCTATCTGTTCTCTTAACTCCGTTTCCAGGGCTTCCTTTCCATTTATTTCTTTACTTTCCTCCTTTCTTCTTCATTTCTTGCCCTACATCCATAAGTAAAAGCTGTGTCCTCCTCCGTAGAATTGACTGGAGGAGGTATAACGTGGATTCAGCTTTTACCTATTTTCTCCATCCATGTGCAGTTTTTGTCCTCTCTTCCCTTTCCCTCATCTCCATCCATGTGCATCTTCTTCTTTTTTCTTTCCTCACCTCCATCCATGTCCAGCACTTCTCCTCTCTCATCCCCTCCATCAATGTTCAGCATTTCTCCTCTCTCTTCCCTCCCCTGTATCCATATAAAGCAATAATTCTCTCTCCCATCTCCTCCATCCAAGACCAGCATTTCTCTTCTCTCCCCGTCAACTCCTCCATCCATCCATGTCCAAAGAATCTCTCTCCCCTGTCCTCCCCTCTCATCCATGTCCAGCGATTCTTCTCTCTCCCTGGCCCTCCCCTCCCATCCGTCCAACGATTCTCCTCTCTCCCCTGCCCTTCATGTCCAGCGAATCTCTCTTTGCAGACCTCCCCTCCCCTTCATGTCCATTATGTCTCCTCTGCCCCTGCCCTGCCCTCTCATCCATGTCCAGCAATTCTCTCTTCCCTGCCCTCCTCTCCCCTCCCCTCCATGTCCAGCAATTCTCTCTCCCATGCCCTCCCCCCTCCATGTCCAGCATGTCTCCTCTCTCCCCTGCCCTCCCCTCATCCATATCCAGCATGTCTCCTCTCCCCCCTGCCCTCCCCTCCATGTCCAGCGATTCTCCTCTCTCTCCTGCCCTCCCCTCATCCATGTCCAGCATGTCTCCTCTCCTCCCTAACCTCCCCTCCATGTCCAGCAATTCTCTCTCCCCTCCCCTGCCCTCCCCTCCATGTCCAGCATGTCGCCTCCCTCCCTTGCCCTCTCCTCTCCAAGTTGCGGCGAACCGGAAGTGAAGGCAGCGAAGCAGTTCTCTCTGAGGCAGGCACGCAGACAGGTTTGTCTCCTCTCGCGTTGCTTCCCTCTTAGCGCTTCCTGCCTTCAAGGGCGGGACATACTGAAAGGGAAGCGATGCGAGAGGAGACGAATCTGCCTGCGTGCCTGCCTCATTGAGCACTGCTGCACTGCCTTCACTTCTGGTTCGCCACTCTCTCTGTGAAAAAATACTTCCTGACATTTTTCTTGAGACTGCCCGCCTTCAATATCATTTCATGTCCTCTCATTCTACCGCCTTCCCATCTCCGGAAAAGATTTGTTTGCAGATTAATACCTTTCAAATATTTGAATGTCTGTATCATATCACCCCTGTTCCTCCTTTCCTCCAGGGTATACATGTTCAGGTCAGCAAGTCTCTCCTCATACGTCTTGGAACGCAAATTCCATACCATTCTCGTAGCTTTTCTTTGCACCACTTCCATTTTTTTTATATCCTTAGCAAGGTACGGCCTCCAAAACTGAACACAATACTCCAGGTGGGGCCTCAACAACGACTTGTACAGGAGCACCAACACTTCCTTTCTTCTGCTGGTCACACCTCTCTCTATACAGCCTAGAACTGAAAAATGAGCTTGTGGAGCTACTGCTAGTGATATGCAACTTATCCCTAAAATCGAGCGTGGTACCGGAAGATTGGAGGGTGGCCAATGTAACGCCGATTTTTAAAAAAGGTTCCAGGGGAGATCCGGGAAATTATAGACCGGTGAATCTGACGTCGGTGCTGGGGAAAATGGTAGAGGCTATTATTAAAAACAAAATTACAGAGCACATCTGAGGATATGGATTACTGAGACCAAGAGGCAGATGCACTAAAGCTAAATGAGCCTTTAATGACCCTCCAACGAGGAAAATTTGATCCGTTGCATGCATCAAAGGGCTTTTACCGAGGAAGCCAGCAGCTAACGAAAACGGAATGGAGATGAGCAATTAGTGTGAAAACCCCATTGAAACGACATGCACTAACCTTTTCCGATTGCCTTTATGCAGGAAAAAGGCAGGAAATCTAACGAGAGGTCTGGACCTCTCATTAGGACAGCTCTGTGCCAGGAAAAATCATTAAGTGAAAAAATAAACAAACTTTGAGCCAATCCCAGCGCATTAGCAGAGCTAAAAGCGCTGTGATTGGTCCAAAGGACGTCAGAAAACACATCAAATAAAAAAAATAAAAAAGGATCGGGAGGGGGCAAGGGCGCTCATCAGGAGCGTCCTGTATGGACGGCCTTGCCCCCCCCCCCCCCCGCTGCTCCCCATTTTCCGCCGCTCCCCCCCCCCTGAAAAAGCAAAATGCTAGCTGCCCCGGTCCCCCTCCCTTCCTGTTCCTGTGTTCTGCAGAGCTAACTCCGCCTCCCGTCATTCTTCTGCCCCGTGCCCCGCCCCCGCTGCCCCCCCTGAGGTCAACTACGCCGCTCCCCCCCTCCACCGAGACCCCCCTCCCTATTAACGACCCGAGCAGCGCCTCTCACCTCTTTCTGAAGCGCTGCACGGGCAGGAAGATCTATTGTGTTGGTTGTAGAGTCTCCATGACGTCTCTTCTTCCCTGGCCTAGGCCCCGCCTCCTTCTGACGTAAGTAATCTATGTCAGAAGGAGGCGGGGCCTGGGCCAGGGAAGAAGAGACGTCATGGAGACTCTACAACCAACACAATAGATCTTCCTGCCCGTGCAGCGCTTCTGAAAGAGGTGAGAGGCGCTGCTCGGGTCGTTAATAGGGAGGGGGGTCTCGGTGGAGGGGGGGAGCGGCGTAGTCGACCTCAGGGGGGGCAGCGGGGGCGGGGCACGGGGCGAAAGAATGACGGGAGGCGGAGTTAGCTCTGCAGAACACAGGAACAGGAAGGGAGGGGGACCGGGGCAACCAGCTAGCATTTTGCTTTTTCGGGGGGGGGGGGAGCGGCGGAAAGTGGGGAGCAGCAGGGGGGGGGGGCAAGGCCGTCCATACAGGACGCTCCTGATGAGCGCCCTTGCCCCCTCCCGATCCTTTGTTTTTGGATTTTGCTGACCGGGTAGCCACGTGTATGTGTTGTGGCTTTTTTTTTTTGTTTGTTTTTACGTTTGCAGCATGCGCAGAGCAGCCAGCAAAAAGCTTGGCTGCTCTGCGCATGATTTAGGGGCCGATTACCGATGTGTATTGTGATTCTTTGATACATTGTACGTTTGAATACCGATCTGAGCATGTGTGACTTTTTTTTTTGGTGCATTCTTCATTTTTTAAAAATCTAGGGACTTTAACGATTTTGATTTTTTTACGTTTGGTTGCTGCATCTGCCTCCAAGTCAGCACGGCTTTTGTGTGGGGAAATCTTGCCTGACCAATTTACTTCAATTCTTTGAAGGAGTAAACAAACATGTGGACAAAGGGGAGCCGGTTGATATTGAGGGGCATAATCGAAAGGTCGTCCAAGTACGCATTAGGACGTCCTTACGAAAACGTCCAAAATCAGGAATGTATAATCGGAAAATAGTATGGGCGTTTTTCGATAATCGATTATCCCTGTAGCAAAATGACCAAATGAGGAGCGCATAAGCGTGACTAAATTGGGCGCCCTAACACGTTCGATTATCGCAGGTGCAAACGACCAAATCAGAAAGTGTGTAAAAGAATGTACATAGGTGTACTGCAAGTACAGTACATGCTGTTCTGGACATCCAGGTACGGGAAAATATGAGGAACGTTTATACGCATCAGCTACAGAAAGATCATGCTGCTCCACCGAATATTCGTTATATGTGCCCTTTCTGGATGTCCGGAACTGCATGCAGCTATATGCATATTGTGTATATGTGAATAGGGTCGGGTGCTTCATGCTCATCTATATAAGGCAAGTTCCGCTCGCATAACAACCAGGCATGCACGTCAAAGATGTCTATGCTTACGACGGCGTCCACGTGCTGATAGGGCCATATATGGGATGGTCATGCATATATGGAGCTGTGCACGAAAAGACGACCGTCACGCAAGGACGTCTATATAAGGCACTTGTTTTCCAACACCTGAAAAAATGGCGCACCGACGTGAGCCTAACTTCGGGCATGAGGAGAGCATGCTGCTGGTGCGGCTGTGCCTAAGGCACCGCCATCGCCTCTTTATCACCCACCACCACCTGCCCCCCAGGCTCCAGGCCATGAGAGCCTGGTCCCGCATTAGGGACAGGCTTGAAAGGTAAGTGTTTGGCCCACACCCCCCCTCCTGTACCTACACATATAACAGCTCCGTCATCAATGTAACCAGTAACTGGAGTGTGCATGCAAGGATAATGAGTACTATGGGTACATACACAATCACTAATAAAATGTATGTTCTTGAAAGGACGACCATTCCCACATCCCTACAATAATGTATTTCATTATTTAATTATTTCTTGCCTGTGAACCCCACATTTTCCCACCCCTCTTTGCAGGCTCTATGTGACTTACAACACATCGGAATAGTGGAAACATTATATCAATTAAACGTATAGCATACTTGATAACAGGGTAATGATAACACATATAAAGTAGTTTTACAAGCATAAATTATAATGCATACAAACGGTACTTTCTGGCCTCATGGCCACCTCTATGGCATCATCTGCATAGGAGCCAACTCGGTGGCTGCTGTGGGTGCTTGAGCACCCCCAATATAGAATAAATGCCTTGTATGTATCCAGGGAGGGGTGATCTCCACTGGGGGGTAGCACCCCCCAAAATTTTAAAAAGGTGGCTCCTATGAATCTGTACCAATGGAGGTAGCCCCCCCCCCCCCCAACAGTGTTGACCCTCTCTCTGCTATTTGAATAACAAATGAATGTGTGTGCAGAGGGCAAGAAGGACTTTCCCCTGACTCCTGCTCTACAAATGCTTACAGATGCTTCGGGGTTCGCCGGGACCTCGAGTCCCTCAGGAGGAGGTTCCACCATGTGAGGTGGGAGAGGCCCGAGGTCATCCGGGCAGTGCGACGGCACCTCCGGGCTCGCCGTAAGTATTCAAAAACAGGACACCTGTACTGATTTATAAATATATTTAATGCAAATGTCCTGTAAAATATGTGGCTAATAGCCAACTAATAAGTAATAACATATTTATT
Organism: Microcaecilia unicolor; assembly: GCF_901765095.1. Lineage (NCBI taxonomy): Eukaryota > Metazoa > Chordata > Amphibia > Gymnophiona > Siphonopidae > Microcaecilia > Microcaecilia unicolor. The sequence goes on along the minus strand of NC_044040.1, from coordinate 105,006,527 downwards.
GGTCCCAGATCAAGGATGCAGTTTGCAGGTGCCCTCTCATGACTGTGGCTGCAACTTCCAAGGACCATCCCCCCCCCCCCCCCCCCCCCCCGAGATGAATGAGATGACATGCCTCACTTTACTCTCCCCCTTTCTGGGGTGGGTGGATAGTGTGTCCTGGTAGACCTGCCTGAGGCCCTACTTTTACTGCATGTCATGGCCTCCCTCACATAAAAGTAATGTGCTAAACACCCTTCCCACCGCCCCCCCTTAAAAACAACAAAAACAGGTCACCAAACCCTTGTCGCATCTCACAATGCAAACATGCTGGTCACCAATGAGTGTGGTCTGCCAACATGTCCTGTGTGTTTTGTGTCAGTGCAGCTTCCAGGGTTCCCTGTCATGTCATCTGATGCATCTCAGTCTCCCATGGGTATAGGCCACACCTCCTCACACCTTCCCCCATCCCCTGGCTCAGGCACCCAGCTACTGCACTATGCAAGCCATGTTGCATGTGCTCATCTCATCCATACTCTGTTTACAGACACAGTGCTCCAGCACCAGCAGGAGGAGCAGGCTGATGAGGAGGGCCACCTGCAGGAGGAGGAGCCAGGCCAGGAGGGGCACCTGGAGGAGGAGGAGAAGGAGGAGGAGCCAGGTCAGGAGGCCCACCTGGAGGAGGAGGAGGAGCCAGGCCAGGAGGCCCACCAGGAGGAGGAGGAGGAGGATGAGGGGGTCCTCATCATTGATGAGAACATTCTGGAGGACACCTCCCCACCTGCAGCTCCGTCTGAGCCATCTCTCTTCCCTCGGCCATCTCCATCGCCTGAGGCAGCTCCATCGCTTGGGCCACCTCCATCCCCTGAGGCAGCTCCATCGCCTCAGGCAGCTCCATCGCCTGGGCCACCTCCATCCCCTGGGCCATCATCTGGGTCCCCTGGGCCACCTCCAGCCCTTGGCCCAGTGGCTGTTCTGCACCTCCTGCAGCACCTGGTAGATGGCCAGAACCAGGTGCTGCAGGAGCTACGAATCATAAGGCAGGGTAATGAGCAGCTGCAAGGCCCACTTAGGGTAGTCCTGCTGCTGCTCATTACCCTGCTACAGAGGGCCTTGATTAGAAGCACCCGTCCTAGACGGGGGTGGGGGGGAGGGAGGGGGGAGGGGAGGGGGTGACAGTTTGTATTTTGTGAGGGGGGTTGTTGGGTGGGTTGTTTGTATGTTGGGGGGAGGTAATGTTGGAGGGGGTTGGGGGGATATGTAGGGGTATTGGAGAATTTTTGTGTGGGGGGGAGTGTGGTAGCCATGTTAGTCCACTCTTAAGGTTATCAATAGAAATCAAACAAAATAAAACATGGAAAAGAAAATAAGATGATACCTTTTTTATTGGACATAACTTAATACATTTCTTGATTAGCTTTCGAAGGTTGCCCTTCTTCGTCAGATCGGAAATAAGCAAATGTGCTAGCTGACAGTGTATATAAGTGAAAACATTCAAGCATTACTATGACAGTCTGACAGGGTGGGAGGATGGGGGTGGGTCGGAGGTATGCATGGGGACATCAAAGCATATCATTGATATTCTAACAGGATGGGTGTGGATAGGTGAGGGGTGGGGTGATCAACAGAGACATACAGCTTTATGGTTTATAATGGGCTAGGAACCCCAGGTCCTTGTTAAGTCCTTTCTGTTGGGTGTTAAAATATTCAATCATTCTGACTTCAAAGGTCTTACGTTCTTGTATGCTTTTAAAGTTACCTTTCAGTATTCTCACTGTGAAATCACTGGTACAGTGTCCTGGTTCTGTGAAGTGCTGTCCCACCGTGGTGGGGGCCCTACTGGCTGTATTGTTCATGTGATGTCTATGTAAATTGAATCTTGTCTTAAGCATCTGGCCTGTTTCTCCAATATAGCATCCTTCGTTACATTTTTTACACTGAATGATATATACCACATTGGAAGATGAGCAAGTGAAAGATCCCTTTATGTTGAATATCTTTCCTTTGTGGGTAACTGTGGGGTCCTGTGAAATATTTTGGCATAGTTTGCAACTGGATAAATTACAGGGACGTGTGCCCTTCTGTTCCTTTTCAGTCTGTGATGGAAGTTTACTTCTGATTAGCTTGTGTTTTAAGTTGGGTGGTTGTCGGAAGGCCAGTACTGGTGGGGATGGGAATATCTTTTTCAGTAATTCATCCTCCTGGAGTATAGGTTGTAGGTCTCTTATGATTTTCCTCAGTTTTTCCAGCTCTGGATTGTATGTCACTACAAGGGGAATTCTGTCTGTGGATTTTTTCTCCTTGTACTGTAGCAGATTTTCCCTGGGTGTTTTGAGGGAGGAGGCAATATTCTTGGAGATTATTTTGGGGTTGTAGCCTTTCTGTTCGAAGGATGCAGTCAGGATTTCAAGGTGTCTATCTCTGTCCCCTGGGTCAGAGCAGATATGGTGGTATCTTGTGGCTTGGCTGTAAATGATGGATCTTTTTGTATGTGAAGGATGGAAGCTGGAGTTGTGGAGGTAGCTGCATCTGTCTGTGGGTTTCTTGTATATAGATGTTTGTATACAGCCATCACTGATTGAGACCGTGGTGTCCAAAAAATTGACTTTTTCTGGGGAGTAGTCAATTTTGAATCTGATTGTAGGATGGTATGTATTGAAGGCAGAATAAAATTGTTTCAGTTTCTTCACCCTCCGCCCAAATCATAAAAATGTCATCAATGTACCGGTAGTATTTTAGAGGTTTGGTCTGCTGTGTATTCAGAAATGTCTCTTCCAGCTCAGCCATAAAAAGGTTGGCATATTGGGGTGCTGTCCTGGTGCCCATCGCAGTGCCCATTATTTGCAGATAGATATCATTGTTAAAGCGGAAGTAGTTGTGAGTTAAAATGAATTTGATTAATTTTGTAATAGTTTCTGGTGAGTATTGATGGTCCAGTGTGGATTTTTTTAGGAGTCTTCCACATGCAGCTATGCCATCCGCATGTGGAATGTTGCTGTATAGTGATTCTACATCCATCATGACCAGAAGGGTGTTAGGTGGTAGTTGCTTGATATTTTTCAATTTATTCAGAAAGTCTGTGGTGTCTTGTATGAAGCTGTTAGTTTTGTGTACGAGAGGTTTCAGAATTCCCTCTATGAATCCAGATATTTCTTCCGTGAGTGTGCCAATACCTGATATGATTGGTCTGCCAGGGTTTCCCGGTTTGTGGATCTTGGTAGCATGTAGAATGAGCCCACAGCAGGTTGGTTTGGTATGAGTTTCTTCAGGTGAGGTTGCGCTTGTGTAGGAAATGTTTTGATAAGGTCTTTCAGCTGTTTTGTGTAATCCTGTGTGGGGTCCTCAGTTAGTTTCCTGTAGTATTTATTGTCTGAGAGCTGTCTGTGCCCCTCTTCAATGTATTTTTGTATGTCCATAATTACCACTGCGCCTCCTTTGTCTGCGGGTTTGATGATAATGCGTTCGTTAGTTTGTAGGGTTCTTATGGCCGCTCTTTCTGGTGGGTTAAGATTGTACAGGATTCTCTTTTGTTTGTTGGAAAGTTGGGATTTCACCCTATGTCTGAAACTTTCTATGTAATTATCCAGCTTGTAGTTTTGTCCCTCCTGTGGGGTGAAATAAGTGTTCTTTTGTTTAAGACTGTACTCCGGTCTGTTTGGTGTCCCTTTATTATAGAAATGTGTTTTAAGGCGCATTTTTCTAAAGAATTCTTCTAGGTCTGAGTATAGTTGGAGTTCATCTAGTTTACTAGATGGACAGAATGAAAGCCCTTTTGAGAGCACAGAGACCTCATGTTGTGATAATTGATGGTTCGAGAGGTTTATTATCCCCATTTGGTTTGCATCTGTAAAGGTGTGATCAGTATTTCCTGGTTTGTTTGGTCTCTGATTTTCACATACCTCAGATGTGTATCCAAGTGTCTCCAAGGTGTCTGGGGATCTTGGTTCTGCAGAGCTGCAGCTATTCAAGGATAAGCAGTTTCTCTCTCTTTGATTTTGAAGAAGAGAATATAGCTTTATTTCCTTTTTGCAGATAGCAATGTATTGTTTTTCTCCTTGGATGTTATGTAGGTCCTCTTTAAGTTGGTTCACAAGGTGTGGATGTAATTCCTCCATGTTCCTAAGGATTACATCCCTTTGGGTTTGTATTATTCTTTTTTTCTTGTAGAGTTGATGTATAAGTTCATTTCTTAGTTTCTGACTAGTGCGTTTGCAGAGTTTCTCTGCATAGTCAGAATTGTAAGTAGTAGCCAAAGGATTTTTGATCCTCAGTCCTTTGGGAATGATGTCATTCTTCTTGCAGATTGTTGTCTAGCACTTGTGATCTGCCAAGTACACTCTTGCACATAACCCTAGGTAGCACATACATGATGTTTTCTCAGTGTGATCACCAGACACCCTTACCCACAACCATACCAAATTGGTGTGGGGGGGGGGGGGGGCACCAAGGACCTACAAACAGCTGCCTCTTTCACATTCTATGCATCTGCAATGGTATATAGTGCTGAGGAGAAAAGGGAAAACAATGGGAAAACCATTAGATGGAGGCTTACTGCATTACAGTTGCAATATAATACAAGAGTTACAGAAGGGCACAAATAAATATGGTGTTTGCTCACACCTTTTTCAGTAGGAGGTCAAGGTGACCTACATTCCAGGTCTTTCCCTGTCCCAGGAGGACTGTAAGTTTGTACCTGAGGGAATGGAGGGTTAAGTGGCTTGCTCTAGATCACAAGGAGCAGGAGTGGAAATTGAACTGGCAACCTTGTGATTACAACGCTGGTGACCTAACCACTAGGCCACGGCAGCCACCAGGTTGTAGCTACCTGCAGGTAATTTGGGTTTGGACCTGTAACCACAAACTCTCTCCCTCACCATGTCTTAAGGGCTCAGTAGGCAGTACCTGTGGCTACCTTGAAACTAGTTTGCAGCCTACATGTTAGAAATGTTGTTATTCCAGAACTATGGAGGATTGTAGGACTGTGTTCAATACTGTGCTAAAAACCTGATTTGCCTATATAGTTCCCCCTCCCTCTCCTATCAAAAGTGAGAATGGGTGGCCATTTCATAAATGGGGACTGGGGTTCAGCACACAAACAAAGGATTGAACCTACCGGGAATCAATACAGCAGCTGCAACAGCTGGCCCACAGCATTGAGGACCTGGCAGAACCACACAGTACGGGGCTGATGGCCTCCAACCAGTGCACAGGAACCTGGTGAAAAGAGAGCTAAGACATGACTGCAGACTACATACAGTGAATGCACACTCCTTGATAATGAGCAGAAAGAGAAGAGGTGGCAGAGAAATAAGAGCTTACCATGAACGTCTGTTTCAAGAATGTGTAGTGCGCCTTCTATCTTCTGGAACATTAGCTGGACATCTGCCTCAGTGAAATGACCCTTACCGAGGGAGGGGTGCTTGATTTGGAGCGATTGTAGCAATTTCTTAGCTCCCACAGACTGCCTGCTACAACCAGGCAGAGAGAATAGGAGACAGGAAGAGGCCCAAAGGATGGATGCGGAAGCGTTGTGGGCTGAGGGCCAGGGCCGGTCTTAGCAAATGCGGGGTCCTATGCAGACCAATTTGGTGGGGCCCCATCCTAGCCCCGCCCCATCCTAGCCCCACCCCATCCCAGCTCCACCTCATTGATAATATTATTCAATTTTTAGAAAAACTTTTATTTATGAAATTTCAAATAAAGACAAATGAAGCTAAACTTGTACAGAAAAACTGATTGAAATAATAAGCACAATGCTATCATGACCCCCCCCCCCCCCCCCCCGAAATTATTCAGTTCAAGTCCACTACAATTAGTAGTTCCAATTCTCATAACCCCGGGGGAGGGGGGGGTCAGAGGTGCGGACATACAATCTCTCCACTGCAAAACACTATACACAAACTTGTGCAAAAACACACTCATAACCTTACCAAACCATAACAGCACTAATTCCAAGGACAGGACGAGCACAACCTTATGCGTGGAAAGGCAGAACTATAATTACACCAGGCTCTAAAACACCGATACACTACCTCGTAAAAAAAACAAGACAAAAAGGGCTGCAAATGCTACACGCTAGCAGGATACTGCACCTTGATCACACATGAAAAACACGACACAACAGATATGAAGGCAAAATACTGAACTGGAAAGTTACCTCAAGAAGTCAGACTCAGCATGCAGCAATACTAGAAAAATTGAAACTTACATGCAAAATATCACAGATGCACATTTCCAAAAGCTGACATATTCCAATTAATAAATTCTGAATAAAATACTTTTTTCTACCTTTGTTGTCTGATCATTTGGTTATTCTATTCGTTTTGGTCCCAGTGTCTTCTGTTTTATGCAGTGTCTTCTTTCCATTTGATATTTTTTCTCTCACCATGTCCACCATCCTCCTGTGTCCTTATGTGTCCTGTCTACCATCTGTAGCCCTGTCCCTATCCTTTCTCGAGTGTCAGCATCTGCCTTCAGTGTTCCAATGCAGCCCTTAAATTCAGCAATTTCCCCTCCATGCATATTCAGCATTTCTCCTCACTCCCCTCCTTCCATGTGCATCTACTTTCCTCCCCTTCCCTACATCCATGTCGAGCATTTCTCCTCTATCCCTTCCCCTCCATCCATGTGCATCTCCTTCCTTAGTCTTTCCTTCCCTCCATTCGTGCCCAACATTTCTCCTCTCTCCCCTGCCCTCCATGTCCAGCAATTCCCCTCTCTCCCTGAGCCCTGCCCTGCTCCTCTGTCCCCTGCCCCCTCCATTCATCCCTATAAAGCAATTCCCCTCACTCCCTGAGCCCTGCCCTCCCATGCTCCTCTGTCCCCTGCCCCCTCCATTCATCCCTATAAAGCAATTCCCCTCTCTCCCTGAGCCCTGCCCTCCCATCCATGCTCCTCTGTCCCCTGCACCCTCCATTCATCCCTATCCAGCAATTCCCCTCTCTCCCTGAGCCCTGCCCTCCCATGCTCCTCTGTCCCCTCCATTCATCCCTATCCAGCAATTCCCCTCTCTCCCTGAGCCCTGCCCTCCCATGCTCCTCTGTCCCCTGCCCCCTCCATTCATCCCTATGCAGCAATTCCCCTCTCTCCCTGAGCCCTGCCCTCCCATGCTCCTCTGTCCCCTCCATTCATCCCTATCCAGCAATTCACCTATCTCCCTGAGCCCTGCCCTCCCATGCTTCTCTGTCCCCTGCCCACTCCATTCATCCCTATCCAGCAATTCCCTCTCTCCCTGAGCCCTGCCCTCCCATGCTCCTCTGTCCCCTCCATTCATCCCTATCCAGCAATTCCCCTATCTCCCTGAGCCCTGCCCTCCCATGCTCCTTTGTCCCCTGCCCCCTCCATTCATCCCTATCCAGCAATTCCCCTATCTCTCTGAGCCCTGCCCTCCCATGCTCCTCTGTCCCCTGCCCCCTCCATTCATCCCTATACAGCAATTCCCCTCTCTCCCTGAGCCCTGCCCTCCTCCCATCCATGCTCCTCTCTGTCCCCTGCCTCCTCCATTCATCATCCCTATATCCAGCAATTCCCCTCTCCCTGAGCCCTGCCCTCCCATCCATGCTCCTCTGTCCCCTCCATTCATCCCTATCCAGCAATTCCCCTATCTCTCTGAGCCCTGCCCTCCCATGCTCCTCTGTCCCCTGCCCCCTCCATTCATCCCTATCCAGCAATTCCCCTCTCTCCCTGAGCTCTGCCCTCCTCCCATCCATGCTCCTCTCTGTCCCCTGCCTCCTCCATTCATCATCCCTATATCCAGCAATTCCCTTCTCCCTGAGCCCTGCCCTCCCATCCATGCTCCTCTGTCCCCTCCATTCATCCCTATCCAGCAATTCCCCTATCTCCCTGAGCCCTGCCCTCCCATGCTTCTCTGTCCCCTGCCCCCTCCATTCATCCCTATCCAGCAATTCCCCTCTCTCCCTGAGCCCTGCCCTCCCATGCTCCTCTGTCCCCTCCATTCATCCCTATCCAGCAATTCCCCTATCTCCCTGAGCCCTGCCCTCCCATGCTCCTTTGTCCCCTGCCCCCTCCATTCATCCCTATCCAGCAATTCCCCTATCTCTCTGAGCCCTGCCCTCCCATGCTCCTCTGTCCCCTGCCCCCTCCATTCATCCCTATCCAGCAGTCCCCCTCTCTCCCTGAGCCCTGCCATCCATGTCCAGGTCCTTTCTCCCTTGCCCAACTGCCTGCCCACCCTGGTGCCCTCTTCTCCCCCCACAACCAACAAGCATGCTTTTTCTTTTAAATTTACCCGCCTCCGTCGCCGACTCGCTGGAATCTGACTGGACAGCACAGCAGGCATCGTCGCTGAAAGCGCTTCTCCCCCTCCCAAGTGCACCCGACGTCTCTAGCAGAATGGAGAAGCTTCCTGATTCGTTCATTCTCAGTGTCCCGCCCTCGATGAACGAATCAGGAAGCTTCTCCATTCTGCTAGAGACGTCGGGTGCACTTGGGAGGGGAGGAGCGCTTTCAGCGACGATGCCTGCTGTGCTCTCCAGTGTCCAGTCAGATTCCAGCGAGTCGGCGACGGAGGCGGGTAAATTTAAAAGAAAAAGCATGCTTGTTGGTTGGGGGGAAGAGGGCGCCAGGGCGGGCAGAATAGCGTGTCGTCGGATCGCCGTCGGCCTTGGGAAGAGGCTGACTGAGGCGCCGCGTGGGGCCCCCCTAAGCGCGGGGCCCTATGCGGCCGCCTCGGTCGCCTCGGTCTAAGACCGGCCCTGCTGAGGGCAACCACAAATAACAACCCCCCAAAATACACAGGTGTACCGAAGCATACCTTGCCAAACACAAACCTTAATATAAATGTGGGTAATATGTTTTCCTTTTTATATTAATTTCTGTATTTCCTTACATTTATATGATAAATGTGAATGTAATTAAGTAAAATGATAAATAAATAAAATAAATAAATGTGGGTAACACGTGAGAACTCACGTGAATCAGAACTGCCAAAGTCCCAGTGCATAAAATGGCGGTTTAAATGGCAATCAAGAAGGGGAAGGCAGGTGGGGACGCCCATAGTTATCTACCCATAATCGAAATCAGGAGCTCCAAATCGCTATCTCAGCTGGGTACGTTTAGGAATTATGTGTATAATCGAAATTACAGCGCCCATATCATACACGCCTATTCCCCGTCCAAAATGGGCGTTCCTGGCGACGATATAAACACCCACTCTGTATTTTCGAAACCCCATTGGTACAATGCCGCCACGCCAGCCCCCAACCCGGAAGGGTAATTTCTCAGATGCCGAGGTGGAGCTCCTGGTGCAGGAGATACAGCAACGGCACACCAACCTGTTTGCTCCCACAGGGCAGAGACTGGCTGCGACCACCAAGCAGCGGGAATGGGAGGCGGTACGTGACAGGGTGAATGCGATATTCTACTGTGCAAGGGACGTGGAGGACTGCAAGCGCAAGTGGCGCAAGCTGAGGAGGGATGTGAGGAGGAAGGCTGGGGCCAATCCCGCAGCACATGACACAGCCAACCTCACCCCCATGGAGCTGATGGTCCACGCCCTGCTACCACAGGAGGGCATCCACAGGATCGGTTCCCTTGACACCTCGGCCCAGCCTGAGGGCTCAGGTAGGTTGTCCATTATGATGTTGGGATATCTGCTGTGCTGCACTACACTGTGTTATACAAGTTGGGGCCAGGGGGAGGAGGGAGGTGGGGGAGGAGTTTCACCACGGTGTGTCTCAGGCTGTCTTCATATGTGGAATAAATGCCCACCTTTATGATCGTGTCTCACTTCCTACTCCCTACTCACTTGCTCTGTATCCTTACTCTCTATTCTCTCCCTTGGCACGCGCGCCGTCGCCATCACTGGTCCGCCCACTCTCCCTCCCAGTTTGGCCTTCCTCCCGCCCTCCCTCCAACCCAATGAGCAACAGGCCGCCCGCCCGTCCTCCCTCCCTCCCAGCACCAGGAACCCCCTCCTCCTAAAATTTAAAAAGCGTACCTCCTCGGCTCGGAGTCGGCGTTTAGGCGGCGTGCGTCCGTAGCGGTAGGTGGCTTCGTGTGGCCGGGGGGGGGGGGGGGGGGGGTCTGAGTGGGACGTGTGTGCAGTCAATCACACCTATGACCGAGGGGAATCTAGCAACAGCATAGAAGGCGGCCATGTTGTTGTGCCTGGGGGGTGGTGGGGAAAGTGATGTAGTGAGAGGTGTGAGTTAGAAAGGCATCCAGGAACTGGGTGAGACAGTATGAAATAGAAGCCTGGGTGAGCCCTGTGTTAGCACCTAATACAGATTGAAAACTCCCAGTGGCCAGGACAGAGAGAGAGACAGTGATGGGGTTATTCCTATGGGTCTGGGGCTGAAGGAGGGGTTTCAGCTGCTCACAAAGCTGCACAATGGTCGCCTTATCAAACCTGAACCTTGTCAGACACTGCTGGTCAGTGAGTTGTAGGAAGGTGGTGCGGGGCCTGAACACTCGGGGCCGTGAATACCTCCTGCGGTGTGTGGCCTGTTCCTCTAACATGGAAGCCGCTAGTGAATTTAGTGCATCCATTTCCCCACCAGTGCAAGTATTAGTAGTAGTACTGAAACAACAGCAGCATACAGAATCTCACTCCGAACACACCCTCTGGCCAGTCACTCCCCAAACAGTACAGGGAACACAGAGACAAACGGAGGTCAGGCAATACAATATACATGTGGGAACAGTGAATAGAAAGGGATAGGGGGAGGGGAAGGGACCGATAGAGCAAGGAGGAGGAGTAGGGAAAGGTCAAAAGGTAAGACACAAAAGAGGCAGGTGAGGGTGACAACGTTCCGACTAGGGCAGACAGATGAATGTAACAGGTACTCCACACACTCAGCTTTCTCTGCAATCAACAATTCAGCTCTCCCAACACCGATCGCGCCACTCTCCAACTCCTCACAATTGCTAATGGGTCTAAAGATGATTTCCCCCTTGCTCTGGTCGCTTTTATTTCGGGTCTAAGCAATGACGCCCATGTTCGCGCCCACCCAAAATCATTTCACTATCCATTATACGTTGTAGACGACCACCTCGTAACACCGCCCTTAACACGCCCCCGACATGCCCCTTATTTGGGCGTTTGTATCTGAGCATACGAGCGAAACGGACGCACTGAAAGTTTTGTTTCCATTATACTGATTTAATCATTTTTGTGAGATAAACGTCTATCTCCCGATTTAGGTCGCACTGTAGGCGTTTTTCTCTTTCGAAAATAAGCAGGATAGTGTATCTGGATTTTCAAAAGGCGTTTGACAAGGTACCTCATGAAAGGCTACAGAGGAAATTGGAGGGTCATGGGATAGGAGGAAATGTCCTATTGTGGATTAAAAACTGGTTGAAGGATAGGAAATAAAATGCAAGAGATAGGTGCCACAATGTCTAGTGTGAGAGGCCCCAGGTCATAGGTCAGTTTAGGAAATGTCTGAAACCTATGTAACTGATATTTTGAATATATGTGTAGAGATGATTGGTTCAGACAGGGTAATCAATCTATTCTTTACCATCTGGAAAGTAAGGGGGGCTAGAGGGGTTTAAAACTGTATATAACTGAGAGCAGAAACAGCTTAGATTAGAAGAAGAGAAGGAGCTGAGACGAGAGAGGACAGACAGGAGACGCAGGATCCAGAGAGCTGAGAAAGAGAAGAAGAGACTTAGTGCTGATGTCCTACTTTGTTTGCTGGCAAATAAAGAAGATTTCTCCCTCATTCTGGTGTGTGCTGTTTGACTCCTGAAGTACCACAGATTCTGCTAACAATAGTGGTAATTCCCGCAACAAAATGATTTTTTTCTACCTTTGTTGTCTGGTGACTTTCTTTTTCTGATCATGCTGGCCCAGTATCTGATTCTGCTGCTATCTGTCTTCTTAACTCCGTTTCCAGGGCTTCCTTTCCATTTATTTCTTTCCTTTCCTCCTTTCTTCTTCATTTCTGGTCCTCAGCTTCTGCCTATTTTCTTCATCCATGTGCAGTTTTTCTCCTCTCTTCCTTTTCCCTCATTTCATCTCCTTCATCTCTCTTCCCTCCCCTCTATGTCCAGCAATTTCTCCTCTCTCCCTGAGCCCTGCCCTCCCATCCATGTTCCTCTGTCCCCTCCATTCATCCCTAATTATTCAGCAATTCCCCTCTCTCCCTGAGCCCTGCCCTCCCATCCATGCTCCTCTGTCCCCTCCATTCATCCCTAATTCCCTATCCAGCAATTCCCCTCTCTCCCTGAGCCCTGCCCCTTCCATCCATGCTCCTCTGTCACCCTCCATTAATCCCTATCCAGCAATTCCCCTCTCTCCCTTCCATGACCCCCCCTCGCATCCATGCTCCTCTCTCCCCTGTCCTCCCGCTCCCATGTCCCAGTTGGCCTGGCCCGCCCTCTTCTCCCCCCCTTCGCAACCATGCTCCTCTCTCCCCTGCCCTCCCGCTCCCATTGTTCAACTGCCCGCCCTCTTCTCTCTCCCAACATCCCTTTTCTTTTTTTTTCTTTTTAAATTTACCTCCGTGGCGGTCCAGCAGCGCAGCATCAGTGAAGGAGGCAGCACTCCCGACATCTCTAGCCTTCCCTTCGCTGTGTCCCGCCTTCTGACGTCAAGGAAATTACGTCAGAAGAAGGCGGAACACAGTGAATGGAAGGCTAGAGACGTCGGGAGCACCGCCTCCTTCACTGACGCTGCGCTGCTGGACCACCACGGAGGTAAATTTAAAAAGAAAAAAAAAAGAAAAGGGATGTTGGGGGGGGGGGGAGAAGAGGGCGAGCAGTTGAACAATGGGAGATGGAGGGCGAGCGAGGTGAGCATGGTGCGGCGGCGTCCCCCCAGAGGGTGGCGCCCACCCCTGCCATGCTTACCCCGCTTACCGTGTTGGCACGGCCCTGTGTATGAGTATGCTATATTCTCCAGATTGATCTGATAGCTGTGCAGGGAAGTGTTATGTTTATATGTGAAGTCTGTGAGATGGAATTTGAATATGGGATGTGTTACTGTGTAAGATCCCTGAATGGAGTGTAAAAGCTTCCGGCCGCCTTATAGAATAGGGAATTTACAGTGAGAAATAGGCTGTGAAGTGAGGCCTCCTTTAACTTATTTTATTTCAATTAGAGAGTGTGGCCACAGTATTGAGAACTGATTAATTGTCACCAGAGAGGAGTCAGTGCCTGAAAAAGCCAAGGAGTTGTAAGGTTTTTCTTCCCTGATTATTTTCTTTATAAGTGAGGTTTAGGAAGAAGAAATCTGTAGAAATTATCCTCTGAAGGGTTCCGGCTGAGCTCCAACGCAAGAAAGACCTCACCTAAATAAATTCAACCACAGTTAAGTGACATTGGCAAAGGGTGTTGAAGGACATATAAGTTTTTTTTTTTGGTTTACAACATTTTAAGAGAAAACTAAAGAACAGAACAACATCAAATATAAAAAAATCCATGTTTTCCTGACATGCTTAAGTGTTCTGGGTTCAAGTGAGATCCTTGTACAAACATCCATAATACCTATAAAGACTCAAATTCTGACATCAATAGCAAGGAAAGAGTATAGAAACAAATATCTGATTTTGATAAAAAGACAATTTAAATATTTATCTGAAAAGGTTTTTTCTACCTTTGTAGGTGATTTTGTTGAAAGAAACAGAAAAGGTTAAGGGTATACATGTAAAACTACATTTGGATGTTGAATATGTTATTGCAGTTCTATTAAGCCACACACTAATTGTGAATTTGAGTTTATTTGAATGAAAATTTGCTTGCATTTGTATTCAATAAAGAAAGAGATAATTTGCAAATCTGAAAGTTTGGTCCTTCCATTTCAGGAACAAATCCTAAATTTAGATTCTTTTCCTCATTTATTCTTTGAGAGTAAAGGACGAGGTTCGTTTATTTGTTCCACTCCCTTGGCTGTGAGTGTGTGTTCTCTGGATATTCGCCATGACTACAAACAACAGGTATCTGGGAGCACATCACTACAGTCCAGCCGAGAGGTCTCTACTTCTTTCCGAATTCGCAGACGGAACCTTCCAATCTACATCTGGCAGATTGAAATCTCCCAGCAACAGCACCTCTCTCTTCTTTCCCAACTTTTGAATATCCACGATCAGGTCTTTATCTAATTTCTCTAATTGTTTCGGAGGTCTGTAAACAACACCCATGTGGACACAGGTTCTATCATCTCTCTTTAAGGTGATCCATATCGCTTCTTCCTTTCCCCAGGTCCCTGTCATTTCAGTCGCTGTGATCTCATTTCTCACATATAGAGCTACTCCTCCACCTTTACGGCCCTCTCTATCCTTCCTAAATAGATTATAGCCTGGTATGTTTGCATCCCATTCATGGGAACAATTGAGCCACGTCTCTGAGATTGCAACAAAATCTAAGTCTGCCTCCAACATCAAGGCTTGAAGGTCATGAACTTTATTGCTTAGACTACGAGCATTTGTGGCCATTGCTTTCCATCTATATTTCCTGGTATGTGTTTCAACATTAATAATTTGGGGGTGTCTTTTCACTTTGGGTACCTTCATATCTTTTTGTTCCAACTTTGCTTTTTCCTCTGCCTCAGTTCTATTTTCAGAAACATCACAGTGCTGTAATGGAGCGAAAGAATTCTTTAGGGGCAACACTTGTGCGGGCGGATGCTTCTGTGTCACATGACAAAGTCTGCCTGAGCCCACCATGAACCATCAATTCTTAGGTGGTTTTATTCTTTGAGGCAGTGGTGAGAAGTTATGATTCTGTGCAGTCCTAGAAGGTGCTTTAAGTGCATCCAATTCTTGCATTACTTTACTGAGCTCCTGTTTTAAACTAGATAGCTGAAGACAGGTAGGACAAGCCTTAAGTCTCCAGATGATTGGCCTTGAAACTAAAGCACCACAATTATTGCAGAGAATAAAACTCATCCTGATTGGTTGAATTGGGTATGAACAGGTGTACTATGTTGGGGTTAACAGTCTGCAAGACTGCCTGTGTATGATTGAGGAGTAAAGTTAATGAGGTTTGGTTTGTCTATAAATGAGTGGAAAACCCTGGGGTGGGTGGGATGTGGGGAGGGTGGGTGGGATTATAAGTCCCAATGTGTCAGCTAACTGCTATATCAAGGAAATTCTCTAGATGGGACCAGAAGGTATTCAAGCAGGGTCTGTGTAGGACACGAGCGAGGATCTAGGGCCTTGCTGTCACACCAGACGGCAAACCTCCGCCAGAGAAAAAAGTAACTCTTTTTAGTGGAATCTTTCCTGGAAGCAAGCAAGACACGGGAGACAACCTCGGAGAGACCCAAGGAGGCAAAATCTACGCCCTCAATATCCAGGCTGAGAGAGCCAGAGACCGTAGGTTGGGATGCAGAAGCGCCCCCTCATTTTGAGTAATGAGGGTCAGAAAACATTCCAATCTCCACGGTTCTTCGGAGGACAACTCCAGAAGAAGAGGGAACCATATCTGACGCGGCCAAAAAGAAGCGATCAAAATCTTGGTGCCTCGATCTTGCTTGAGTTTCAGCAGAGTCTTCCCCACCAAAGGTATGGGAGGATAAGCATACAGGAGGCCTTCCCCCCAATTCAGGAGAAAAACATCCGACGCTAGCCTGCCTTGGGCCTGAAGTCTGGAACAGAACTGAGGGACCTTGTGGTTGACTCGAGAGGCAAAGAGATCTACTGAGGGGGTGCCCCACACTTGGAAGAGCTCGCGTACCACTCTCGAATTGAGCGACCACTCATGAGGCTGCATTATCATGCTTAACCTGTCTGGCAGACTGTTTACACCTACCAGATACGTGGCTTGCAGAAACATGCCGTTCCGGCGAGCCCAAAGCCACATTCTGATGGCCTCCTGACACAGGGGGCGAGATCCGGTGCCCCCCTGCTTGTTGATGTAATACATGGCAAACTGATTGTCTGTCTGAATTTGGACAGTTTATTGGGACAGCCGATCCCTGAAAGCCTTTAGAGTGTTCCAGACTGCTCGCAACTCCAGGAGGTTGATCTGCAAACCTTTTTCGTGAAGGGACCAACTCCCTTGGGTGTGCAGCCCATCGACATGAGCTCCCCACCCCAGGAGAGACGCATCAGTCGTCAGCACCTTTTTTGGCTGAGGAATTTGGAAAGGACGTCCCAGAGTCAAATTGGACCAAATTGTCCACCAATGCAGGGATTGGAGAAAAGTCGTGGACAGCAGGACTACGTCCTCTAGGTCCCCAGCAGATTGATACCACTGAGAAGCTAGGGTCCATTGAGCTGATCTCATGTGAAGGCGGGCCATGGGAGTCACATGCACTGTGGAGGACATGTGACCGAGCAATCCCAACATCTGCCGAGCTGTGATGTGCTGAGACGCCCGCACTCAGGAAACGAGAGACAGAAGAGTTTCGGCCCTCACTTCCGGAAGGTAGGCACGAGCCGTCTGAGAGTCCAGCAGAGCTCCTATGAATTCTAATCTCTGGACTGGAAGAAGGTGGGACTTTGGATAATTTTTCACAAACCCTAGTAGCTCCAGGAGTCGAATAGTCATCTGCACGGACTGTAGAGCTCCTGCCTCGGAGGTGTTCTTCACCAGCCAATCGTCGAGATAAGAGAGCAAGCCGCTATGACAGCCAGGCATTTTGTAAACACCCTGGGCGCAGAGGCGAGACCAAAGGGTAGCACACAATACTGAAAATGCCGTGTTCCCAGACGGAATCGAAGATACTGTCTGTGAGCTGACAGTATCGGGATGTGAGTGTAAGCGTCCTTTAAGTCCAGAGAGCATAGCCAATCGTTTTTCTGAATCATGGGAAGAAGGGTGCCCAGGGAAAGCATCCTGAACTTTTCTCGGACCAGATATTTGTTCAGGGCCCTTAGGTCTAGGATGGGACACATCCCCCCTGTTTTCTTTTCCACAAGGAAGTACCTGGAATAGAATCCCAAACCTTCCTGCCCCGGTGGCATGGGCTCTACCGTATTGTCACTGAGAAGGGCGGAGAGTTCCTCTGCAAGTACCTGCCTGTGGCGGAAGCTAAAGGACTGAGCTCCCGGTGGGCAATTTGGAAGTTTTAAAATCAAATTGAGGGCGTATCCTAGCCGGACTATTTGGCGAACCCACTGGTCGGAGGTTATGAGAGGCCACCTTTGGTGAAAAAATTTTAACCTCCCCCTGACCGGCAGATCGTCCGGCATGGACACTTTGATTTCGGCTATGCTCTGCTGGAGCCAGTCAAAAGCTCGTCCCTTGCTTTTGCTGGGGAGCTGCTGGGGCCTGTTGAGGCGCACGCTGTTGACGGAAACGAGCGCGCTGGGGTTTAGCCTGGGCAGCAGGCTGGCGAGAGGGAGGATTGTACCTACGCTTAGTAGACTAGGGAACAGTCCTCCTTCCCCCATAAAAACATCTACCTGATGAGGTAGATGCTGAAGGCGTCCAGTTGGAGAATTTGTCGAAAGCGGTGTCCCGCTGGTGGAGCTGTTCTACCACTTGTTCTACCTTTCCCCACAAAATATTATCCCCCCGGCAAGGAGAATCCACAATCCGCTGCTGGATCTTATTTTCTAGGTCGGAGGCACGCAGCCATGAGAGTCTGCGCATCACCACACCTTGAGCAGCGGCCCTGGACGCGACATCAAAAGTATCGTACACACCCCTGGCCAGGAATTTACGACACGCCTTCAGCTGCCTGACCACCTGCTGAAAAGGCTTGGCCTGCTCAGAAGGGAGCTTGTCCACCAAGTCCGCCAACTGCCGCATATTGTTCCGCATATGAATGCTCGTGTAGAGCTGGTAGGACTGGATTTTGGAAATGAGCATTGCAGAATGGTAGGCCTTCCGCCCAAAAGAGTCCAAGGTTCTAGAGTCATGGCCCGGGGGCGCCGAAGCATACTCTCTAGAACTCTTGACCTTCTTAAGGGCCAGATCCACCACCCCAGAGTCATGAGGCAACTGAGTCTGCATTAACTCTGGGTCCCCATGGAACTGATACTGGTACTCTATCTTCTAGGGAATGTGGGGATTAGTTAGCGGCTTCGCCCAGTTCGTCAGCAATGCCTGTTTGAGGACATGATGCATGGGTAAAGTGGACGATTCCTTAGGTGGCGAAGGATAGTCCAAAAGCTCAAACATTTCGACCCTTGGCTCATCCTCCGTAACCACAGGGAAGGGAATGGCCGTAGACATTTCCCGGACAAAGGCCGCGAAAGACAGACTCTCAGGAGGAGAAAGCTGCCTTTCAGGAGAGGGAGTAGGATCAGAGGGAACACCGCAAGACTCCTCATCAGAGAAATTTCGCATGTCCTCCTCTGTTTCCCACGACTCCTCACCATCGGTATCGGACACCAGTTCATGAACTTCAGTCCGAAGCCGGGCCTGTCTCGACTCCGTGGAAACATGGCCACGGTGGGTACGCCGAGAAGTAGACTCCCGTACCTGCGGCGATGAAGCTCCCTCCATCGATGTCGTCGGGAAGTCTGCCTGGGAGGCTGTCGACACAGGTACCGCAAGCGGTGCCGGGCCCGGAGACCTCACCACGGGCAAGGAGCCAGCACCCCCGGTACCAGAGCGGAAGGGCGTAACAGCTGTTCCAGGATCCCTGGAAGGATGGCCCGGAGGCTCTCATTCAGAGCGGCTGTCGAGGAAGGCAAGGGGTCCGGTACCGGCGACGAACTCAGTCCGGGACATGGAGGCGGTACCGGGCAGTCCACAGTAGAGCGCATTGACACCTCTTGTATGGAGGGTGAGCGGTCTTCCCGGCATCGACGCTTAGCGGGTGCCGAATCCACCGGCGACCCGGAGCTCTCGGTACCATGACAGGAAGGCGACTGGTGACGATGCTTCTTTGCCTTTGCACGAAGCAGGTCACCAGCACCTCCCGGTACCAAAGAGGAGGACGTTGAATCCAAATGCCTCCTCGGGGACGGGTCCGAAACAGGTCGATCCCAGGGGGCCTTTACCGCAGGAGCCCTCGAGACAGGCGGAGACCTACTCGAGGGCTCACCACTACCAGCAGGGGAATGGACAGCCCTCAACTGCGCTCCCGATAACGATGCACCCTCCGACGACATCGATACCTCCGATGACCTCAGAGCTGGTGGTGGGAGGCGGGGCTGGTGGTTGGGAGGCGGGGATAGTGCTGGGCAGACTTATACGGTCTGTGCCAGGGCTGGTGGTTGGGAGGCGGGGATAATGCTGGGCAGACTTATACGGTCTGTACCAGAGCTGGTGGTGGGAGGCGGGGCTGGTGGTTGGGAGGCGGGGATAGTGCTGGGCAGACTTATACGGTCTGTGCCCTGAAAAGGACAGGTACAAATCAAGGTAGGGTATACACAAAAAGTAGTACATATGAGTTTATCTTTTTGGGCAGACTGGATGGACCGTGCAGGTCTTTTTCTGCCGTCATCTACTATGTTACTATCCAGCTCATTTTCGAAAGTGATCGCCGGCCATCTTCCGACACAAATCGGGAGATGGGCGGCGATCTCGCAACGGCGGCCAAATCGGTATAATCGAAAGCCGCTATTTTGACACCATCGCCGCTTTCCCGTCGCAGAGCCGGTGAAAGTTCAAGGGGGCATGTTGGCAGCAACGCGAAGGCGGGACATGGGCGGGGTTATGAAATGGCCAGCTTTAGCCCATAATGGAACACATCCCTTTACAGGTCATATTATTGAAATTGCATGTTAAAACCGATTGCAACTCTGCACAAGTGGTCTATGGAATTAAATGCCCATGTGGGAAATGGTATATCGGCCAGACCAGACGGAAAATTAAACAGAGGATTGGAGAACATCTGAGCAATCTATGCACGCATAAGATTGAGGCACCATTAGTAAGCCATTGGGAACAGATGGGATATCGAGAGGAAGACCTTTTATTTGTTGTGCTAGTACAAATACATACGCCATATGGGGGCAATATAAGCTCTATCCTCTTGAAAAAAGAAGCGCAATACATCTTTCGGTGGCAGACAACTCAACCAAAGGGATTAAATAAAGCAATAGACTGGTAGGTAATGACGTACATGTAAATGGACTTGATTGGGAGGAGGTATATATACCGCTATATTGCGCATGCACCAGCGTTGCACCAAGCATCACGGCTAAGCTCCTGAGGATCCTTTCCTTCTGAACAGGATTCCTTTATGTTTATCCCACACATGTTTGAATTCCGTTACCATTTTCATTTCCACCACCTCCCGCGGGAGGGCATTCCAAGCATCCACCACTCTCTCCGTGAAGAAATACTTCCTGACATTTTTCTTGAGTCTGCCCCCCTTCAATCTCATTTCATGTCCTCTAGTTCTACAGCCTTCCCCTCTCCGGAAAAGGTTCGTTTGCGGATTAATACCTTTCAAATATTTGAACGTCTGTATCATATCACCCCTGTTTCTCCTTTCCTCCAGGGTATACATGTTCAGGTCAACAAGCCTCTCCACATATGTCTTGGAACGCAAATCCCATACCATTCTCATAGCTTTTCTTTGCACCGCTTCCATTTTTTAAACATCCTTCGCAAGATACGGCCTCCAAAACTGAACACAATACTCCAGGTGGGGCCTCACCAACTTTTTATATAGGGGTATTAAAACCTCTTTTCTTCTGCTGGTCACACCTCTCTCTATATAGCCTAGCAATCTTCTAGCTACGGCCACCGCTTTGTCTCACTGTTTCGTCGCCTTCAGGTCCTCAGATAATATCACCCCAAGATCTCTCCCTGACCATACCTATCAGACTCTCCCCGCCTAACACATACGTCTCCCTTGGATTTCTACTCCCTAAATGCATCACTTTGCATTTCTTCGCATTGAATTTTAATTCTTCGCATTCTTCGCATTGAATGTATTGTGGCCTCTCTGCACTGCTGAGAGGAGTTCCTCCTCTCGTTTTGTGAGCATTTCCCCTATGTTCTGTGCCCTAGTAAATGCAAATCTTGGTTCATTCCGGATGCCGTGCAGGTGCAATATTGGCCAGTGTTTCTTTATTATTCTTTTAATATTAGGTACCCTTGATGAAAAAGGTAAAACACAAGTGATAGCCTCGAATTTTGTCGACATCTCATTTTGAGGTTCAAGAAGCCATTGTCTGTGGCTATTACTTGCTCTTTTGTATGCTTTTTTAATAGACTTATGGGGGTATCCTCTCTGCTTAAATCTATTTTTCAGGAGTTCTGCATTTCGGACAAAATCCTCCTTAGAGTCACATATTCTTCTCGCTCTGAGGAATTGGCCAGTCGGGATGGCCTCTTTTTGTGCTATAGGGTGGAAGCATCTGTAGTGAAGTATGGAATTCGTATCAGTCGGTTTCCAATACAATTGGGTGTGGAAACCTCCGTTGTGGAACCCTATCTGGATATCCAAAAAGTTTACCTGATCAGTGCCTATATTGATTTCGAATTTAATATTTGTATCACAGTTGTTGAGATGCTCACAGAAACGGGTCAGATGATCCTTACCCCCCTTCCATACTAGGAACACATCATCTATGTACCTTTTCCAACACACTATCCTGCTTATAATCGAAAGAGAAAAACGCCTATATTGCGACCCAAATCGGGAGATGGGCGTCTTTCTCCCGTGGGCGCCCAAATCGGTATAATCGAAAGCCGATTTTGGGCGTTTCCAACTGCAATCCATCGCAGAAATGGGTAAAGTTGACGGGGGCGTGTCAGAGGCGTGGTGAAGGCGGAACTGGGGCGTGGTTATCGGCTGAGGAGAGATGGGCGTCTTTAGCTGATAATCAAAAAAAAAGGCATTTTTACCGCGATTTTGGGTCACTTTTTTGACCCTTTTTTCTTTCACAAACAAGTCCCAAAAAAGTGCCCCAACTGACCAGATGACCACTGGAGGGAATCGGGGATGACCTCCCCTGACTCCCCCAGTGGTCACTAACCCCCTCCCACCAAAACAAACCCACTTTACAAACTTTTTTTCGAGCCTGTATGCCAGCCTCAAATGCTGTACCCACCTCAATGACAGCAGAATGTGTTCTATCCTCTGACAGCCTTTCCCTGGTTCTGATGTGGGTCTCGGGTGAGTTTGACACCTTTTCTGTTAAGGGCACTGCAGAGTCACATCAGCAATGCATTGTGGTGGGTGTAGGGTATTGGGCTCCGTGATTCCACTAGCTTGTGCTACATGCTCACGATGTTGGTAGTTGGTAGGCTCTACTCCCATGGTGCTTTTCCCTCTGCTGGGTCAGAATGTGCCCTGTTTTGTTTCCGGTAGTCCATGAGGTAGTGGCCATTTTTGTAAGCCAGTTTTAGATCCCTTTCACGTGTTAGCCATGTTAGAGAACTTAGTTCTTACCTTGAATGTGGCTGAAAGAGGGCATTGTACAGCATTCTGCCAGCTCTGACCTACTGCTAATCTCAGTACCAGGGAGACTCAATGCCAGTGGGGCACAACCTCTGATCTGCAGTTAACTGTGAGTAAGTGTGCTTATTCCAATAAAGGACGTTTTCGGAGAGATTAGTCTTCAGGTGTCAACTGGTGTGCCAATGTTATATAGCAGCAACAAGTTCTAGAGGCCTGCGTGTATGCAGGTCCCTGGAGCACTTTTAGTGGGTACCGCAGTGCACTTCAGCCAGGTGGACCCAGGCCCATCCCCCCCTACCTGTAACACTTGTGCTGGTAAATGGGAGGCCTCCAAAACCCACTGTACCCACATGTAGGTGCCCCCTTCACCCCTAAGAGCTATGGTAGTGTTGTACATTTGTGGGTAGTGGGTTTTGGGGAAGGGGGGTTGGGTGCTCAGCACCCATGGTAAGGGAGCTATGCATGTGGGAGCGTTGTCTGAAGTCTACCGCACTGACCTCTAGGGTGCCCAGTTGGTGTCCTGGCATGTCAGGGGGGCCAGTGTACTACGAATCATGGCCCCTCCCACGACCAAATGGCTCGGATTAGGACGTTTTTGAGCTGGGCATATTTAGTTTCCATTATCACTAAAAAAAACAAACGCCCAGCTCAAAAACGTCCATTTTTTTCGAAAATACAGTCTGTCCCGCCTCTTCATGTACCCGTTTTCGGACATAGACGCCCATGGAGATAGGCGTTCGCATTCGATTATGCCCCTCCACATCTGCAACAAATGGTGAATTATACACATATAGTTCTTCATATCTTGCCATGTACAAACAAGCCACCGTGGGGGCCCCTGTCGCCCCCATCGCAACGCCTCGTGTTTGGAGATAAAATGTGTCCTCATATTGGAAGTAGTTGCATAAAATTACCTTCTCTGCCATCGCATTGAGCAATGCCACTTTGTAGTGGGAAATGTCTACCCTTTGTAAGTGCCAGTCAGTTAGCCTCAATGCCTCTTGCTGTGGGATCATGGTATATAGTGATACTACATCCATAGTTACTAATGTCACCTGCATGTCTCTTGTCTGTAATTCATCCAAAGTTGAGAGCAGATGTACAGAATCTCTGATGTATGAGGGGATGATCTTCAGCGCCGGTTGTAGGTGAAAATCTAAAAATTGGGACAACCGTTCGTTTATCAACCCGTTACTGGCCACTATCGGTGTACCTGGAGGTTTCTGTAATGTCTTGTGTATTTTTGGAACAAATCTGATGTGCGGGACATTTGGGTGCTGAATCATCAAATACTGAGCTTCCCTAATGGAAATAGTTCCATCTGTGGTTGCTTGTTCTATTATTGTTTTTACATCTCTATGTAGTTGGCGAGTTGGGTCTTCATGTAGTCTGCTATAAAATTGGGAGTCATTCAATTGTCTGTATGCTTCTTCTCTATATGTAATGATATCCTGGATCACCACCGCCCCCGCTTATCCGCTCTAAGAATGATAATACTAGTAGTTCTTTTATGGCTCGAATTTGTTTTTTTCGATAAATTATTATACATGTATATAGAGGATTTTTCCATATTCTCTAAATCCTCCAATACCAATCGCTGAAACGTCTCAATAATCGTGTCGGGGAGGGGGGGGGGGGCCGGGGGCATCCAAGTAGATGGTATCTGATATTTTGACAGAAATGTAGGGGTTACCCCTTCATTTAGGGTGGTGTCCGTTGTCGTCTCTCCAAAGTAAGCTCTCAGTCTAAGTTTTCTAAAGAAGCGATATAAAAATTGACGATTAGTGAATTCATCATAGCATGTAAAAGGAACAAATGAAAGGCCTAATTGAAGGACCTGCTTTTGATTGGTAGTGAGATTTTTGGATAATAAATTGTATATCACTCTTTCTGCATTCGTTGTAGCGTTGATTCTTGCCTGACCTGGTTTGGGGCTGGGTCGGTTCTTCCATGGAGACTGGGACCTCTAAAAAAGACGCTGTGGTAGGAGTGCCCTGTTCCTCAAGTCTGGATTTATTTCTGGTCCAGACTACTATGTCCTCTTCTGAAGATTCACTAGATGTGTTGGTGAAGCCTACTCGCTTCATCCTCCTATATCTCCTTGAGGGTCTATTGGTGTCCATCCATGGATACACATATCCTCTAGTGTAATCCAAGTCATCCCTTTTATACTTGCTGATCTTCTGTGCTGTAACCTCTTGACGGTATTTGTCAATAGTGTTATTATTGTTTTAAATCTACCCCTCTGTGTACCCCCGTGGGATCCTTCCACACGGAGGTGTACAGAGGGTCTGTTCTTCTATGATCTTGTGGACCGCCTCCCTGAATTCCTGTGAGACCCCTTCCCATGGGTATCGCTGTTGGGGAGGCATCAGAAGGCGCAGTTCAAGTCTAATTCCCATGACCACAGCTTTCTGTCCTTTTGGGTCTAAATGAATCTTTGGCCATTTGTGTTCCCACATATATGCTTATTAGAAATCACCCCTGATTAATTCAGTGTGGAATCTTACTTGTGTATGGAGTATTTTGTAGAACAAATGACAGGTATAGAATAAATAGAAATAAATACAGAGATAGTTTACAGAAATAAGATTTTTATTCTTACCAAAATCAAGTCTTCAATTCGGTACATTCATCAGACAGATTTTAGGTTCAACTGCACAGAGCTCTGCCGTCGGAGAAGCGTTGGGGAAAGTTCCAACAATCTGCCTAATTCTCATCTCTTTTATAGGTGCAGGTCTCAATACAAGTCAATAGCAAGACACTTTTTTTCTTAATATTGCATAACCTCTGAATCATACTTTTCTACCGGTCAGGTGCCCATTTGTACCCACCTCTCCTTTCCGTTTTAGCTATTGCAAGTGATTGTGCAATTTCCCTTTTTGTAAACAACTTTTTTTTTCTTTTATAAAGATATCTTAATATGGACATATCAGTGTCATATCATCTTGTAATCTGGGTGCCATCTTATAGAAAGACAAACTCCATTTTAAAAACCAAACTTTATCCATTTTTGTCCATTATTCCTACATCATAGGTGCTACATTCAATTTGAAAGTTGTACCAGGTTTTGTTAAGACTCATCATGCAGTCCTGCTTTTGCAGGTTCTCAACTATAAGGCCATTAGCTGGTTATCAGGCCTAGTCAGGGCTTCTCAGCTGGTTAAAGCCGTGTAACTTGGCCCACCACCATTCCAGTGGATGGATTCCAAGCTGGGACACATATTAACATTCCCCTCTTCACCCTATCCCATAGGGTGACACCAGGGTTAACGCACCATGGTACCATCCATTCCAGAAGGTATCCTATAAAGCTATCGAATTTTGAGAGTCTAAATGTTAACCTGTACAGTCAGATTTGTTTGGTTTGAGATTACCATGTTGGCACTACTTTCGATTATTTCAATCCTTGGGGCTTATCCATATCTGCGGTCAATTTACATACTATAATTACACCAATAATATTTTTCTACCCATTAATATGCAGGTTCAATCTTACTCTTACCTATGTGTGTATATATTGTTAACAATCATAAATTCTTTGGTTATATACTGATTACATCTTAGGTATACATATGCAACGATTATATAGTCATATAGATTATCAATCACGTCATCTCATAAAGCTTTACATCATTATATTGTACCCCTGTGTGCTGTTACCTGATTATACAGTTGCAGACATTTCTACGGTGTCTCTAGCATTTGCATAGCGATTGGTCCACCTCAAAGGGAGATAGTCCAATGTGTTATCTCCTGTGGTGTTGGGAAGGAGATTTTCGTACAGGGCATATTGTCCTGTGGTTGTCTTTTTTGTTATTGCGGTTTCAATCAAGCGTTCTACTAAGCCCCTAGCACAAGGGATTATGCAACATCCTACTAATACAAAAATTGCAACTACTATGATTATGGTGGTAGCTGCAGAAATGATAAATGTCTTCCATTTACCAAAGGCTTTATCCATCCAACCAGTCCAAGATGTGTCTACACCAGAGTTCTCTGCCAATTCTTGTGACAGTGAGGTAAGACCTTTCAAAGCTCTGGTGATCGATCCATCTGGAGCAGTATTGTTGGGGATAAAAGTACAACACTGTGTACCTATTTTGTGGCACACTCCGCCATCTGCTGCCAAAATCTGGTCAAGCACTAATCGGTTTTCTAACGTCATTCTGCTAGTGGCGTCTAACTGTGCTGCAATTCCTTGAACCGCATCTCTCGTGTAATTTACAAATCTCTGCTGGTTGTAATATATATAGTTGATCCAGTCTACATTTTTGTTTATAGTAGCCCACCAAAAGAAGGCTGATTCGAACCCTGCAGCAATCTGGTTCCTGGCTTTGAACTCATCAGGGACCCCTCTTGGAACTCCAATTGCATCTATATATACCC
Source organism: Microcaecilia unicolor (assembly GCF_901765095.1). Taxonomy (NCBI): domain Eukaryota; kingdom Metazoa; phylum Chordata; class Amphibia; order Gymnophiona; family Siphonopidae; genus Microcaecilia; species Microcaecilia unicolor. The sequence continues at coordinate 104,979,940 of NC_044040.1, read as the reverse complement.
GATCATCAAAGGATCCAGGCAGTGCATGTCTCTTCACTCGTGAGGGAGAGCTGCTATGAGGAGGAATCAAGGATGCTATTATGATTGGAATTACCAATTTGACTAAGGCACATCTGCCTGTCCAACTTCTGTGAAGTGTATGGTGGATAGTATGGCTTCCACAATACCACCATACATCTGCTCTAGCCTGTGAGAAGTCTGTGAGGTTCAGACCCCTCAGAGCTCCTTTTGCTAGGGAACTATTGCAATTGGTCAAATTACCCAAAAACCGTGAATTTTTCACTCCATATCGTTTCAGACATGTGTGATATCTGGTACCAGGATCTGGAATCCTGAATGCAGGAGGTACCCTCAGCCGAGGGGGTAAGTAGGGGTGGTGTTTGTCAAGATGTTGACAAGACTGATTAGTTTCAGTTGTTACCTGTAGTAGCTCTAACATACACCAAAACCCATCTGGATCATTGTAGAGATCTAAAGGAAAAGGAACTACTGTTGGTTCTGCTCTTGCATGGGCACAAAAGTAACAGTTAGAAACATTCAAACTCTTGGTAGTATAATGGGCCCATTCGAGCCATAGATTAGTATCTCCAAATCCTGTTTCTAATGCCATCAAATCTTTAGAATTATTAATTGGTACTATCTGATAGGGAATCGTTACTTCTGGAAGCTTGGTTGGCATCAAAGGGTTCTTTTCTGGTTGGGAAGGGGGGGGGGAACAATCTTAAATTTTCCGATTGGATCTCTGCCTGTGGTATCAATTCCTAAGGAATAAGTTCTGTACGTGACAGCAGTTACTCCTCTGAAAGTGATAGCCACTTGATTACATTTGGTCATCGGACAAAAGTTAGACACTCGTATTTTCATAATAGAAATACTCTTTTTGAGATCTGGAATTTCGCTACCTGAGTAGGGAATCCATGAACCTGTGTACCACCATACTTGTGCCCAACTTCCGCAATTGAAGAAGGGACACAGGTATATTTCAAAAGCTGACAGATATTGCTGCACAGGATGTTCCCCACACATAGTGTAAGCACATACGTCAAGGGTTATTGTGGTCGTGTCCTTAGTAGTGGGTAATGTTATTTCGTAGGTGGTCATAAACTTTTGCAGAAAACTTTCTAGATTCTGTGCTCCTTGTACAATGGGCATGGTAAGCACACACAACAGGAGAGCTAGGCACTTCATGTTGGTAGTTTTCATGATTAGATGTTGGATCCGGACTGTACAAAAGGCAATTGGCGGCTAATAATTAAAATGAGTAACAAAATTACCCCTAGGGTCTTAGCAAGAACTGCAATTACTATAATTAGTATTCCAAAGTATACCAAGGCCTGATATATCATTAGGGGTTACTTGGGTATGGGGGGTAAATTCTAGTAGCTCCTTTTTCAGTGGGATTGGGTACTTCAAAAAGGCTAAACACTTCCAAAGGCCTCAATCCAACCTCTCTAATGAATAGGAAAGGTATCCAGTCGGTTCCAAGAACGGCGTATGTGATTAACCAAAAATCCACTACGTCACCAGTTTCTGGTCTTATTAGGAGCTCTTCAGTCTGTTCAACTTGTAAACCCAAGCTTCCTCCAAACAATGCCAGGGTATGAGTAACTGTTCGACTGGGACCAAGTGTCCAATTCTCGAGTAAGGGTTCACACAGTATCTGATATCTAGTAAGGGGATCCCAATTGGGATCGTCTTCTGGAGCTGGATCCCAATGGGGATGTCTTAATTCTCGAGGATCTAAAAGGTAATCTGGTGGTTCAGGGATTACTTGATCACCAAAATTGAAAGGTGACAGTGGTGGAGATTCAAGGGAAGGAACGGTTTGTGGCGGTGAAGGCTGGTTATTTAGTTCTGTATGGGACATATATTGATATGTCACGGGTGTAAACGTCAATGGGGGTGTTGAGCTATCTGGGAGGACGTGTAGCTGGAACTCTGATACCTAGAGTGGTTAAGGTAGTATTTGTGGGAGAAGAAACGTCACTATTAGGCACCAGAGGATAAGGAGGAGGGGTGGTTCGCAATTCAGGCAAGGTAATATTATCCTCAAAAGTAGTTGCAGGATTGGGGACAATATGGTCCGAGCTACTGCTATTATTGGGAACACTTGTAGAATGCAAAATAGGAGAATCAGTGAAGACAGGAGTAGTCGCAGAATTTTCAATAGGCACTGTAAGATTGCCAGTTGAAAAGTCTGTCACGGCAGATGTGTCTGCCAAAGGGGTGGGATTACTGGTGGTAATGGGACTGATCCTTTTGATCATTTGGAGGGATGTGTGTCCAAACAAACGTGTGAATGTGGTATTCTGTTGGGGCTCTGTGTAGGCTGCTGTAGTAGTTGTTGGTACAGGAGTAGTTGCAAGTACAGAAGCAGTTGCAAGTACTGCTGGGGTAGTTGCAAGTACAGAAGTAGTTGCAAGTACCGTGGCGTTTCCAACGGGCAAGGTAAAGTTGCCAGTGGGAAAGGCACTAAGTGTGATCCAAAGATCAGCAAGATTTCTGTCAGCAGTATAGGTAAACAGGGTAGTGAAAAACAACACCAAACCTATACAAAGTAGGATAATACACACGAGTCCAACAGCAAACAATCGAGCAGATGGAAAGCAGAAGAAGAGGGTGTACTGATGTAGCACCGTAACTGCTGCTGAAACAACACTTGCAACGGTGCTGTTTGCGTCCGCGTTGTCTGGAATGGTGTCGTCTTCAAGATAGGTCTCGTCAAAGTCGTTGGACCAATGAGTGTTGGTATCAGATAACTGCTCAGAGTTACACTTATCAACAGGGTAAAGTTCAGTTTTTTGTGGATCTGGTTCCTTGATGTCGTCAAGGGCAGCAAGGTTCTCTGCGGTTGGTTCCCTGCGGAGGAGTGTACCAACTGAAGAGGCTGAGGGAGGTGGGACAGGGATTAAAATTTTCTGCAAAGGAATAGTCTGCAGGGGAATAGTCTCTTCTGGAGTGAACTGTGGCTGGACTTGCTGTGGCATTTATCTGGCTTGATTCGGGAAATACAAATGTAAAATGTCGAGCAGCTCGGTGATGTTACAATACAAAGCCTGCAGTGTAGGAAACTCAACAGACTCTGGTTCACCCAAATCCAAGTTTCCTGCTAGGTTGCGGATTCGGATAAGGCGGATACGGAGATCAACGTAAGGAAGTGGGTATTCTGGAACACTGGAGGGTGGAGGAGAGGCTGCCCACTCAATGACAGGTTCGAGTAACGGTGGTAACTCAGGTGGTGACTCTGGTGACTCAGCGATAGGTTGGACGCTGATATCAGTGAGATCAAGCAGCGGCGGCTCAGGAGATGGTTGATCTTGTGTAATTAAGTGATTAAGTCTTTGGTCTAGTTGATCAAGGTGATTAGACAGTGATGTTGGGTGCGGTGTCGGTGGTCTTGGGCTCAGTGGCGGTGGAGATGGGGTCCGAGGTGGGGCAGGCTTCTCCAGTGGTTGCAGAGCTGGAAACATCAAGGAGGCCTGATGCAATATTCGGATAGGCGCGTATATCTTTCAGATGGACCCAGGATGTGTGGTCCTCGAGCTTGGCAGCTGTAGCTGACAGAGCTTCAATCTTGAAAGGCCCAATGTAGATGGGATCTCGCCAGGTCTTGTGCGTATAATAACGCCGATGCACCAAATCACCCACTTGAAAAGGGGGGAATCTATTGGCATCACAATCCCCTCTTCTGTCCGAAATAGCCTGTGGAATTGAGGACAGAGAACTTACAATAGTTTGTAAGATATCCCAATATACGGAGTATTGATCGGGCACTAGAGTGTCTGGATTGCCGGGTAGAAGTCGCATTCGGCGACCTGTACATAACTGAAAGGGTGTCAGCTTAAGGGAAGCGGATGGAGTGGCACGCAGAGATAAGAGTGCCAATGGGAGGGCATCAAGCCAATTTTTGATCCCATTTGCCATAAGCTGACGCAATTTAGTTTTAAGCAATCCATTGTATCTTTCAACCAAACCATTGCTGGTGGGTTTGTAGACACAGACAGTTCTGTGAGTAATACCCAGTGCGGGAAGGAGATTCTGCAGAAGTTCGTTAACAAAATGTGTACCATTATCCGTGGTAATCTTAGCAGGGATGCCAAATCGTGGGATAATCTCACTACAAAGTGACTGTGCCATTGTTTGTGCGGTTTCTCTAGAGCAAGGGAAAGCTTCCACCCACTTAGAGAAAGCGTCCACGCAGACAAGCAAATATCATTTACCACGAACAGGCGTCTGCATATCTGTGAAATCAATATACCAATGTTGGCCAGGTCCCTGGACTACAGGTAAATGACCTGAAGGAATAACGGGTCCCCGTTTGGGTGTATACAAGAAACATTTGTAACAATTATGAACTACAGTATGACACATGGGCATCAATTGGGGTGCCCATAATTTGGAAGAAAGTTGATCATACAGTGTGTTAGCATTCAAATGTAGAGGATAATGAAGAGCATGCAGAAGGAGAGATAAAACATGCTGTGAAACACATAATTGACCGTTAGGATGGGTCCAAATACCATTTGGATTAAGAAAACATCCAGCTTGCTTCCACAAGGTGAGTTCTGCTTGTGTAAGTGAGGAAGTAAGGGTAGTAGAAAAGTCTGAGGTTAAGGATTCAGAGGAGGGAGGGGACGTAACAGGGGACTCTGGTACCGGAGATAGTAGGGAGGTAATGACAGGAGGAGCATGAAAAAGGGGAGGGGTATTTGGAGAGGAAGATTCAGAGTGGGTGGAATCCGAAGGAGTAGAAGGAGGCGTGTCAAAGGGAGGCGCTGGGGACGCAATTACCGGAAGTGTAGCATCGGCAGCGGATCCGGAAGGAAGACTGGAAAGGGAAGTGACCTCACGGGCTAGCTCATCAGCAGCATGGTTGCCGTTGATGGCGAAAGAAAAGACCGTCTCCTGATGTGCTTTAATCCAGGAGATACTGGTGCGGAGACCTTTTTGATGGCGCTGCTCCAGCGCATCAAAAAGTGCAGTCCACAAAGGTAAATGACTTAAAGGTTGCCCAGTAGAGGAAATCATACCCCTCTGGTTCCATTTGCGGACATGGGAATGCAGGGAAGCAAAAACATAGTCCGAGTCGGTGACAATGCTCAAATCTGAGTGTAGTGCTTTAAACAGCAGAACGTATAAAACAGCGGCAAGTTCTGCAGTTTGGGCTGTAAATGCCTCTGGTAGTCTGAATTGTACAGGGTCAAGTATATCTTCTTCCGGTGTGTAGCGGAGGGCGGCAAAACCAGCTACCCCGTTTTGCTGGGAACCATCTGTAAACCAAACCTCTCCACTCTGCAAAATTTCAGAATGTAGGTGGAGTGAATCGGGTACAGATAATTGGGTAGTGCACTCATGGGGAAAGATAGCATTCTGTGCTGTCTCTGTTACGGTGAGTAGTGGATCTAGGCGTTGAAGGTCAGTTAAGGTTAATGGGTGGATAGAGTGCACTACACTAAACAAAAGCACTTGATACTTTTGTAAACGGCAGACAGTCATGTGACTGATCTGTTTGTCCAAGAGATATTTAACATCATGGGACGTGTGAAGAATCACCGGAAGGTGAGGAATGTAGCTGTATAATTTTGTAACAGCAGTACTGGCGGCAACAAGGCCTTTCTCACAAGTAGCAAAAGCTCTTTCAACAGGTGAAAAAGTACCTGAAAGATAACCGCATGCAAGGTCATCATGGTCTTGCGTAATTAGGCAAGACCAAGTATCCTCAGTATGCACAACCCAAAGGTGCACATCCTGAGAAACATCAATGGTTGCCAATGGCGAGGAAAGCATAACATCTTTCACAAGGGTCATAAGATCGGTTGTTTCCTGAGTTGTAAAATGTAATGTTTCATGTTTTACTTTCTGTTTACCTTGTAGTTTCATGTAAAATGGCTGAGTGCGGGCTGAATAATTGGGTATCCAAAGGCGACAAAAATTTAACATGCCAAGGACACCTCTGAGATCAGAAACGGTTGTGGGCATACGTAAGGAGGAAACATGTTGAAGAGTATCGGGACCTAGGCCCTTCTGACGGGGGCCGATGTGGTGGCCAAGGAAGGTAACATGTGTTTGGACAACTTTTAATTTCTTCCTGTTAACTTTATAGCCTTTCGTAGCAAGAAAGCCAAGAAAGTCACAGGTGACTTGGATACAAGTGTCAAAGTCAGGGCATGTAATGAGCATGTCATCCACATATTGAACAATGGAAGTATGGGATGGCAGAACATACCTGTCGCGTTTAAACTCCCGTATGTGTCCTGCCAAAGTTTGGGAAAAGATGGTAGGGCTGTCGGTAAACCCCTGGGGAAGACGGGTCCATTGATATGTTGTGTTATTGAACTGGAAAGCCGTTAGCGAGCGGCTTACAGGGTCGAGAGTGATAGAAAAGAAGGCATTAGACAAATCAATGGTGGAATGATATGTCTGCAAAGAGATGCTATTGAGGAGCGTAGTCGGGTTTTCCACATTCGGAAATGTCGCGTAAGTGAGGTCATTTAGCGCTCGTAAGTCTTGTACTATACGGAAGGTACCAGGTTCCTTTTTAGGAACAGGGAATAGTGGAGTATTGTATGGTGAATTACACTTTTCAATAATACCTTGCTGTAATAAGGAATCAATTTGTTCTTGAGCTCCAACAATAACTTCTGGTTTCAATGGATATTGAGCAATTTTAGGGCCTTTGCAGCCAGGTAGGAGCTGAATACGATGGGGAGGGCCTGCAACTTCACCATAGGGTTTCTCAGGTGTGGCCCAAAGAAAACCTGGTAGGTCATTCAGTGCAATCTCTATTTGTTTCTCAACCATAGAGGTGACAGCCATCATGAGTAAAGTGCTTTCATCAGGGGAAGGGTCAAAATGAATTTCAAAGTGAAACAGTGTCAACAGATCTCGTCCAAGTAAATTAACAGGGCATAGTGGGGCATACAAAAAGGGGGCCGAGAGCTGGAGATTGGCATACTTGATGGGCAAAGGCTCAAGCAATGGTGTGTCCATTGGGACACCATCAAAACCAGTGGTGGTAATGTTGTCTGGAGAAACCTTAAGAAGTTTCTGTAATTTATGCGGAACATGGGCTAGCACAGAGCGAGAAGCGCCTGTGTCAATTAAAAAGGGGACGGGAACATCACAGATAAGCAGGGTGATCATAGGATCATCCAATCCTGCTGTAGTGCGGACTACGCCTAGTCACTGCGGGCAACGTTGATCTGGGTTCCACAAAGGGAATGACTGGCGTTCTGGAGGATTTTGGCGGAGTTGGTTTATAATTCTATGGGGCAGTGGCTGAGGACATTGACGTGCGTAATGACCATATTGTTGGCAACGGTAGCACTGGACATCAGAGAAACGATCGGGACTAGGCCGAGAACGGTAATCTCTGGGTTGTTTAGCGGAATCAGGAGGGCCCTGAGGGGGACCTCTCTGAGGTTGGGAGCGGCGACCTTGCTCCTCAGGATAGTCAGTTCTACGGTCTGGGCGGTAGGGCCGTGGGCCCTGATTTCGGATGTTATTATCATAGCGTTGGTCAGCATACATGACTATAACAGGGGGAGAAGTGTCAGGGGTATTGGGATCCGCGTCAGAGCTCTTAGAGGCTCTTTTCTCTTTGAGATCTTCAGTCTGCAACACTTCCAGGTTAGTACGAATGGTCTTACGATTTTGAACTTCATCTTGCTTGCTTTTAATAAGCCTTCTACAATGATGTAGGATGTGTTCTCGAATTTTAGGCCATTTTTCCAATTGGAGACCAACTGTGTTCTCCAATTTATTTTTAATCTCTGAAGGTAAGGTTCCCTTAAGTAAATGGTAGAACACCGGAAGTGCATTATCAGAGTCAAATTTTTCCTCTGTCTCTTCTTTAAAGAGATCTTGGAGTCGAAGCAAGTAAGCTTCAATAGGCACAGAGTCCACTTCCCATCGTTGGGAGGTGATAACAGAGAAATCTTTGAGGGCCGGATACATAGTCCGGATTTCCTGAAACACCTTGGTTTGAATCTCTGTCAAAGGGTTACCATCATATTGGGTATCAGTTACAAATTTGGCATAACCTGATTGAGTGAATATATCGGTGACACTAGCGTGCGGGGTTCTGCCCAATAACGCTTTCATGTCACCAACTGACAAGGTGGTACCTAATGTAATATCTTGCAATTTCTTCAGCCATCGATTGCCACCCATAGCAATATCTGGGAGCTGTAGTATAAGGCTATTTAGCTCAACAGCTGAAAGTGGGGTGTACTCTGTATGAGGGACCCCGCCTGACATCTTATTCAGTAGGGGAAAGAGTTTAACATTTGAGGGTGTAAGAGGTCCTACCGCGGCAGTTGGGGGAAATTGATTCTCATACTTTTTCCAAACCTGAAGTCCTTGGATTAAGTACAATGTGGTCTCTTGATCCCAATGGGGGTCAGGGTGGTCGTAAATAAGATCCCGTACTAACAAGAGCTTGTCAGAACGTAAGGATCCTTCACGTGGATAAAGGGCGGACTGGGGCTGAAGAGCCTCAGACCATCCTGCTAGATCATCTATCCAAGGTTGAACATAGTGCCAGGAATTCTCATGTAATGCCACGTATTGGGCAGGAGTGCTAGGTGGATTAGATAGAGCATGCACTGTGCTAGAGTTAGAGACAAGGGACACTGAAGGGTCAGGGGGCCTGTCAATAACTGCAAGGCAGCGATTGGTACCCTCGGCAGTAAGATAACTGTGAGGTTGACGTTGTCTGGTATTATGAGCAATAGAGTCATGTGGTGGGGTAAATCAGGTTTTATTGCAGCGGATGCTACTGTGTGTGGGGTATCGGGACATGGGTGTGTGGAAAGGGACCTACGTAGGGAACGAAGCCCTTCTGAAACGAACGCAAGGTCATCTCCCATACTGGCCAATGCATGTCCATATTGCGGCATAGGTCGTGCTCCCGAAGGGACTGGGGTGGTAAGGGGGAGAGCTTTGGGTAAAGTAAGACGAGGTGAATCGTCTGCAAAGGAAGGGATCGCGTCACTTGCCACTAGGGAGGAAAAGTCGAGCATCGGAGGAGGCTTGGTTCGGATTCCTTCCATGTTAGGTTTGGTTGGAAGGAACAGAGGACGCTGAAGAAGGGCATCCAATTCCTCCACTGATTGGGGAGATCTAACCTTTGGTCATGCACCCAACTTGTCCCATCTAGGGGGAGTAGAGCATTCAGGCGCAAGAATGGGCATGGATGGATTATCCGGATCAGGGGGCAATTTTACGTAACCCTGATCGTATAATTCCTGACAAATTGCGCGTGCCTGTGTGGCAGGACTGTATGGAACAAAACCCATCTGTCGTAACTGGGACAGAGTAGGGCAAGGCAAGGTTGCAGGGGGCAGGGGACCAGTCTGGACAGAGGAGTCCAAGAGTGGTGGTTGGGGTGAAGTCTGAGTAGCATGCCCCATATATGAGTTGGTGGCCGTTTGAGTGGTCATATGTGAGGTCAGTCCTGATCCTAGCACTGGGCAGGTGGAGGTCTGGGCAGCCGCATCAGTTTGACTGTTAGCTGGGCGATGGATATTGACCGGAACCGGTGGGTTCTGGACACAAGGATATTGTTCAATAATGGGGGGGGGGGGGGTATCTCAATCTCATAACCACCGATAGTACGATAGACATGAGGTGGCTGTGGGACAACTGTCTGGGTAGTCGCTTGCATCGTAGAAGTAGCTGTAATAGTAGGCGACTGAGCAGCCGTGGGAACCACAGATACCGGTTGTACTGGCCCCTGTGACGGTGATAGAACATCTGTAAGATCTTTTTGAGATGAGAGAGGAGCTATATCTACAGTGCCAGAGATGTGCACGGTTGTAGGTGGGTCAAATATAATAGGAGCAAGGGATCCCGTAGGCAGCGAGGAGGCCACCGTCTGAGGTCCCTGAGATGCAGAGGTCTCCGTCTGAGACCCTTGGGAATGCTGTAACTGAGGATCCGTGACAGGTTTATCACAATATCCTGGGGGTATTGGGGTATATCCCACTGCGCATGGTAGCAGCTTTGCAGGACTGGCGACAGCAGCCGCATCGTAGGGTGGTGGGGCAGTAGGTGTCACTGCCTCCTGGTAAGGGGCCTGATCACAATCTGCGTTAGCCAGAGCTTTATCATGCTCGTTACGCGAGATAAGTATGAACTTGTTAATGGCAGCTAAATGTTTATCCCTAGATTTTCCTGTTTTTCGGGATTCGTTGTAGCAGACCAAGGCTTGAAGCTTGCCCTGATCAAATGATCCCTTTGATGGCCATTCCAGTCCTTGGTCTTTGGCAGACCAAGAGGTATGCCGGGTTTGACATAAACGGGTAAGTTCTTTTCTATCTGCGGGGAAAAAATTGAGAACTCTTTCCAGGGGACTAGGGGATGAGGAAGAGGACATAGTGGGATCAGAAATAAAGGGAAAGCAATCCACATAGGAAAATGTGTGCAATATAAAGTGGTATTTAAAGGCAGGGCCCACAGGTGATGCCAGTTAAATCTCAAGCTGGATCCTAGCTCAGAAACTTATAACAGGGGCACCTGTAATATATCTGTAGAACAAAACATGCAAAGGAAAGTTATTAAAACAAAAAACCATGCACCATGCACCCACAAGTAGATACTCACGTGTCTTCAAGAGCGTTCCAGCGGCAGAACCTAGAACAGAAATGACGCATTGGCGGAAAGCTCAACGCTTTAACCGCTAGCAATATTAAAAGACAGATAAAAACAGTAAACAGAAATATGCGTAGAGAGTCAGTGTATAAAAGGATGTAGACCTAGTGTCAGCTTAAGTATGTATCCTACTCTAACATAAAGAATACTGCCCCCTAGAGTAGGCTTCTACAACTAGGATTCTGCTCTACTAACCGCCAAGATTCGCTCTATTGGCCATGATTCACTCCAATGGTAGAACCCTCAAAAGAGGGGTGGCCACTACTCCTTGAAGAGTCCAGGAAGCTGTGAAATAGGCTCCCTAATCTCAGAGGACAGCCATCCCATGGATTTTCGCCGGTTCGGAAGATTCACTCTATTCAAATGAAGATTCGCTCAATTCAACAAACCTCCATAGGATACTTAAATATACACCTAAAAATTTAGGACGAAGATTCGCTCAATTCAACCGAAGATTCGCTCAATTCAACCGAAGATTCCGCTCTATTCAACAAACCAAAATACACGTAAGAATTTAGAATCGCCCGAGTCAACCTGTACACAATCGCAACCAATGTCTTAGACGTCTCTTTATTGCCACGGCGGTCATATATACAAGTAACTCCTATGTAGACAATAATCCCGAATAGTGGAAGCAGGCCACTCCGAAAATGGAATGGAATTCTGCTCAAAATCTAATAATTGAGATACCGTCATCCATTGAAGGGTAAATGACCCTCAAATGGGTGTAAGCCCCAGGCATCGATATCAAAGCCAATAATTATAGCGTAACACTGATATATAAGAAAATAATAAAAGTGTAGCATATCCCCGGGAAAAGTCCCGAAAACGTACTTCAGTAGTGATCAAATAAAAGAAACAGAGAGGAAATAAATATTTTAAAGTAATAATAAAAAAAAAATGTAAGCTCATCAGGGAAGGTACAACCATAGAAAAAACCATTAGTTGGAACACATAAGCCAGAACCAAAAGTGTGAAAAATTCCACGTTCATCATGCACTAGATAATAAATTTATCACACAACAAACAACGAAAGGGAAACTCAAAAGCATTAGAACGGAACAGCTGACAGTAAGGGAGCCTACAATGCCAGGGCAACCAGTATAAAATCATTCATTCGGTTATGCCAGTAGTGGGAAAAAAACCCCACAGTCAATTAAAAATGAACAAGGAAAAAAGTTGTGCAGGTTCGGCCATAAGTCGAATGACAAAATTAAACACTGCAATTGAAGCATAAAAGCCTGAGAGATACATGACATTCACTAAAAAGGGAAGTGGGTGGGACTTAGAGATTGATGGACAAGCATTGTAGACCATTAAGCAAGCAGCATAGTATTTTCCCCTGCATCGGAGAAAATAAAGAATATATATATACAGAATTTATGAAACAAGATGGGTTGTAGATTAGTGTTTTGGAAATGTAAGGATTATAATACAAAAACAAAGCCTGTTTTTAAGAAAGCAACGAGCCAGCGCTGCAATCATGAAAGTGAAAGTAAAAAGCATTAAAGCACAACTGTTTTTGCAGGAAAGTGCCTTTATCTATTAGATATGAATAGCGTTGTACATGCAGAGAAATATGGCATGAAACCAGGTTAAACTTGCATAAAACTGAATATATGCTTCCACTGAAAACAATGCCGTACACCCTGGACAGGCATTGCGGACCATTAAACAAGCAGCTTTATATTTTCCTCAGTACCGGGGAGAACAAGAATGAACAACAAAAAAAATAAACATATAGAGTATATAAAAAACGAGGAAAGGAAACAGGTTGTAAATTAGTGTTATGGAGTTTGTAATATTATAGTACAAAAACAAAGCCAATATTAGGAACCCAAACCTACAATGCTGTGCTATAATCTTAAAAGTGAAAGCAAAAATACATCCGTACACTGCTGCATGTAGAGAAGTGCACATACAACAAACTCAGTAGACCACTAAATGACTCATGAAAAGATAAGTAATTTTACAATTTTGATGCTTGCAGAGGAAAAAAACCCCTGTAAATCTGATTAAACAGATTAAACTTGTGTAAAGCTGAAAATGCGATTCAACAGGAAACAATGCCATACATGAGCTATTTATAAAATGTGAAAACAGTATCACTGTACCAAAAACAGTCCAAGGGAAAGCCGAGTATAATTTCTGCATACAACTGGCAGGCAGACAGTTCTACAGGAAATAACTATATATCAATCACGGCAACTACTACCAATGTAATAAGGAAAGTGCCGGAATAAAAAAACCTCAATGACAAGGGCTAAAGAAAAACAAATCAAATGTTTCAAAAGGACTTTAAAAATATATATATAGTTGTTTCTAAATCCTACCTCCATAAAAATGCGTTGTAGATTGTCAATTTAATTACCCCTTCAAGGCTAAACATATACAGCTCAAAAATAATAATAAAAAACTAAATATACAAATAAAATAGTGAAATCAGTTGAAAAAGAGGTAAATTACGCAAGAAATAAAAAGGCGTAAGGGGGGGGGGCAGAGAGGTGTACCCAAAGTGTGAAGTGACACCAACGGGCACGTTGTGGGCTACGCCCACAATGGGAGGGTTAGTAGGAAAAGAAAAAGAGTTATCAGAGCGGAAGATGGTGGCAGTCTGTCAAAAGTAATGGCACAAAACATTTACAGCGCACGAACGGACAGCAAGCTCTCAAGGCATGAGATGTACTTGCAAAATAGAGACACGGGTTGACAGTGCTTAGAATTGGCAACAGACCTGTCACAGGGAATATTTATAGTCAAAGAAATAACTGACAAAATGGTATGGCAGAGAAATAACTAACAGAGAAGAAAACGTGCAGACATAACGGAGTGACAGGCTTGAACGGGGAACATAGCCAATAAGAAAGAAAGGCGCCGTGGTAATAACCAACAGAGGCTGACACAAAGTACAAAGCATGACATTATTAAAGAAGACTATTAGAAAAGGATTTAATGATAGATTCCAAAGTTAGAGATTAGCAGATACGAGAGGGAGAAAATGCAGAGAAGAGGAAGGAAGTGGGCACCGCCTAAGGAGCCAGGCACTTACAGAAGAAAAGAGGAAGTAAAGCAGCTACGCACTTGTAAATTGAGAGAGTCAGTGAAAGACTTAAAGAATCGGAAGAAATGAGACCGCAAATGCATGCAAAGATAGCAACAAGAAATCTAGATAGAGGAAAGGGGGCTTGGCAAAGAAAAACCACAGCCGTAGATAGGAAACAGGCAGAAGTATTATGCCCGTAAGTGGCTAGAATGCTGAGCCCGTGAACCGGAGCTTTCAGATAACAGATTGAGTCAGATGTGGACTATAAGCAGTTGAAGGTCAGACAGAGGTAACAAAAGCGTATAGGCGTATAGGCGAGAGCGAGCATCTGAGGGAGCAGGAACAGAGGTGGGGGCAAGCCTGTCAGTGTTGAAGCTTAGTTCTAATGCTGCCCATAGAGCCTGGCAATAACAGCAAAATAAGGAAGCAGGAAATGGTAACGTGCAGCTAAGAAGCTGGCAAAGAATTGTTAGGTTTAAACTATAAATCTTTCACAAAGACACATCAGGAAAGTTTCTAACAAGGATGGGGAGAAATCAACATTGGCCAGAAACAGAATCAGAGAGCATGAAAGGTAGAGGTTAAGTACCTCTCGGAGGTTTAAGTACAGCACGGAGGAAATAAGCACAGATCTCTTGGAGGGCAGGGAAGGGACACTCCCTCCATCCGAGATCTAGAAGCAGAAGTGTATAGGCAGGAAAGGAGGTGTGGGTTCTGTGGGCTGTCAGTTTTGAAGAATAGTTCAGAAAACACACACACCATAATGATGCCGCACAGAAGTGCACCAAGAATAGAACAAATAAGCACACGGAGAAAGTACACGCAGGTGACATAAAGACAGCTAAGTAGGAAGAAAGACCCAGTCACAAGAGCAACAGATAAAGGTGGACGGGAGAACAGGGAGAAAAGAACGGACAACCGGGGCAGGGAGTACAAATACCCTAAATGAGGGCACAGGACGAGAGGGCGGACAGAGTTCACTGACTGCGATAGGAAAGAATAACGGAAGGGAAATTGGCAGTGGCTTAACCACAGAAAAGAGTGGGCAGTGAATTAACCACAGAACAGGGTGAAATCATAGAGAGGGAGAAAGCAGAATGCTTTGATGAGGGACAGGAGAAACCGAAAAGGAAATTCTAGATCACAGTTACGGGTACGAGGGGGGGGGGAGAAAGAAGGGACACCGGGACAACTAAGAGAGCTCATATAACATCTCAATGCGCCAATCATACACCAACCACACACTTACACACATCACGCAAATCAAAAAAAATGGACAGAGTAGAAGAAAGAAAAGATGAGAATACACAGAATAGAATATGAGAAAGAGCCCACAGGCGGAGAGATGCACGGACAAAGTAGGAGAGAGGGAAGCCATGAGCAGCATCCCAAGTAGATCTTGGACGCATAGGAATCCCCCCTCTTGCGGCCAAGAAGAGACACAAAAGAAAGGCAAAGGATAGGAAAGCTTGGAACATGGAATGGGAAGACAGCAGCGGACGGTGGTCACCACTGTTTTAAATCTACCCCTCTGTGTACCCCCGTGGGATCCTTCCACACGGAGGTGTACAGAGGGTCTGTTCTTCTATGATCTTGTGGACCTCCTCCCTGAATTCCTGTGAGACCCCTTCCCATGGGTATCGCTGTTGGGGAGGCATCAGAAGGCTCAGTTCAAGTCTAATTCCCATGACCACAGCTTTCTGTCCTTTTGGGTCTAAATGAATCTTTGGCCATTTGTGTTCCCACATATATGCTTATTAGAAATCACCCCTGATTAATTCAGTGTGGAATCTTACTTGTGTATGGAGTATTTTGTAGAACAAATGACAGGTATAGAATAAATAGAAATAAATACAGAGATAGTTTACAGAAATAAGATTTTATTCTTACCAAAATCAAGTCTTCAATTCGGTACATTCATCAGACAGATTTTAGGTTCAACTGCACAGAGCTCTGCCGTCGGAGAAGCGTTGGGGAAAGTTCCAACAATCTGCCTAATTCTCATCTCTTTTATAGGCGCAGGTCTCAATACAAGTCAATAGCAAGACACTTTTTTTCTTAATATTGCATAACCTCTGAATCATACTTTTCTACCGGTCAGGTGCCCATTTGTACCCACCTCTCCTTTCCGTTTTAGCTATTGCAAGTGATTGTGCAATTTCCCTTTTTGTAAACAACTTTTTTTTTCTTTTATAAAGATATCTTAATATGGACATATCAGTGTCATATCATCTTGTAATCTGGGTGCCATCTTATAGAAAGACAAACTCCATTTTAAAAACCAAACTTTATCCATTTTTGTCCATTATTCCTACATCATAGGTGCTACATTCAATTTGAAAGTTGTACCAGGTTTTGTTAAGACTCATCATGCAGTCCTGCTTTTGCAGGTTCTCAACTATAAGGCCATTAGCTGGTTATCAGGCCTAGTCAGGGCTTCTCAGCTGGTTAAAGCCGTGTAACTTGGCCCACCACCATTCCAGTGGATGGATTCCAAGCTGGGACACATATTAACATTATGTTGAATCAGTTGTGCTTCAAATGCTGAACGTTCTGTAGACGTCCTCATGCTTTCCATCATTGATTCTAACTCCATTCTCTGCACGGTCAATTGTTTCTCTAACTTATCAGTCGTTAGTAGCATCAGATCTAGCGAGCATTGCGAAATGATGTTATTCCATTGTGTTACAAAGTCTATCAGGCTTATTTTCGAAAGTGATCGCCGGCCATTTTCCAACATAAATCAGGAGATGGCCAGCGATCTCGCAAAAGCGGCGAAATCGGTATAATCGAAAACGGCGTTTTTGACACCATCGCCGCTTTCCCATCGCCACGCCGCAAACGTTCAAGGGGGCATGTCGGCGGTGAAGCGAAGGCGGGACATGGGCGGGCATGGGCGTGGCTACCAGATGGCCGGCTTTTGCGGATAATGGAAAAAAAAGTGGCGTTAATCAGTATTTCGCCGGGTTTACTTGGTCCTTTAATTTTCACGACCAAGCCTCAAAAAGGTGCCCCAAATGACCAGATGACCACCGGAGGGAATAGGGGGTGACCTCCCCATACTCCCCCAGTGGTCACCAACCCCCTCCCACACTAAATAAAAATAAAAAACTTTATTGCCAGCCTGTATGCCAGCCTCAAATGTCATACCCAGCTCTCTGACAGCAGTGTGCAAGTCCCTGGAGCAGTTTTTAATGGGTGCACTGCAGTTCAGGCAGGCAGACCCAGGTCCATCCCCCCCCTACCTGTTACACTTGTGGTGCTGTTGAGCCCTCCAACCCCCCCCCCAAACCCACTGTACCCACATGTAGGTGCCCCCCCTTCACCCATAGGGGCTATGGTAATGGTGTAGAGTTGTGGGGAGTGGGTTTGGGGGGGATATGGGGGGTTCAGCACCAAAGGTAATGGAGCTATGCAACTGGAAGCTATTTGTGTATTTTTTAAACATTTTTAGAAGTGCCCCCTAGGGTGCCCGGTTGGTGTCCTGGCATGTCAGGGGAACCACTGCACTACAAATTCTGGCTCCTCCCATGACCAAATGCCTTGGATTTCGCCGGGTTTGAGATGGCCTGCATTTTTTTTCCATTATCACTGAAAAACAAAACCGGCGATCTCAAACCCGGCGAACTCTGGCATTTGGCCGGGCTAAACCGTATTATCGAAAAAAAAGATGGCCAGCCATCTTTTCGAAAATACGGTTCTGACCAGCTGTTGCACCGCCGTCAAAATAGATCGCCGGCGACCTATTTCGCCGGCGACGTTCGATTATGCCCCTCTACGTCATCTAGGAATCTCGGTTCTTTGTTCCATCTTAACCCACGAGGAATTCTTTGTTTGTAACAATATTCTATAAGAGTCTTAATATGAAACTCAGTTCTTATAGCAAGTTTGGTAATCCGTAAAATATCATTCCAATTCACCAGTATTTCTGCCCCAGTTGAAAATAGGCACTCCCCCATCAACAATTCCTGGATCCGCTCCGTCTGAAGTCCTGACTTGCTGTCCCACCCCGTCGCCATATTATTCCCTCTGCTAATGTCAAATTATAACCTACTGGGAATGTATAATCGTCCGGTTTCACTTTTAGTGTAACTGTCCAGCTTATTTTTGAAGGAGATCGCCGGCCATCTTCCGACACAAATCGGGAGATGGCCGGCGATTTTCTGAACCCGGCCAAATCAGTATAATCGAAAGCCGATTTTGGCCGGTGCCAACTGCTTTCCGTCACGGAGCCGGCCAAACTTCAAGGGGGCGTTTCGGTAGGGTAGCGAAGGCGGGATGGGGGCATGGTTTGAGATGGCTGGCTTCGCCCGATAATGGAAAAAAGAAAGCCAGCCCTGACGAGCATTTCGCCGGCTTCACTTGGTCCCTTTTTTTTCAGGACCAAGCTTCAAAAAGGTGCCCCAACTGACCAAATGACCACCGGAGGGAATCGGGGATGACCTCCCCTTACTCTTCTAGTGGTCACCAACCCCCTCCCACCCAAGGAAAAAACATTTTTTTGCCAGCCTCTATGCCAGCCTGAAATGTCATACCCAGCTCCCTGACAGCAGTATGCAGGTCCCTGGAGCAGTATTTAGTGGGTGCAGTGCACTTCAGGCAGGTGTACCCGGCCCATCCCCTCTACCTGTTACACTTGTGGTGGTAAATGTTAAGCCGTCCAAACCCCCTCAAAACCCACTGTACCCACATGTAGGTGCCTCCCTTCATCCCTAAGGGCTGTGGTAGTGGTGTACAGTTGTGGGGAGTGGGTTTGGGGGGGATTGGGGGGGGGCTCAGCACCCAAGGTAAGGGAGCTATGCACCTGGGAGCTATTTTGAAGTCCACTGCATTGCCCCCTAGGGTGCCCGGTTGGTGTCCTGGCATGTCAGGGGGACCAGTGCACTACAAATGCTGGCCCCTCCCATGACCAAATGCCTTGGATTTGGCCAGGTTTGAGATCGCTGGCATTAGTTTCCATTATCGGCGAAAACCGATGCCGGCCATCTCAAACCCAGCCATCTCTGATATTTGGCTGGCCCGAACCGTATTATCGAAACAAAAGATGGCTGGCCATCTTTTTCGATGATACGGTTCAGGACTGCTCTTTGCGGCGCCGGCAAAATAGATGGCTGGCCATCTATTTGACAGCAAGGCAAACAATCTGCAAACTCCAAGATGGAAGGACAAAAAAAGCAGATCAATCAAAGAAAATAGTTTATTGAATGACAACCAAATAAACAAATCAGCCCCTGATTTGTTTATTTGGTTGTCATTCAATAAACTATTTTCTTTGATTGATCTGCTTTTTGTCTCCTTCCATCTTGGAGTTTGCAGATCGTTTGCCTTGCTGTTTTCTTGGACCCTCCCTTTTGAGCATTTTAGAGCCTGTACTTCCGGGCACCATGTCATTTTCACCATGGAAAGATGTTCTTACCTTCAATGAGGACTGTTTACAAAATATGTTACCACCCGACCATTTTTTTTAAAGAACCAGAAGTTATAGAGGACTATTTAAAACATTGGGAAGAAGCAGTAAGACTTAGCAAGGGATGCAAAAGGATTGAACTCCATGGGTCATCGCTGTTGGAATATTGCAGATATAAAAGGATTCCAAGAGGATTACGCATGAATAAGGCATCTACTATGTTTAATGATGACAGTACCGTCATGATGCAATGGGAAGCTATTTAAAACAAATGTTCATTAGACCTGATGATTCTGATCATCAAAACGTGTAAAGAAAGAGAACAAAAGGTGAAAGAGGAACTAGACAAAGAGCTAGTTTTTCTTACAGAGAACGATATATGCTTTGATATATTTCATGAAGATTTTAAAAGAAGTTGCGATCAATTTGAGCGTGACTTAAGACTTATCAAATTTGAGAAATTTAGAAGAGACGATCAGGATTATAAAAATCAAAATATATATATCCATGGCATAGGTACAAGAATCAAAGAAAAAAGAGTACACATAGATATTTTAATAAACAGACTAATCAAACCCGTAAGATAGCCAATTGGAACACTATGTTCAATAAACCAATAGAAAATAGGTTCCCCGTGAGTCCACAAACTATTAAAGGAAGAAAGCAACCCAGAAGTGAACAAGGCGAGGTCTTTGATCCATCTGCCTCCCTATATACAACACCCCCATGAGAAAATATTGAAAAACAAGTACAACACATAGGCCAGTTATGGAAGAATAGATCCAAAACAGGTGCCTCTACTAGTGAATATCCTAGAGAATATATATCCAATCGAGGTAGAGGTCGGGGATGAGGTAGAGGAAGGGGTGGTTTCAATCAGGATCGATATAGACAGGGAAACATGGCCAAGTATTAAGTACAGTATACAACATTTTAAGTAGAGCATTAACAGAGATAGAAAATAGAGTTTTAAGTAGGGGGTTGTCATTTGTACCAACACCAAAATATAATGTGTTTAAAACCAGAGTGGAACTTTTCAAATTTATAAGAAAACTTAAGATTATGGAATTTTTTTCCAGAAATAAAACCGCTAGTACTGATCAGTCTATAGTTAGACACAATAGTAAATGGATTCCACTGGGCAATACACATCATCTGATACAAACATATGAGACGGTAGTTCTTAAGGAAATAGAAATTTTTGAAAAAAAGGATAAAAAGAGGACCTTTTATAATAGGACTAAAGAAGAGAATGATGCAGTAAAAGCTTTACAGAAGGATCCTAACATCATCATCAAGCCTGCAGATAAAGGTGGAGCTATAGTTGTTATGAATAAAACGGATTACATTCAGGAGATTCATAGACAACTAAATGATGAGACCTTCTTTAACATTTTAAAAAAGGATCCCACAATATGCAGAAAGAATGAGATTGTATCATTGGTTAAAACTGAACAAGAAGTACAATACTTAACTGAAAAAGAAGCAAAATTTTTAATAGTTGAAGAACCTATTCTCCCTACTATATATGCTCTTCCAAAAATACATAAATCCCTGTCTAGACCCCCAGGCAGACCTATTGTGTCGGCCTGTGGCGTTTTGCTAGAACCTCTTTCAATTTTCATTAACAAATTTTTACGCCCACTAGTTTCTAAAATACCCTCATATACCCGTGATTCTGCAGATTTGATTAATATACTTAATACAATGACCCCCTAATGAGGATATGTTTTTAGTAACTTTTGACGTAGAGAGTCTTTACACAAATATCCCACAGAGAGAATCAATTGAAATCATCAGAGAAGAATTAATAAATAAGAGTACACATCCAAGGATTCCAATACAATTTATCATAGAACTTACCACAATAGCACTCACAAAAATTTTTTTTGCATTTGATGGTAAGTTTTATCATCAAATCAAAGGCACAGCCATGGGCGCAACATTTACGCCATCTATTGCCAATTTTTATGTAGCAGACTCATTCTCCCTGTCTCCTCAGCTTGAAACCTTGGGGTCATCTTTGACTCTTCTCTCTCCTTCTCTGCTCATATCCAGCAGATTGCCAAGACCTGTCATTTCTTTCTTTACAACATCCGTAAAATCCGCCCCTTTCTTTCCGAGCACTCTACCAAAACCCTCATCCACACCCTTGTCACCTCTCATTTAGACTACTGCAATCTGCTTCTTGCTGGCCTCCCACTTAGTCACCTCTCCCCTCTCCAGTCGGTTCAAAACTCTGCTGCCCGTCTCGTCTTCCGCCAGGGTCGCTTTACTCATACTACCCCTCTCCTCAAGACCCTTCACTGGCTCCCTATCCATTTTCGCATCCTGTTCAAACTTCTTCTACTAACCTATAAATGTACTCACTCTGCTGCTCCCCAGTATCTCTTCACACTCGTCCTTCCCTACACCCCTTCCCGTGCACTCCGCTCCATGGATAAATCCTTCTTATCTATTCCCTTCTCCACTACTGCCAACTCCAGACTTCGCGTCTTCTGTCTCGCTGCACCCTACGCCTGGAATAAACTTCCTGAGCCCCTACGTCTTGCCCCATCCTTGGCCACCTTTAAATCTAGACTGAAAGCCCACCTCTTTAACATTGCTTTTGAGTCGTAACCACTTGTAACCACTCGCCTCCACCTACCCTCCTCTCTTCCTTCCCGTACACATTAATTGATATGATTTGCTTACTTTTTTTTGTCTATTAGATTGTAAGCTCTTTGAGCAGGGACTGTCTTTCTTCTATGTTTGTGCAGCGCTGCGTACGCCTTGTAGCGCTATAGAAATGCTAAATAGTAGTAGTAGTAATTTGGAAAGGTACAGAGCGCGATTTGAAAGATTTCTTTATTTGGCTAAATATTTTAGATGTTAATCTTAAATTTCAGATGGAATATAATAGAAGAAATATATCATTTTTAGATATTAATATAATTATTGGACAAAGAGAATTCATCACTGATATATACCGCAAGCCGACGGATGTGAACAAATATTTACATTATAAGAGTTGTCATAGCACAAGTCTTAAAGCGAATTTACCTTATAGCCAGTTTTTACGCTTGAGACATCTATGCTTAGATTTTAAAACATATGAATTTAGATCTTGAGACATGTCAAACCGGTTTAAAGAAAAGGGTTATACATTGAAATGTATACAAAAGGGTTTTCAAAAAGCTTCAAGTTTTTCCAGAGAAACACTGTTGAAACCAACTCAAAGAAAAAAATGAGAACAAAATAGTTTGCACTTTACCCTTTACTGCTATGTCAAGCTCTATTGTTAATATTCTGAAAAAACATTGGCATATATTACAGAGTCTAGAAACTTTTGATAACAAAAAATTAATTGTTGCTTATAAACGTGAAAAGAATTTACTAGTCCCATCAGCATTACCCAATCACGTCACACCATTAAAAAACTTACCAATAGGTCATTATCAATGTGGTAGATGTTCTGTATGTAATGTTAATCTGAAAACCAAGAGTCTATCCAGCTTATAATCGAACGAGAAAAACGCCCAAGTTCCGACCTAAATCGGGAGATGGGCGTTTATCTCACAAAAACGAATAACGCGGTATAATCAAAAGCCGAATTTGGGTCGCCTTCAACTGCACTCCGTCGCGGATGCGGACAAAGTGGACGGGGGCGTGTCGAAGGCGGAACTGGGGCGTG
Source organism: Microcaecilia unicolor (assembly GCF_901765095.1). NCBI lineage: Eukaryota > Metazoa > Chordata > Amphibia > Gymnophiona > Siphonopidae > Microcaecilia > Microcaecilia unicolor. The sequence continues at coordinate 104,957,164 of NC_044040.1, read as the reverse complement.
GTTATCACCCGAACAGAGATGGGCGCCCTTCGCCGATAATGGATGCGTTTGTAGCTAGAATTTAGGGCACTTTTCCTGGACCCTGTTTTTTCACGAATAAGGCCACAAAAAGTGCCCTAAATGACCAGATTACCCCCAGAGGGAATTGGGGATGACCTCCCCTGACTCCCCCAGTGGTCACTAACCCCCTCCCACCACAAAAAAATGATGTTTCACAACTTTTTATTTTCACCCTCAAATGTCATACCCTCCTCCCAGGCAGCAGTATGCAGGTCCCTGGAGCAGTTGTTAGGGGGTGCAGTGGACGTCAGGCAGGTGGACCCAGGCCCATCCCCCCTACCTGTTACAATTGTGCTGCTTAATGCTTATTAGTCGTCCAACCCCCCCAAACCCACTGTACCCACATGTAGGTGCCCCCCTTCACCCCTTAGGGCTATAGTAATGGTGTAGACTTGTGGGCAGTGGGTTTTGAGGGGGATTTGGGGGGGCTCAACACACAATGGAAGGGTGCTATGCACCTGGGAGCTCTTTTACCTGTTTTTTTGTTTTTGTAAAAGTGCCCCCTAGGGTGCCCGGTTGGTGTCCTGGCATGTGAGGGGGACCAGTGCACTACGAATCCTGGCCCCTCCCACGAACAAATGCCTTGGAGTTATTCATTTTTGAGCTGGGCGCTTTCATTCTCCGTTATCGCTGAAAAGCAAAAACGCCCAGCTCACACATTGGCGAATAAAACATGGGCGTCTATTTTTTTCGTAAATACAGTTTGGTCCGCCCCTTCACGGACCCGTTCTCGGAGATTAACGCCCATGGAGATAGGCGTTTCTGTTCCATTATGCCCCTCCATATATACCATCAGCAAAAAAAAAAAAAATTCCATTTAAAACATTTTTCCAATTGCAAAATGACCAATGTTGTATATGTAGTGATATGCCCTTGCAATTTAGTTTATATTGGAAAAACTAAAAGAAAATTTAATATCAGAGTTATTGAGCACAGAAGTGCACTGAAACGAAAGTTATTAGATAAACCTCTTGTTGAACACTCATTAACTCTTGGACATAAATTTGAAGAATATCAGTTTTGTGTGATTTTTGTATATAGACACAAATGGAGAGGTGGTCCCGTAGACATTAACTTGTTACGTAAAGAGCAGCAATTGATTTTTGAATTAAATACTCTTCATCCACATGGTCTGAATGTAGAAACAGACCTCTCTATTTTTCTTTGAATAAAATTATATATTCTTTCAATTTGATGTACAAACATACAAGACATCCAACCTATACCGTAAACCAACACAATACAACACTTATTAAGAATTTTAGCGTATTGAAGAGCAATAATATGATTACAGAGATTTGGATATAGCAAATGATTGAAGCATGTGTTTTTGATCTTATGCTGCTTTGTATAAACAAATGAAAGTCTTTGTATTAATTGACTAAAGTGATAATGTGATCACGTAGTGAAGAGAACAGAGTGTTATGAGTGAATGAAGTGAGTGACTGTGAGTTCCGAGGATTGAGGTAACATGTAGGTAGATGGGATTTATTTAATAAATAAGTTAAAGAAATTAATGTTGTAAAGAGTATTTTATGAATGAATATATGTGCTGAGTTTGTACTCTGGTAACAAGTTTTGGACCCTAGATTGTTATTATTGTTATAGTTTTAAGCCAACAGGTAACTTATGCAAATGCACCACTGACTTCCATCATTGCACTCCACTTCCCTTCCTGTCCATGTAGTGTTTTGCAGACACTGTGTGTAATGTTTTAACTCCTTACTGCACAAGTGGTCTATGGAATTAAATGCCCATGTGGGAAATGGTATATTGGCCAGACCAGACGGAAAATTAAACAGAGGATTGGAGAACATCTGAGCAATCTACGCACGCATAAGATTGAGGCACCATTTGTAAGCCATTGGGAACAGATGGGACATTGAGAGGAAGACCTTTTGTTTGTTGTGCTAGTACAAATACATACGCCATATGGGGGCAATATAAGCTCTATCCTCTTGAAAAAAGAAGCGCAATACATCTTTCGGTGGCAGACAACTCAACCAAAGGGATTAAATAAAGCAATAGACTGGTAGGTAATGACGTACATGTAAATGGACTTGATTGGGAGGAGGTATATATACCACTATATTGCGCATGCACCAGCGTTGCGCCAAGCATGGTTGGGTTCCTGGGCTGAGCTCACCACACGGTCTCCGAAAAATGTGAGTTTAAAACAACATTTTTTAAATCAGATATGGTAGAAGCTTAGGAAGCATAGATGTTGGATATGATAGTGAACAGAACTTTATGTATTTTAGGGTTAACATCACGTTCTCCTGACGACGCAATTTGGCGAAACATGCGGGCATGTTGAGAACGGGAAACAAAGGTTAAGGGGAGCACTACACAAGCAAAAGAAAAAAAGAAAAATAGAATAACAGACAAGAGAACAAGCAATGAGCAAAGGGCAGCCTTATGAACAACAGTAGACCTGGCACTCCTAGAGACAGCTAGTGGAGTCTGTCAAGATAAGTAGCATGCTTAACAATTAGAGATACTTATGTGAGATTTACCCTATGAAAAGTAAGGAGTTAAAACATTACACATAGTGTCTGCAAAACACTACATGGACAGGAAGGGAGGAAGGGAAGTGGAGTGCAATGATGGCAGTCACTGGTGCGTTTGCATAAGCTACCTGTTGGCTTAAAACTATAACCTTAATCCTAATAGGGGATATATATATATAATAGGAGGTACCTAAAACATTAACAACAAACAGTACTCCTGTTCTATATAAATTACAAAATCTTTATTAGTGAAAACAAACCAGTGCATTAAAAGAATTACCAAATAGTATCCCTGCAACTCACTCACACTGCCATCCACACCAGACTTATACCCTGATCAGGGTATAAGTCTGGTGTGGATGGCAGTGTGAGTGAGTTGCAGGGATACTATTTGGTAATTCTTTTAATGCACTGGTTTGTTTTCATTAATAAAGATTTTGTAATTTATATAGAACAGGAGTACTGTTTGTTGTTAATGTTAAAACTATAACACCAGATATTGAGCACTATTATAATATAACATTGAAATAGGTGGCATAAAGATTATATATAATATAATGAGGTTTCTAGAACTAATATAGTTAAAATTTAATGCCAAGAAGTGTAGAGTGATGCACTTGGGGTGCAGAAACACGAAAGATACCGAATAGGAGGGGAGAGATTAGTAAGCTCGACTCAGGAGAGAGACCTTGGGGTGTTGGTTTCTGAGGATCTAAAGGTGAAGAAACAATGCGATGGCCATGGCCAGAAGGATGCTAGGCTGCGTAGAGAGGAGCATAACCAACAGAAGAAAGGAGGTGTTGATGCCCCTCTACAAATCGTTGGTGAGGCCCACTTGTGTTCAGTTTTGGAGGCCGTATCTTGCTAAAGATGTAAAAAGACTAGAAGAGGTGCAAAGAAAAGTTACAAAAATGGTATGGGATTTGCGTTGCAATCCGTACTAGGAGAGACTTGCTGACCTGAACATGTATACCTTAGAGGAAAGGAGAAACAGGGGTGAAATGATACAGACATTCAAATATTTGAAAGGTATTAATCCGCAAATGAACCTTTTTCAGAGACGGGAAGGCAGTAGAACTAGAGAACATGAATTGAGGTTGAAGGGGGGGCAGACTCAGGAAGTATTTTTTCATGGAGTGGGTGGTGGATATATGGAATGACCTCCCGCAGGAGGTGGTGGAGATGAAAACGGTAATGGAATCCAAACATGCATGGGATAGTCACAAAGGAATCCTGTTTAGAAGGAATGGTTCTGCAGAATCTTAGCGGAGATTGGGTGGCGATGCCAGTAATTGGTAAACGGGAGCTGGGCAGACTTCTATAGTCTATGCCCTGATTGTGACTGAATAGTTAGTGATGGGCTGGAGAGTAAATTTTAAGGGGCTTCGACGTTAGCTTCAGAACTTAGTACAAGAACAGTGCTGGGTAGACTTCTATGGTCTGTGCCCTGAGAAAGGCAAGGACAAATCAAACTCTGCTATACATATAAAATATCATATACCATGTAAATGAGTTTATCTTGTTGGGCAGACTGGATGGACCGTACAGGTCTTTATCTGCCGTCATTTACTATGTTCCTTTATTAGGCCACATATCGATTACTGCAAATCTCTTCTCCATGGTCTTCCTCAATACCAACTCTGTAGATTACAGGTAATTCAAAATACTGTCATTAAACTAATTTATGGTGCCAAACAATACGACAGTGCTTCTGCACTCCTTACAAAGAAGCATTGGCTTCATAAGTACTATAAGATTCTTATGGTAGCTCATCATTTTCTGCACTCTTGCATTCCATTTTTTTCTCTTCAGTTTTATAATCCGATGCACTTCGGCTTGTACTCTTCGCTCTGCTCACCAATTGTTTATAGTAATTCCCTCCTTTCTACAGATTTGCTCACATCTTGCTCACTTTTCCTGGTTTTTTTTTTGTTTAATTTGTACCCCGCACTTTCCCACTCATGGCAGGCTCAATGCGGCTTACATATTATATGCAGGTATTTATTTGTACCTGGGGCAATGGAGGGTTAAGTGACTTGCCCAGAGTCACAAGGAGCTGCCTGTGCCTGAAGTGGGAATCAAACTCAGTTCCTCAGTTCCCCAGGACCAGAGTCCACCACCCTAACCACTAGGCCACTCCTCCACTGTGTTGTTGCTCTTTCCTTGTACAATTCCTCCCCCTTAACCTTCACTCAGAATAATCATTTATTAGATTTAAATCTTTACTTAAAACACATCTTTTCAAAACAGCATACCCATCCATTTAATCAAATGCCTTTCCTTGATCTACTTTGCTTATATCGTGCTTCTCTAGCTCATTTTGGCATCACCAGTGTAGTCTCTTTTGCACTTCCTCCCCCCTTTTTTATCTTATTTACTTTAATCCAACTTAATTTTAATGCATTATGATACCACCTCTCTCGGCTGGACTGTAGTGATGTGCTCCCAGATACCTGATTGTTGTAGTAGTGGCGAATATCCAGGGAACACACACTCACAGCCGAGGGAGTGGAACAAATAAACTAACCTCGTCCTTTACTCTCAAAGAATAAAGGAGGAAAAGAAGCTACATTTAAGATTGGTTCCTGAAATGGAAGGACCAAACTTCTAGATTTGCAAATTATCTTTTTCTTTATTGAATACAAATGCAAGCAAATTTTCATTCAAATAAATGCAAATTCACAATTAGTGCGTGACTTAATAGAACTGCAATAACATATTCAACATTCAAATGTAGTTTTACATGTATACCCTTAACTTTTTCTGTTTCTTTCAACAAAATCACCTAAATAGACAGAAAAGAACCTTTTCAGAAAAATATTTAAATTGTCTTGTTATCAAAATCAGATATTTGTTTTAATACTCTTTTCTTACTATTGATATCAGAATTTGAGTC